>NC_083859.1:4290000-5490000 GCF_029169275.1 Apis cerana | reverse complement strand
TAACTTTATTCGCTTCGGGAGAATTTCAAGGGAGATTTCTTCCACTCACGGAGAAAATAACACCTGAATAATACAAAGCGAATAATTACCCATAATTCAAAGGGTATTTTCCCAGATCAAATATTTCCGATTCGTTTTATTTTTAATTATAAGATAAAATTAACGTGAATTTAAAACATTTTTTTTACGATTACGAAACTTTATTTATACTTCGCATCGTGACAAGAGAGACAAATTGCAACGCGAATTTATAAAACTTTGAATTTTTATCTTTTATAAAGATCGTAAATAGAAGATTATAAATAAAAATTTGTCGTCAAAACCCACTCAGGAAACGGAGAAAACCGTGCCGTTTAATTTCCCCTTTGTTTCATCCCGATATCTCAAATAGTTCTCGAGATATAAGGACTCGAAGTAAATGAAACGGAGCGTTGAAGTTATGAATGAACTCGCGACTCACTGACCGATATTATTTCCCGGAAATGCGTACTACGTTCTTCCAGGAATCGCGTCTGTCACACGTCTGCAGTTTGGGATAGGTCAGTGAGGCGAGGCGCGAGCGAGAGATCTGAGTAAACGATAAGGACGGAGATAGTCGATGATTAAAAAATTACCCTTCTCTTTACACGACGATATCTCGGGAACCGGAAGTCGTATCAGAATAAATCAAAAAGCGTTTTAAAGAGCAAGATTCCGCGCTTCTAACGATCGCTCGCCCGTTGATTAAAAGTTATTATCCTCGGAGTTATAGCGATTCCAATTTTCTCTACTTTTAATAGAGTTTCAATAGCTAGATTCCTTGCTCGAAGTAAGCTGGATCTTTGTATACACGTATCAATTACGCGTTCCCTAAGGAAAGACAATCTTCCAAATATCACGATCTTCTGTACGAAATAAACCACGTCGTTGGACTCGCACCACATTCCAAGCTTTAAACCTTATATTCGTTTACTTTCGATACTGTAATCATCGTTTTTTAATCATCGTCATTGACGAAGAATCAAAAGTTGAAAACGCCCCTACCTTTAACCCTACACTCTCTTGGAAAAATTAATTTTTACGAACGACCAGAAATAGCCGAACTGATCCCAACTGGTTTGACGAGAGAGAGAGGGAGAAAGAGATAGTCTCTCGAGCGTATGCGAACAAATACACCGTGTGACAACACGCCTCGTATGTTTTCGTTCACGCGACATTCCCGTAACGGTGTCCAAGGTGTCGTGTCGCTACATCGTCGTCCCCGTCCCTGCTCTACCTTTCGACTGCGCAAAGCAATTGCGCGTTGTAAGCACGAGTCGCGTGGTCGAACTTGAGAGTTAGTCGTCGTCACGGCCACGGATCGCATAGATACTCTCATTGCCAGGTGAACCAGGTAGCCCGATCCGATCGAATTGACCGATTGATACCGGGAACGGGGCGATTGTTGGCGCGCTCTGGGACATTGTGGTAATAAATGTGGTGAGCTGACGTGTGGTGCGGATTTCTCATTCAGTTTCTCGCGCCTCGACTGTGATCTACGCGATTTAAGAGGGATTTCGTCCTTGTTCGGAATTTCCGGATCGAGGGAAAAGCTACGCTTCGATAAAGGTAAGTACGTATTTGTTGCGCGTCGTAGAATGGGTTTTTCTCCCTTCTTTGGGAGGGGAGGGAAAATGGAGGGGGTAAAGGAGGGGTGGACATCGTCTCGATTCGGGAAAAGATTCGATTCTCTGTTTCGTGGAGATTTTGAAGTTTCTCGTTTGACGTGGTATTTAATTAAAGATCACTTTTCGATGAAAGATTTCCGTTCTGCTGAGAGTTTAGGAAGGTGATGAGAGGATTCAATTTACGTAACAAAAGGGCCGTCGTTTACGAGTTTCTAAAGCGATTTTCTAATGAGAATTGTTCGCTTCTCTTTGTCCCCCGTCGTTGCTCCAAGTGCTATCGCGAGTACTCGACGATAAATTAATCTCTCTTGTAAGATTTGTTTTATTTGAAATTACATAGTTACTCGATTCAAACAACAAGATGTGAAATGACGTGCTGTTTCTCCAGTGAATAATCGAGACGATGTTTAGGTGAAGTTGTGCGTAATCTTGACACACAACTGTAATTATAATTACGCGGTTCAATTCAATTTCGACTCTTTCTCGATCGATTATTTAAAAGTCGTTGTATTAGAGTCGATTGCCGATCGAATCAATTTGTAAATTATTTATCGTCTTACGATGTTTAATTACAACATCGTTAATGGCATTTAAATCGAGCTATTTTTAATCGGGTCACACAAGTTTTGATTGACTTTAAGTCGTTCGAAGTCGTTACCCTCGTAAACTGAATTTCAATTAAAATTGAAACGAGTCGAAGTCAGTGACGAGTAAGTTAGTTAATATAACATCTTTATATTCCAAATATATAGTACGTATTCAACATAATTCCTTAATTAATAATAAATATATTTCCCTTTTCCGACAATGTAAAAAACTCAAACTCTTTAAATTCAATTCCATCTTCTTTGCAAAAGAATAAAATCATTTATTGAAATCATGCTTGAAATAAATTCATAATAAATTACGTATTAACCTGAATTTAAGCTCGACACTTTTTCGAAATGAATATTGCACAGACGCAAATATTTCGGCTTAAAGAATCGACTGACTCGCACCTGCGTTTTCCAGCACTTTTCGAGCGTTGAGTACACACGTATTTTATTCCTCTTACGAAAAAACATTCGCGCACACTTTGCTTAAAAAGCACGATCTCAAATACGCTCATCCTTCGATTTACGGGAGCCATTCGTCCCATGGTTCTTTTCCTTCGCGAACACGACGAAAATGGAATCTGTCAAAATTCGAGATGAAAACCTTGATGAAGATTCTTCCTTTTACCGATGTAATTTAAGGATAGCGCGAGAGATAATAGGAATAAGGGCGAAATCTTCTCGATTTCGAAATTTTCCGGGCCAATCCGCGACGCGTTGTTCCTCGACGTGTGTTTGACGTGATTTCATACCGCGCTCTATAACCGCCTCCTCTACTGTCACCTCGCGTTAAACCCTCGGGAACGTCCTGTGTAACGTCGTCGCGTTGTCGCTTGGGATTCCGGGGATATACGTAGCGAGATGTGTAATGGAAATATGCGAGGAGAAAACGTCGAGGCAGAAGTGGAGAAAAGGGGTTGACGCATAACCGAGAGAAGGATAAAGATTGATGGATCGACGTGGGTGTGGATATAAGAATCGTCTGGGCAAATAAAGCTGTGAATCAGATTTGGAGGGTGTTATAGGTGAATCAGGTATGCTGATTTTCGTGAAGATTTTTAATGAATTAATCAAAGGAAGGGGAGGAATGGATGGGTTATTTCGCGCGTGGGAATGTTGTTTGGAGAAAGACAACGCGTTGAAACTATTGAAAAAGTAGAGATGGAGAAAGGAGGAAGGAGAGATCGTTCGTGTTGGAAAATAAGAAAGAGTCATGGAAAGTTGTGTGTCTCCGATACTAGGTCGAAATTTTTACTTAATCTCCAGTACGTCTCGATATTTAAGATTAACGTGGCTATCCCGCGCTATATATATTGTAAATTAAATTAAATAAACGCATTATTCGAAACAAATGTGGATTAATCAAATAAGAGATATCGGAGAGAGATGGAAAGAAAATTGGAGGGTAAACAAAGGAAACGAGTAATGGATTTAAAGTGCGTGAAAGTGCGAGAAACACGGTTGGGCAGCCGTGTGACAAATACGCATAAGTGACGGATGGAAAATTGGAAAAATGAATGGAAAGAGCAAAAAAAAAAAAAAAATCAGTGGAACTTGAATGCTGGAACAAAAGATTCAACGAGTATGCAAATGAGAAACACCGCGATGATTCTCTATAGGAAATCTCATTCTACCATTGACAATACCTATTAACGGGGAATACTACCCGTTCCGCTTTCGAATTACGAAACTTCCGACAATTCGCTTTGTCTTCGTCCACCGGCTCGTGATTAAGGTGTATACGAGAGGTGGCGTGCAATTTCGAGAACAATCATCAGATTTAACATAGCTCGTGGAGGAAGCCGGTGAATATTACATTCATTATTTTTTTTCTTCTCTCTCTCTCACTCTCTCTTTCACTCACTCACTCGATAGTCGCGCGATTCGGTGGCAATAATTGGAGCACGTTGTTCCCCGAAATCACCTTCCTGCCCCAAGCAATTTCGTTATTAATGAAAGTAATTAGAACTTCTTGCTTCGTCACGTTTCGACGTTATAAATATTTCAATTTTACTCCCGGAGGAGGAAGAGAGAGAGAGAGAAAAAAGGGGGGGAGAAAGGATGATCAATTAAATTAATTTTTCAAGCGTTGGAACGAAGACGTCGTTAACGATTTTTCTCTCGATCATCTCATAAACGAAAATCAATTTACACTCGTAGAATGATCGCGCACGATGTCTTAATACACCTTGAGACCAGTCACCGACACGACACGCTCGTGTGGAAAACGAGGTGTCGGAGAAATCGATTTCCCTGTTTAAAGAGCCGACGAGATGAAATATTAACTCGAAATCCGAATTGTTTGACGACTGAAATTGTAATCGTTAAGCGTAAGTGTAAGGGCCATCAGAGTTTCTGTTTGAATAATCTGGGACGAGAAAGTACGTTCTTTTTTTTTTAAATATTCACGCGTAATGGCGATTCTCCGCGACAGTTATTATATTCTTGTTAAACTTGAACGAATATTTTCGTATGCAAACGAAACGTCATGACACTAATTAATGGGAGGAGAGAGAAGAATGGAGAAGTTACGTGTGATAAAATTAGAGAATTAATTTTTCAAACAATTTTTCAAATAATTTGTTCAACGTGTATCGAAGGAATAGTTTTTCAAAAAACCTTGAATATCGAAATTTGTAAATAAAAATTGGTCAATCGTCGTTTAAGACTAAAATAAACGAAGAATAATAACGGATAATTCATAATAAAAAACATTCCATCAAAGGTCGTTTCCTTCCTCTCGTTTCCTCAATTTTTGGATGAATTGGAACGTTAATTTATTTATCCTCGATATTCATCATCGCGATATGCATCCCAATGCAGCTTAAAAAAAAAAGAAGGAAAATTTTAAACGAAACGGGGATAATTCGAACGATGTCATCCTCGTCTCGATCGAAAATCGACGCGATCGAAATGTTCGAAGGTAGGAAGAAACATGGAAAGATATATCCGGAGAGGATCCATCGGAATATCTAATTAGACGCGATCTATTCTTGACACAGTTCGTTAACTCGACACTCGTTAAGTCAACGTGCATTCTAACGAAGTAATTACTCGATCCAGGGGCTGCTTTCTTAAGCAGCGGAGTGTCGCCAACGCGCGCAGCCCCGGCGAGTGGCGTCATTAAAAAAACATAGGCCGATATTTCTCGTTTATTTAGGGTGGGGAGGGTGGGAGGGAGCTTTAACGAGGGAAAAATCGTGTGAATGGGGCCCGATGCGCGCCCGCGTCCAGACGGCGCGAGATATGTTCCGAGGGAAAGCGGAAGTGGCGCGCTGAGTAGCGAGTTTTGGATAATTGGGAGCGCGGCGCGGAACTGAAAATCCGCTTTTCGACGCGACAATTATCGAAGAAGGATGGGGAAGCGTGGAAAAAAATTCGATCGCGATTTACGCTCGTCCGATTTATACGATCGAATTTCAAGGTAACGAGTATCGAGGATTTTTAATTCTAGGATCAGCCACCATTCCTTTTTTCTTTTGTGCGAAAAAGAATTAAGGATTTTTCTACACCATCCCTGAAAAGAAAATCGTACAAGTTTAAATCGATATTGGTAAATGTTGAATGAATCGTACGCGTGTTATATTTGATAAGATGAAATAAGAATTGATACGATCGAATGAATTTCTAATTACGAGTTGAATCTGCGGGATTAGTAATTGTAATTGTGTCTGGAAAGTTGAGTTCAGGTGGGGAGGACAAACGGCAGGAACGACAGAGGGAGGACGATACGGTTTCAACACCGTATAAGAATTTTCTCAATTTTATCCTCTCACACCGAGGGTCATCCCGGCAAAGTTACGCGGAATCCGAATTTCAAATCGATGAGGCGCGCGCTGTTCCATGGACCGCGGTCTCATGAATTTATTCAAGGTGGCTTATAAGAGTTTCTTGGAAACAGAGAAATTTCGCTTTTCGACAAGGGTAGCGGTGGTTACAGCGCCGTGTAAATGGGAATCTTGGTGTAGCTCGTGAGGTTGCCAGCGGAACGTTCTCTCGAACGACCCGAAAAATAGCCCTAGATGCTAAAGAAACAGAGTGGAGGCGCGAAATGGATGATTTGCGGCCGCTATTGTGAAACAGAATGGTGAAAACATGCTGTCGAAATTTATTATATCTTTGCTCCACAAACGTCGATTATTCTTCATCTATTTTCTCAGCGTTTTTTGAAACAAAGGTCGACCAATTTTTTTATTTACGAACTTGAACATTCGAGATCTCTGGAAGAACTATTTCCTCGCTTCTCAATTTTCAAATTGTTTTTGAAAATTCTTCCCCAAAATCCCTCTCTCCTCCTTTCCTCTTGTCTACTCGTCGAGTTAGCTGTGTGTGCGCGCAATCGTCGGAAAGATTCCCCTCGCAATCGTGCCGATTTCCATCAGAGCAATCGACATAGACGCCAACGCCACTTTGCACCACCACCATGAATAATAGACTCGGAAACCATTTCTCGCGTGGCCGTGAGAAAATAAAAGAGGCGGGCGAGCGAGGGGGATGGGAGGAGTTGCGCCTTTCGACGAGGCGTCTGGGAAATCTCGGTGAATTTCTCGAAATGCGTGCACGCCGCCATTCCCTCTTTCAATTTCTTCCTTTCTTCTCCCTTGCTCCCCCTCTTCTTTTACGCGCGTAATTCGATCCACGGAGCCGGGCGCGTGAATCGATGGTGGTCGAAAAAAAGGGAAAGAAAGGGGAAGAAAGAGAGCGAACCGGCCAATTCGAAGCGAAGGTTAACGTACTCGAACGAACGAACAAACGACTCTGGCAATGGATTACTCTAGCTGGATTTCTCGTTGGACCGGCCGTGATAGCGTAGCACGGAAATGGGAAAACTTTTAAGGCGAATCGAAACACAAAGTGCTACCTGGATTCCGTGCGGCTTACGCAGCGGGCGAACACGCTCTTTCGAGCCGCCATTTCGATTGGTAAATCCCCTCGATCGAACTACAACGAAACTCGGATGGCATGGCTGACTGAAGGGATCGTGTGACAGTCCAGTTCGTCCCGGCGACCGACCAGGATACTACCACCCCTTCGTGAATATGCAATTCGAATTACGCTATTCTCTCTTTCCTCTCTTTATATCTTCGCTACACACAAATCCTAAGAGTGTGTATTACGTTCTTCCTTTTTTCAAACGAGTTACGTGCAATATCTCGTCGAGAATATCGCGAAGAGGAATTAAAATTTGTCCAAATTGATAAATTGGAAGCTGATTGAAAGAAAATTGAAACTTTTTTAAATCCTTTTACGCCTCGTTTGAAGAGATTCTAATTGTTCGCGTTTAATCTTCGCGATAAATATATTCTTGGCTCGTTGTTCTAGGGGCCCAGAGTATCGATACTGTTATCGACGAACGGTCATTCTCGTTTATCCGTTAAAAAAGAAGAAAAAGAAGGAAAGGAGACGAGGAAAAGAATCGTCAGTGTCGCGATTTTTGCAAAGCAAATGTATCAATAGATATTTCCCCGGCGTATTTATCGAAGTCACGACGCAACTGTAAGTACCAATGTGTATGAATAATGGAAGCTGGATGATCCATATTGAGAATCCATGAATAATGGAGAAGAGTGTAACTCGATTAAAAACTTTAAACCTAGGAAACAAGGCCGAGAAGTTCGGGTAACAAGCGGTAAACGAAATAATATATTCACGGGGAAGATACGCGGCCGGTAATTAACGAGAACACCCTCTCGAACACCACTTAACGTTAACATTCGCACCCTCGAAATCTAGAACTCTTCTTCGTCACATCTACCCACCCCTTTCGTCACAGCAATTTCAACGGCGAGTAATAGACTCGCTTAATCTACTTGCCCGGCTATAAATGTTTTATTTCACTCTGTCGGTGGCTCGTTTCACTTGTCCGACCACGCGTGTCCCCGTTCCACTTCAGAAAGTCTATCTTACTCTCCGTCTGCCCGAATCTATCCCACTTATCGTCACTTTTACTCCACTTGTCTCGCAACGATCCATATCTCATATCTGTCCAATCTAACCACAATTATTCCGTATGTTCTAGATTTAATTTCTCGTTCGCGGGAGAGATGGAGTTTCAGTCCGCCGATATTTATCCAGGTGGATAAAGTAGACGCGTCTTGGTGATAAATAGAAAGTCGATGGAATAAATAACCGGCTGTATATAGAAGCGGCTTCTCTAAAAATATCGATTCGAGGGAAGGAGCGAGGGAAAGGGAGAGAAGGGTTCTCGCAACGAGGGAAAAGTTTCCATGGAGCGAGCCGTTCTCATTATCTTCCAGGCCAGGCACGAAGACATTATTACGCGTATTTTATGTATTTTAACGAACGCGTGGTAGCACACGATGTGACGGCGGCCTGTGGATCCCTCCAGCCCCATGGATTTATTTCGCGAGAGGGAATCAAAGATCTCCAGTTTTATTTTCCCCAACTCTGTGAAACTCGTTGTCTTATTTCTTTCTTTCTTTCTTTCTTTTTTGCGTATGCGTGCGCTTTGAAATCATATCGCGCGATTTTTCCTCTCTTTCTCTCTCTATCTCTTCCTCTCTCTCTCTCTCTCTTTCTCTCTGGTGGCTCTGTATCGATGCATGGAATGCAATTAGGATCTTTGAGGGATCCAAGCCTGTCGATTTCGTTCCCGTTACGAGCCAGCTTGTATGCACCGATTGGGACGAGGCTCGCGGTGATCTGGACATCAAAGGAAATTCGGAAGAGATATAGAAATGAAAAGTTTTATACGGCCGTGTGCCCGAAACATCGGGCAGATGGAATTTCGGGGTCGTTTTGCGTTCGTCCCGACGCTTTTTCGAGCCACTCGCTTCAACGACAAATTTCTCCCTTCCCAACGCTTCGACATAGTTGTTCTCTCTCCATTTTTTCTTTCTTCCTTTCTTTCTTTCTCTTTCGAATACGAACGAAATTGTTAATGGGTTCGGTGGCCGTCGGGTTAAACCCGAATCGAACGTCACTGGCAATTTCATAGTTGGCGTAGTTGGCCGACGAATTCGATTTCGAACGGTGTTTCACGGCCGACAAACGTTTCGAAAAACCTACTTTCGATCCACCTTTTTTCTTTCCCACGCGTTCGGAAATGGCGCGTTTTCGAATCAAATGTTTCCTTTTTAACGATCCGGAAACGATCTTTTTGATTATTCTTCATCGAATACATTTTAATTCGAGCAGTCACGAACGATAATAACATTCATATTTAATAGTTTAGTTGATTAATATCGTCTTTCAATTTATTATTATTTGACAATGAACTATGTGTAAAATAAGAATAAATTGAAAGTCGATATCCATTGTTGTCTGATCGCCAGGAGAAAGGTGTTGGAAGGAAATGAAAATACCATTGCAAAACGGATCGTGAATAATATTTCCATCAACCATATGATTACATAGTTGGTGGCCACATATTGTTGATTGTCAAATATCACGGGAAATACAAGTGAATTGAAAATCGATATTCATTGTTATTTGGTTCACGAGAAAGACGGAGAGAATGAAAACACGGTTAGTCGAAAAACGGACTCTGTAGCAAAATAATATTTCGAGCCACAAGATGTAGAGATCCATAGACGATCTATTCGGAGCAAACACGTTTTACAAGGAATATCTCACATTTGGAAGATCGAGCACGGATCGTGAAACAAATTTTCGCACCCGTATATTCAATTTCTCTTTCATTCATCATGTCCATCCAAAAATATACGACAGGCGTCGCATTACTTCTCTACTCCCGATTGAGAAACGCGGGGATAAAACGAAATATCGCACAAGGCTACGATCTTTTAATTTTAACAAACGAAATTGTCACGTTTCTTGAAAGCAAATCCACCTCCGTTCTTCTACTACTAATTCTTAAAATAAAAAAAAAAAGAAGAAACGAAAACAAGAGGTATTCCCCGAGAAAATCAATTTAACACGGACCATAAATAAAATGAAATATTTTAAAAACGCGGAAAGTAATTAAAAACGAACAACCGATTCTGATATACTCTTACGGGGAATAATTGAATAATACCAGACCGAGGGAAATTCCGATTACACGCATTCAGAATACGCCCTAATACGCGATTATTCCGTTTGGTAAAGTAGTAATACGAGCGAGATCCAAGCCCCGAGTGATTCGAATTTACACGAGAGTGAATATAAAGTAACCGAGGATGGATAAAAATAAAAGGCAGCGCCCGGTGGGCGTTGAAACTTGATGCGCGCGCGCGCGTGTGTGTGCACGCGTGCGTATTCGTGCCTTTTTTGCACGCGTAAATAGCGGCGTGCGCTCTCGAGCCGCGCTTCATCTCTGGCTAACCCGGCGATGCATTGTTTTTTGCAGGGAGGAGAAAAATGGTTTATGCTCGACGGCGAAACGGCCGGCTAAGCTTCCCCCCCTCCCCCTTTCGAACGACACACTTTTTCCCGCCTGAATTATGCACGCGGACACGGGACGAAATCCGACACTCTTTTCACACATGGATCGAAAGCACGAAATCGTTTCGCGCGTAACGATCCTTCTCGCGTTCAACGCGTCTACGGTTACGGATCGAATAGACGCCTCATTTCTCTATTTACACGGGAATTTTATCGTCGATGGTTCGATGAATGTAAAAAAAAGAAAAAATAAAAATAAAGAGGAGGTTTCGATTCCTGGAATGATTGTTTTACGAGTATTCGAAAGTTGAAAGATATTTGTGTGGAATAAAGATGGAAAGAAATTAATGAAAAATTCTCGGTGGAGGATTTTAAAAATATTTCTTCTTCTAAATGTTTTTGAACGAACCATTACGATTACGACAATTTGATAACTTGTAAATTTCCTTGTAATCGTTCCAGAGGCATGAATATTCGATTCGATTTATGCAAGTTTACACGTCGAGTGTATTATCCTGTTATTCTGATTATAATATTGAATGTAAAATGTGATGAGGCAATTTTCACTCGTACTCTGATGTTAGATGTAAAGAAAAAGAGCCACGAGCATCCATGATCTTTGATGATAAAGAAAATTTGCATATTCGTGTTTCTTGCGTATATATAAGCAACAACGGAAATAAGGAAACAGAACAGGAAAATAGCATAGTATCAAGAAAGACGAACTGACGTTTGCTTCATCTTTCAAAAGTTCCTGATAATCCTGATAATTTCAACACAATCGATTTTTCTTAATTGTTGGAGCAAAAAATTGTGGAAAATCTTCAAGAGGGAATAATTAACGCAACATTCGATGAAATGAAACGCAAAGAGTTCATTTGCCAATAATGGGGCACACCGAAAGATTAAATTTTAAGAAGATGAAAGTGCATTTCATCGAACTTTCGATATCGATTACGCATTCAATCCCAGCAAACGGGAAGACCGTCGGCCATTAACGCAAATTTAATTATTCGAAGAATAATTAGCTTATACAGCTCGGACCGAGGAACGTAATTTTCACGAACGTCCTATCTGCTGGAAGACAGAAACACGAATTGCAATTTTGACGCGTATTCGAGTCCATAATTCTCGAAAAATTGTCTCCGTATATCAGTATTATGCAAAAGATGCTGTTCCAGGGTGATAACTTTTCATCGTTTAAAGATCGTTCCCCGCCGCGTGGTTGGCCGCCATCCAGATTGCTCCTTAAACGAGACGTTTCTTACAACGAGTCCACCCATTGAGACCCAAGTACCCTCTTGATTTTTCGTGATATGTTCGCGGAACTCGATCCACATGTACCAAAAATCGAGCATTTGTATATTCTAATATGATTGATAATTGTAAAATTAATTTAATTGAGAGGAGGAAGAGAGGAGAAATCAGTGAGATATCAATTTGGATAAAAGTTTTAGAAAAAATTTTAAAATTAATGTAAAAAGGTTTCCGTGTATTCGAGCGTTGATATCAAAATTAAAAGTAGAACGCGGTATAAAAATCAATGCTCTGGTCCCGTTTTATACGCAAGCAAACAAGAAATACAAACAATCTAAAAGCACGAGTAAACAAGTAAAAAATATAAAAAATTGATTCGTAATATATATATATATATATATTGGTAAAACTAATAATTGTTTACTTTTCAAAATCAATTTTGAAAGTTTATCAGATACGCATAAACTTGATTAATTTCTGCCTAGGTACAATTGAATAATCAGTAGAGTGCTATCGAATTGGAACATGCTGACCAGTGAATTCGTTGAATAATCAAAAGTTAATCCAATATAATCCAGTATATAATAGCATAATCCAATAACGTATTCGATATAAGTAGAATAGTCAACGAACGATCAGACACATTTTATTTTAAATTTATCCCTCAATCTCGCAAATTGGAATAATTATTTATCGATTATCTAATCCAACTGGGAGTAAACTCAGGTGTTCATTAAAAATGTCTTATGAAAGTGCAGACATGTAACAGAAATTCTAATTTTGACCATAGTTTGTAATTTTCGTTCAATCAATAGGAGATCACATTTATACGAAACATTGTCTCTCTTCTGCACAATAGATGTCGAATATTGCAAATTTGAAATTTTGCAAAAAGATTATATCACAAAATTACGATTCAAATAATATTCGATTTCATCTAGGATTCATCTAATATTAAAATTTCCTTTATTGTAAACGTAATAATTCCTAAATCATCATAGCTTGGTCGAATTCCGAAATTTTATTTCCACCACGAAAAATTCATCTCTAAAATTCATCGTTTCGAATCACAATTTCAATCCGACCAGACGCCTATTCAACCTAACGAACGAACGTACCATTCGATAAACCATTAAATAAACTACATTATTGATAAACCATCATCGAGTAAATCGTTTCATCCGAGCAACGGTTAGAGGCAAAGCAATCACGTGGCTCCCGTAAGGCACCCCCCGTTTCGTTTCATCGAACAATCTCCATTACGATCAACCGTTCCGATTTGCGTAACGTGTAACGTAAGACGATTGCCCCTTCTTTTCTTCCTCTTCTCCTTCTTCCTTTCTCTCGCGCGAAAAAAGCGTCCCGACGCTCGATCAGGAAGCTGATCGCGCGTGTCGAAGGGCGTTTGTCAACTCGTGGAAACGGCCCAGCACACCCTCGAATCCTGGTTTAAAGCGGACTCGGTGACAGAGCCATCAGCGGCTCGTCCCCCTCTGCAAAGATAGATCGAAACATCGAGAGAGAGGGGATGATCGATCGATCGAGAATTTTTTTTTTCTCTCTTTCTTTCTTTCTTCATGACACGCGGTTAGTCGAAGATTGGAAAATTGGAATCGAAGATGCGAGCATCGGCTTAAACAACGATTCGAGTAATGGGTGTCTCGATACACGGTTCGGTTAACGAACGTTCGATCAAGTCTGTCGTGATGGAAACAAAGCTTTGAAAGGGACCGCTCGATGCGACCTTCTCGATGCTTTGGGGATAGTCCCTTTGTGAGAGGGGTGAATACCGCGCACGACGCGCTGATTGCGTCATTGTTTTCCACGATCGAGTTATCGGTCCCCGGTTTTTGGAACCTGCCCCCTCTACCCTCTTTTTTTTCGATTTCTCTTTTTTTTGGAGGGGGAAGCTTCGAAAAATTAAAGGTGTTTGAAGGCATTGACGCTTTCATTCGCCCCTTTCATCGGGATCGACGCGTCAAAGAGTTAAACTACCCTTTGTCGCGAATTTTCGACGGGCAACAACGGGTCGGACGAGGCCTGAAAGGAAATTTAATATAAGATTGCGATTACTTGCTGCGGTGTCGGGGATGGAATAGACATAATGTAATTTCCTCGTGTCGCGAAAAGGGAAATCGATGAATGAGAATGTGAGGAGGGATTTTGAGGGAGGAGGAAGAATTAAGATGCATCTTACTCTGAAAATAATACCGTAGAAGTTTATTGGAAGAATCTAAGAAAACTGGTTAATAATAGTAACAATGAACCGACGAGTCACTTTACCAATGTAAATAAAATCGAAATAAAAATTGCAATTGTTTGCGGGGAAAATAAAACATTCGAGAGCTATTAAAAGATATTAAAAAAAAAAAAAAAATTAGGATACGCGAGACTGGGATTAAATTCGTTTTTATTTGCAATTTGCTTCCGCCCTGAGTTCCCATCCCCTGTGTGCGACGTGATAACTTTTGCGGTTGCACGTCCAGTCGGGGTCACGAGCAGCCGGAAGTTGGCAAGCTCCTTTAAACAGCTTGTGGCCACTTAGAGAGGCGATGTCCTCTGTATTGCCGGTGAATTCGGGGTGAATGGGGGTGTTCACCTCGCTTTTCGTGGACACTATTAAGAAATGATCGTTGTCTCGTGCCGCAAGAATTCCAATTAACTTGGTAGTGTGACGACAGATCCGGCGAAGGAAACTTTTCGTCGAATCTCGAAACGTTAAACGTTCAAAACATCCTTTACATTTCATCGACGAGAATCGTTCGATAAATGATTTTCTCAATTTTATCCTTTTTAATATTCGCTCGAAGAATCGTATAATAAAACTTATACATCGAGAAGAAAAAAAGTATCGTCTTTCTTCGCACTTGTTGGTGATAAATTTTACTGTGTTGAATTGGGGATTAAAATTTTTGATTCGAGAAAATTATCTACATTAAACAAATTAAATTTTTCTCGAAGATATATTTTAGATTCTTTCAAGATGGAATATCCTCTACTTTTCAGATATATATCTTTAATTCCATCAAAAATTTAGGAACATTCGAATATTAATTGACTGTAATACTATAGTCGTTGATATAACATGCTGTTCGATTTGTAATTAAAAGAACGATTTAAGGATTGAAAAAAAGATCAAAATATTTTTCATTCTTCGTGCATCTTCGAAAGATATTATCCGAGTATAAGCATGCATCGAAATATCACGAATGCAAAAAAATAAAGAATATCCTTCCATCGTGATCGTGTTTATAACAACTTTGATTTTAAAAATCTCAAGCGTTTTCCTGTGTTTTTGGAAGGAGGGGGACTCATTGTATTCCAAATAATCGTTAATAATTCTTGCTCTAATTCCACCGAGACGTTAAAATCGTGAAATTAACGCGCGATCCTTAGGGACCCGAGGTTGTTCAAGCTAAGGGATTCACTTTCAAGCTCTTTGAAAATCTAGTTTCATGCAAGATTCAAGTCGCCCGGTCTCATTTTCTATGCCTTCTAGGTAAATTTCTAGCCGGGAATTCGCCTCACTCAAGGCGATCAGGTTTCACGTTTCATCAGATTCGTAGCAACTTTCTTTCGAAGGAAAAGATTCATCTTCGATATCTGAAACTTTGTCCTCCTCCCTTCCTCCTCTCCCCTTTCTTCAGTTTCAGAATTTTCCCCTCTTCAGAAGATTCCCGACACGCGCCTCGCCCGCGAGGGAAACGAATCCGAACAAATTCGCCGCGATTCGACCGAACGAAATCTTCCCCACACGAGATTTCTGCATTTTTATGAATCGGGATTCTCCCCCACCTGTTCTCCTTTCGAAATCTCTTGTTTCGTATCTTTTCATTCTAAACTTCTTCGCCTCGGATTCTTCATATCTTGTCGAAATAACCCCGCTTTTATTATGTAATTTTCGTCCAATCTATTCGTCCAGTTATCGAAAAGTTTGCTCGATAAATTTAACGTCGCTCGAGCTGTATCACACAATGGACAATCCGTTAAGAGGACACTACGTAATAACCGTACCTTTGGCGCCAAAAATTTGCACGGAGAAGAAACGTTGGAATCAAAACTTCAGATGTTGCAAGCCGGATATGTTGCGAGGACCAAAACGTCCGCCCAACGCGAGGGCGAGTTTGGAAAACTCGCGGCGCCGTGATTAGAACGCTCGAGAATATTGCATATAAGCCCGAGTGAAAATGCTCGTAACTGAAGATATGCATCACCGAGTCGGTGGAGTGCGTACTCCATCGGTCTGAAAGCTGGTGCTGCTGCGAGAGCCCTCTCGACCGAAGGCAGAGCGGCCCTTCGAAACTTTTGCGAGCACGTAGTACGTCGACTCGCGTACGTCGTGGATCGAGGGATTCCTCTCTCTCTTCCTCGCTCACTCTCTGTCGAGGGATATCTCTCGGCCGTCTCATCGTCCATCCGTTTCGATGGCCGAAATGAAATAAAATTTTACGCTCGTTTAATGAAGTGACGGCTAATGAGAGACTCTGTGTAAAACTTCTCGTCAGCTTGTTAAAGAAAAGGATCTCCTCGACAGCGACATTAACAAATTTTCCCGCGAGATCGGTGCAAATTCTCGATCCCTCCTCCTCTCCCGAGGAGGCGATTCGAAGTGGCGGATGTTCGACTTTGAATTTTCGCGTCTTCCTTGGGAACTTATTTATGCTTTTTCTGAAGGAGGAAGGTGAACCGTTGGGAATTCTTGCTTCGACGGGAATAACGAAGAAATGTTCGATTATTTTCAAAAAATTATTTTATCCTCAATCATTTGACTCAAGATGTACGTTGCTTTCCTTTGACGAAGGGATATTTCAAAAAATTTCCCTGTTTTTTAATTCGATCTTTGAGCGAATCAAAATATACTTTTCGTATCGAATAATCGTTTGATTTACAAAGCCGTGAAAAATTCCCATTTGGAAGCTTCCCAATCGGATTTCTCGTACGCCCCAACAGACGTGTTTCGTTTTGAATTTTGATAAAATTTCACGTCTCGTAGGCGGCAGCGCTTTCCGACCTCGCGTGAACGACTTGGAGTCCATCGAGCATTCCGTTCAATCTTGATAAAATGTCCGACTCGCGTGTTATTTACGAGAGTCAATTAAGAAACCTCGGATGGCCGTTGAAGGGTCGGTTTGTGCGCGACAAGAAATTGAATCGTTTCTTGCGAACCAACGGGTTCATTCAACGGGTGATCGATCGGACGGGCGCGAAACAAGAGGGGGGAATTTTCCCCCGATGGAAAAGCCGCAGAAACGAGTCGAATATTCGAGCGAACGCCCTCCAAATTGCTCGCCAAATTGTGCACTGCAATTTGCAGCAAGGGTAAGAATGAACAATGAATAGTTTGTCTGCGAATCTACTTCCCTTTGCTTCAAAACTGGATCCCACTTCTCCTCCACTCCCCTCGATTATAACTTGGCGCAAGGAATATCATTTCTGATTGGAATGATTCAAACAGGATCACTGTTTTTTCACAAACAAAACGAAATTGTATAAAAATTGATTCAAGCGTTATTTTGAAATAAAAGAGGAAAAAGGGTGAACGAAGATATTTCACGATATTTATTTGAAATATGATAGTTTGTAATTTAAATTTGCTTGGGATGGATTAGTATCTATTTGAAATGTAATTATCGATATGCAAATATGCAAAATTGAAAAAAAAGGATAGAAGAATATTATTCTACCTTTTGTAAAAAATAAAATTTTCCCTTTTCACGTACCAGAAAATTTCGGTACAACCGTGCCGAGACGGCAAACGAAATGCGACTGATCGAATTCTTCCTTTTCGAGAAGAATAATAAAATAACGAACAAATCGACCTACTCCATTTTCTCGTCGCACACGTGAGAACACATGGATGCAAAACGATCACCTACGAATCGACTTTTTCGATCCGCTTAATTATTAAGATTGCTCTACGTACAAATTACCCTACAACCCGGATGGAAACAATTTGCGAACACAAGATACACCAGGACAGTTTTGTTCGAAATCCGGATAACCACCGGTTACACATGCACGGATGGATGAATTTTAAAGTTAGATTTTTCCATTTTCTGGAAAAAAAAGAAGAAAAAAATGGACGAGGGTGCAGGTTGATCCATGTAATCCATCGATGTTATTACTAGTCTGCGAATAGACCGGCTTAGGTCAGTCCGCGATATACATCCGCAGTGGTAGTGGTTCTTATAAATCAACCGTGACGAGGTAGGAATCGATTCCTCCACGATATATATACATATATATATATACATATACAAGAAAAATCGCGCGTTCTTCGGGTTTACGGTTTCAATTCAATCTCGATAAAAATGTTTCCCATCCCCCAGTCGAGAAAATAGGCCAATTTTATAATCATAACGAGACGGCGGGGATCATCTAAACTTGGCGATTGGAATTACGCCGCGTCCCAGAAGATATGACAAATTGCCCCAGTTCGAGTTCAGGCCAATAACCGATATAACTTCATTAATAAACCAGATTAGAAGATTACAAGTTCAACTCTCGGTCGGATGCCGGCTTGATACGCGAAATTTATGCGATCCGATCGAAACGAAGGTGTTGAGCAGGTTGTACTGAAAAATGGAAAGGAAGAAGAAAAACTCGGGGAAATAAAAGGGGTGATTGGATACGATTGGAGGAAAAACGAATCGAGTCCATGTATTGGACATGCAATGAAAATTTATCTGAGAGGGAGCATTAATGAATCAATAAAATTTCTAGCATTTTTTCGTGAAATGCAATGGTTGAAACGTTAAGAATTGGAGAAAAAATTAATAAAATAAAGAGTTTCGTTGAAATTCCGAGCATTAATGTAATCCCCCTTAAAGTAGTGTTCTTTTCTAAAGAAAGAAATGAAAAAGGAAAGATTGGAAGAAAATCTTTCCGCGTTTTTTGTCCTTTCAATATAACTTTAATGGTGCAAAAATGGAGTGAAAAAACATCTTGTAAAAGAGATGTTTTAATTTTTAATATCACGTTATCCCTGATTCTGAACAGAAATTTCCAAGAAAAATTGCGTTGCAGAAACACGAAAAAAAAATAAGAAAGAAACGCTGAAATTTCGTTTCGTTTCCCATCCGCTTTTCCATCAACAAAAAAAGAAAAAAGAAAAATAAATATTTCACCAGACAAACATCCTCCACACATTTTTATAAGTTTAAAAATCAAAATCAACAAGATTAAATTTCAATTTTTTATGTAACTTATGCTAACGTTGCACGTGTAACTTTGATCCATCCCCTTGAATGGGGCGGAATCGCAGCGGCAATCGCAACAGAACATTTTCCACGCGACGGCGGCCCGCGAGACATTAATTATCGAGTAATGCACTGTGACACATTAACGCGTAAAGGGGGAGGGGATTATGGGGATAAAACGGGGGGATGGGATTGGACAAAGGGATCGACAAGGCTGGCAAATATTTTCCGAGCTGGCTGGCCCCTTCCTCCTCTCCCGACCAGACACGACCGAGCCGAGAATGGCAGTTTTAATGAAACCCGATGATCGACTTCCGGTCCAATGAATTCGCGGTTCCAACGTTGAACAAATAATCGGGGGAAAACGAAAGAGGAGAGAGTGGCTTTCCACTTTCCGGCTTCCGGTGGTGTCATCGTCTGATCGATGATGAAAAAGAGAATCGGCGAGCAAACGAGGCGAAACAGACGAGGAGGACGCCGACAAATATTATAATTCGTTCATCGCGAGGATGAGTGATTTAAAAAAAAAAAAACAAGGGAATTACTCTTTCGAAGACTATCGAGACGATTTCGAGTCAATCTAATTTCTTTGCAGTTCGGGGAAGAGGTGAGAACATTTATATTACAATTAACTATTACTTTTATTATTTATTTTCCAGGAGAGAAATTGAATACCTTCGAAACGAAAATAATATAACGTTCTCCAATTACCAAAATGCAATTTCGATAGGAAGGAGAACTAAAAGATTGAGGTAGAATTTTCTATCGTCTTTGAAAAGATGATCCGCATCTACGATTGCATAATAACGTGAGATAATTATAAGAAAATTATAACAGGGACACCATTATACCATTCAAACGAGCGTTAAAAAAATGCAGCCCCACAACACTTGGACAACTTTGCAACAATCGCATCAAAGCATCGCGAATGTAATTTACCACGGTTGCACCCGGTTCAGCTTGATCGCCCGTTTAACGTGTGTGTGTCAAGATCGTTCCGAGAAGATAATCGCGCGGTGGAAAGGGCTAACCGGCCCGTTTAATGTTCAATGTTTCATACGGTGTTGAACTTGGCAGGGATGGAAGAGGGGGCGAGGGTTGGCAAGTAGGTAAAGATGAAAGATAAGTTTCCAACCGGTTCGTAACGACCAACCCCTCGACCAACTCCTCCCCCTCCTCTTCGTAACTGTCAACCTGTTAAATTGGATAATTAGTGTGCCCCGTTCGAAACGACGACGATCCTGATTCCTACCTTGAAATCGGCCACGACGATACCTGCGATAACTCGGAAAATACAATTGGGATTGCTATCTACCGCCCATCGACAGGATATTATTCCGGTAACGAGCAACGCTGTGCGAACGTGTTGTCGCGCGCCTCGTAACGCGGATAGCGGTTGCGATAGCATTGGGTGGATTCGATGGAAATAGTAGGCGGTAGTGGCGCATAAATACATCGATAACCCACAAAACTCACCGCGTTGCAATTTGACCGAAACGGTGTGTATGGGGAGGGGAGGTGGTTGCAGTTGTCAGATGCAGATTCGTTTAATGGCGAACGCGTTCCCGATGACCGATGAATTATATCGTTCGACGCGAGGGAGAGGGGAAATGGGAGAGGAATTGTACGTCGAGAATGTGGTCGATTCTTTGGATTGGAAAGACTCGGTTGGAAACGGTTGGATGGTTCGTTGTTCTTCTTATGGTTGAGGAGAAATAAATTTCTGTTTATTCTTTTAATCGATTGACGGGGGATTATAGAATTATTGATATGTATTATCGATGGAATTTTTTGTTAATTCGATAGGAAAAATCGAACGGAAGATTGTTATGTATTTTAATTGTGAAAATAAACCCTGTTTTCGCGCCAATTTTTCAAATTCGCAGACACTGTGCGTCAATTCCGTTTTCTAAAGTAGGTTGAACAATTTTCAATTTTATTTCCATCCAGTATATTTCACGTGAAACTCTGTTGAAAATTCTCTCTCTCCTCCTCTTTTTCTCTGTTTTCATAATAAACAAACAAAGTACGAGAATATATGAATGAATGAAATGAGTTCTACAAATTATCTTTCCGTATGCTTTTATTGCACTAGCAACTTTATGCTTCATTATATTTTAACGTTCATTTGACGTTATTACGCACTCGAGTTACGTGCCCGTGATTATATTGCTGGAATAACTGTTTATTTTAATTAAATCACCATGTTATGAGCCTCGTGATTGAAGTTGGACTTTGAAAATGAAAATTTATTTACGATTCTCTCGATTTCACGTTGTAAACATGGCAAAAATTTCCTCTGTGGCCAACCTCTTTAAACAAAGGGGCGACGAGCAACGCGATGATAAGGCAAAACGTTGCTCCTACGTGACCATGCACCGATTATCACGGCCACGAATTTTGTCACGAATTCCCGTGCGAAAATTCGCTTCCTCGTTGATTCATTTATTTCGTCGACCCTTGTGAATTATCACGGCCAAGATATCGTTAGATTAAAAAAAAAAAAAAGAAAAAAGAGAGAAAAAGAGGGAAAAGAAAGAGGGATTGTTTCTCTTCACTCGAATCGTGACCGATCATCCCTGTACTTGGTGCTTTACGCGAAGATATTTCACCCGAATCCAGATTAATCTCTGTCGAAATTGGAGAGGAGGAGACAATATTAACGGTTGACGTTATGATTACTTCTTTTTCGAGACGATACAAGTATTTACTTGGCTCGAATCGAACCGACGTCCACTTGATAATTACAAATTTGATTATGGAAAAGATAACCTAAGATGATAATCTATCGTATCAGACTTTTATTTCTTTAATCTTCGCGATGATATGATCGAAGCTTGGGATGAACATTTTCCTTTTTTTCCCCTCAAGATGGAATCTTTTATTCTTCTTTCCAATATCTTTATACGTATACTTATACAGATCGTTTCGAATGTTTGATATCAATTTACATTTCAAATCGTTGAATTTCATTAGCACGAAATTATTGAAATCAATTGTCGAATATTATTGATATATGAGAGAATGTGAGTAACACGATTTTATATCTTAATAATTAATATCTTAATTTCAGGAACGACATCCTGGATCTACGCAATGAAAGAAAACGCGTTCGAATTCTAAAAAAATTTAACCAACGTAAATTCCCTTTAAATTTCAAAATTCGTAAGAAATCACGAGTGAATAACGTTCGTTCAGATTTCTTCTATCCGTGGAATTGGAGGATATAAAATAAGAGCATCGGCAAAGGGTGGCATTGTGCCGGCGAAGGTGGAAAAAGGTCGTGGCGGCGACAAGAAGAAGGGGAGGGCGGCTGAATCGGGGGAAATCCTGTCGGGGTTTCTTTTTCTTTTTTCTTTTATTGCTCGCAGCCACGAATCAAGCACTCGTAATTTCTGCCGCGTTTCTGCACGCTTGTGTCCGATGTGAGGTTGGGAGTGGCGCGGAAGTGCGGCGGGCGATTTCGATGAAATGCGCCCCTCGCTTAAGGGGACGCGGCGGAATGCGGCTATAACTCGGTCGGGTAACCGCGCGTTTTCACGGGAAAGCGTATTTCATAGCTCAACGTTCGTAGCTACGCCGGTGCATAATGGAAGGAAGCGATCGATCAAGATAAGGCGAAATTGTATCGCAATAAAGAAAGCGCGCCAAGTGGGCGCGGGGAGTGGAAGAATATCGTTCGACCAGTGCGCGTTTGGAAATGTAATTTTCTAATTTTCTTGGCGGACGGGAATTAGTCGTCGACGTGATTAACGATTTACGCGGATGCGAATAAATTTATAGAGAGTAGGGAGATGTTTTTGGAAATTTGGTTCGTGCGAATTATAAGCGTGGAAAGATTAATTTGGGAACGAGCGAGGAGAACGAATTATCCTTATTTCGATGAATATTTTGTGAAAGTGAAGTTTGAATTTTTGAAAGGCGCGAATTTCTTATCGGGAATCTAAAATTTATAAATCGGGAACACGGGATTAATAAATGATTCGTCCATCAAGATGTAATTTTACGACGGGTTTCTTTCCGCCAAAATCGTTTCGACGTGCTAATTACCAAAATCTCTCTGCTTTACAGAGTCGAGAGAGTACTTGAACAGCGGAACCGCGCAAGGCTTTCAGAGATTAATGTTAGATTTACAAAGTGATGAATTCTGTGTAAATTTCCCGAGGGGTGCGCGACCCACTTCAACCGAAACTTTAATCGGATGGTTCAGTTTGCAACGATAACGGTTATTTAATTGACGAAAAATCGGGAAGCGATTCGAGGAGGAGGGGGAAAAAAAAAAAGAAAAGAAAAAAGAAAAAGAAATTCCTTGATTGCGAGTCTCATTAAATAAAACCGCTTGAAAAAAAGATCTTCTTTTATGAAAAGCTTTGTGAAACTCGTATATAAATCAACTTCATCTGCTAAGCTAATACTACCAGGAATCGTGCAAACGTGTAAAATGTAAAAGGAAAACGGAAAAGGGAATTTTTTTCTAATGAAAAGAAACTACCAGAAAAAAAGAATCCACCGACAATTACACTGAAAATTTATACTGAAGAATAACGATTTCTATTTTTAAATATCATTCATTTGATTTTATTTATAATTCTTCTCCCCTAACATAAACCGATTGAAACTAAAAATAACATAAAGGGACGATACACCGATAAACGACCAGAATGTGCTTGCATAAAAAGATAAAAAATAAATAATAACCAACACCGTTGCAACATCGATCCCAAAACACGATTTACGAATCTTTGGATATCCCTTAGAATAGATCGAAAGAGTCGAGCAACGTCATCGTTCGATTCAACACATCGACGAGATTCCCATCGATTACGATGTTGACGGTCCGATAAAAGTATGCACCGTGTCGCGTGGCTGAGAAAAGCGAAAGGAATTCGCGAAAATGGGGGCGGAGGAGGGGAGAACATCGACCTCGTGCCGTTCTGCACACCTTAAATAACGCCACCCTTCGACTTCTGATTATTGTTCCGGGTTACTCGCTCGATTTACGATCGTCCGGTGACCGTGTTATTTCGTTGAACAAATGGCTGCGGGGTCCATGGTTAACGTGACACGCGTACGCCCGACCGATCGTTATTTCCGCCGGTGTAACTCTATTCCTTATCGTTACTCTGCCGTAGGAATTACAACAACGGTGATCGAATGCCCACGCATATCGTTATCCTACATTCCCATTCCCGCACTCGTGGAGGAATTAGAAGAGTTGCTTGCAAAGTGAAAGAAGCGAAAAAAGAGTAAAAAAGAGAGAAAGAAGGAACGCCGTTTATTCGTCCGACTGTATCATAGTACCGATCCACTCTGATCGTCTGATCGTCTTATTCTACTAGCACGACCACGACTCGCTTCACTTGTTCGATTACGACCGTCTTAATCTACTTACTTCACGGTGATTATATTGTAGCTCGTTTAGCTACAATAATTATCTGTCTGATCATCACTGTCTTGTTTCACTATCGTATCGTTGTTTAATCGTGACTGTCTTATTCCACTCGTTTAATCTCGTTCTATTTGTCTAATTGTTTTTCTTTTCTTTTGTTCCAGCTTTAGTTTATTCATCGGATAATAGGCAAGAGATAATCTTTTGGGAATGAAATGTATCGTTTCACGTTCGAACACGCACGATACGTTTTATCATTGACTTTCTAAGCTAATTGGTGATGATCAATTGGTAATTATTACTAATAGGTAATTCTCACGCTTATGAAATCTGGAATTGGACGTAATGGAACGGCACAAAGGACGGGAATTTGATCTTTGATCGATGGGTGACGGATCAAACGTTGATATTGGATAATAATTCTTTCGAATTGGACCGGTTTGATGTAATTAAGTTGGCGTGACACTCGAATAAGGAATTCCACCGTGTTTTCGGGACAAATATTTCCTCGTTACGCACGGTTCCGGGGATTACATTATGCGTCGCCAATACGAGCGCGCGCGAAATCTGTTTTCAGAGTAAAGAAATTAATCGGCAGAAAGAATCCGTGAACCGTGAAACGGTTAATTACCGGATAATGTATTAGAGAACACAATGCAAACTAGGTAATTGCAGCAAACTAGTTAATTTTAGTTTATCGTCACGCCCCTCGTTTCTTTCACAGTGACAATTTCGACGATCCGTTTTGATAATCTCGTTTCTCACGTTTGTTCAAAACAATCGAAGGAACAGAATCGTGTGATTCGATCGCTGTAATAAATAACTATTACACTACTGATTTATTAACAGGATTTATCACACTTGGTACGCGATATTTTTAAAAATCTTATAGATAATTCTTTCCAATTCAACAATTTCGCATCGAGACAATTTTCATTCTTCGTTTCTCGCGGTCGAATATTCGAAGATTTCAAAAAAGGAAAACAAGCCCAGGTCGAGAGAAGAAATAGAGGAATTGATCGAAAATTTCTAAAGAAAAGTTTACTTGCTCCCTCGAGTTGATCCCTCCTCGATTAAACGAGCAAGAAAATCAGCTTTCCGCTTCCTTCGGGCGGAAATGACCTCGCGATGATCGTCATCGTATCCGGCGTTCGACAGTTGCGGCGCGAAGGCGCAGGGGCGGAAGGTGACGTGGCCGGCCCCGCGTGCAAACCGCGCGGCGGTAAATTTCCAAAATAAACGAAAACGGTGAAGCCGTCAAGTGCACACGGTGGCACACACGGTACAGCCGTGGAAATCAATTGTAGTTTCGTGTCCGGCGGATTGCCGGAGCTGAAACAGTGGCCGCGCTCTCGAACGAAAGCTCGCCTCGACCAGATGTTCGAGGGGATCGAACAATATCCGAGGACCATTGTACCGAAATCTGTTACGACTCGCTGTCCAAATTCTTTGCTTTTCCAACTCGCTGTCCGAACCGTTCCCAACTTCCTTTCCATTCAACCTCCTCCTCCTCCTCCTTTGCGTCAAATATTCCCTTTCGAAAAAAGTTTCTCTCTCCTAAGAAATTCGATGGATCGTTCGAGATAGATCGCTCGTTAAAAGTTGGGGCTGTTTTCGAGAGATTTGAAAGGAGGGTGGATGATGATATTCCGCTCACGGTGGAACGGGCTTCGAACAGAGAAATCGCTATCCATATTCGCATCGATTGTAAATAGACTTTACCCTATCGCAACAACGGAGATAGAATTTAATTTGAGATCGATGGTGGGACGTGTTTGGACAGTATGTATGATAATCTGTTAGAATTAGTTACTGCCTTGTTATTTGCACGATATTTCCATATATTTTTCGTACGCCCCGCCTCGTGCAATAATTGGCACGGTGTTTGCTTTATTTCTTCATTTATTCTAATTATAAAAATACAAATTGGAGATTCCAGCGATCAGATGAAAACTATCGCGATATCATTTTTATTTACGTTAAATCAATTTTCCATATTATTCCTCAGGGATAGTAAAAAGGTGCACATCTGATAATCCCGAGTTATTGATTCACATTCTGTCATATATTTGCCCAAGAAAACGTCAACAAAATAATTATGTATCCCACGCACCCGTTATCGAACTTCATTTTACAAGGACTTTATCAATATTTCACCAGATATCGAAAATGAAACGGCGCAGTTCATACAAACACGTTCCATTACAAATTAGAACGAGTGAATTTCCGTTAAAAAATTTATGGATTATACCTTGAAATGATGAAATTGGAAAACATTTGCGAACGATGTCGATAACAGAAATTACGATAAGAGAGAAATATGATCATGTCCGATCTTCGAACCAGTCCATCTTTTCCCTATTTACCATTTTCGCAAACTCGGCCACCCCGTGACCAGCATCCTCATCCTTCCATTAAACGCGCGTTCCTCGGAAATCCGGCGAATGCCTTATCGTGGAAAGAAGTCCCTAAGGATCTCGGTGAGTGGCGGAATCGCGACCCGGGAGTATTAAGTGGCGCCGCCTCGGTCGCCACTCCACCCTTAATACGCTATCTAAATGCTGATTCTTTCAAAGGTTCATTATTTGTTGTAATTCTTCTCTTAAATTGCACTTAGCGGAAGTTGGACGCCGCCCAAGCCGCGGGACACCACTTATCTTCGGCTCGCCTTGTTCCCCACGTGAACCACCACGGCCACGAATGGACGGAAGGGGAACAGTATCCGCCGACTTCTGATTAAGATTCTCCGGTTGGAATTCACCGTGGATAATGGCGGTCATCTTGTCGCGAAGAGAGAAATATTCTAATCGATGGAATAATTTAAAAATTTCGGTCTAGTCTAGTTTAAAGAAACAATTTCTCTTCTGGTGACGATAGATGATCGTAGAATAAGTGTGGATTCGTCTTCTCGGTCACAACTTGTATCACAAGTTAATACATATCGATCCACAGAAACGGAAAAGATGGAAATCTCACGGTTCGTTGAGGGAAAGTAAAAGAAAAATTATGCAATGGTAGCGAGTAAATAGACACGATTGATTGAAATTGTATCGACAAACACGAGCGCGAGGCGACGTCGTGGAAAAATACGGGATCGAGGTTTCGCAACTTGGCGAAAAGTGGAATGAATTTTCCTCGAATTCTTCCAAATATTTTCAAAGATATTAAGCGCAAGTGTCAATAATTGCGTTTACTTCGAAATAGGGGTAGAATAACGGTATAATAACGTGTAATTGATCCAACTGTTGATCACGTTACCGATATCGACACGCGTCGATTGCAGAACGAAAATAATGCCGGCTGAAATCTTTCAAATTATTTAATATCATCTGTCTGTCATTTAATCGTTTCTATATATAATTCGAAAAGATTGAAGAATCTTTAACTTTCGCGATTAATATTTAATTTCCACCAGAATTATTCACCTCTCCTCGAGTGATCAAAATACTTTTCCTACTTCGATTCTTCGATTCTTCGATTCTTCGATTCTTCGATTCTTCGATTCTTCGATTCTTCGATTCTTCGAAGAATTCCTCGCCCAATATTAATCCCCGCGACTTGTTACGATTACGAATCGCCGCCTTGGATGCAAAGTTCAGCCGGGGAATGAAAATTAATGCCCGGTGAACATTGCATTCGGCCCTTTTCTCATAAAACGCGCCTCGAGTCGTTTCCGCCTACAACTTTGTTCTCGTTAAATATTTTTCCCGACAATTGCCACGCGGCTCCATTCCCGTATTATTCGTGGCGAGAAATCGGACCTTAACGGGAAAGGGAGGAGGCGACTATAGTTTCCACGAGTTGCTCCCTAACTCTGTTTCTCTATTAGCTCGAAATTTCCGCCGAGATATACACGCACAATAGATTTTACAGCCGAGAACGTGTTAAATAATGATCGGCGAGCAAGAAATCGTCACGTTGAGAAACTTTGATATTTAATAGGGATAAGTTGGAGAGAGGGAGAGAGAAAGGAAAGACAGAAAAGTGTGGTTAGTTGATGGATTATTTGTCGTTCAGTCGAATTATTGAATTGTTTACAGATTTCACATATTGTTATTACGTGATATTATATAAATTCCAAATTAATAATATCTATTAATAATGCCAATAAGATCGTTGTAATATTCGGAAATATGTTATGCTTCGTTTAACTTTAAACTTTTTAAAAGTTTCGAGGATAATGAATCTCTGCCAATGAACGAACGAACGATTTGGAACTTTTCCCTTTAAAACTCTTTTTCGTTTATCTCGACGATCTCGGGATATCGGTCGCGCAAAGTAAAAGGTAATTTTTTAAACGTTTATTCGAGCTCGTCACTGGATAAACGACAGATACGAATCTTGGAAGAGTACGTATTATAAGAAAAATATGTAAAATCAATGGGTCCCAATTCGTAATCTCTGCAATGTCTCGAAATTCGTTCGAGATATCGGGACGAAACGAGAAAAGGAATTCAATGGCATAGCTTTGCTACAAAATTTTAAATGATTGCAGAATTAAATTAATAATTATTTACGTCACGAATGTATAGCCCTTTTTTTATTCATTGTGTTATTCAGACGAATATATTTTCGATCGATTGAAGGAATATAACCTAACCTGTGATATGAAAGAATAGTAGTGAAATTCTTCGCGAGCTCTTTTCTCTTCCACAAAAAACGAGCGAAAAAACTCGAGAAATACATCGTTCTCCTGTCCAGAGAGCATTTATATCGAGAAAAAGTAATCAACACGTCGTGCAAAGAACCAGATCCAAATATATTTTCGGTTAAACGCGTATTCAACAACTCGCAACTGGATCGAAGCGCATACATACTTTACAGACGCATTGAAACGCTTATCACGACCAACTTCGGCGAGCCACGTATTCGGTAACAATGGAACAACTAGCTTAAGAGGTTGAAAGCTCCGTATTCCCATTATTATCGGATAAGCTAGCAATCTGCTTACCGCCCTCTTGTTCTCAGCGAGAAGCGGGCCGTTTATTAACAGCACGAACAAATTCGTTCTCCTCTGTTTATCGTTTCACCCGCCTCGTTAGTTAAATAATCGACTCGTTTCTCATCAGAATTCTTTCGGATCAATTTCCAACCATTCCTTACACCCTCTCCACCTGGCGGACAGTTTTCTTATTTTAAACCACCATTTTCGATCAAACGTTGACGCACAATCCAACTTGCGAAAAATAATAAAATCCCAAGGCTCGTATTATTACAGCGCATCAACGAAGAAATATTATTTTCTCAGGGAGAAAGAGAGAGAGAAGCGTCGAGGACGGAACACTTTACTCGCACATTCTTGAATTTACCCTTGGCATGCTAAAACCAACAGAGGAGGACTCGGATGGAATCACGAACCCGTATATTTCATCACGCTTATTAACCAACGCCGTTGCATCCACGACACAGGAAGAGAGAGAGAGAGAAGGTTTCGGACCAAGATGGAGTCTCTCCTGTGTGGTACGCTCTCGTCCAAAAGTCGCGGGTGGAAACGAGATAAGAGTTATATATAATAGCAGCCTCGACTGTGAACGAAATGCTGGTGGTGACTCTTCGCCATTTATAACGCGCGATGCTACGCAGAGAAGCCGTTTTTCGATCGAGAATAGATTTCTCGTTCAGGATCGGATAAGGGCCGATGCTCTTTCGACACGCGAAACGATGCGCATTCGATTCGCGATATAATAGCGCATCGCGGAACGAAGAGTCTCCGCGCAATGAAAATCGCTTCCCTCCGCTCGTGCACCGGAGAAATTCCAGGATTTTTTCCCAGGATATTTCCAATACGGTGAACGATCCTCCGGTAGAGCGAAGCGAGAGTTGGACTCGGTACAGAATTTTCCGATTTTCAAAGAGCAGGATTTTTAAAAAGGAAAATCTTTAGGATATAAATAATTGTTAAAATTGTTAAGCAGGATGTAACAATTACATCGGGAGAAAGGTATATATACGGTCGTTTAAAAATAGAGAGAGAGCGAATAGGAGAGGTGTTTTATAAATTAATTCCTCGGAGGAGAAATGGCGGCAAGTTTTATTGTTTCCCTCGAGCTGGTATCAATCACTTATATACGAATAAGTGGGCTTCTCTTATCCGCGAAATAAGAACCGCGGGAGATCATAAATTACTCGTCGTGGCAAGCGCGATTCTTCTTCAACTTTATCTCCTTAAAGAGAGAGATACCGTCCGTTTTAAAACGCGCGCGAAATCGCTCGAATTCCAGCCTTCCGCCGATCCACTGCCCTTTCTCTGGCGAAGATAAAAAGAGAGGGAGAGGGCGCAGAATTCAATTCCCCATTTCCGTGCTTCCGCGAGCGAAACGCGGAATAACAGAATAACAAAGTAAACCGGTACCCGAAAAATCATGCATCGTGCCCACGTGCCGTTTACAACGACCGTCCGCATCGACACGACGCATGTAACGAGTTAGATCGTGTCCAAGTTTCCGCGAAATCGTGTTTATCCAGTATCGACTACTTTCTCTCTCTCTCTCTTTCTCTGCCGCCGACATTGCGCCCGTTTGGTGTTCACGGACACGGAAAAATAGTGGCGCGAGCACGCTGTAGGGCGTGCTACTTTCGCGTGCTGATCGATACGTCGGAGGCCGTGACACTCGCAGACCCAGCCGAGAATCGTTTCGCGCCTTAAGGCCGTTTCCTTAAACTTGAATTCATATTATTATTATTATTATTATTTATTTCTGAGGAATCTATTCGTACATTCGTTTTATCTCTTCTCTTAAGGCTGTTCCAATTTGCTGTAAATAAATCTGAAAGCTAAACGCTTTCTGATACGTATTTTTTTTTTCGGTGGTTGTAGAATTTCTGACGAGGAATCTACATTCGTACATTCGTTTTATCTCTTCTCTTAAGGCTCTTCCAATTTGTTGTAAATAAATCTGAAAGCTAAACGCTTTCTGATACGTATTTTTTTTTTCGGTGGTTGTAGAATTTCTGACGAGGAATCTACATTCGTACATTCGTTTTATCTCTTCTCTTAAGGCTCTTCCAATTTGTTGTAAATAAATCTGAAAGCTAAACGCTTTCTGATACGTATTTTTTTTCCGGTGGTTGTAGAATTTTTTGACAGCGATTTTCTTGTAAATGTATATAGAATAGCATCTGCATGGATGAAAAATTAATTTAGTAGCCGATAGTAGGTTTCTTTCAAGTTGATTCTAGCATTTCTTTTTCTTCTTCCTTTCGTAAAAGAAGGGGAGAAAATTTTTTACGGTTACCCAATATTTTATTCCGATGTATATCGAGTCATGAATAAGTAAATTTCACTTATAATTTCCACTCGAAGTAATTTCTCTTAGGACAAGCGTGCGATGAGTTTGGGACACGATCGTATTAATCAGAAGAATGTATTGCATGTAACGACTCGACCCGTTCTCGCGGTCTCTTGTGATGATGATTAAATAACAAAAGTAACGAAGAGACTCGCAAATAAGCGTGATTGCGTGTTCGAAGAACGAGGGATTGGCTCATTCTTCAAATAATTCGACTGAACAACGAAATTCCTTTCATTCAGTTTCGTGAAACGATGCTACGAACGATCGAGTTATTTAATTTTATATTATCGATAAAAATATATAGGCTGGAATGATGTATGCGAGGAAGGCCACTTTTTATACAAATATTGCGTGACATCGAGGCTGTGAGATATAAAGCGCTCCAGGCTCGATATATGTAATTATTATAATACATTTATAACTGACTCCGGCGTATAATTTTCGAGTAATGTTAGTTGCATAGTATGGCCATAACGACGCGCGTGCCTATATCTGGTTAGGCATTCGATAAGCAAGTGTTGAATGTTATAAAGCAGGTCGCAATAAACCGGACGAAGCAGAGTTGCCATTTAGGTGCCATTTTTTTTTATAGCTGAACAGCACGCCGAACCTATCGAGGTTAGAATTGTCTAGATAGATACTTGAAAGTAGTACTTTTAATACGAGGTTGATTTAAATTTAAGATCGTTTAAATCATCGTTATATAGAAAAATTTAAATGAATACTCTCCATTTCTTCCTTTAATAAAACAATTATCAATGATTTTTGATCGATGCAAGTCAGACAAAGCTCGTACGATCCAGTTCCTCGTTTCACTTTTAACTAATCAATTAAATCGAAAACCTTCCCTGAACAAAACAAGAAGCCAATATTCTTGTATCGATATATTCACTTAGTAAACGCACATAGTAAACTCGTAGGCAATTGGAATTTCGAATTTTGTTTTTTCGAAAGGAATAAAATAAATCTGGGAATATCGTTTTATACGATACAACATCAGCAACTGGCAAAAGACACGCGGACAGGTTTTCAGACTCCCCCTCTCCCACCCACCATTAAATACCGCGAACAGGCCGTAAACTTGAATGCGCCCCTTTTCATCTTGCCAACAGCGCGAGAAGGAGGGTTGCAGAGGTCTCCCCTCCTTCCTTTCGGCTCCGTTCCACCCTTCCAGTTTACAGATAAGGTTCAGAAGTCGCTTGTCATCGGCATTGTCGAGATATTTTTCCACCGGCGTCTGCCACGAGATACCGACCAACAATGTCGTCGCCACCCTTATCGCCTCGTGCCGACTTTAGGTCCTCCTCCTCCTCCTCCTCCTCCTTCTCCTCCCTATAAAGGTGCTCGCCGCTCGCTTTTCTCCGCTGAACAGCCGGAAAATTCAATACGGAGTTTCGATAGGAGAAATAAGGTATTTTCTTTAGAGAGACTGAGATTGCGAAAGCGTTATGAAACAAGTTTTGGCAAGAATATATACATTTATTTAATAAATGATGGTTATTCGATTGGTCGATAAGTTTGAGAGCACATTTTAAGGAATGTATATATATATATATATATACATCTTTAAGAGAAGCTTTTAAGGGTTCAAAATGGAAAGTAGGGAAATAAGTAGGATGAAGATTTTGTAAATTATTGCCAATACTTATGAAATTTCGTAAAATTCTCTTCGATATTATAAATTCAAAGTGTGACAAGTTATATTTTATGAGTAAATTTAGGAGGAATTTGTAATGATTAATGATTAAAAGTGACAAATGTATATAATTCTTCTAAATTTTGAATAATTGTAATTTCGAACAATTACGTCTATAAATTTTGTTCGAATCGAAACAAATTCTGTCGTATTTTCTCAAACGTTTCTCGAAAAAGCTCGTCGAACAAATATCATATTGGACCGTTATTACGTAACGGTGTCCAGTAGTTCTTCCAGAATGATTAGGATTTCAGTTCGAGCAACGATCAGATAATTGACGTCAGTCTCGAAATAAACGGATAACGGAGAAGTGCTATTGTATCTAAACACAATAACGCCGCGAATCGATTCGAGATCAACTTGTAAACATTACTCCCTAATTAGAGTTAGAATTCAACGAGAAATCGGGGATGCAGATCAAAATTATAGGTTATTCCTCGTTGGAGTTAATATCCATCTCCCCGTTTATCCCCGGAGACACGGAGGAATTCTACGGGCTTACCGACTCGGCGCAAATCCTCCAAACCCATCCCCGTGATTATCGAGGGATCGTGAATTTACACGAATCATCCGACGATTCTTCTTTCGAGATCAATGTCAAGAAATCTTTTTATTTCATCTCGCCCCCCTCCCCAAGTTTTTGATTTACCGAGTAAATAAAATACAACGTATTTCGGGTAATTATCAACGACAGTGATTTTACGTGTAAACATTACGATACATCGATTTCGAACTGACTCGTGACGATTGTTTTCAGCTACATTAGCCGCATTACCATATCCGGACATTCATTATCCTGGAATACACTGGAATGTCGATTATCACGAACGTCACTTGACCGAAACGCTAATTATCCCTTTGTCAGAGCGTCGATGACAGGTGATCGCGCATCCTCTGATAATATGCTTCATCCAAACAGCACGATTGATTGAACTTTTTAAAAAGGTGGAATATTAACCTTGTATTACGTAACGCTACGCTTTTATTATTCTTTATCTACGAATACTTCTCGTTCGATAAAATTTTCCATAATTGCAATTAATTCCTGTTTACGAATCGGCAATCGATATCCAAATATTTCTTGGCGAAACGTATCAGGCTGGATTTCAATAATTCCGTAAATATTCGATCCAAGGACTGCGATCGATTTAAAGGAATGGATTGCAGGTATCTCTTGGCTCAAATTTCACAAAGAGAAAAGAAAAGAAAAGAGGAAGCATCTCGATAGAGGCGTTCTCAGCATCGCGTTCGATCGGCCGTTCCTCGGTGCGTGTATTTTAGCGGTTAAAGGAGTGTCGCATTGCAGTGCTCTCATCCCTAAAATTGGAACTTGTATGTAGCCAGAACGACACGGCCGCTAGGCGCAATGGCTAGCCGCCATTGTAAGGCGTGTAGCGATAATTTATCGCATTTCGAGCGCAAAATCAATTCGTTTCCACGGCGAAACAGCTTCGTCAACCGTATTATGGAGGGACCATATGCTCGGGGTAACCACGCTTTCGATAACAAGAACGGCCCTCGCAATTATCTAACCGCGATGTAACGTTATTAGAAACGTAGGGTTCCAAGATTCAGAGGTGGTGGTTCGAACTTTAAATAGGAACGAGAACGGTTTTGGAAGGGACGTTTAAAACGCAAGTAGTACGTGCTCTTTGGGAGGGAATATAATTGTGTTGAAATGGGTGGTGGTGGTGGTGGAAAAGTGGAACGTTTGGAAGTTAAAATTAAAGGTGGAATTAAACGGAGAGAAAGAGAGAGAGAAAGGGGAAGGAAGGAACGTGGCGCAGAAGGCGGTGGAGAATATTAATTAAGAATATAAGAGTTATATGCACTACTAGACATCTCTCTTGGCTTCATCGAGTTTTCTTTTCCAGTAGATATTATGAAACGAGGTCAAATCTTTTTTTTTTTTTTTCCCCTATCAATCTTCATTATATATCGATCAATCGCTTCGTTAATATAATATCTAAAGAGACGTCCAAAGATAAAGGAAAAGTAAATAAATAGGTCTGTTAGCGATGCGACTTCCCTTGAATAATCGATATTTATAACGGCGCTCTGGACCGGATCTTTCATCAAGCTTCTCTTTTTCTTCTTCTTCTTCTTCTTCTTCTTTCGAGTCTGACGATCTACTTGGTATCCGTAGGGTAGGAGAGTTCCGATAATTGCCACTTTGAACTTTCAATTATTTAGAGATTGTTCGATTTAAGAAAAAAAATTTAATTTTTCCTCTTCGCCCAATTCTAACTTTAATTGTAACAATTTCGTGTTTGTTGTTCTTCGCTGTTTGTTTCGATGAGCGAAATAAATAATATGTTATATCGTTTATTCAGTTAATAAGATTCAGTGTTATATTATTCTATACTCTACGTGCAATTTGTGCGGATTAAATTCAACAGATTTTACTTACAGCAGTTTACAGCAGTTTTCCGGAATCGAGGAATCGACACGTGGAAATTATCTCGCTTTTTCGTCGAACGTGAAACAGGATAATATAGGAGATAACGATCTGTTTTTATCGATCGATTGATTAAGGAAAGCCGCAATTTTCAAGTTGGTAGTTTAACCGTTTAAAAAACAAAGCTTTCGGCCTTCCCTCGATTTCTTTTTGGATTGGCTGATGTTTGAGTAGCTGTAAGTTAGAAACCACTAAAAACTTGGAGCGTGGAGGCAAAGTTGGCCTCAATGAAACAAGTTTCCCTTCCTCGAGGCCAATATTTGTCGATGACGGTTTTATTGCACAATTTTCCATCAAACTTGTCGCCAAACTTTCGGCGACTCTCTCTCTCTCTCTCTCATTGTTCTACGCGCCTATTATAAACTAGTATAATAAATATTCTTGAAACGCTTCGCAACGTGAACGATGGAAAATTTTGCTCATGAATATCAATTCAATTTTTTAACGAATTTGAAATTTGTTTTCGTTTTAATGAACATTTGTAATTATAACAGTAGAATTTCGATTATTGGTCGTTTCGAGGAATTTTTAAATTATTTCTCAAAGTTTGAAATATTAAAGTTATATTTATTTAATAAAGTTAATCATTCGTTGTTTAATTTCGTCAAAAGTTTCTTAAAAGTAATAGAAATAGAATCAAACATTCGTATCTCATTTATTTCATCTCCACATTTGTCAAATGTGACTAATTATTTTTAATTTTGAGATGAATTTCAGCTCTGATTCGTTCATTTCACAATTGGTCACACGAGTGTAATAAGAGTAGGAGGAATCTTCGAGATGATTTGTTACACGAAGCAATTGTTCAATTTTCTGGCACACACTTGATGTGCTGTAAATTTAATAACGAATTGGATACATATGTATATATATTTCGCAATTATAATTTGCGTTATAAAACGAACATCATCGTATTACACATGGCGAATGAATATTATTATCCAACCTAAATATTACCGAATATTACCGCAACTGAGTGGATAATAATTTGCTGTAGAACACAAATTATTAATATAATCCAATTCCAATAACCATCTGTTTATCGCGTGAATCCCGAAATTTCCCATTGACAGATTGTGCGTGTCTATATCGATCTATATCGATCAATTTCCTTCCACGTTGCCATTTTCTGTGGACCCAAACTTAAGCCAATTGTAAATTGGCAACATTTGAAGAATCGATACTGCCTTGAATGGAGTGAATAGAAATAAAATATTTATTTTACGTGAAACACGTGCGAATCAATTCAGAGCATTTAATGCGTATTTGGATATGAATAAAAATATAATATCACTGCTGTATCATTCGCTAGAATTTGGTCGTCGTGAAACCATCCTCTATCGTGTTCTTTATTTGATTAAAAATATACGAAAAGTTTTGGTACACGCGCGTAAAACTTTCGCGGAAGCCGCTTTTTAGAGGAATCTTTTAAGAACTTTTTTCAACGCGAGTAGAAAAAATTTTCGAGGACGACTTTTCCTACAGAATGTAGAATTTCCTTTTTTCAACTTTGCAACTAGTCCACGACGAGTTAAACGTATGTAGAAAAGAAGAACGTTGTAAAAGTTACCCCACTTAACCGAATGTCGAAAATAATCTGGAATACAAGATAATAGAAGAACCTTGTTCGCGTGTATTTCACACGTTGATTTCGTGATTATCCGTGTGAAAAGAATGAAAATATATTTTTTGGAAGAATATACCGTTCTTCCAAGTCCCTTAGTTCTCGAGGTATCTTAAAAAATATATTTTCGATGCTAAGTTTAAAGTTTTCGCTCCTTCGAAACGGATCGACGATCGATCGATACAAAAACGAATCGTTGGATATATTTGCTCGTTATTCACATAACTTAGAGAAATAGAATAGAATATTATCTTAAACACGACGTACCGGGATAGTAGTATTACTGTAGAACCATGGAGAACCAAGCATAAATTTCGAAACATGTTAAAACTACCTACACGAAATATTCGTTAACATATGTGTTGATCCATCAGTGAGATGAAAACTGCAAAGCTTGGACGTTGGTCAAAGGGAGGAGGGGGAAAAAATCTCCCTTTCATTTCAAGCGCTTCCGGTCTCTATTCCTACATGCAACAGTCGAACGTGCCTCAACTGGAAGGCAACTCGATTTGTGCAGCTGTTCGTAACGCGAAATATATATCCGAATATATAGTAACAGGACGAAAATACACACAGTGTCGCGGGACGTGCCCCAAAGAGTTCGAGAGTTCGTTTCCCTTCCCTTTCACCGAGTATTATCGTTCTAACCAATTGTTTACAACGTTTCGCGAAACAGAAGAAGGGAAAAATGTTAAATTTCCACGGCGATAACGTCGATTAACCAAGGGAACAAAGCAATTATTCCCGCATCCGTACATCCTCATAACCCACCCCCATTGCGGGGGAAGCTTTAAAGGGTCTTAATCGAAACTCGATGGTGGTATTAAATGACGGATCGAGAAAAGGAGATAGAATTTTTATCAACAATGCTGGCTCTTCGTGGCCTCATAGCCTCGGTCGTAACACCTTCGAGATCGGGTCATAAAAAATTGATAACCTCGGGTAGATTACTGATAATTTTAAAAAGTATCCACAGGGGCTGCGTGTCTCAGAGGCTCGCCTCGTATTATAAATCGTTACCCGAAAAGTTTCCCCTTAGAGGGTTTAGAACGAGAAAGAGGTGTAAATTAATTTCTTCTCTCCACTTTGACCGCCCTCTACGAAATTTTATGAACGAAAGCGACGAAACTTTCGAAAGTTCAAGGTCTCCTCGAAACGTATACCTCTTTTTCTTTCTTTTTTTTTTTTTATCACCGAGAGAGAAACCATCTAGGAAATAATTATCGAGCCGTGAGTAATTACACCCGTTATTTTACCCGTGGAACGTGAAATCGAACACGCCAATTACCTCCCCCTTTCGCTTATTAATTTCCCGCGGACGAATTCGATTCCATAACAAATAAGGAATAAATTGGATCGCGCGATTGATTAATATTCATAGGTAACGCGGAATCGTGAAATTACCGGCACGGATCTTGGATCTCCATTCGTGATTGTTTACGCGTGGGTAATGGCCTGCACAACAATTACGGGGAAGGAATACCTTCCACTCGGCCGGCGATCCTCGAATAATGCCGCGAGCAATTAATTTTTTTCTCTCTCTCTCTCTCTCTCCTCTCCCCCCTCTCTCCATCTCTCGCCATTGTCCTCGCCGATTCGAGGAAGAGAAGTATCATCATTATCCCACCGCCGTCTTTTCTCGGATGGAATATGCTTTCTTCCACTTCACTCGATCTCATTCCCTCGGACATTTCCATGGTGAAAAGCAATTTTTCGCCATTAGACAGTCACCGTTTGACATATGGGCAGCGTGGGAGGGAGGAGGGGCAGGTTGAACGTTTTTCTTTCGAATTTCAATCCTTTCGCCGGTTCTTCGCCCTGGTTTTTATCCCAATGTCCAACTCCTTCTCCCTTCCTCTCCAGCTTCATTCCATTATCCAATTTCAACGAATGTTCAGATCTTCTAAATCGATCACTGTTAACGCTGGGAGTCAAAGTTCGATGCATTACGTTAGAACGTTCATGTGAATTTAATAGATTTCATGTAAGGATAATAGGAATAATTATTCCTGTTATAAGTGGAGTCAATCGTATATTTAGATCGTTTTTTTTTCTTCGAATTATATGAAATCAAAAAAGCATAGTAAAAGAAGAAAGAAAGATTGGAGAGGAAGGGATATTAATTTCATATAAAATTGATAAAATGATTTAATTTGGTATTCGATAGTTAGTCACATTTGTTTGAATTCTACCGTTTCCTTTTTTCCAAAATATTTATTAAATCTTCGAATTTGGTTTCTGTTAGAGAAACTGTTCTAACCTGTTTCCTGATTTTCACAATTGCTCGGTGATTACATGGAAATCAGAGAAAAATCTAGCAAAGAAAAGTTGTTATAAAAACGTTGGAAAGGAAAGAGCGGTCAGAAAGTTTCTAATCGAATCTCTCAGTAGTGCATGTCAACGATATCGATCACGGATGGCAAAAAGCTTCGATTTTTCGAATATCCCTTCCCCTATATACTTTGCTCGAGTATAATGGATGGTCATATTTTCCAAGGGATTGTCCCTTCGACAGCTTGGAATTTCTGTTTCGTGAAATCACCCTTTTATCCCGTGTGCACAGATGGCTGAAAATATCCCCCGCCGTGCATGAATTATTACGATTGAATGCGTATGCTCGATGATCGATTCCGGTTTCTTCCCACATTTTCCAATCAACGTTACAGCACCATGGACGTGCCATATTTCCAAGAAATTTCGCCTCCAAGTGTCCCGAATAACCGAAGCATTTCGATTCCTGAATATTCACACGCCATTTCCCCGAAATTACCCCCGAATTTATAGCCACTTGCTGTATAAATTCCTTCTCTCGTTAAACGATTCTTGTATCCATCTAATTCTATCAAGGACAAGTAGATAAAAACTCAATATTTTTGCCGAGTCCACAATTCGATTGCTCGTTCCTACTTTCTTTCAAAAAATTTTTTCACGAAAAGAAAGGAAATAAAAGAGCTCTCCTTTCATTACTATTAAAAGAACCACTGAGGCTGTCTCGTGAGAACTGGCGCTTTAGATATTGGATAGATCTGATAATTCTAATTTAATCATTTCAAACGTCCAGGGCAGAAATCGTAAATAAATTTGCTCATCGTGTTATTATCGATATCAAATAAAATTTAAATTTAAAAATATTGATACTGGCGTTGGATAAACGGACCTGTCACCTCTACTTTTTCAACCTCGCTTCGAAAAATACTAATAAATTGACATTTACGAGAAAATCGATCCAATAAATTTCATAAATGTTGATGTAACAACGTATTTTAATTAATTTTTAGACCTGATTGCGTAACATGCAGGGAGGAAGCCTAACGTTTCGAATACCAGCACCAATGTAATTCGAATGGAAGTACGTTCCGATATTTCTCAACTCGCAGCACATCACGCGTCTAATCAATCGACCGGTGGGAACAATGCTCCTGCTGGGAACGCGGTTAATTAATAAAGCCGTCGCCGTGGGTAGGGCGGCGCCACTTACAACTTTTGTGGCCGCGCTTTAAATATCGATAACCGAGCGGGATTGGGGGGAAGGGAGCAAATTAACGGGCACCGATCGAAATGAAAGTGGCTCGAGCTCATCTGGAGGGAGCTTTGTGCTTCCTGAAGTCAAATAAATCAAGCGGGTCGAAATTATCGCGTGCGAAATCGGGCGTTCGCCGCCTGGGAAAATCTGTTCTTTTCTTCCGCCTGGATTTTGAGCGCGTTCGACAAAAGGGGGTGATTCTGCGCGGGGACGAAATGTTCTGAACGAAGAGAATAAGTGATTTGATGAGAAGCAAAACTATATGGAAACGAAAGTGTCGAGATGGGAATTGGATCTTTTTTTATTCTTGTTGATGGTCCATCGAGTTTTCGCCTCGATTCGGTTAAACGTTCGCGTGAGATTCGAAATCGATTGGAAAGAGTGAGAAGATAAGATCGATATCTGTGAATAATTGTTCCGATGTTCTGTTAAATATTTTTTTATAATTCTCACGGTCGAATGTTGATTGGGGGAAAAATTTAAAAATTTTCTCCCTTTCCCGTTGATATTTACGATTTGCTCGAATAATTTCGTTCTAATTTTGTTAAAATGCTCGCTTAGTTTGTGACTCGGTTTGAACTTCGTCGGAGGGAGCGAAGATTGGGATATTGATAATGAAATCGTGTACGTTCTTTCTCTTTTCAGCCGGTAACTGTTCGGTCGATCGAGTAATTGTTCTGGTTTTATTCAAATATTTGCACAACGTGTCGATTTGAACTTCATTGGGACGAGTCAAGATTGGGATGGGTCGAGTGAAATCGTGTACCTTCTTTCCTTCTATTGATATTTGTGATCGATCGAATAATCAAACCAATAGAAATGGAAAGTTTGTGTCAAATTCATTAAATTGAACGTAAACGAAAGGTTGGATAAAAATTTATTTAAAAATCTAAAACACACTTTTCTCCAACAGTTTCTCTTCTATTCTTTAATTCAAAAGATGCGTGACAATTCCTGACCAATTTCGATAAATCTTAATTCGATTATACGATCAAACAATTTTATTTCGAGAAAGCAGATTTTTCATCTTTGATGAGAAAATGTTTCTTGGAGAAACAACAAACGAACGAAGGAGAAAATAAAAAAGAAAGGAGCTCACCTGTACACGCGTAGCCTGTGTAACATTCATCGAGGCAATTCGGCGAGGTTTTTGAATAATTTCCGAGGCAATCAGCGTGGAGGATTTTAGAGTCGACGAATGAAATCGTTTCCCGTCGGCCGACATAATTTATTCGACCATTAAAGCGATTGTACAAGTTGTCTTCGTGGTCACGGTGCATTATCGCGCCGCTGTATCGAAGGACGATAATTAATTGAGTTCGATTTTAATCTCCCGCCATAAATGGATTAGCGGTGCTTCATTTGTTACGGTAAATAAATTTTTCACCCTGCATTGTAATAAATAAACGCCTCGTGGCGGGTGAAACGCCAGTAACGATCCCTTTCGTTGTTCGTTAACCGATTCCCGACGTGGAATATTCAAATCCTGAACGATTTTTTTGATTAAAAAATTTCCTCGAATTTATGGTCCCAACATTGAATGCTTTTTCCCAATGAACCAAACTTTTCCACTCGTTCCTTCGAACGTAGTGCAAAGAGGAGTAGATTATAATATCTCACGAATGTCGAATTATTATCTCTGCATCGCTATTTTAGTGATTTTAGTGATATAGAGATTTAAGCGATGAAAACTAAGCAATAGTGTTATAATTTTTACAAATATTAAAACAAAAAATTTTCTCCTTGTTCCATTTTTGATTTGATCGTGAAGTTATAAGTTTAGCATTCCCATATTCGCGAAAAGATTTCATTTATAGTTTGAAAGAATTTCTCGAATCAGATGATTCAAGGCAATTCAAATTAACTCTAAAGTTGTCTCAAATCACTCGAATTCGCTAGGACCGTGTTTTCAAAAGAAATATCGAGTAATTTCGATTACTAAACATTTTCCAATATATTTTTTTTTCTTTCTCAAATTTATAAAAGATATTCGTATTACAGATTTATTTTCTCAATTTTCGTAAAAAATCTACTCTATTATTTTTTGCACAATGCAATTGTCACGGTCGAAAAAGCAAAAGAGAAATTATAACAAGAAACAAACAACGATTTTTCTTTCATAAGGATATCCTTTCATTTTCTAAATTCCTATTATTATTTATTTTAATCTATTTACTCGTATCAACTACCTTTCATCCAAATTATTAATCATCAAGGGTTCATATCATTTCGAAACGGAGATTATCTCGGCAAACTATTCCTCTCATTGATTTTCCTTGCGAACAAAAGTGGGTCGTTACCTACTTTCCTCCCTCCTCCCTCGTGTTGCACAACTTCCACAAACAGAGGAAGAATGCAAAAAAACGTAGCCCTCCCCACAGAAAGAAGAGCGTTTTAGCCCACGCTTTAGAAATCGTTTCGAATTTCAAGAAAACGTCGAGAGAGCTCCTTCCTCCCCGTATAATTGCAACGCAAACTTGGCTCGCAGCAACAAAGTTGCGTCCGTGCAGGTACAGCGCGACAAACATCAATACCGAGGAGGGAGAGTCGTCCCTTTAAGATCCAACTGTTTCAATTCCTAGCGTGGGCCCCTTAAACAAAGGGGGCCGATAACAAAGCCTTCTTAAAAGTTTAAGGGAGGGGCGGGAAGAGGGACCAGCGAGTCGAGTCGAAAGTTTTCCAGGTTACGGATGCGTGTTAATTGTCGTCCGTCTGGCTCACAACTTGGAGCACCCTTCTCGAAGGAGGCGGCTGCAAACTCGCGCCAATTACCCGAAACTACTCGGTCAAAAGGTGTTTCCCACTATGGATGACCGCGAGGCGCCGTTTTGGGCTCCTCTTTACTTCGAGTCCAATAACGAGCTTGGAATTGCGGATATTAAACGCAATCCAATCACTCGGGCGAGGATTAAAACAGGTCTTTTAAGAAGATAGGTAAGCGAGTTGTGTTTCAAAAATGTACGCACCTTAAGTCGAAGAATTAATCGAAGAGATCTTTTTGCAAAAGTGTTGGAATATTGGGAAAACCTCGATACATCTGTATACGAAAAGTTAATGTACAGATGTCAAGATAGATGTAATCTGAGAGATATGTTACTTTTAGAACGTGTAATTTTTAGGATCGTACATCTTCTCTTCCAAGGGTTAAAGGTATCTTTGCCCTGGATTTGTTTGGGATGACGAATAGAATAAAATAGAATTGGGAATTATTTATCGAGTTTTAAATTAATTTTTCATTCTTATCTATGATATACTTTTTTTTTAAATAATCTTGGTATCAAAATTTCATTACACCCGTTAAAATGTCACGTTGAAAAAATCGTAGATTCGATTGAAATTAATAGCAATCGAGCAGCAGATACTTTTAACCCGTTTTAAAACTCAATTACTCATTGATCTAACGAACCGTAGAAAATCCTGTTGTCTTCAAATAAATTATACGGATTTGAGAGATATTATATATTTACAAATTTCATTTTATCATCCCCCTAATGAAAATGATACGAAAAAATCCGGATCGAAGGCAGCGATTATTTTCAATCACGAAATAGAAAAAAAAAAAAAAAGGAAGTTATCAATACTCGCGCGCGATCAAAAGGATAGCCGAACAAAGGAAATCAAGCGGGGGGATCGGAGAGAGGATGAATTCTGGCCCGTACAAATAGCCTGTTCCGCATCATTTGCCGAATTCCATATTGCACAACATAATATCGATGCCACGGCGCGAGTATCGAATACTTGTCCACGCTTCGCTTCCCATCCAATTTTACTGTGAGTTGAATATTGAAATTATTTACCGCTATGTGATACACTTACTATCGATCCTTTGCGGGATGATAGACGACATCGCGCAGCTACAATCGATCGTGAAGTAAATCGAAATCCTGAGCTCCGCGAACGGCCATCGCGCGTAATCAAAGTGGAATCGAACAAGTGTAATTATCAAGGAGAGGAAAAATTGTTAATAATAAAATCGGATAAAGATTTATTACTTTACTTAGAGAAAGTTTGTTTCTCATGGATGGCGGAAGTGGTTCGTTATAATATTTAATTATTAATGAAAAATAATAAAATGCGAGAGGAATCGGTAACGTGTCTTTTATTCAAAGTTTGGTTAATCAAATAAAAGATCATTTGATTTATTCGGGTAATTTGTCCTCGATATATAATCGATTAACCAATAACGAATAAGCAGTTTGAAATATTCTTAAAAATTGGTTAAAAGAATTAAAATACATTATCAAAATTTATACAATATTCTCGTACATGCAGAAAGCTAATCAATGTAAGACATTCGTTCTTATTTAATTCGAGGATCTCTTTGTTGTTTAAACTTTAACAGATCAATTAAATCAGTATCTGATTAGTAAAGTAGTTATCAAGTAGGAAGATTAATCGAATGATTTATGGAAGTCGCGAACGTATATCCGCTCTGACCTGCTGAGTTGAACCTGTGGTAATCTTCGAAATGAATTCCCATGAAATTCGAATAGGTAATACGACACTAAGAATATTAGGAATATTAGGATTATTAAATTAACTTATTCGTTCTGAAATTATATCGGAGAAAATAGTGTAATTATTTTTATATTAAGAAAAGCTCCTCCTATCTATTTTTTAATCAAATAAAATATCGAGAAAAATCTTGCGCATATGTCTACCAGAAACGAATATATTTCAACGAATATACCGAAAATAAATGGGATAGAATCACATTCATTATTTCATTTCAAGTATAATAATACTTGACACAGGGGATGCTAATTTCTCGACTCGTAACAGACCAGGATGTCAATAATGAATATTAATCTGCTATTCATTCCAACTTTTTTTTATATCAAGCAAACCTTCATTCTTCATTAAACTTCTCTGACGCGAAGTGTCGAGTTTAGAAAAAAAATCACAGAAATAAAATCTTTGAAAACGAAACAAACGTATGGCGAAACATGCTTATTTATATCTCGGTTTTTCGAGCGTCTCGAATAATTATCCGAATCAACGGAATGATATAAATTAGAAAGAAGGGAAAACATATATTCAACGGGAATAGAAACACAGAATGTGCATGTATCGATTCCAGGAACGGACACACCATCGTTTAACCGGTTGTAAACCGTCTAAGTGCAACGTCTATCAGAGAGATAACAACGATCTTCGAAGCACAGGTTTCGGTTAACCGACTATTGGCCTCACGCCAGAACGAAGACCAAGCCAAGAAAGGATTTGTGGTATAATTTTTCCAAACACAGTGATAATTTTGTTTCCACGTTTAGTCACTTCCACCACGGTTTAATCGTACCCTCTTCTCTTCTTTTCCCTTTTCTTCCTTTATCTTCCCCTCCCCTGAGCCAATCGCATTTTTATTATCGACCGAGCAAACGGTTGGTGTCTGTCCATCCCTCGTACATCCGATACGCGCGTGATTTAGAATTCAACGGGGTACGGCACACACGCGGGCAAACAACGCCAAGTAAGGGCTTATTCGGCGCTTTTTAACGCGTATGAATACTTATAACGAAGCACGAAATTGCTGTGTTCGCACGTGACGTTACCGGTTCAACAAGGGGTCCCGAAGTTGCGCGCGATTTTGCATAACTCTGTTAAGCAAATGACCAGAATAATAACTCGCTGCCGGGCATATGTGACAGGAGGGGTGAAGGGGTGTGGGTTGAGTTGGTTGAACGGCCCCACAGTTTACACGCTGATAGAGGAATAATTGTGGCTGGATGAACGTCTACGTGCAACTTTCCTGCTCCCTCCTTTCCCCTCTCCTCCATAAAACTGCTCGATAAAAATGCTCTACGAGCGATTCGAGCGAGAGTTTCGGGGCTTACATACACGCGACGCTTGTTTGAACTGTCGATTGACCAGCTGCCGTTTTCACTGTTACCACAAGACGAATTTGTCTTGGAGGAGGGGGGAGAGAGAGAGAGGGATGGTGACGAATTGGTGGAAAAGCGGTTGGGTATGAAGCTTTATTATGGAGGAGATACGCGTTGGAGATACTCGAAGGATGAGAGTGAATGAGTGAAATGTGTGAACCATGAAAGATGTTGAAGGGGAGGAGAAGAGGTAAGAAGGTGTGGCGTTTTTACGAGAATGTCTGGAGAAAGAACGCAACGAGAATGGAGAATCTAGTCTGTAGTGGAGATTTTGCAGCAAAAATGGGGTAAGAAATGAGGGGACAGGCATGGAAAGTGCGAAATCGTGATAAAGGTGGAGAATAAATATGGATTTTTGGAAATCCTCGTTCGGAGCGGAGGGATTGGAGAAGGCTGATAATAGGTATCTTTGAAAAGATAGATAAGATACAAAGATTCACTCGATAACGGCTCAAATTTCTTTGTTAATTCGTAAAAAATTTCATGGATGGAACTTTTCTTACGAAAGCTTTTATATATATATATTATTTTTACAAGGGAATTCGTTTAATCCTGAAAATCCCGATTTGAATAAAAATTTGTTACTGTTCATGCGTGAAATTAATCCTCAAAATTTTCACCATTTTCCTCACCGTCTATGATACAATTACGTCCGGGAATATTTTTTTACAACATCTGACTATTTCATATAATTATCACAAAATTATATTTTTCCAACAAAGAATAATTTCACTCCCTTAACCAATCGTATGCTGTTCGTGCTTATCCATCACGATAAAAGCAGATTAATCATTTTAATAATAACTCAACTTGTTAATAGCAAAAGACGACGATTTTCTCATTTTGATTGTACATCGAAAATAGTTTATTAAAATGTTTCTACTTTAACAAATCGAAAAATCCGATTAACTAACAGATTGTTAAATACAGTTCATTCAGTCCCGACAACACTTTCGACGTGATGTCTTTAATTAATGAAGTCGAATACCCGTTGAAAATTCGTTATGACGGAAATCTTGGATCGCCGTGTTTATTAAAATTTGTCTAACAGATTTAATTAATCCGAAAAACGACAAGCGTGAACCGGAGACGGTTACCCAATTCCGGTTTTAAAATCCATCTCGCGCCATATATTTATCGAGGCGAGAGAAACGCGGTCCAACGTTGGAGATTAATAAAGCATTCGATGAAAGCTAGCTCGCTCCCCCTCCTCCCCCTTCCCCTTTACGATTCTCCCTGGCGCGCGTCGATGTTTGAAAATTATTTTAAATTATAGATTGACATCGATCAACCGATCGTGCAAATAACCGGCATAAATAAAAAAAAAAAATAAAAAAAAATATCGCTTACCTTATCAGTATTTGCACAATACTCCGGGAGCAGCTATCGGTGTAGAGTTCGATAAATATTGATAGATAGCCGATAATTCTTCTTTGGAAGTTGGAATATTGAAGCCGTTCAACGCACGAGTCAATAAACCGGATCATTGACTTGTACCATTTGTCAATGGCCTTTTAAAAATTGCACCGTATCGAACCAATTATACCGTGGAAAGTATCCCCTATTCTCTACGTGTACTATTTTCGCACGCGTTGCGAAAAGTTCTCGTCGCTCGACCGGAATTCTGTGTAAAAGTGATTGATCTATACCGTTGCTGCACGAAGAGAAATGGATCGGTGGTCATTGCCGATCGTTAAGATTGGAAGGAATTTTTTGAATAACAATAATTGAAAAACTCTTTCGATCTTTCCAACTTTCTTCGAACTTCGAACTTTTTTCCTCTTTTTTCTTAATTTCCAAAGAATATTCTCTTCCGTCTTGTTTTAATCGATCGCGAGTTTCGAGAAATCGTGAAACATTTTCACAAATCGGGGAAAACAATTCTCGAGATTATGCCGTGTAATCGCTTCGCAAATATTCCCCGCTCGCTCGATAGAATTCTCGTTTTCGAGAACATGTGCCAAGAATGTCAGTTCCAGCAGAATGAAAGATAGCCATTTTTATCCGTGTAAGGGAAAGCTCCTTGGAAATTAAGTTTGCATTACCTGGGTGGCACGTACAATATAATCGAAGCTATCAATAACTCAAAGTAATATCCTCTGTCTTTAAATTTCCATTAAGCTGGAATGAACGTTCGCACGAGTGCGGGCATAAATATCGATTAATTTACAACTCGCGAGCAGAGTTTCAACATTCATTCAGTTTAATCACGACAGGATTGAAGTTTACAAAGTATTATTGCTACCTCCGCGAGTTTTACCTCGGTCAGTTTCAAAGACAGCATGGCGCCGAAAGTCTCGAGCAAACTTACTCTCCCTTCGTCAGATAGAAAACTTTTGCGTCGTACATAGAACCAATAAAAGAAATAACTTAGTAAAAATATTATATATATATATATAATCGAGTCAAACAATCTTCTCTTCGAACTTCGAGTCGAATGGCTTTCCTTTTATGTCTTACCAAAAGATGTTCCTTTGAAAGGGACGCGTTTTCGCGATAAACGTGCGATTTCTCCGTGGAAAATCTGATCGATATTCATCCGTTCGTTGCCATTAATCCGGTTGCTACGAATTCCAGAAGTTCGGTAGTAAGATTCTCCTCGTCATCGAGACGAGATTCTAAGTTACAACTCCGTTTAATTGCTCGATTCCTCCAACTACGATTATAAGTCTGTCCAACCCGCGATCCTTTGGTTTAAAACTTTCTTACAGCGGTATAAAGGGACGTTTCCTATTTTATTTTTCTTTCCCCTTTTCCTTCAATAAATAATTATCCGTTCTTTAAAAACTTACAAGGCTTTCGAGCGATTTAACTCCGTATTCTAATAAATTCGATATTTAACGGGATTATCTCCGAATAAAATTCGAAATAAGATTAGAAATATTATTAAAAATAAGCTGTAATAATTTTTTTTTCGAGATATATAAATATCAAACGCATGTAAATGGGTTAAATTGGTTTTAAAAAGTAAACACGAGAAAAAGTATTTTTATTGAAAAAAAAAATAATGAAAAAACTTAACCTTAGCTGGACATACAGTTAATAACTTCAATACCAAACAATTTCACGTGGATATGAAAATATCACGAAATATTATGAAGCAAATGTATATCTGCTCGTGAAATTTAGAATAACGAATATTTTTCTCAACCATATATTTTTCTCCAATTACTATATTATTTTTTGTTCCCTTACCTACAGAAGTTAAAAAAAAAATTATTTTTCGTATTTAGTTTCAGTTTTTATATTTACACCATGAAATTCATTCAATAGATGTTATATTTCAAAAAATTACAATTTTTAAAAGTTTCAAAATATCACGTGAATTGTAATTTCTCCCTTCTAAAAATTATAATCAAATAATAATTAAATGAAAGTTCACAAGTTCTGTTAATAATTCTCAGGAACATCGTGAACAGGAAAAGAGAAAACAGTTCAACGACGTTGTGAAAGAAACATTAACCATCCGCTTTAACACTTTGTTTGAATGTTTAATTAATTGCGTTTCCCGCTCGTTCTCCCGATCCGAACAAAGTAGACGCGAACGAACACGAACATCTTCAACTTGACAATTACTACATTATGCACGGTCGAAGAGAAGAACGAAGACAGGGATATATCCTTCGAGGCTTGCCTCGCCTCCACCCCTTGAATAATTTTAAGTTTCACGGTAAACATTAGTTCCAAAAGTCAATTCGATCGTGGAATCGATTAAATAGCGTTTGGAATAGCGATTAATTTGGTTGATATTTTAAACGCGAAAAGTTTGAACAACGTTATCGATATCTCGCCTTAAGTGTTTTATTTTGAATCTTTATAATAATCGAATTTAATTATCATCCGATTAGATTAGTTTCTAATTCGATTAGATCAATATTCTTCGAAAGTTCGAATAATTTGCATAAAGAACGAAACGTTAAAATGCAATTGTGTACAACGTATTTTCAAAATTTTTATTTCATTTTTTTATTTAATTCATCTTGAATAATCCAAGAACGGCTTCATATATTTTTCACCGAGAGAATTAACTTTAACTATCCAATAAATCAACCTTTTAATTAAAGAAATTTTACAGCTTAATTCGAATACACTGCCGTGTATTTACCATTACCAACATCCCTAAGAATCACTTTTTCCTACAACTCTGCAATCGAAATTCACGCGTGAGGAATCTCGATCGCCAGGAAAATTCTCAGGAATCCAGGATCCGATCGACGACGCCGGAACTCGTGGACGCGTGCAAGCGTCCCTTGCTGCTGGTCGTTCGCACTTTAACCGAGGCACCACGGTATTAACATGGAAAGTCCAGGTGTGTATGCGGTGCAGGTATGCGTCAGAGCTTGGCCTACATGTCGAGGTCGGGCCGCTCATTATAGCAACCCTTGTGTCGCCGTGTGCGCTCGCTGCCCTCTCCCACCCCCCGCCTATATCATTTCGCCGCGGCAAAGTACAATGTACACATTTCCAAGCGCGGGCTCGTTCCACTTTCGCCGGGTCTCGGCCAAATATCCACGCGAAACACATGAAAATGTGTTGGAACACGTCTTTGCCTCGAATTGCTAACGAAGACGCACGCGTTTTTTTTGATCCTGGCTACTTTTCCATCTGCTCTTTCGCGCTCCTTTCGTTGATTATTCGTGCGAGATTACAAGATGTGTTACATTGATCTGTTAAATTAACGGGTGTGGAATATTATTTCGAAATTTTTAAGTTATGGATATTTGGAGTTTTTCAGAAATGTTTCGAAATTGATCGATAGATTCTTTCTGATATTCCGTGTATTCGGAGATTTTGTTTTTCAGTTTTTACTTTTGAGGTAGCCAGGGAATACTTAGATTTCTTAGAATTAATTAATATTGAAGGGTAAAATTGTTGGAAACGAATTGTTTTACGAGAGGGTATGTATGAAAGCGTGTAAATCGTAATAAGTATACACGAGTGTACAAAATTTTAAATTATAAAATATACTCCCGAGTAAAATTATAACAACCCTAAAATTGAGACATGCACGTACAAACTTTCAAATCGATTATCTCATAATAACAATCAATTATATACTTTTCTCTGCAATATTTAATAGGACAGGGATATATATTTCTGCCATTTCTACCCGGTACATATATATTTGTCGTTCATTGTACACATACGATATATAACCAAACAACAATGAAGAATAACGATGGAAATATTTGGACGGGAAATGGATTCACGATGAAATTACCTGGATAAATAACGCCCGATATTTTATTCATACACGTTATTCGCGAAAAATGACGAGGAAAATTGTAGACGTCGAACCAGCCACCATTCTCCAACCATTCCATTCCCCGTACCTGGCCACTCCCCGTATCTATGAAAATTCAATCTCCTCGAGAGCGGCGTCACGTTTTTCTCGACACGCGGGGCACGTAAGGTAAATGGCAAGCCGCGATCGCGACGATCGCGCAACACGCCCACGGATTTACCTCTTCGCGCCCGGAATTCGCCTCGAGAGAGCGAATCCACGCTTTTGTTTCACGGACCGCGGACCGCGGAAATCTCGTGACAGGAGGCTGGCTTCGTTGTCGTTGGACGATCGATTTTCGAGGGGGGGAGTAAGGGGGATGGGGCCAGGCTGCGGCGAAACAACGAAACCGCCGATTCTCCCCTGTTCTCGTTACCCGCGTGCGTGGAATTTCATTGTGGAGACGTTGGCTGAATTCGTTCCGCTCTCTCGATCCTTGATTAACGGGTGCAGATGAAAAGTATTCTTCGGTTTTATTTCTAGCCTAGTTGCAACTCTCGCTTCTCGAATTTGAAAAATTCGAAGATTGAAAATTCGGATTGGTGTATATATCGGAGAATAGAGAAGTGACCGAGTGTTCTGGAATTATTCTTTAATTTTATTTTCTCTAATGATGAGAATATCCTTGGAAGTCTATGAATTTAATTATGAATTATTTGATTACGAAGTGACGGTATCGTAACGAAAACGATTTATGGTTACAAGTTAGAAATAATTGTAAAAGTTTTCCGTCATTTGTTGTAACGCAATATGTGATGAGGTTCTTTTTCGTTTTGCTCGAAACTTGAGTAACTTGTTTCCTTTCGTTTCTTCTTTTCTTGGTTACAGAAGATTTTCAACGTATTCTTCTCGATATTTTATATAGCTCTTAAGACGAGCAAATCGGTATTTTTTTTAAAAAATTAAAAATTAGAAATATAAGATTGTTTATAATTTTAAAATATATTACTTTTTCGATTAATTTTTATTGGAATTATTTTTTTTAAAGCTTATAAATCCTCTTCTATACTTTGTATAAATAAGTTAATCAAAGTTGAATGCTCAAATTTATATATGAGATTTTTTTACTTAAACCTTTCTTTCTTTTTCCTATGTAAACCATCTCTATTTAAGAAGCGTATGGCTTCGTTTAAAGCTCGTTGTAATTTTGAAGGAACTGGATCAACAAACGAATCACACCTCCGATGCATCAGCAGAGGGTGAAATGAAAAATAGGGGTTCAGAGTTAGGGAGCTTCATAGTCGAGTTGCTCCGCGAGAAAGCTCAGCAAAGCTGCAAGCTAAAGTTCAACGTTTCCTCTCCTCCTTTTATTATTTTCCTTTTTAACGCGCTATAGGGGTTGAAAAGAGCTATAATTAAAGACGATCGATATAACTAGTGTGTATGAATATATCCCAGTCATTGTGTAAAGGTTATTTTAATTCCATCGTAAATCATATTATATTTAACAAATTAATCGGATTTTTTAGTGAATTACAAAAACGAAAAATATACGAAGAATTATATAATGTAAAGATAACACATTCGTGTAAAGAATTTGTTATCACAGTTTAATTTTCTCGCAATATTTAAACTGAAAATTTCGCTAATTATACCTTTCCTTTAAGTCTCTTAATTTTTTCATTCTCGTTATTTGCGATCGCGCAAATAATACTTCAATAATATTTCAACTAGTTATTGAATAATTAAATAATAATAAATATATTTCTTTTCGGGTCTTAAATTTTTGTCACGAATAATACTCCTCTTAAAATATTTATTATATCGAAGCATTAATTATTAATAATCGTTAACGAAAGCGCTTAACATGCCAAATTCTATTAAATTACACTTTTAGTTCTCTCTTTCGTAATTTTTATTCCATTCTATTCAATTTCACACTAATTCTGTCCACGTAAAAAGTAATTACAAATAATTACACACGATCAAGTAAGCAGAAATTATTAAATATTCAAATCAGACGATGGAAAATCGAATTTTCCCTTTCTTGGAAAATATTGCTAAATATTTCCTTCTTCGGCCCGACAATCGTTATATACATTGTACACAATGTAACGCTAAAAGGCCAATATGGATTGGAAAACAATCGAAGTGGTGGTAATTTATTAGCGTAGCTTGGGCAGCGAAAGCCACGTGGTCGCCATAAATACGATGTAAACACCATCAGGGGAGTACACGAAATCATTAAAGCTTTATCGTTACCAATTTGCGGTATACGTTCGAAAAGGATGAACTCGATTTGCATGGTGCAGCTGGGGGCTGGTTACCATCTGGAAAAGTTGGGTTTCGTTGAACGAGTGAAACTACGAGCGGCGAAATAACGCAAAAATTATCAAAATATTATTAGAGCTGACGAAATTAATCCGTAAGTTACTTCGATGAAATCTACTTAAATACTTTCTTAATATCATGTGTTTTGTATATTTCGTATAAATGATATAAATGCAAATTACAGGTGTCAAAAAATTGGAAGAATGATTTTTGATATTTAAAAATTAATTGGAATGTCCGTCATGTCGTACCTCGTCGTACACACTTCACTTCAAAATTCGATTAAACTTCATCGAAATTTGAAAAGAAACTGTTACTTCGAAGATAGAATGATTTTTGGCGAATCCTTGAATTTTTGAATCCTTGCTCTTTCAAACGTTTCTTCATTTATCCCTATACAGCGAGAAAAGGGTGATCTTAAACGCGAATAGAATTAAGAAAACTTCGAATCGGTGTAATTCTAAAAGATAGTAACTTTCGGTCAACCAATGAAAGAAGCGTTAGAAGCGTTAGAAATCTTTGAAACGAACTTTGATTTAACCCAATTCAACTTTCGGTTCCCGAGATATCGTTGTTTAAAGAAAAGGATGATTCTCTTTTTACTATCTTCGTCTTTACGTTCCTCTTCCCTCTTTCTATCGACCACTATTCCAAATTCTAGACGAACAAAGACGAAATTCTTGAAGGAATAGCATTCATTTCAAGATCTCTGCACTTTGAACCCTCATATCTCTCAAATCGTTTGAGATATAAAAGAGATTCGAAGGTATCGGCATCCCGTTTATATTTATATTTATGATAATTATCTAGATAAGGGAAGAAAATGACGTTGGTCGGCCCTGGATAGCTCAATGGTAAGAGCAGTCGCCTGCCAAGCGAAAGATCCGGGTTCGATTCCCGGTCCAGGCAAATCTCAACAGCCGACTGTTTTTCATCCTTCAAGTACACTGTTTATTCTTTCTGACACAAAATTTTTAATTTCTTTTTACACGAAAATTCCAAGTGAAATCTCCGTGATTATGTAAAGTATATAGATACAGAGACTGAAAAATTGCATCAACTGCAATTACACCAATACCAAACCAAAAAAGAAGACTGATTATGTCTACATATACATGTATATATCTCGATATTTTACGTTTAAAATAAAAATTCTCGATCTTTTAACAAGTAAAGTTTTTCTCGTTCTTGCCGACAATTAAAAAAAAAATACTTAAAAAAATTATCCTTCATCGCGGTCAACAAATACAGATCTGAACGGAGATTCGAAAGTCACGAAAGCTCAACGGGTTAAGGCTAAAGTTAATATCCATCATCTTGTTGCACGATGTCATTTTGACACCAGACTCGATCGAAGGTTAAAACTGGGAACGTTTTCTAATAAACTGTGATTGACATTATCTGGAACGTTTTTCAACTCGAGCGAGATAATATCTGTGGATCTAAAATAAACGCTTGACCCAAATCCCAACTGATTACCGAATAATTATATCATCGACCAACGAATTCAAGCACTTGAAGAAGTTCCGCTTCGTTCCAATCTCTTCCGAAAAAAAAAAGAAGAGGAAGAAGAAGAAGAAGAAGAGAATCTCGCGCAGCACTCGCCTACTTTACCCTCGTTACGCTTTAATACCACGTACAATTTCGCCCACCGTTTCGAAACACCGAAAACAGCTTAGCCTAGATCGTGATCAGACATCTCCTACCTCGATGGAGTGGAAGGGAGCCGATCGATCGTCTTTCGCCAGAGCAAACGATATCGTTCCCTTCGTCAACAGTTAGGAACGAAACAGATGCCTATAAAGTCTCTTGACCTGTTAATTTTAACGAGAGAGCATCAATCAGGGAGGCAGAGCTGGCCAAACTTCTCTCGAGAACTTTTTTTTTCGAGCACGGCCGATATAATCCTCGTGATACAAATTAATTTAATCGAAATAAGTGTAAAATAAAGTGTAATACATTATAAAAATCGGATTCCCATTCGTTATTTTTCTTCAGAAATAAAAATGGAAAATTTCGTGTCAAGGAAAGACGTTGATATAAAAAAGTTTCATTTAACGAAACACAGATTTACAGCAAGGACAAGTTTATAAAAATGTAAAAGTGTACGTGTATCGATTTCTCATTGCACGCAAAAGATAAATGTATCGTACACGATCGTAATCGAGCATCGACTTCGAGGCATGCACGCGTATAATACCTTGAAACTTTCCAATGAAATGAATAAATAAATAATTGGAAATATAATGATAAAAAGAAAAGAAATTCTCCATCCATCAGTAAAAATAAATCAGAATCGCTTAAGGAAACTCTTGCACGAGGGTGTTGTCTCGTTTACGGATAAATTTTCGAGCTGGTTTTGATAAACGATGGAGGAGGGGACAGAATTAATTTCAACGTTAAAGCGTGGGTTGGGAGGAGAGCCATCGTCTTCTTCCCTCCAGCAACTTTTCCCCGTTGTACACCGCGTTATTCGATCCGTTCGAAGGGAAATGGAGGATGGAAAACGAGAATGGACGCGAACGTGAGAATTAATTTTGTCGTGGACACGGAGCGTGAATTTGCCAGAACATTAGCTCTTAATGCAACCACAGAATCCAATCGCATTTCCTCCGACAAAGGCACGGACTTTTTATCGTGTTTGTTTCCGAGACACGATCGGGTATTCACGCGATAAAAATAGTACTCGGGACGACATCAAACGAACAACCGAGAATTCTATCTTAAACGAATAAAGGTAATTGACGAAAGCTGCAAGAGACATTCTATTTGTATATATTATTGTATCGTATTTATCCCTGGTATTTTTTGATATGTAAAATTATTGATGTGAACGCAGAAATAACGTAACCTGGTTTCAATATAAAGTAACTGGAATAAGAAATAATTAAAGTTCTTTTTTAATTCAGAGAGAACAACGAAAGAACAAAACTTTGGTACATACAAAATTTGGTTGTTAATAATTTTGATACACGTAAGCAGTACCACATAGTGTAATACTTTAAAAAAATAATTTTTATTGATGAACCATGAATTCACAATAGCTTTTTCAATTTCATTTTGCTTCGTTTATATTCTTTCGTAAGAAAAGTTTAAATTATTTCTTTTTCTGCTTCATATCGCACGCATGATTCAATATTCTCACATTTTGTAATATAATTTGAAAAATTGTTAAAGTACAAAGCATATTTCGTTTAATCAAAAATTCTTTCTTTTTTTTTTGATTAATATTCGTCGATAATTTCCGAAATATCGAGGAAAAGTTTCGATACTTCGATCATATCTTCATCCTTCATCATGTAACGTTCATGTGACGTGTTTCTTGAGCGATCTATTCGCCGGTATTAGTAGTGGTGAACCGGTTCACAAAGTTGCAACACGAAAACTGATCCTAGCTTTCGGAAAGCGTGTCTGAACCCTCGGCTCGAGACAACTCGAAACGTGACTCGTTATCCGTAACAGGAATCGAGCAGAAGAGGGCTCTTTTAAGGAACCCGCGTGAAAATTAGTGGGCGGAACGAAACCTTCTGGAATCACCCATCTCCATTTTCTTTTATTCGAACAATACCCGGTGATTCCCTTTCAGATGGAGAGATAAGGAAACGAATTTGTGGTATTTGTCGATATGTGGAAATGTAGCAATAACGATATCTGTTAGGATAAATTTTGAGGTTAGGTTTATTAAGCGCGTGTTCAAAAGAATCAAAGAATCACTTGGAATTCGTAATATTTGTTGGGATGTAAAAATATCGCATTCGCGATATATCTGTTATAAGTTTTTAGGTTAGATTTGCGATGTATAAACGATGTTTTATTCGCTACTTTTGAGGTTAAGTTCCCGATACGAATCTTTTAATTTGTTTATTTCGAGAAATAAATTTCTTCTCGAAATAGAAAAACGCACACAACAACGAAACTTGATTCAAACAAATAATTTCTTAAATAAATGTAATTTTTGAATTTTAAATATAATTGAAATTTCTTATTATTCATTTTACGAGATTATTCGAATGAAAGTATAAAAATTATAGACGTCACTGATCTTTTTATAAATGCAATAACGCAGGAATTGGCCAACAGGAGATACACTTTTTCCCTTCCCTAAAACCGTTTCACGAAACATCCTATGTAGATCGCGGGATCATCGAGGATCACGAAACCGCGATACTTTTCAATTACCGTTAATGAAATGAAGCGAGGCCCCTTCGAACCACTTATTTCCAGCCCGTTTCGACTCGATTCTGAAGGGTTCTATGGAACTCATTACGTTCGGGTTCGTTGAAACTCGTACGATTTTCACGACGGGGGAACGGGCGTTTCGCGGACCCGTTAATGGCGAAATTAAAGTTGCTAGGAACGATATTGGCGAGAATTCTCGTTATTCGTGTCGCGGTATAAATGAAATATCTTGGACGATATTTCTTTTTTCACACTCCAGAAGAATTTCTGTGGGACCCGCCAGTGGATTAGTTTAAAGCGACAAAAAAGGCATTTCCAATACAAGTTGAACACGTGGATAAGAACGCCACTTGCGAAGTCACGAAGCTGATCTTGAAAAACGGTCGGCGTAACGAGTCTTCATTCTTATGATTTTCAAAGCGTGGAATGAATTCGTATCGCGACTGTTTTTAAAACCGCACACCACACTTTGGCGAGAAATATGTCGTGGAAAATCGGAAAAGAAGCTGATTCATTACGTAACGTTTCGTACATTAAACAAAGTGACACTGGTATTATATAGAGTCGGAAGGAAATCCCTTGATCCCCGAGGCAAGAATAAGAGAAATATTCTTCCTCCCTCAACGGCACGTACAATCTTATTTCTAGACGGGACATCTTCAGTCATTATGCATGGCCAATTTTTACGATTCTCCGTTGAATCGGATCGAAATTTCCTTTCAAAAAATTTCCTTTCCTTTCTCAATTTTGCACGTATCGTATCGCGTATTGCATCGAGACTATTCAACTTACAGAGAATATTCTCGATGAAAGTTTTTCTTTTCTTTTTTACACGCGAGACAAAAAAAAACTCGATACGATTTCACTGACCATAAATATTTTTTTCCAGCGATTCTATCCATTAATCGAAAAATAAAAAAAAAATAAAAAAAAATAAGAGGAGGCAATATATTCATCATCAAAGAGCAGAGAACGAAAGTCAAAACCTACTGTATTTACGATCACGAGGTCCATCTATTTTTCTCCGCTCCACCCTCCCCGCTCCCCCTCCCCCTCATTCGCAACACGAACAATTTCTCTTCCTCCGTGTTTCCTGTGCATTTTATTTTATTCCACGGCCCCCTCCCCCCTCCCGAAAATCGGTTTTCCGGCCACTCACTTCCATAAAACCGAAAGCGTGTTGCATCCCCAGATTTTCATCCCCCGCGGGGAGATCGCGCGGCCATTTTGATCGCGCCAATTGTCTAAATCCTCGCGCATTGTTTGCGAAGCTTTGTACCGTCCCGCGGAAGCTCTCACCCCCCTTCCACTCCTCTCTTTCACCCCTTATCGAACGCCTTCCACCCCCATCGTTCACAGCCCCCTTTTCGACCCTCCCCTCCTCTTTTTTCCCTTCCGCGAATTCGATTCCTCGCGTTTTTACGAACGACACGGGTGGCCAAGAGGCGGAAAACAAGGGGGTGGCTCGGTGTGATCGACTGGGAATCGAAAGGAATTGAAACGAGATGAAACGAGACGATGAAGGGTTGGACATCGAGAATGATTTTGCAGTAAAATTTATCCCTTGTTACGTTTGTTGTTTTTGAAAACATATTTGATATTATCGGGCAAGATTTGAAAATAATGTTGAAACTTTTTTTCCAGCCAATTTGAATCTATTCTGTCGTCTCTCGCGACAGGGAAGAGGGGAAAGTGTAAGGGGATCGGTGATCAACTGGGAATCGAGAAACGAATGAATCGAAATGAAGGGTCGTGAGAATAATTTTGCAGCCGAATAATCGTTTAGAAAAGTTATCATCCCTTATTTTTATGTTTCTTTATCGCTTTTCAAAATATCTTTAAATATTAAGAAGATGGAATATTTCGAAATCTTTTTTCGAACTTGAATCGTTCCACTTACTTTCATAATCTGGATAAAATACAGTAAAAGGGAAACGAAAGAAAGATACACGAAAATAGAAAGTTAATTCGTGACATTGAGAATAATTTCACAGCAGAATGATCATCCCCTTTATTTAACGTGTAATTGTAAAATATTTTGAAAGCATTTTAATTATTTTTCAGAATCAAATTCTCACGATACGATCAAATACAACGCGGCGAAGAAGGGATGCTAGGAAACGGGAGGATTCGGTTTGGGATCGAAACGAATCGGTGGTGGAGGATTGGATAATTTCGCGGCTGGATAATCGGGCGCTCCTTGTTAGACCACTCTTTATCCTTTTTACAACACCTTCTCCCAAGTTGTTCGACGCGTTCTCTCTTAGAAACCCCTATAATATAAATTGCCAATCGTGGTATATCTTGAAACCACCAGAGGGCCAAGTTTATACATTCGAGCGATTATAGAGGTCGGAATAGGGGGTGAATTTCTCGAGGGGTATTCTCGGCGAAACGAGGAAATACGTCGACAGGGATAATTTCGAGGGGAAAATGGCGAGGGTGGTTAATACTTTTCCTTGGAACGTTTCGCTCGAACGTTAACTGCGCCCAATTTCGATAGTTGAAAATCAACTGGCGGCTGGCGAGAAAAGTTTTGGTTGATTCGAAATAGGATCGATACGGCGTGTTAATTAAGGAAGATGGATGCGTGGAAACGCAGAAGAATAATTAATTACGTCGGAAGTTTCCGTTTAATGACGAATTTTACCAATTCATGAACGCATTTCGGCTTAATTCGTCGTTTCTGATTACCGCCTATGTTCGCTATCTTAATGTCGATCAATAATTAATGAATGTCCTAATCACGCTCGATTGGCTACGAATCGTACGAAAGAAGATCAAATAATCCCTCCGGTTTTTTCCCGTCTTTGGACGAGGTTTATCGATATTTGTTCCATCGCGCGTTACGATATTTTTATAGATATCGCGGGTAGCCCGATACTTGATATATTTTTCGTAATATAATATCTGTAAAGAGAGAAGCAATTTGAAATCTATCCTTGGCAAACGGATAAATATTTATTATTCTATTCTATATCCATTCCTTTCGTAAATAAATTTTTTCCGAACTGGAAATACTTTCTCCCCTCCTCCCCCCAAGTTTTTAAATTACACGATACGAAAAATACCAATTCCTTCGTTTCATAAATCTTAATTCCGACTCGAGATGGGTAAAAATCTTAAATCGTCTTCGCCATTTCCAATCGTTCATCGTCCATCATTCCGAAAATAATTAATCGAATCACGATCTTTCAAGATCAAATAAAAAAAAATAATAACGTTAATATAACACAAATAAATGAACGGAAGCGCGAGGATATAAAATAAGTAAATTCTCCCGATCTATCAATCGGCCGACAGGGAAGAAGAAGAAAAGGGAGGGTGAGGAGGAGCTATTAAATCAATCGCGCCATCTTTCCTCATTTTTCCACGGCTCGATCCCACACGTGTTTCCACGAGTTTCGCGGGTAGTTTTCGCGTCACAGGCACGAGGCAACTAATTTGTTACAGACACGGCTCCTACGTAATGATCGATAGCGATTAAGAGCGGCGATCGAAACGAGAACGTACAGTGGCAACATGTATCAGGCAGAAGGGCAACACCGACTCATCTTGTCGAGTGCAACGCACCACCGACCCGTGTATACTTATACGAACATCGGCCTCCGCATGATTGATGACGCTTCCCTCGGCGCCCTATCGACGATGCGCCTCCACTCCGCATTATTATTGCGAACCACTTTGGGACCATCATCATCCCGTGTACGGTCGCCTTGGGAAATTGGGACTGTGCTCAACTAACCCTCCAGTCTCTCGCGTCCCTGCAATTCGCCACATTTACCCCCACACATACCCTCCAAGATTGAGAAATTTCTTAAGAATAGAGCGCCACGGGCGATTAGGAGTCAGTTTGATTTGAAATTTGAACGAAAATTGCACGAGATACTCGTGTAATTGGAAATTTGTTTCTACTCTCTCGAATCGGATAAAGAATTTTAAAATAGATCGAAATATTCCTTTGCTACGTTGTCAAGAATCGACAAGTAGTTCCTTTTAAATATTGAAGTAGAAATAAGTATAGAGTACAAGTAAAAGTTCCTATCCTTTTAAATATTGAAATAGAGATAAGCATGGAGTATAAGTGGAAAGTATCGTTTGAAATTAGAAGAAGGGGAAAAAAGAAGAAATGTTGGGAATTGGAAAGAAGGGAGAATTTTCATAATATCGTTCTTGTTCGGTGATCAAACATTCCGTGGAGGTAATACGATGAAGTGCAAGTTAACGTTTCCACGAGTATGGGATTCGAAAGGGATGCAAGGAAGTTATGGGCGTGTATTCGCGAACGTTATCAGCAATGATTCCCCTGCGTACTCGTTTCACAGCGCGGTTCGGGGAAATTGTGTTACGAGTTCCACTGCATCCTGAAGAGGACTTATGGTTCGATGTAATATCTTCAGCTCAGGGAATCGGGGTAAGCATCGTTGAATACACCGTGCTCGATAACTCGGGGAGGCATTAACGCCAAATAGAAATCACGTATCTTTGAGAGAATGTAAAATGTTAATATCTTTTTTATTCGTCAACGGCTAATTAGATTCGATCATTTCCTGTAATTAAATTCTCAGCTTAATGATTCTCATAATTGGTCGTAATTTCGGAATACAGGATTATCCTTTAATCGTCTGTTTTAATTAAAATTTCGTTGTTAAATTATTATCGTCCGATCGAATTGCACGATCAATATGCCACACGCAACACCAATCTTTTATTGCGCTTGTACGTGTGCGATAATGATTTAAAATTATACTCAAGATCAATTTGATTTGATCTCTTGTGATGAATTAATATGTAATTATGCGTATTATACGTATTAATAAGGATTAGTTTAACACGCAGAATTGGATATTCTCTATTTTGTTTTAATTAGTAATTTATATCGGGGATATATCTTATCGATACGCAATGTCTGAATAATTAATGCGATGTAATTGTGTTTTCGATCGTGAAATCATGTTTACCAATTCGTTGACCAGATCTAATTCGATATCTCTTTTACCTTGTATCTCGCGGTTTGAACGAGTTCTCGAATATGTCTCTATTAATCGATCCATACATTCCATAAAAATTTGGGATTATCGTTGTAAATCTATCTTCCTTCACGAATCTTCATATATTCCTTTCTCATTACGTATAGTATAAATTAAAACGAGTTTCAGTGTGTATCAAATATATCCGATGCTAAAAGTTACGCGTTTTTCTATCGGTTTTCCATTTTGGAATTTTAACGTGTCAATATTTTGATAGAAAATAAAAAAAAATGTATATATATATATATATTGGAATCGGAAACAGAAAAATATTGAGAAACATCGAAATATTGAAATAATTTATAACGTTGAGAATTTTTTGGATGTTACGTTTCTACGTGTTAATTATTCTCTCGTTCGAAATTCGAAACGATTCTATCATAAAAAAGTATGGCGTTCAAACTCCGTTCTCCATTTAAAACACTCAACGCTGTCAAATATTTAAACTCTCTCGACAAGTTTCGCGTTAGTCATCGTTTAAACGAGAATCTATTACGTATTACTGGAATTCATCTCGCTGACTTGTTAAAATACTCGATTCTAAAATTTTCGATCAATCATTCTGATCTTTTTCGATTGGCCTAGAAAATTTAACCAAGTCTGTTCGAAAGTCTCTGCCAGATTGAAACCTGATCAATACGTTCAATTATTTTTATTCTAATTATCAAATGCAATTATTTTCTCAAAGGAAACCGAATTTCGCAAATTTATTTTTTCGATTCTCTGTTTAAACCTCTGTTAAGAAACGATTCTGTTTCTTAGATCTCGCGAGTTTTCTCTCGACGCCTGGGGGGAGAGGCGTTGTAGATAAATTGAAGATAGCCGAAAGGAAGTCGAGATGCTCTTTTCCAGGCCGGTGTCAAGTAATTAGGTGTAGTTGGCGGAATAATTTCAAATTGGCTAAATTCTACGAAATTCTTCCCTGTGGTAAGGCTGCGGAACGACGAATTTACCTCTCCGGCTAATTATTCCGCCGGAACTAGCTTCTGAGATATCCATCCCAACTTGACCCTCGTTCCTTAATTTAGATTCTTACGGATTAACTTCAACCACTCTTCCATCCGCCCATTATTACTCTCTCTCTCCCTCTTTTTTCTTTCTTTTTTTACTCTCCAACATTTTTCTATCTCGAAGATAACGCGACGTAGACGTCTGATATTTCCTCTCCCTCCTCGCTTGGACGTCTTCAAGTTGCTTTCATCTCGTTAAACTCGAAATGGTCGAGGAATTGTGGAATTGCATCTGTGAATCGAAATGTCTTACATCCGATTGCATGATCGTGTTTGGAGAAATCTTCGAATCGCGTATATTGCATCTCTGTTGGGGAAATTGATTTTTCCTTCACCTCCCTTCCTTCTCTCGTACAAATTGTTGATAAAAGGAGATATTGTTTGAAAGGAATTGATCGAAAATATTTCACGATACAATTGGAATCTTTTTAGATCCGAAGAAAATTCTTGGAAGAAAATTGTAATTTTTGAAGCAATTGGATCTTCAGATCTTTTCGAAGTAGGGAAAACGAAAGAAAGGAGAGAGGGAGGGAACCATTTTCAATATTTTCCTCGTTCTAATAAAATTTGAAAGCTTGTGAGTGAATTTTAATTGAAAATTTTATCGATTATTAATATTATGACAAGTAATAACTTGTTATTTTTTCGTTATATAGCGAACAATAAAATGTCAACGCAACAAGAGATCGAGAATCCATCCACCAGTCATGAAATTGGCCAATTTATAGAAAAAAAATTCTGGATATCTGCAGAAAGAAAAGAAAGATTCGAAAACGATACACAAGGAACAACGATTAAAGGGATATAAAATGCGCATGAAAAATAATTACCGAAATATCATTTAGACCTTCAAATTTTTACTTTAAAAGACACGCCAAGAAGAAAAAGTATTGAAAATCATAGCTCTGATTTTTTACGCGAGTGGTGTAATAATAAATTTCCGCATTTCAGTGCCCGATGTGGAAAATATCAGAAACAGGGGGGAGAGGAATCGATCATGCAAATTGGTTAATTAGCTCTGGTCGCGTGCATTACCGTTGAATAGCCGCGTTGATGATAACGGTAATTTTTATCGCTTTCCCGATAACCGGCCGATTTCTCCGCATCGGAACGAGCTTTTTACGAATCCTCGAACAATTTCCACCCGCGATTAATCAAAAGAGAACGGCTGGTAAACTTGCAAATTTTTTTAACTGACTTCTAAAACCACCGGGCTCGCCATCGTCGCGAATCGTGGCTATCTGATCTCAGCGCGGTTCCGGACCACCGCCGCGAGACTGAGAATTCGAACTCGAATTTCCGAGTTCATACCCATCTTTCTCGCGATAAAATCTGGCGCAAAGCTCGGGGAACGAAGTTTATTCTCGTTCGAAGGAATAAATTGCGCCGCTCTGTAATCGGGATCGGCAGAGATGGGAACGTGATTCGAGATTAATGAACGATCGGGGCGGAACCCGACTTTCCAAGGATGATTCATTAACGATTCGATCGAGCCGCCGCGTTGTATATTCACGATATTGTATCATATCTGGGAAAGGATTTCGCGGGGATCGAACTCTCTGTGCACACTCCCTATCGGCATTTAGCTTTGAGTCCGCGAGTTACAAGTTGTTCCGGTTTGTCGGTAGCCAGTTTCCACGGAAATTTCGTATTCTATTAGACCATTGAATCGTAATTTCAGACCTGATGGCCTGAACCATCCTGTCAAAGGCTCTTCTCGAAATTCCTACGCCATTCGCCAGTTATTATCAATTTGCCGGAGGGCAGATGAAATTATATTATATCGTATATATATATATATATATCGGGATAAATCGTTCCGTAATTTCGCCCGTTTTTGTACGTAATTTTCAAAGAAAGATTATAAACTCTGTCGATTTCTTTTCTTTTTATCGGCAGATCAATAACAATGGCAATAAGAGGTGATTAAATCCAAAATTTTTATACCGTTTAAGTTTCCCAATCGGAAGAATTGGGAAGAGTAATAATTTAGAAATCACCTTTCTATCTTCCATTTCTCAGATCGCTCCTTGCGATTCAAATCCTATGATGATACAGATCCGGGGCTTAACGGTGTAATTAATTGGAAACAGGCGTTTCGAAATGATTTACAATACGAGATATCATTCATTCCGATCGTAAATTAACAAAGCTACGCGCTAAATTAATTAATCATCCCACGGTTCCGCTCACCCCTAATATTCCTCCGTCACACGCATGATCGAAGCGCTATTAAATGTAATTATCAGTATTGCGATCTGCAAATTTGATTCATCATGATTATATCAATGATTTTCAAGAGAAGAGCTCGAGGATCGAGAGAAACGATTCGTCCATACGATTTTCATCAGCAATGTTCCATCAAGTATATCGTGTTTCGCGGTTAATTAATCGGGATAACCGGTTCGTTTAACCGCTTAACCGAAAGGGGGGAAGCCTCGAGCCTCCAGTTTCCTCGAGGAATCGTTGTTCAAACGTTCAAACCGTGCAAAGTTTCCGCTACATGTAAAGCTTCTTATCGTACGCCACTAAAATTCTTAACCAATGTACGAAACTGATTTTCTTCGAATTAGAAGAAAGTTGGCCAACGTATTTGCATGAAAGTTTGCTCGAGGGAATTTCTATTCGATAACATTCGAGTATCACTTATCATCCCCTCCACTCCCCCTGGTTCGGTTAACTGATTAATAAACCAAAGGAAAGCAAGCTTTCAGGCCAACTATTTATGTATACTTTGAACACGTCGAACGTATACCCGACACGTAGATCGAAACTTTGTCCGCGATGGTATATCATGATCCTCTTAGTCTTCGTGAGGTTTCATACTTCTTAGAAATAATTATCCACGTGGCTCTGGTCCAAAGTTTGGGAAGAGGATACCTCCAAGATTTTGAATTTTAAATTTAAAGAGTGATCGATTAAATGATGGAATGAGACGTGTTTCGTGTTATCTGACAATTTAACTTTCCTCTATTAATCTAAGAAATCTGAGATATCATCAAATTTAAATTTGTTCCTGAATATAAATTGGGAATATCTTGGAGGAAATTGTTTCATTCAGAAACATTAAAGGTAATCTTAATAACATATTTACTATTTTTAGGTATTTTACAACTACTATATCTTCTCATTCTAAATTAATAATAAAACTTGAATAATTCCTTTTCTCAGAAGAAACCGGCTGAAACATTCGAATCACGGGATTCGTACGAGTGTTTTTTCTATTAGAAAAAGAGAGAGAGAAAGGGAGAGACTCATCTCTCGTGGAACAAAACGCTTCAACAGCGAGGAGTCCGCGCTGTATATGGGTCATTCTAACGGCAAGCCTAAAGGGGAACGCGCGTTTAATTCACGAGATGTCCGGGGGGCAGGCGTGGAATCTCGCCTCGACCTCGGTCGAAGTAATCGTCGCAGACGTCGTCTCGTCGACGATCGCTTGATTGCGACGTCTTCATAAATACCAGCCCTCTCTTTCTCTTTCGTCTCTCGTTGGACGAATCGAGACCAGCCCCCTCCCTATATAGTGCACGCGGTGTTTTCCATCCGACGCCTCGGGCTCTTTAATACCAGTTTCCAGCCCTTTCGGCGCCGATTCGATCTCCGACCGAGGAAACGTACGACTCGATGAACCGGCAGAAAATCGAGAAGCTCTTCCTTCGAGTGTATTCTTCTTACGTGATTTCCGACTTCGATTCGTTAATTCGATTTCTCTCTCTTTGAATGAAACCGTGTTGGGGGAGATTATCAAACGTTTACGTGAAAAAACGGAGGATAAAAATAAAGAGTTGGTAAATGGTTTCTTGAGTGAATTTGAATTTGTCGATTGTCGCTAAAATTTGTTGAAATTAAATTAATCAAGACACGTGATTGGATGGCAATTTTAACTTTGGAGCACGATTATAGTTGGAATTCTAAATTTTTTTATATATCGAAAAGAAAAGAATTATTTTAAAGAATTATTTTAAATTTTTATTAATTATTTTTGCGAACATCTGTTTACGTGTTTCGAGATATTTTCTTCAAAAGAAGCATTATTATAGTAAGTTTCCGAGATTCGGTTGCAATTTGATTCTTTCCTTTTCAGATACAATTACGGATTACAATGACTTCCTCTCTTTTTTTTCATTTTCAATTATAAAGGATTTTTATTATACGTGACATACGCAGAAAACGTATCCCACGGCAATAAATATCGCAAACGTTCGTTTAAAGCCCACTTCGTGTATACGAAACAATAAAATATATTGTATATTTTTGCGACCCTGGCTCGCTCTATACTTTTTTCTTTTTTTCTTTTTTCTTTGTTTATTCATTGGCTATTTGCGTTTGGAATTTATATACATTCGAAACAAAAATCCGCGCGGCAATGCGTTTTAAAAATATAAAAAACGAACATCGGATGGAACGGCGTAAAACAGAAGCCACGGGGGGCAATTGGCCAAGAATAGATATACTATGCAAACACGTGGAGAATGTGTACATTGGAGGGAAACGAATTGCATGAAAGATTGAGGTTACCTCCAGGATGGAAGAATAACGAAGGATTTTTGATTTCGCGCACCCCTTCTCAATCTTGCGAATCAAAGAAGATTGGGACGTTTGAAAATTTATCGAAATGTGAGTTTCGCGACAGAGGACTAAAATTCTATCAACTGGAGATCGAGAGATTAATTATTTGGGTGATTGAATATTGCTTCTTTGAATATTGCTACACTTTGATGCTGAAATTAAAATTTGAAAAATGGAATCGATCGGTAATTCGAATATTTTTGAAAAAAATTTGCATTCCGTGAATTTCGCTTAATATCAAAATCCTTTGATGTAAACAAAAGAATAAATATGCTATTGTTAAAAAAAAAATAGAGGATTAAAAATCGAAATAAATTTCGTTTGAAGGGAATAGAACGAATTCAGAAATTGACAAAAATTACTCGATATTCAGAAAAATTGTCTAACTGATCGTCAATCCGTGGAAAGTGGTTGTTTAACAAAATAAATACGATAATTGTAAGCGAAATAAATGAGGAAATAAAAATCATTTCCATACGGAGGATGTCAAATTTTTTTAAATGGTGGCCACAAGTTGCACGATTGAAATGGACCAGGATTTCTTTGACCAGTTGGCGCGGTATTTCTCTCTCGTATGTAAACTTCTAATCAGCAACTTCTCACAGAGATGGCAACGAAAGAGGGACTACTGTAAATCCTTTGCCGATAATCACTGGAATTTCTCGAGTAAATAGAGCCGAGGCTAGGTTTCTGGGCATTCTGCCAAAGCCACGCCACGTTCGAAAATCTTCTCGTGGCAAGAATCCGTCAGGTGTACGAAAATATCGTATCGGGAATAAAATCCGAATAACTCGATATTAATTTTCTGTATTTGAATTTGAATCATCGTTCTTCGATCCACGATAGTGAATTTAAGTTTAAACCAAGACCAAGTTTCGATTCATCTGTCGAAAATTGAGCTTATTTTGTTTAGTGATTATTTTGAAATTTAAAAACAATACATGGAATTGTTAATTTTATGGTAAAAGTTTAAAATTTCTAAGATTAGTCTAATATTCATCGAAATGACAGATTTTATTTTTCCAATTATTATTAAAGCATTTATTTTCTATCGAATTAACATTTTAGATAAAAATGATCACTTTTACGATATTTTATAATTATATATATATATATATGTGTGTGTATAATATTTTCAAGTATTCACATTCCAGGTCAGTTGTTTCGAGTTAATTTCATCGTTCCATAATATCATAACATATTTTTTTTTCCTCCTTAAATGAATTTCGTTAGAATCTCCATTATGCATTTATAATCCACCTTGTATCCCCTTTTAATAATTTGCATTACAGATCAGTTGTTCAAGTGTTAATTATATGGTTCTTCGTTAAAATAATTTCGCAGCATCGTGCATTTTTAATTTCCTCCGCGTCCCATTCCACGCTCTTTCACCTTAGCCCCTTTTAATAATTCGCAATTTGTTGTGTTGCGTGTTCAAAAAGAGGGCGCAACACAAGCGCTTTCAATAAATAATCGGGAATTAATACAAGAGCTTTGATTACTAGTAAAATCGTGAAAGAGACGTGTTATTTACAACGATCTTTAACCAAAGTGGCGTTAAATCGCACCAACAACGTTGAGTAAAAAAATAAATACGAGAATACAGGGGGATGATTTTTAATCTTCTTTCAGTCTAATAATCTTCTTTCTCTCTTCTTTCAGTATCGGCCTAAGCGCATCGAGAGATGCGTTAATTTATTACCAGGACAGGTCGTGGACTCTATTTTACCCTAGAGGGTAAAAGGGTAGATGGGGAATACTCGGAGAAGCTATGCAGTCGTAACCATAGATCCATAGAAGGATCGTTATTCATCCTCGAGGGATCTATCTATCGACTGAATGATGGAAACCCTTCTGACGAATCGCGTGACATCTTTCTGCGAGATGAAGCTTGATTAATCGGTCAAGAGAAAGTTCTGTCGTCATAATAATAACATTAACCTCATTTCGAGAGTAAATATTCCATCTTAAACTCAACATAAATAAGTTTGGATCGAAATTTTTGATCAACTAACTCTCAACTATTTTGGCTTTTAGAATCGTTCCTCCAAAGGGTACGTTCCATACATCAACACTCCACATTTCATCATTTTATCATCAATCTTGTCCCAATAGAGAGAAAAGAGAATAGATTTCAAAAAAAGAAGCTCTCATTCTTCCATCGATAGAAAACGAACGTTTCACTCCTGTTTCTAAAGCAAGGAGGAAAATGGAGAAACAGCTTAACTTAACCTTAACGTACATTCGCCGCGCTTCGATGCTGGGAACATGCTACGCGATATCGGGTGACGCACGCGGAAAAGTGAATTACCTTTATAGCGTGTAGCATGGACACACTGCGCTCCCTTCTTGCGGCAAGTCCGCCTTCTGTATCGATGTTCACGCGTCGTATACCGTAAACAGCAGTTGCGAGCTGCTCCCGGAAAGAGTGACACACACGCGCGCACACATACACGACACATACACGTACAATCCCGTCTCGCGTGTGCACGAATGGTCGTGCGGTTTTTTCCTCCTCTGACCGCGCAGTTTTTTCAGATACGTATCTACGTATACACGGCACATAGTAACACATGGTATGTACGTGGCATGTACGCGTTTGGCGAAAAACGATAATACGCGTTTTAGTCCACGGTTCACCGTGGAGCTTTCGATCGAACAGGTGAAACGAGATGTATTATATATATATATATATAGTATATGTAGGTGTGAGCACAGCTGTTAATTACATCAGACTTGCGGCTTTTCCCATTACATATTCCATATACGATGTTATACGCATATCTCATGAATATTTCCGTTCGTTCCTCGAAGAGACGTCTTGCTACCACTATTCCAATCATCCAAGTTACCGCGTGCAAACATAATTTGCCACCGCTTTCGGTAATGAACGCGTATACGCGGATATAATCGATCCCGCGGTGGATACGGCGGGACGACATGAAAACTTCGGCCGGGGAAGCTATCAGCCTCAGACGAGATATCATTCGTACGTGCGTGGATCGTTAATGGAGAGATTGTGGATGGATGGGGGCAGGTATTAAATTAAGTCGTTGAAAAGAAGGGTCATCATAAATGGAAGTGGAGAAAAGGATGATAAGGAGGATGGATAATTAAAGAGGAAAGGTTGTGATAAAAAATAGGTTGGAACCAGAGTTATTGAATAATGTTAGTTTAAGTGATTATTTATTAAAATGCTTGAATTCGTAGAACCGCGTAATCGTTTCTCGTGTTATCTTCGATTATTATTATATTTTGGACGAATGAATTATCGAAGTAACTTTTGGTTGGAACGAATGAATGGTTTTCAAAGCTTCTCGCAAGTTTTTAGTAAGTGATAGTAAAAATAAGATGTTAAAATTTGGTAATAAAGATTCGAGGAGTATTGGTCAACGATTAATCAGACGCGAGATTTCAAATTATCGATCGTTGGTATTCGATGAAAATCACAAAATCCTAATTTTACTTTCAATCTAACCATCGATCGTCCCTCCAATTGGACGTATTGCGGTGACAAACGCGACGACAAACAAACTCGAATCCTCGAATCGTTGTTAAATGGAGTTTGCAATGTGGACTCGCATTACAAAAACTTTAATCGGTTTATCGGGCAGGGGGGGAAGGAATTCGGGTAAACTGATGGAAGATAATTGAAATCCACGCGGAAAGCTAGTGCCCTCCGGAGATTGCCATTAATTAGAGCCATAGATCACTCGGGTTAGTTTGTGACAACCGGCCAGATCCTCGACCCCCTCTCTCGCGCCCCCTGACTCTCGTCTTTGCCTCTCGGCTCTGCTTATGCCGACCGGTATCTCAGCCCGCTGCTGCGTCCGATAGCGTATCTGCGCAAACCTGTCCGCGATATTGTCTGAATTGGATCTCGAAACTCGTGCAAGCTGTGCAACCGTCACGAATCATCGGTGATCGAACAATTTATATATTGCAACGATTTATGGTGGTTCGAGAGGTTGAAAAGAAAAGAGGAAGATCTTAGGCCTTCCTTGTTCGAATTTATGCTGAAATCGAGGATGGAGAGAGTCTACGACGCAAGTTGAAAGAAAATCGGTTTTTAGATATCGTAATCAAAAGTGCACGTAAGGTTTTGAATGGAAAATTTTGTGCCTTAAAATTCTCAAACCTTATATAAATACGCGACAATCAGAAATCAAATCTTTTATTAGCACGAGCTAATTCACAACAACCCCTTACAGAAGATCGTGTCATCTTGGAAACTGAAATATTCAAAGAAAAAAAAGAAAAAGAACGAGTTTGGAAAAAGTACAAACAGCAAAGAAAAAGCGTAGAATTCCAGATTTCTTCCTCGAAAAAAGAAACGACATGAATCTGAGCGATCACGGCCGGAGGCAATTTCTGTAATGGCGGTACGATGGTAAACGGTTGTTGGAGCACACATTCGTCATTAGCGCAGACCCATTCGCCGGCCAACCCAGCCAGAGAGATACCGTACGTCTTCCTTCGACCAAAACGGATCCCTCGCGCCGGAATAGATATCCAGACGGTTATCCTTGGATACGTTCCTACGGATTTTCACAAATCACAACCAGATGACAAACGCGCGCTCGAATCCTGTGTGACAAGTGATCGCGTCGGGGATCGGTGTCGGGGCACGCAATCGCGCGGCGATCGAATGGCGCCGCCCTGGAAAATACCCCCTCGAGTATCTTTTGACACGTTAGATTATCAAACGTTCCTTTGATCGTCGCCCTCTATGCTTGTGACAAGCAATTTGCGCTCGCCACCGCGTTTCCACGGATTCGACAAGGGATCCGGTTACTTTTCATTTTCACAGTTGCCGCAGGAGATGTGTTCCGTGTGTCTTGGATCGAAAATTCGTTAACAGACCTTTGTAACACGTACGTGTATGTGTAAAACTTTCAACGCCGTCGAAACAAGTTTCTTATTGTTTCTTATGGGGCGCTGCCCTCGAGCCTCGGCGAGGAAAAGTTTTTAAAAACACGGGGAGGATATTAGTTATGGACCTGATATCGGTGTTTCTTATCATTTTCGAGCTATCTCGTGGTCCAATATTTATTTAGAACGCCGTGGTGTATCGGAAAATGTGGAAGGTATATATATATGTGTATATTGTAAGAATGTATCGAAGAATTGTATCTCGCGTTAATCTGGAAAATTATTCGAATATTTAAGTAAATTATTATTTCGATAGCCAATGAATCGCGTGGAAACTATTTCGAGAAATAGAGAATTCTTCCCAATATTCGATTTAACTTGTCAAGAGGATCGAACAAGCACGGATGAAGATACGTGGTGAAATTGTTGAGAAAGATAATTATTTTCGTCCATGTTCTCTGTAAAAATGGAGGAGGGACGAAACGTGGGAATGGAAGAAAAAGAATAAAACTGAATTCCACTGAAGGTTATTTTACACGACTTTAATTTTCTGTGCAGATGAAGTGCAAAGGAACAGAGATAGTGCTATCTCGCCGGTCCATCATCGTTTTCAAAACTTTCAATTGCTCGCAACTTGTAAAACAAGCCAGAAAATTTTGCGTTCCAAGTTTTGCGTTTCTTCCTGCCCTTAAAAAATATCATCATCATCCCTTAAATTTTCTCTCCACTTTGTTCCGAGCACGGGGAAGGGTGGGACAAAGTCGAGATGATATTTATAGATGGGGTAGGGGGGAAAATAAGCAGAATTCAAAAGAGGGGTTGCCGAAGAATGAAGAGGTCACAGAGGGAGGAGGGAGGATGTTGTACGAGTCGAGTAGTAGCGACTGCCCCACGGAGAAAAAGCTTTTTTCATTAAAGTACGGGAAAATCTTTTTAAAGGATATAAAAGACCGAGTCGCGGAATTCCTTTGGTCGACCCGAGCCGAGACAGTGAAATTGGCGACGCGATACAAGGGAAGGAAGCGACTTGATAAAAGGAGAAACAAAGCCAAGTGAGTAGAGGAGGAGGTTCGTAGCGTGAAGTGGCGACGAACCCTCCCTGTGGGGGGAGGGGGTTGGAGTGGTTGGTAGGTAAGGTGGTAAGCGGGTAGAAAGGAGAAATAAGAGCGTAGTTTCAACGTGGCGACGAAATTTCGCGTTAATGTCATTCACGGTCGATCACTGGCATGAAAGGGACCACCCTCAAAGCGTTTTCACTTTTGCAGCAAAATTCTGCAACATTCTCGTCGTATAACCCTCGGTTCTCCTACCTACCCTCCACCTGCAATTCGATTTTAATTACATTTATTTTGTGAAACGTGTATTGTTATTTTGGGATCAGACTTTTTCTTTTCTTTTTTTTTTAGAATTTATTTCTTCGCGAATTAACGGGGGTTTTTTTCGCGTATATTCTGATTAATCTATGCACGTAGCGTAATTTTTAAAGCACGGATACGTTTGTGCGTATGTAATGAAATAACGAATGCAGAATGAAAATACGGTTTTTCACGAATTTTTGAATTATAAATATGGAAGTGAATTTCAGAGGCATTGTCATTAACAAATTTCGTTCGATTAATTCTTTAATTTAATGCGACAAAGCGATAATGGACAAAGTCATCCGGGTGAATTTTTTAATATTCGAAAATAAAGAGTGAAATTGAATAGGTTCTTGTCGATATTAATTTTAATTCATTTTTGTATCCATTTTTGCAATACCTAAATTTGTGAAGTAATATATATATATGTATTGGAATTCCAAAAATTCACATTAAAAAATTAAAACATGGATGAAACATTGAACGCCTATCCGTGGATATGGAAAATCCTTTCGAATTAAAATTCGAATTAAATTTTACATCGTATATTTCTTTATTTCTTCGATTCTACTATTTTATCGGCTTTAACCTATAAATTGAATAATTTATAATTTATAATTTAAAATATAAACTTACTGAAATAATTACAGTTGCCTATCCGTTAAACGCTAATAAATCAATAGTTTCTAGCTTGCATTAAAAATTAACCCAAGAAGGAATTACTTTAATTCTTCCGTTCGACTTGGTTCAAATTTCCAAATCATCTTTGAGTAAATATTTTATTTTCTTCTCGCGAGGAAATCTCTTCAATCTTTCGGCGTCGTTTCGGTAAACGTTCCTCCCTAATAAAACTCTTTTTACATACATGTCTCGTTTTATCCCATTCCATTGCAAATTTCCAACGTCTCGGCGTGTTTCTCGGGCATTAGACATCGCGGATACGACAGCGAGTCTCAGTTTCCGGAAACTCGACTCGACGTCTGCTGTCGCCGATCGACATTCGCCGTGAAACTTGGAATTTGTAGCTCGCGCGTCTCCTCTTTAATTTTATTTCCAAAGTTCGTTCAAAGAGAGGGTGATCTTGCCAAAAAATACGCGAGTGAATAATGTTCTGATTCGGATATCATTGGAAAGGAGGAATTTGTGAGTCGTGAAAATCGACGAACGATACTTTTGTTCCGACAAAGTAGTATCTATTTGAGTGTCGTCGTTTCGAGTATTCCAAGCTTCGTTACGTTCTCCATTGCGGATTTATCGGAAGAATAAGCTCGCGATTGAAGGATTGATCGGAATAATTGGACTGGAAAGAACGAATGTTCTCTCCGAGAATAATTATATATTTTTCATTACTGGTGGCTAATAACGGAGAAATTGAAAGATAACTCTATTTTCGACTCCACATTCTCGAATTCGTAATACCGTTAATCGATGTTAGAAATAAAAATTTTAATCTGTTTCTAACAAATGCATTTGAGATGATAAATCTTCTTTCTTGGTTTCAATTTTTCTTTTCTTCTTTCAATTCTCGATAAGCGAAATTGAATATAAAATTAATCGACGTAAAGGGATTGTAAATCCACTTTTGGCAATCTGGAAATCATTTTCTATCGTTCAATTAATTTATACACGATGAATATTTCTCATCGCATACTTTCATAGATATCATTTCTTGATGAAGATGGCATAATATCCCTTATAATCTTAACGAAACAACAATTACAATTTTTTAAACTGTAATTTAGGAACAACAATTTAAAATTATCCTTCCTTCGTACCACGAACATCCATTTCGACAAAGCAGCTTAAAACGAAAAGAGAGGAAGGGAGAAAAAAGAAGAATTCGCAAATGCACGGCATACGAATCCGTCTGTTGGAGTCATAAATCTCGTTGGTCACGGGTTAAAGGATGTCTGGCTTTAATTAATAGCGTCTAGGCTGGCAATCGACGTAACGATATAATTTGACGAGGTGGCAGTGATCGATATCGACGCAATACGCGTCAACGGAAACAGCATAATTCGCCGCGTCGGAATCTGCGTTTTATCCATACTTCTCTGTATTTCGTCGCCCCTGCGCCGATTCATCTGTATCCGTGAAAAATATATGACAAGAGCAAAATTCATCCATCCATCCATCCAGTTCAAATCGAATCCGAATTTCTTTGTCGCACACCATATTAAAAACTAATAAGATGAGATATTTTAATATGAAATATGACTTTTACGTATTTCGTGAAAATATTTTTTTTATGAAAATTTAAGCATCGCAGAAGAACGTGGAAGAAATTTTATCCCGTTTTTATCGGTGAAGTTTAAAATACGTATATATATAAATGTGTAATTTATATAAGTATACTGACTTGAAATTTCTTCGTATATTTATTAATTAATAATATTATCGCATTTATTGTCATCGACTTCTGTTTTGAATCTTCAATCGTCATCACCTAATATCTGTATACCAGTTCATTATTTATTTCACTACATCCTAAACTGCAAATGTCAACGTATTAAAAGAACAAAAAATACGGTATACATTATTATCATTAAGCTCCAATTTCTCCATTCAATACGTAATATATATACTTAAATTAACAATTAAGATTAAAAGGAACCAGGAATGAAAGCAAGATTCTCTCATTCTCTTACGTATCCATGGATTTTCATAGACATCTCAACGTTTCAATCTGCCCCGTAAAAGAGAAGAGATCGCATTTTCTCGGAACCCATCAATGACGAACGTCCCAAACGTTCGATTCCCAAGAAATCTGGCGGGAAACCATTGGCGAGCGCGGGAGACGAGGATTTTCTTTCTTCGTTCGGGGTGAACGGACGGCGGCGAAGGAGAAATTGAATCGTCCAGATGGAAATTCACGTTTGCGCTCACGGATCGTGTCCCTTTCAAACGCGTATCCCTTCCCTTTTTGTCCGTGCGTATATCGTCCTCTATACGCGAATAACCACCGGAGGGTCCGAGCGCGTGCGATCCTAAAGCTTCTGGACATCGAAAATGGGATTTGACGGATGATGGTGGAGGGAGGGAAGGAATGTTTGGTCCTCGTTCCCATCGACGATCCATTTTCTCTCTTCCTCTCGCGTTTCCTCTTTATTTTCAGACCACCGTTTCGAATTCACGGTTTCTACCTGTATCTCCCCTTTATTCCGACTTATCGGGAATCAGGGGATCATTGGTGAAAATCTTTAGGGAGCTCCTATATCTAACATCTTATTATGATTTAGATAGATATTTGCGAGTCGAGGAGATATAAATCGAGAAACGATAGATAGGTTATATTATCAGAGAGTTGATTCGGTTGATACATCTTCCATATTTTAATTTCTAAAAATTTTAAACGTAATTAATACGAAAGATATTTGGGAAGAAATCCCTCGAGTCAGTCTCAATTCGCTTTACTCGCTAACAACGATATATAATATTGAGCAAGGTTACGTCGCTTGCTTGTGATAAATTTAGAATCTCGTTGTAAAAAGCAAATAAATCGTAGAACGAGAATTTGGAAAAGCAAACTCGGTGTCTAGCCTGAAGAGAAGTCGAGTATACCGGGGATCTGACGCGCAGACAGTCTGGCTGCAGGATCGCGGAGCGTTTGCAAAAGCGTAAAAAACGTATAAATAGTATACAGAGACGCGAAGTGTAAAAAATGCAGAGGCGAGGGCATTTCATGAATAGCTGTGCAAACGAGGAGTTAGGAGGATTCAGAGCTGTTTAGACGAGTTTTCGGAATGGAATTTATCTTCATGGGTAGTAGACGGTCTGCCCGCGTTGCAGTCCCTTCTTTCGGGGCAAATTTTCAAACCGGGATGTCGGCTGGCGCCATTTCAGCTCTTCCTATACATCGGTCGGGTAGCCCTCCCCGTCCCGCATTTCGCCTCTCTGTCTATAACATTTCGAGTGTGTAACAAAATGCGATATTAAAGCTGGGTAATTAATCAACAGCGCGTCATGAATAGAGAATACCGATAATTTTCATAAAGCATTCCCTATTTTATGCACGAGGGGAGTGACAAATTGTCGTATTAAATATTCCATGTTTCCTCCATTACGTATCTAGCGCCCTAACAAATTTCATTAATTATAAATTCCCTCCCCTCCCCATTAATTTGCAAAAATTAGACCGCGCGCGGCGGCCATCGTAATTTTCGGACAATCGTAATTTTCTCGCGCGATACGTTTTATGTACACGCGCGAAATGTAAGCAAAGAATTATCCTCCTCTTTTTACTAAGCCGCAAAAACGCGAGAGGCGGCGCGAGAAGACACGCGAAAACGCGTATATTTTTCATGTCACGCGACGCGAGGTTAGAAAGTTGAAATTCGTTCGAAGGAATAGAACACGCTTCGATTCCCGGGTTTTTCGTTTGAGCGAGCGAAAGACGCTACGATATTATATTTTTTGCCGAGTGTTAAATCGCTTTAAGCACGTAGATGGCTCTGCTGAGATATGCGGGGGCGTAAAAATTACTTCTCCCTTATTAGTTATCTAAATGCGATCTTTGCGAGCGATAAGCGCCTCTCGAGGATCGCGGCGAAAAGAGTATACCGTTAATTCGAAGGAACATTTAACGCGTGGCGAGGACTCGTTTTATCTGGATTTAACTGGATATTCGACGAGAAGCGTGCTCGTTCCAGGTTAATCGTGAACAGAAACCGTGGGAGAAAAAGTGTGCGTAGCGGAAGAAGAGCGTTACGGTGTGGCAAGAGTAAACAAGCAGAGATAAGGAAAGAGTCGACACGGTGTAGTAAGAGAAATTTTAGGATCGAAGTGACGACGGTAAAGTGTAACTGCGCGAATGAATAATTGTGTCCTCCACGAGAAGTGAAACACCCTCCGTTGCGCTCATGGTGTTTAAATGGCTAAAGACGACGGCCATTCTTCACGTACGGGCGAATCGTCGTTATCTACGACCGGAAAGAACGTGCAGTCATAATTGCTTCCTGTAATACACCGAAAGCGCCGAGGGAGACATCGAGTTTCCCCGGTCTACGTGCAAAAGCAATCGTAGATTCTCTTACATCACGCACCCAGGGCCCCGGAATGCAATCTCACCAAGGTACACGCTCGTACGAAGATCGTATCGAGTTTTCTGAATAATTTCGCACTTAACGCGGCTTGCCATGAAATTTCGAGCTTTTTATAGGGGTGAATAACGCTAGACCGGTTTAAGGTATGGAAAAATAGCATCATGAGGGCTCTCTGATGGGGGTGAAGTAATAACCAGAATAATTTCCTGTAGAAATATAATATCAAACGCGTTTCTTAAGTAGTAAGAAATTTAGAAATTTTTTTTTTATTTTATTATTTTTAAGAAATTTATTGAAGAATTTATTATTTCCCGAGAAATGAAATAATTATCCATTAAAGTATCCTTGAGAGAGATTACATTTTCAGCGCATGAAATAAAATATATCGATATTTTTTGAATTTTTTATTTTTCAAAAAATAAAAAATTTGTTAAAATATCACGTTATTTATGACGTGAAGATATAAACCATTTATTATATGCGGTTATATATATGCGGTTTTCAATGTATATCGATAATTTTATTCTTGATAACAATATTACGTATTTTCACGTGAAAGATATTTCAAACAAAAGAATTTAATATTTTCATTACACATTAATATTCGAAATGAAAATGAAGTATTTTACGGAATAGTGAGATATCTTTTGTAATATAACCCTTTTATTCGATATTTTCACTCATTTAGATACATTATTTTGAAATAATTTCAAAAACAGACAATTTCAAAAATTGCTTTCCATAAGTTTTTTTTTATAAATAGTAATTAATACGTAATGGTATCAATGGTATGAAATTTTTAAAATAAAATCACATGCTCTTAAATGGATCAATAGATGTAAAAAAAAGAGCAAGATTCATTCATTCATCCAAGATGAAAGAAAAATAAAATTACAACAATTTTTAGACAGTAAAAACCTCCCTAATTAATTATATTCTATATCGAGCTGCTGTAAATACTCATCAATCATTGTTTAAATTTATCAAAAGTTATTTCTTATCGTCATAAAAGCCACAGCAGCCATGGTGTTATCTTTCGCTTTAGTTAGTACAGCTTGGACTAGGGGCGGAGGGAAAAATGCTACTGTTGTTTCTGAAGAAAAAAATTGCTTAAAACCATGCCCTTAACGATAATATATCTCAAGCCCATTAAAATTGCTGCATCAACAGGTCGAAAATCATTCCATAATTAAACGATTAAACCAGAAGAGAAATTTTTGGATTCTAATCGAATATCAATCCAATATATATAAATTCATCGAAATTACATTAATTCGATTAGACAGGAAAAATAGAAATCCTCGAAAACGTGCGACAAGATGAGGAAGCAATCCCAAGAATCCATGCACACGTCTCGTGCGTTTATTGACGTAATCTCGTATACGCGAGATGTCGGTCAACGCCTAAGCTTGCACCAGAATGGGGGCGCATACGCATGGAACGTCGTCTTACATCGTCATGCGTGCCGAATCCACGTACGTGTGTTTCGCGTGTGTGCCCGTGGATGGCATATATACATATATCAAAGAGCAGCGCGGGGCTCAGTCGACCGACCAACCACGTAGCAATGCATCAAGCCTGGTAATTTATAGCCGGGCGATTAACCCCTTCGCGTCTGCTGCCTCCCCTCAACCGGAGAAGATCTGAAAGTCAGATCTGCTACCCGACTCCCTAATATACACGCGTCGAGATATAGTTGACGGGATCCACGATGGCCGGTCGAATCGCAATTGTTCGATAAATGGAATTTGTCCCGTTTCGATCCGGTTTCTGAAAGTAATTAACAATGGAAATAGGATTGGTTTTAATATTCGTGATATAATCTTACGAAGGTTATGATACACGGTGATATATCTTCGATGAATGCATTGTTCGATTGTTGGAATTTTTTCTATCTCTCTTTTCCACTTTTGAAAATAATTTAACGATGGAGCGTGATTAATTAACCCTTTAGAATCACGGTTCGTAAGGGGTGCACGCAGCGGTGTATTATAATATTCGGAAATTTATTACAGTTCGATCTTTGATAAATGCATCGTTCCATCGTTGCCAATTTTTTTCTTCTCTTTGGTTTTCGAAAATGATTAAAGATAAAGTGGTAATGTTAGTATTAATTTATATAATTTTTCGTAATAACCAGGGATGGAATATGATTAATCTCTGGATCGTATAATAATTTTGAACATTCGATAGCTATAAAATATATACTTACGTATATTTGTAAGATTTTTAAGATTTGAACGAGATAAATGTCGCTCATAATAGCAGAAGCACACCGAGCTTATATAAAATATTTATGGTATACGAGATGATAATCGTGCTTTAAAATAAACATCGTGTAAATAGAACTTGGATCGAAGAATAGTGATAGTTTGAAGCGTAATAATAATTATACATCTATTTTAGCAATAATGTACAAATCGATATGTGATTCTATATCGATAAAACGTATCGTGGCACGAAATCGTGTTGTGCTATATATGGAACGTTTCAATGTTTAAAGTCCAACAGATTTTTAATCAAATCTCTCTCTCCGTTAGGTACGTATATTTTAATGAAAATATATATAAAGGATAATTGCGTTTCACAAATATTAATTACCGTTGTTGTACACAGCATTGGCGAGGAGCGCGTTCCTTAAACAAGAAGGCGATTTCATGGATGACTATATGCACCAAGTAAGTTAATTGTCAAAGGTTTCCCCGCTAGGGTTTGATCGCCACTTCGGATAGCGTGATAATTGCAATTAATCAGTAGGAAACTTGTACGTTTCCTCTTGTTATTGTGCACCCTTCTGGTAAGATTGTCTTTAATTTAGATCGCCTTGAAAATTAATTTATTCGATATTCTTTCAATATTACTTCGCACAGGATGGATTATATAACATGATTATTTTAATTATTTTCGCAAGCGATGAAAATTGTTTCCTGTTTATAAATGAAGTCAGGCGACATTTGATATTTTCTGTTGTTTTTTCCTTTTTTTTTTTTTTTTTAGTTAAGTTTATAAGTCATCCCTTTAATTAAAAGTTCAAAGGATCGAAAAATTAGTTTCATCGTTTTATTGGTTAAAAAAAAATATGTATTCTTGTCTTGTTTATTCGAGAAAAATTGTTTAAGGATTAAACATAAGAGAATAGAAAATCATAACATCTATTTATAACGAGGCAAAACAATTTTTATTTGTCGTTATCGAAAGAACAGTTGAAGATTATAAATATTCAGTAGACAGTTTTTTTAAAGATACGTTTAATCAAATTTGTGAAATTATTATTCGGCGTTTATTAACTTTTCGTTCGAATTAAATAATTTATTTATTATCAATTATTGTCAATTTACGTGCTAACGCGTGAAATTTTGTTTATTCGATATTTTGAATATTTTAAAAAAAATATTTTAAAAAAAACGTCTCAACTTCTTCAATGCCATCCATTTTTATCTTCATCGTGCATTTTTTATTTTTACAGACCGAAACATTTATATTTAATTTCACCTTTCATTTTAATCTCTCCGGAATTACGATTTGTCACCAAAGAAGTATTCTACAGTAAAACAAATTTCTCTCTACTATTAAATATAAATAACACGAAATGTTATTATATTGTTTTAATTTTATTTGTTTGATTAAATTATATTAAATTAATTTGTATTGTAGCAAAAATCTTATTCGATTCACATTTACTCGATGGAATTATAACGAATACTTTTCATATTTTCATTTATTCCATCGTGCATATGCATACACGTACAATTATTGTACGATATTTTTTCATTCCTATTTATAAAAATCCCTAACGAATCTTTTTCGTTGTCAGATGAATAGTTACGATATCACAAATAGACAACTTTAATCATAACTTAATCAAGTCCCGTTGTAAAACAGTACAATTTTTTAAAAAAACGTGAACGAGAAAAAGCGCATTAAGAACCATTTATCTACTGCGGAAGAGCATCCAATCCGTCGTAGCAAATGAAATTCTCCTGAGAGTTCAAGTTGAGAGAGCGTGACAAAGCGGGAATAATTTGTCAGGTATTGGAGAAAAAAACGTGCTCTAATTAGAGTGGATGGAGCTCGATATCGGCCACTGTTACGATCCAAGATAAAATTTTAATCCTTATTTTTGACGCTCGTAACCAAATTAAATAGAATTACACGAAAGAAGATCGATCGACCGATCGAATAATTAATTTATTTTCCTCTTAGAGTTGAATTGACACCTCTTCAATCTCCAATGAGAATAGTAAACTTGGAATCTTAGTTTAATTATTACGATATTTTTCGAAATGGAAAGTTCAGGAATTTTTCAAACCCCTTTCTTTCATTTCAAGCTTGTCACATCTTTGTCCGAAATAGAATTGTTCCATTTTTCTCTCAACTGCCACAATGCACTTTGCGTTTCTCATAATTCCAGAAGAATTCTATTGAAAGAATGATTTAAAAAAAATAACCAAAAATACATTAAAACGTTCTCTCGCATCCAAATTTTATTATCTAACTACATCTCCCAATTACCATTTTCTAAATCTATCTCCTATTTTCTAAAAAATAATCTCTCGACCTTATTTCTTCTTCGCAAACAATAAATTCTTCGTCACGAACCTCACCAGTGTTTTTCGATGATCGTATGCCGATCTCAGAGATATAATTTTCATCGAAGGAATTCCTCTACCCTCCCCTATTCTGGAATGGTATTCGCGTACGAGAGTATCAACGTTCTCGTACGTAACAAGGCAAACACGCGGCGGTACGTGTTGGTGGGGAGCGCGTATCCTTATCGCGGTTGAGCCGTGGCACGACATCCGGTGGCGCAACCTCCTCGCACGGAAACGTCAGCGGACGCCTACTCGTAAAATTTCGTAAATCTCGACGACAGTGAGACGGGCAAATGCGCGTCGAGAAAACGCGCTGAGCTGGATCCAACGTACGATCAACGTTGGAAAAATGAATCGCACGCGATATTTGAAATGTCTGTCTTCTCCATTTTTTTTTTTTTGGAAGATCGAGAATCATCGAAAATTAATTCTAATCTTTCGCCAATACTAGGCCCATTGATTTTTCGCAAAAATTCAGAGGAGATGGAACGAAGTTGATGAAAGAAGTTTTATTCTTAATTTCTAACAAGAGGAACATATTAGAATAGATAGAAACGATTTAAACTAAATATGTAAATTCATGTTAATAATCTTAAAAGAATTCTCTCTTCTCGATTGAAATTTTTCACGAAAATACCGCTAACTTTAACACTAGAACACGAAATCTCTATAAAATTCCTCGAATAATAAATGCTGGATCCAACGTACAATCAACGTTGGAAAAATGAATCACACGCGATATTTGAAATGTCTGTCTTCTCCATTTTTTTTTTTTTTTTTTGGAAGATCGAGAATCATCGAAAATTAATTCTAATCTTTCGCCAATACAGTTCGTAGCTCAATTTTTCGTTGATTGAAACAGGATTAAGAATTTTGGGTAAACATTCACGCAAATATTCATTGAAATCCGTAAGTTCCATCCTAGGCCCATTGATTTTTCGCAAAAATTCAGAGGAGATGGAACAAAGTTGATGAAAGAAGTTTTATTCTTAATTTCTAACAAGAGGAACATATTAGAATAGATAGAAACGATTTAAACTAAATATGTAAATTCATGTTAATAATCTTAAAAGAATTCTCTCTTCTCGATTGAAATTTTTCACGAAAATACCGTAAACTTTAACACTGGAAACGAACGAAATCTCTACAAAATTCCTCGAATAATAAATCTTCCGATGCTCTCTTCTATTTAGATTTGGAGAGAGATCTGGGGACCGTAAAAACTTTCGTGGCACAAAGTAAAGGCGCTCGATGTATCGAACGGTTTGATAACTTATCAAACCCGTAGCATTTCTGAAAAAAAAAAAAAAATGGAAAAAAGGAAAAAAAAGAAAGTGCCACGTTCCATACAGAAGCCTGTCGCTTCTCGCGTCCAGATTTCTTTTCACACGTACACGCGCACACATCAAGCCCCTCATATATTTTCATTTGACACAGTTCGTCCCGCGATATCAAGTAATGGAAGTTGTCCCGCAATGGGCGCTTTCTAGCGCACGCCGGCTAAACGATGTCGCTCGAGGGCCAACAACGAGCGAACTTGGGACATTCATTGAAAATGAGAGCCACGTATATGCAGCCACCGAAGAACACAGTTTCTCACACAATGCACCCGTGAAAAACAATACGTGCTCTTTCTTCTCCCTCTTCTCCTCCCCCCTCTCTCTCTCTCTCTCTCGCGGAAAAACATCCGCTCCCAGGTTGTTCCAATAATAAAAATACCAGAGACATACCGGGACAGAAACGATAAAGCAAAAACCGGCTTTAAATATTTTACGAACGGCGAAACAAACGACGTACAAATTGAAATTCTTTCGTTGATCAGAGCCAATAAAAAATGGATATCGAATGGGGCGTAAGTAAGAGATCAAAGGCTTCGAAGAGAGGCAGAAGGATAGATCGGATTGTTTCTTCTAAGCTTGCATTGTTGGATGGAGCTGAGAGTCGCGAGAAGGAATTTTCGAAACTTTTCGAAAATTTTCGGCCACGAATTCGCCACAGAAATCAAATCTCGACGGACAGGAGTAGAGGGAGAGAGAGAGAGAGCTTCTCTCGCCCTTACTTCGGCGGATACTTTTGCAAACGCGGGCGAAAACTTTCCGGTAAACGAGTCAACCGAAGAGTTCTCGAGAAAGTCGACGGAATCGTCCCCTTGAAAAAGAATAAGCCAACATCGCGTACGCTTTTTTTCTACGGGGAATCTCGAAGATTTGTCGAAGAGAAATTGGAATGGACGTAGACTCGCCGAAGTAAAGACGATCTTGCTGGAATTTCGAGCACAGAGTGAAAGTAAGAATATCCTGTTAAACGCAAGGATCGGGTTTAATGATTTATGTCAAGCTCGATGTTAATTAAATTGAGTTGTGGGATCAAGAAGTATTCGGATAGAAGAAGTTTCCAATTCTGTTAAAGGAATTAGAGAGTGGAAAGTAATTGTAGCATGAGAATCTTAGAATAATTGTGCGAATAAATAGACGAATGGATCGATAAGATTAAGTATTAAAATAATAATAATTATTATTATATTTCATTCAATATAAAATTGTTCAATTGTGGAAAGGAATTTTATAACGTGTGACTTGACAAATCAGCGATATCACTAATTCTCTACTGATGCATATTTCACGTCACTTAGTGATCTTTCGTTCGAATAATCACTCGGATGGATCGAGTTTAGCTCATTTCTCGATAAAAATTTTGTTTCGAACAAAATGGTGTTCGGATAAATGGATCTCTATTGTAAGGAACGAGGGATCGAAACGAGATCTAGCAGGAATTTGAAGGAATCCCTCTGCACGAGGGGCGAAGAAACAGCCACGTACAATCGTGGAATCGTATCGCGGGAAGAGGATTGATAGATGGAGGAAAAGAGGAAAAATTAAGCAAACGGTGCAGCTTATTTTCCACGCGCTGCTCGAGGATGAATCGAAGAACAAGACGGGGCGGCGATAATTGAATTACGAGTTAAAGCGAGGAATAAAAGTAACGAGAGAATTAAATGAACCGACCGGTGTAAGAGCTCTCGAACGTTCTACGATACTCTAAGATAGTTCTCCATCGAATCAGTACTTTTTCGAAATATTCCTCGCGCTTGATTTCTGATTGAGATCGTTCGAAATCGTACAATCTTTGAAAAAGAAAACAGACGGACCTCAATTTGTACGATATAATCCTGTTATTTTTATGGGACGAAGAAATAATCCTTTGCACGAGACTGCTCTCGTTTTCATTGTCGATAACTTTCAATTCAACAACGTTATGTAAAAATAATGACGGATAAAATACTTTTCATTGGTTATTCGCTGTTTCAGTTTCAAAGAAAATTCCAAATCCATTAAAGATTTAATTATCGGCAATAATACTTTTATTTATAGGTGACGCCATTTGTCGCTACTCGACGTATCATTGTGATTGAAAATCGATTTTCCTCTGCCGTTCCTTGTTCAATTACGTCAGTCGTTCTTTTTAAATCAGAGACACACGAATGTCGAAGAGAATACATGTATATTATATAAATATCCCTCCATAATTTGGTAATGGTGTATCAAGGATATGAGAGACGAGAAATCCTTGCAAATTCAATTGAAATGGTATCTCGAACGAACGTGATACGTACGTTAATATCCCTCGTTACGATCCGGGGATGATGATGAACGCTCGAAATGTCACGAAAACGCGACAGATGGCGCTATCGCTATAAATTAAGAACGTGGCAGGATCGTTTAACGTTAAAATTCAATTATTCACAGTGGATAGGTGATATTGAATGAACAATGTTTTTCTTTTTCTTTTTCCTTTTTTTTAAGGAATGAAATTTTGCAGCTCCAAAACGAAAGAACTTTCTTCCCTTTCGCAATTCTTTAACGATGGCGTTGCATGGATCTCAAAATCAGTTTTCATGATAGAATCATAATGTTCATTCGCAATAGTGGAAATCGCTTCAACTTAAAATTTTCAGAGAACGTTTCGTCATTAAAAAAGAAAGAAGAAGCGATATGTGCAAAATATACTCATACGTTGTTTTCACTCTCGTCGTAACTAGAATGGGAGATTTAGATGGATTCGTCGGCTAAATTCATACTGGCTTATCGACTGAAATTTAAAAGATTATTTTGAATAAATACCGTACTTGCCTTAGCTCGAGGTCAGCACGAAACAGCCTAATTACCGGCTACATAGTCGTAATTGGTTGGTCGATCGTATCCACTAAAGCAATTTTTCTCGTTAAACCGAAGATATTAAATTATTCCTCTCCCCATTTTCTTCCTCCTATCGCGTGCACGTCGTTGCTCCTGTCTATTTTTAATATTTTAGAATTTGAAAGGAAGATTGAGATACGAATTGTTAAATACGACGACCTACGTATAATTGATAGTTACGTTCCATCAAAGTATATAATGGGCCAAAGTTCAGACGTTTAATAATTAAAATTTCCAATTGTTGTAATCATAATCAACTTGCACACTTTTTTTTTATCGTTTGAAATGAAAAGGTATTGATTACTAGCAACAATTCAAACTTGTTATAATTCAGAATCACGTTAATCAATATCGCGAAAGAATCGAAGCAAAAGATTTCAAAGGAAATCACAGTTAAAGATATCTTGAAGTTCATCAATGAAAATGACATAGTTGCAATTGATCGCTTTCATCACTTTTATTTGTATTAATCTCTCATCTTTGTTACATCGTTATTATCATATTATTCTTTCATCTTAAATTAATATTTTCTATGATTACAGGAAATAAAAGAAGAGGTTAAAAGTTAAATTATTCACGGATTGAATAAAAATAACACGATTGAGAGATTCCATGCGAGATTCAAAGACGCAATCAAGATTTCGCAGTGGCGAAATTATATCGTATCATGCATATAAATTCAAATACATTGAACGCAAGAATACAGCTCGATTCTATAAATAATCCTGTCACGTTGTTAATATATGGCGAGAACGCGACACGATGCGGTTATTAGATATTTCATCCCTTTCTCCGAAAAACCAACCAATTTCTGAATTCGTGCATATACGGCATGTCGAGTAGGAAAAGATTCTGGACGCAAAAAAAAAAAGGTAACTCGAAAAATGGAATAACATTTTTTTTAATAATACGTTTTCGAGAAAATTGAGTTTGAAAGTTTGTCAAGTACAGGTGAATTTGCTCAATAGCCGATCGAATAGCCAGGCAATTCATAGAGAGTTATTTTGTTATTCGAAAATAAGTGAGAAACGTTTTGTAAAATATTTTCGTTGGAGATTATGTTTCTCAAAAGGAAAAAAAGGGATAAAAAAAATTGAAAATCGAATTTGAAAATCTGTCAAATACACTAATACTTCTGTTCAATCCCGAAAATTTTCGAAACGTTTACGCGCGCGTGTATTTTCAAATTTTCAAATTTCACTCTACACGTTTCTATTTTTTTTCCAAAAGATTTCACTCTACTGATTTTTTTTTCCGTGACACAAAAGAACAGAACAACATTCTGTCAATAATCCACTAATACTGACCAGATTTCGCGTTACAACTTTTCAAACTCTATTTCTCAAAAAAAAAAAAAAAAAAAAGAAAAAAGGAAAAAAACGATAGTACGAACGAGAAAAATCGTTATCCCATTTTTTCTCCACTTACATTTGCACGTAGAATTTTCCTCTGCCCGCTTCTACCACCCCTGCTGGCCCCACCTTCCTCGACATCCCCCGAATCCTGGACGAACGACCAATCAAGGACGCAAACGACGACGCGGTGGCTCGCCACCGGATTACCGAAACAAGTTTCCAAAGCGACCAAATCCAGCTCCCGAAACGTTTCAAAGTCACGAACATTGGAGGGACATGGATCTGTCCCCTTTCCATCTCGACGACGTATCGTGATAAACATCGCGAAAGAAAGAAAGGAAGAAAAAAAAGAAATGGAGGGAATACATGGAGTATTCCCGGAAGTAAGGCCGCTGGTGCAGTTTCGAGGGTGGCGGTACACGTGTCCTTGACGTTGTACCGACCTCGCTGAGTGGTTCAAGTCTGGCCAAAATTTCTGGCCTCGTATCCTCATGCATATCCACGAGAGAGGTCGGTCTGAGTCGGATGCCAGATGCAAATGCGTATGCGATGGCCGTGCATGCACGTGTATGTGTATTTGTGTGCACGTGTGTTATCGGCGTCCAGATTTCGCTCGTTTCACCCGACCTAGCCGTATATATAATACCGGGTTACGTACGTGATCCCTGGATACCCGAATGCGCGTCAAATCGTACGCGATGACGCAATCGTATGCGCGGGATGGCGACGCCTTATCCTTGACACCGATGTCGAATCCGCTTTTCACGGCGGACCTAAAAGTGTATCCGCGACTTTGACGCGAATGCTCTTTGAAGAGGAGGGCCCCGAAGGCTGGTGAAGATTCTCTTGTGTTCTTCTCGTGGAAGGGGAAGGGTTGTGGAGGGATGGGAGATTGAAAAGGAAGGTAAATTTAGACGGGTTTTCTTCTCTTTTCTTTTCTCTTCTTTTTCGCGCGCTCTATGAATTTTTAGGGATGAAAGAAGGATAAAAAGTTTGTGTCGAGCGGTGAAGGATCGAATCGAAGATTGAAGGAGAAATTAAAAGTGTTGAGTCGATATTTGGAGGAGGGGAGCGCGTGAATCGACGTTGGGATTCTTTATTTATTTAGTATTCGTAGAGGAGAGTGGTAAAAGTTTGAAAGGAATCGTTCCACAGTTTGGTATTTATTAAAGAGTTTTGGAATTTTTGAAATTGTTAGGATAATTACGTTGAACTTTGACGAGGATTCGAATTAAGTATCGAAGTAGGGATAGTTTCTGAAAGGAAGGAAACTTTAACTAAATTTAGATTTTTTTTTTTTTTTACGTACTTTGAAACTTTTCAATTTTAAAATTCTTAGGTTAATAACATCGAGTTACGATAAGAGTTTTATTATTAGGTTTCTCTTTTTTTTTCTTTTTTGCTTCATTCTTAAGTTTTATTTCTTTCTTTCTTTCTTTCTTTTTTTTTAATTCATTTTGTCTCCTGGCTTCTTGGGATATTGGATTAAAGTGCACAGTTTCTTGCGTGTTGGGATCAAATTTGTGGTGTTTTGCATTAGGCAACGATTTCGCGGTTTCCCGTGTTACGCTGCGTGTCTCGTGTTACGGAGTTAATTCGAGTGATTCTGCAAATTGTTTCCGACCATTTTACCAAACTATCGATGCAATTTCGAATTAGTAACTCGAGAGCTTATTACACGTTTCTTGCGGATTAGAAAATGCGTCTCCAATTGTTATTTTCAATGTAACATTACAGAGAAAAAAAAAGAGCTATTATTATTTGTATCTTTTGCAGATAGAATCATACTCTCTAAAATTATAATCTTTTAATCAAAAGTATTCAAGCATATTGTTGGAGAAAATGTATAAAAATTTGTATCGCCTGAATTGATCTCTGAATGAAAATTATAATAAGTTGTCCTATTTTAGATATTGCGAAACAGTGTGCAATTAATTTATGGAAATTGTCATTGACGTTGATCGAGATTCTTCCTTATCTATACGCTTTTCTAAATTTCAGAGCGTTCGTTAATTTATACTTTCATCAAGAGGAACGTAATTCCAAGATGTCGTTTATGGTAACCATATTGTCACCGACGTCACCTAGGTTGACGCCACTGTTGGGCTTCATCTTCACCGACAAAGTAATAACCATGATGCATTGTCGGAATAGGACGATGTATACGAGGAAAATTGTTTATTCGAGGAACAATTAAGGAGGATTAAATCGATCGATCGATCTCGTCTTCGAAATTCACCCCCTCTTTATCATTTGCTGTATTCGCTTTATCCCTTAAAACGATCGTGGGGGAAAGGAGGGATTAAATTGCGCATATATTCAACGTTTCAATAGATATTTATCCGCGGTTGAAAAAGTTGGGACCGATTCCAGGACGGAGGATGAAAGAGTAGTTCGCAACAATCGAATTGAAAAAAAAATGTAATCTTTAAAATGTTTTCATGAATTCGTTCGCTCTGTGGTATTATGCAAATGAAATTTCATACTCGACTGATCTCGATATATCGAACGGTAATCACGGTGAACGGTGAACAAATAAAAAAATTACAAATGAATCCAATAATATCTATTTGTTTTCATGAAAATTTGCCTTAAATTTAAAATTTCGTTTTCATTGTTTTATTTTATTTTATTTTATTTCCTATTTATCGTCTCGTTTACACTTTTGCATTGCAATTTTCGGACAATCGTTCTTAGGGAGGAGGATTAAGTATAATCATAAAAAGTAGCATTTATCTTAATATTTTTACGATAATAAAAGAAGGTGATTATTAATTAAAAATATAGAAGATTAAAAATACGATTCGTGCCTCAAGATTTATAATTTGAATTAATAGAAAACTTATAGAAAGTAAAACAGAAACTGCAATGAGATATTAAATAATAAAATCAAATCGCTTCAAAAAAAAAAACTCACCTTATTTATTTCATTCTCCCAGCGCTTTATATCTTTGCATTTCACGCTTTACCAATTGTATATGTGACCGAAAAATTTTGCGAAAAAGTTCACGGTACGTATTTTTATACATACGAAAAGTTCGATATCGAACAACTGGCGACCGAAAAAAAAAAAAGAAAAAAGAAAAAAAAAGAGGAGGAGGAGGAGGAGAGAACGCGAGATGGAAACGATAAAATACAATTTCCACATCGTATCGAATTTATTGTCGTTCCGCGTTTTTCGTCACATCGGCCATCGTTCCGCGTGTTTGCCTTATGTCACGGGATTTTAACTAGAAAATTCGTCCGCATCCGCAGAAAGCGCGTTAAATTAAACAGGAATCTTAAAACGTGCCGTAGAAATCCGTCAATTATCCCCGAATTTTCCACATAGCGTTTTCGGCATATATAGTTATTCGCTGAAACGTGAAATTTCTCGAAACGCGGGATCCCTGTTTCCCGATATATTCGAAATCCATGAAAATTAAATCTCTCCCGAATACAAGTTTGGTGCTTCTCGCGGATAAATTTCGAAAGGAAATAAGAAAGCACGGTTCCGTTTTTCCTTTCTTTCCTTTTTTTTTTTTGGAAAATAAAATTCTTACGAGATCGAGAGATTCGACGAGAGAAAGGAAACGTGTGTAAATTATGATGGTTGGTTGTCCAGGGATGCGGATAATCAAGCTTCACGCACATTTAAATCCAAGCCTTAGGGGACGTGAGAATATGCAAAGGCAAACGATTTCCTCTGTTTGTTAAGGATTAGTGTTCCAGTCCCGTGGCGTTCAATGTGTAATGCGCTGATGATTAAATATCTGGTGTTTGCATCCATGCCACAATAAATTGACAATATCATCGAAATTGACGATACTGATTGAAGAGGCGTCGTCTAGAAAAATGACGATTTGATACGAACCCATTCTGTTAATTGATATTTTACATTTCATATCTTCAGATAAGAGATAATGCGTCATATGATAATGAAATTAATTTATTGGAATTACATTTGCATACGTAATTCCAATAAGAAGAAATTAAATATATCGTTTCAACTTTGAACAATTCTCCATGCCTGCTTTTATATAATGTTGCATAGAAATATAAAATGTATTATGAATTTTTACTCTTTTTTTCTTGAAGGTTTTCGAGGCGAATATTAAAATTTACAGTTTTAATCTATTTTGTCACAACCGACGTTTTAATCGTGAAAAAAATTTAATTTAGTTTCGATACACGCAACCCTCACCACACGTCCAGTCTGCAATTATTCGAGTGAAAAAGTTTCAATTTCCTTCGAGCCAACGCGAAATCCGTGAACTTTTGATTTCGAGTTCGATTAACTTCACTTCTATCGACCCTTTCGAATTTTCCCGATAGAGGAAAGAGCCGAACGCAATCCGGAAGAGGGTAGTTTGCGCTCGGCTAATCGAAGGTCGGCCCGTGTCCCGCTCAGGCGATATAACGATAAAATAACAATACCGTAAATATTTATCGTCCATCGTTCGAGAGTAAATACGCGCAACGGCTATTTCGTATCCAATAATCCTCAAATATTGATTAAGCTGCGAAAAATTTCAGGCGATAATGGTATTAAACTGATTAGCTTTAAACTACATTTCCCATCGAATTGATCAGCGTATCTTAAAAATTGTATTCCATTTAAAAACCCGAATTTATTAATAAAATTCGAAAAATGCAATTTTCATTTCGGGATTGGTAGATAAGAGATATACTTTCTCTTTTTTACACATAAATTTCTTTTGTATTATATATGATATGTATCTTAAATGTTATATGTTGAACGTATATTTTTAAAAGATAATACGTTTGGATAAAATAGAAAATTTAAAGGACGATTTCAGAAACTGAAACAAATACGAAAATTAATATATCCATGCTCAGAGAATCACTTCAGACACTTATGTCATGCATAAAAATATACCCAATTTATCCAATTTCTACACCAAATTGTAATCCTAGAAAAGAGGACGCAAACTTTTCTCCCAAATATCGAAAAGGAAACACCAATTTTACCTGTATCTCTTCCTTCAACGTTTCAACATTGAGATTCGAACCTTTCCCTCGTGACGTCTTTTTGTTTTTCTTTTTTAATACACGTTAATTCCAATGGTAACATGTTGGCTTCTCGACGAAAGGAGATGAAAGAGAAAGGGATAGGGGGTCTGAGTCGACTTTTAAAACGAGTTGCAACGGCGGAACTAATCAAGAAAAAGCGGCCTCGAGATAGCCTTAACCCCCTCCCCCGCCGCTCTTCGATTTACAAATGCTTCTTAAGCCTCCTTGTTTCACGCCTTGAGAAACAACCCTCCCCTTGGTTGAATGGGGATGGCGCGGTGATCGATATAAGCCATAGGATTATCGCAAAGTTTTCCAAGGCTCATTCATTGGCCGGGTTGAATAGATGCGAGCAGCTGTTTGATAATGATCCCGATGCCGCGTGCTGTATTTGCCGCTTTCAGCTTGTTTTTCCACGCTGCTTTCAGAGCCACGATGCTTTGAACCCCTGTGGCAAAGGAACGGTACCACGGCCGGCCCTCCAACCCACTCGCCCGACGCCATTGCAATCGAACGCCTCCGATGAGAAAACCTTTGCGTTTTCTGTTTTCACCGTGTGCTTGTCGCCGTTCAATACGCCCGACCTCGCCATTCGAATGTGCACCATCGAATGTTTGCAGCGTGATTAACGTTCATGTGTCTTGGCACCCTAATTGGATGCGGTGATACAACGGTGTTGTATCTGTCTCCATCCGGATCATGCTAAGTAACCATTTTTTTAATGGTTTTAATACCCCTCCTCTCAAATAGAATTTCTTCCTTCTTCCGTGTGTTGGAAAAAATACGAATTTTTGGAAATTTTTAGAGCGGGATTTTCGCGAAGCTTTTATTTCATTCGGACGAGTCTCAATTGAATTCGTAAAAATCATAATTCTGAATTAGGTATCTAGGACACTCGGTCTTGGAAGTTTTTCAATAGCAAATTGCTATAATTTTTGACTCGTAGGAAATTATTTTTCTTTCTCTTCTTCACAGAACTGTTTTTCTTGCTTTCAAAAATTACGAGTTATTAGTTGTAATTATAAACTAATAATAAATTTCTTATTTAAATATCCTTTGTTAATCTTATGGATAACTTGGCTCAACTATTGAGAAGTTAATTAATGAGTAACTTGGCTGTTGAAATATCGCATTATGAAATAAGTTTTTTCTTTGTTGAGAGTAAAAAAAAAAAAAAAAAAGGGGGAAACAGGATAGAGTTTCAATTGGTATGCGCTTGTTTTCGATGCGAAAAAATTACGGATATTGAATACGTGAAGTGTTAAAGTTCAAAACATTCATGAGCAACACACAGATTTCTCTGTTGGAATTTTTTCACATGAAAAACGATTTTTTTCTTCGTTCCTTTTGTTATCGATCAGCGTCCAATTCCATAGTTCCGAGAGTTGAATCGAGCGTCCACTTGTCCAATTAGATAAATTGTTAGAAACTTTACAGAATTTTCAACACAATTGAATTTCATAATAAATATTCGCAAAAAAAATGCACTATCGAAACTCGATACATATAAATCAAAAAGAGAAAAATTAGTCAATAGAGTATCATCACGCAACTTATTTTGTCGTCTCTTCAATTTGCACAAAGACTGCGAACACGTTCAAATTCCGATTCGTATCTAATTATTGATTACATTATCGTAACTTTGCGGATAATTGTGGAAAGTGGAATATCATCGTCAAGTTTTCTAATTTTAAAAATTTATACAAAGTATAAAAGAATTTCTCGATGGCAATCTTTTTATTCTTTGATAAATAGAATATAAAACTTGGATACAATACGGTGCGTGGATATAGAATAATCTCATGCATAGCAATACGTATTAAATTTTCCAGTATTCTGTTCCAATGATAAATTCTCATTGAAATTCAGCGAAAGAAGTTGAAACTAGTTAAACCTCGTATAAGCTTGCGCTTTGTATATATATATATATATATACACGTATCTCGATAAAAATTCTTCCAAAACGAAAAATAAAATTTCCAAATATTCCAATGATGCAGTATATATAATTATCATATCATGGAATAATTTTAAATTCGATACGAAATAAAGATGCAAAAATAAGTCGCATTGTAGTATTTCCAATTTTAACCAGATGTGTAAAAGGATATTCGTGTTGAGAGATCAGATCCATCTGAAACTGTTATCCAATATAGAATAAATCCCGTGAATTGTCAGCCACCAAATATAACCCGTCACGTCAAAATAGGCGATTTCAAATCGAATACACACTGCATTTTCGTTAACGCGCTTAACGAAAATGAGTGAATTATATAACAAATCGTTACAATTCCTTCCTCAAAAACTTTTTTCCCACCCTTTCTCCGCTTTGATTATTCTTTTTAATTTAAACGACGAGGTGGAAAATCGAGATGGAAAGGTATATTCGACGTTTAAAAATTAAATCGAAGAACAACTTGCCAACTTCGTTGCAAAAAAAGAGTAATTTTATCGCCCATTCGAATCTCGATCATTTCAAACCCGTGCCAACCACGGTACGTCGCACGATTAAACCCCGTCGATGCAACGGGCCGAGGCGAGGGTTCCACGGCGATTAAACCCCCCCACCCTGCCCGAATCAACGCATCACTCGTTTCTAATCCGCGGTATTTCGCGCGAGCACGAAAATTCAGAACGGAAGGAAGGGGTGAACGGAAGGCAGAAACCAGTGGAATTTCTCCTTTCCTCCGATTCCGTGCTCGTAAATCACGATATATATATATATATATTTTCGGTCCAACCCTCGCGAGACCCAAGGATCCCCATTAATTGCGGAAGGCGTGCTCTCCATTTGTCAACGAGTGATCATCGATTGCGAAATCAAAGCCATCCTTTTCTCTTCTTCTTCTTCTTCCGTTAAATGTTTGGCAGAATCGAGTATTTATTTCGGTTTTATCCCGGGGACAGGGTTGCAGACCGAGTTTTGCGCGGATATTATCGAGGAACGAGGGACTGTGACGAGTTACCGAAGTATGATCTAGTGCGGGTAGCGGAAGTCTTGGAGTCCTCCGTCATCACGGTTGACGGGACGTCGATATCGCATCGATTCTGGGGAATTTCGCGCGGCTAGTCGGAGCGTGTGGATGAAGGGAAGTGGAGACTCGCGGTGGCGAGTGACGTTGGGATTTAGAGGTTAATGTTAATAAAGTTGACTTGATTGAAAGTTAAAGGGAGTAAGGCGAGGGAATAAGTGTTAAAAAATACCTTAAAATAGATAGAAGGTATTTGTATATTTTAAGTGATTTTACTACGTGTGTCTACTATTCCTTGTCGTCGTAGTAAAATTATCCCCGTTTCCCTTGAATTTCATTCGTTGTATCCTTTGCATTTATAATTGCAATAATTAACGATTCACGATGTGCTAAAATATTTCGATATATTAATGGGAGTGGAATTTTTTCAGGATCCTCGCGAAAATTTAATTTCTCTGATAATTAAAAAAAAAAAAAAAATCTTGCGAAAATTTAATCCCGAACGAATCGGTATGATCGGCGCAATTACACCGAAAATGGAAAATATGATTGAGAAACTTGGTTTTTCGAAAAAAAAAAAAAAGAGGATCGATACGTCAATGCAGTACCCTGATGAACCGATGCTGTAATAACGATGTTAATCGACGGATATCGGGTGTTCGAAATGATAAAAGTGTACGTCGCAGCGGCGAATCGATGTATCATAATAATTGCCCGCTGAATATTTCACGATCATTTGCATCGATAATAAAAAAAAAGAGAGAGAGAGAGAGAGAGAAAACAACAACATGGTTGCCTGTTCTCCGTTCGTGTCACGACACTCCCGACGGATGGGATTTTTCCTGATTTCGATCAGGCGAGATTCGAGCGTAAAAATGCTGTTACGGGATCGTTTTATCGCCGTGGCATTCAGGTTTTAACGCGGGGGAGGGGTGGGATCGCCTCCGTATCCAACGATCACGTCAATAACTTAGAGGGAATTTTATAAGCTCGACGTTACAAACGTATCCCGCCTTGTATTGGCCCATTCCTGTGCGCGAGACGGTTTCTAGAAATCGAGGAAAATATGTACCGATCGTGTAATATCCGCGGGGCGAGATTGTCATCGATTCTTCGTTTAACATTGGAAAGTAGAAAATACGAAGGAAACGACTATTTTTTCGCAATTACGTATATGAAAATGAGTAAGTGCGTTATCGAGATAAAAGGTATAACATTGCGGTGTTATCGTCGTATCGTTTTAATCATAATGTATATCTTATTTGTATAGGTGATAATAATAACAGGTTATAATTATTACACGATATATTAATAATTTAATGTATTTCACGTGATATACAACGCGTGGTATACAAATTATTAAATATACGTGAACGTTGGTTAATTCGCATCCTCTCTACATGCGAAAATGTAGAATAAAATTTATTCGCATAGAAACTAATTTAAAGTCAATATTGAAAATTCATCGAATCCCCAAACACGTGATTACTTTCTGATTATATCCGTGTTCAATTTCCGTTTTATCCCTCCAAAGAAAAACGAGAATAATTTATTTTTATTACGAATTTGATTCGACTATTTAAAAGTTCTTAAAATCTTTCCTTTTTCTTTTTCCATCCAATATATATATCTCAAAGAATAAAATACACATCAACGAGAGAGAAAACTAATAGATATCAATCAGTTACGTCAATCACGATAAAACACAGTACTAGGATACGCGAATACATCTAATAATACCAACGAAACGAAAGTAGCTAAAGCCTCGTGGCTTTCCTACTGAACAATCGCCACGATCGACTCGTCTGCTTCGTGCCTTCCCACGATTAATTTAAACCCTTCTCGTGACAGGGAAGACGCAATACACCCTTTCCCGTCCCCGCGAAAAAGGCGAGTAATTGCATAATCGTTGATTCCATTCCTCCCTCTGATTCCACCTTATCGATTGCGTCGTAATGGCCCGTAATGTTAACATCCCCTGATAAACCGATCGACGAGGAAAGTCGGAATCGTGACCCGTGAGCAGCTCAGCAGCAACAGTTAAGCAGCCACTTGAACGCGTGGCCGGGCACGGAATGGCTCGAATACGCCAATGGATCGATCGATCGTCCGAGGTGAGGAAGCATCGATCGAGAAAGTCTCGAGGAATACGACAAAGAGGCTCAGTGACGGTAGACAGACAGGCAAATATCCTTCCGCGAGGGACTTCAAAGTAATGGAGGGGAGAAGGGTGGAACGGAACCGTGCACGAGACAGGCTAGTTTCTATTGTACGACTTCCTGTTCCGTTCCGCTATTTCCTACTTGCCAACGTGGTTAACTCGATGGAGATGCGTAGTCGAAAGAACCTGGATAGTTTTAAGCCACTGCTGTGTATATTACATTCCACCGATTAGAAACGATGCTTTCTATTGATTGATGAAGAAATACGGTTAAAGTTAATAATTATAAAACTTATAATTTATTTATAAGTTACGACTTTTTGAAAAACTTTTAACCGATTTTTTTTTATCAATGTGTACATTGAATAAATCAAACAAAGTTTTACGAAATTGTTCAAATTGTTAGTCGTTTAATCGAGGATTATGGAGGCCGATATAAATATCTCTTGTTCCTCCCGAGGATCTGTGCGCGAGCAAATTATCGGGGTCTCGATATCTCATCTCTTCTTCCCAAAGTTTCCCTTACGATAATTTGCATGATACTTTGAATCAGATGCAATCTCCACGTTCTCCGTGTCGTTGGGACGAGTTTCAGCCGCGATACCTAAATCTAAACCCGCTCTTACGGTAATAGAAGCCGCGCACGGAGCATCGCCGCAACATCGTCGAAATTTCGCGAAACTAAATTCCACAGGCAGACGTGAGATCAAAGTGTCATTAAGTCAATTCGATACACACACAAAGACCTTGACAAATCCCGCCACGGATAATGATCGGAATGCGAGCTACCGAAACTTCTCCAGGTTAAGTTAAATACATCACCGTTCACCTAAAATCCGAACAACTTCAACCTTGCTGTTCCCCGCCGCGATCGTTTATTTCATTTGGCGTCGCGACACTTAACTGATGATATTTGAAAGATATTTCTTTCGTCGCTCCCGGGATAAATGAGATTTTGCTAAAATAATAACGGTAAGTTATTTAGATTAAGATCGAGAAAATGTAATTTCAAAATTACGAATAATGGTTGATTTTAAAGTGTTACAGATCTTTGCTTTAACGATCGATCGCTACATGAATTATACAGGGACGATAGTCCAAAGACATAAATGTGTTTCAATACTATTTTAAAATCGACGAGTGACATTAAAGCGATTAGCTTGATCTACAAATAATCTTGAATAGAAAAGCGAGGATCGATATAATTCTTAAAGTCTAATACTTTATCTACCCTTAATTATTAAAATATCGATAAAATCAACGGATCTCTCTTTTTTAATTCGAAGAAAGAAAAGAAAAATTCCACTATCCTGTTGCAAGAGGCATCTCGATTCGAAGCGACGCTGATCGCCCGACAAAATGGCCGAACGAAAAACCGAGGAAAACTCGCGTCGTCTCCGAGAAACGTCGAATTCCGTACGCAGGAGAAATCGCAAACCTACTACTGCGTGGCGAGAGGATCGAGGATCGAAAACTTTTTCCACCCTATATTTCGACATCCGGCGAAGGGGAGGCGCGACGCAAGGAGAGTGGCGAGCAACAAGGGAAAAGGGTTGTTCCGGCAAGCAGTCAGCGAACCACCCCGCCATCCAGCCGGTCGGCCAACCACGCAGTAGGGAGAGTCAGCGACGAGTCAGGCGGCCGAGAGAGCGACCGAGCGCCAGTCTACCGTGGGCGCACGTCGCGGCACCACGTGCACCACTCGCGTACGGGTCGGATCGATCGGGATCGCGATCGAGTTGTAAATGAGTCGGTTCGAATGATATCCTCACGTGCCCCGTGGATGCTCGATCGTCGAAGTGGATGGTGGTGTGATTGAAATCTACTTGTGTAACGCGAGTTTCCCTACGATCCGAGGAGATCCATTGGAGGTAATCGCTTTCCTTTCGACCGAGTTTCTTTTTTTTTTTTTTTTGGTCAAAGGAAACAAAGGACGCGTAAGCATTGACGTGTGACGTTTCTTTTTCTCTCTTCCTCTCTCTGTCGAAGCGAAGGGGCACGAAGGAAGGAGGAATTCGACTTCGTTCACGAGTCTTGTTGTGGATTTTCGGATTTACAGGAACGCGAAGAACTGGAAACTCGCCTTTGATTTCTGATGGTTTTCGAGCGATTCGAAAGGAAACGTTTGTGCAACGTGTGGTGTCGCGGTTTTCGACCTGCCGTTGTTGGTGTTCGGCCTCGATAAAAGATGGGAAGGCGCGATGCGACATCGTCGTCTGCGGTCTCGCGTATCAATCCCCGACCTTTTTATTTTTTATTCTTTCTTTCTCTTTTTTTGTTTTTGCCTCTACGCTCTTTTTACTTTTTCCTTCCTTTTCGTTCCTTTTCTTCCGTTTAAAAAGGATATAATCCTATAGTCGAAGTTTTCGAGTTCTTTCGCTTTTGTGAAAAGTTTCATCCTCTTGCTTTAGCACGGCCGGTGCTAAAGGCTTTTCACGAGTGTAACCGGGATCTGGAAGAAAATGGCACGGAGCGCAAAAAGCAAAGCGACCCGTGATTCACCGAAATGGTTGAGTCGTACTACTCGCCTCCGCGTTTAAGCGTACTTGTGCCTCCCTTCTCTAACTTTTCTCCACTGTATCGTGTACGCGCAGTGCTCCGCAAGTGAAACCACAAAGAAATCAATTCGTTGCCACCACGTTCGAGACCGACTCGCCCCACCGCTCCCACCCACTCGTACCGGTCACTTGACCGGCCTAATTTTAAATCTGCTCCCGTTAGAACATTATTGTATATTTGAATCGACCACCGGCCGTCGCAAAATCCATCGTCATCGCGCCGTATCCACGTCGACCAATCCGGCGCACGTCAGGAAGTGACCCGATCATTTCGATCGATCAAACTTGAATCGCTCGTTAACCGTTTCGTGTATCTCTCCCTCTCCCTCTTTTCCATCCCTCCACGACCGTGGAAATAATTATCGTCGCGTGATCGAAGCTTATTAAACGTAGCAACCAAAGAGCAAAAATATTCCAACCGGCCCTTCTTCCTTCGATCCTTCCTCCTCTCTCAACACACTGACACACTTTCTTGACCTCCTCCTGCCTGCCTGCCGTTCCTCCACCCTCCCTTCGAAATGAAATCGGTCACGAGCTCCTGTATTTTCGAATTTCTCGAAATCATCGTCCCTCAATGTTCCCAAGAGCGACCCGTTTCCGGGCCGAGGAATTATTTCGATGCCCGTCACGCCGTGCCTGGGACCGCGTTATCGAACGTCACGCGAGAACGCGATTCTCGTGACAAGCCTTTTCTTCCATTCACGCCCCCCCTTTCCTCCTACGACTCGAAACGGCTATCGACTGGGCGGCAACGGCCAACCCAAGCGCAATTAGAAGTATCTGGCCGGCCAACGTTGCTCTGGATGGATGGACGGACCGACTTCTGCCGTCCAATACCAAAAAGTTGACGTCGCGATTCTATTCCAACCCCCTCCCATCAGCTCGGTTCTCTGGCCACGATCTATTTGCACGGCCGTATGGAAATACGCCCTGTTCGAGATTAGAAACACAAATTTTTCACTGGCTGCTCGATTTCGTGTTGATGTTCGTGACGAAAATGTCGGGAGGAGAAGAAGGGAGGGGGGATTCGTTGAGAGAGACCGTTTGGAATAACGTCGTCGGGGGAGTAATTAAGCGTAGAGTTTCGTTTTCTTTAATTTAGAAACTGTGTCACGTAATTCTGTTGCATAGCACGTGAATCTAATCTCGCATCGTTACGATTCAATCTTGAAAATGAATTTTTATTTTGTTCTTTTTCTTTCTTTCTTTTTCTTTCTCTCTTTCTCTTTCTCTCTCCCTTTCCCATCGGTGGTTGTAAAATATCGCTAATTATTTATACATGAAAAACATTCGTGGAAATGATATTTTCATCTTCTTTTATCTATGATCGAATGTTCGTGAGTAATTAAGATATTCGTCGAATGGAATTCAACGTGGAGAAAGTGGGACGAAAATTAAAACCACCAGCCACCTTTGTTTGTGCAAATTGAATAAATTAATTATCTAATTGAATAAGTGGAAGGAAATCGTGTCGAAATTTCAAGTTAAAAATATTGCGTTTCGAGGAAAAGTATTTATTATTAAATTTCTCCCGTCTTCACGCCAATATATGAACATAATGATATTTGCCAGAAGAAACCAGATTAAACGCCTTTACGAGATGTATACGAAATAATCGGATAATATCCGGCAATATTTCGTTCCTTTCCGAAGAAATTTTTTTACATTTGTATCGACTTAACAATGCTTACAAATAATTGGATAAATCGAACGACAAAGATTTTGAATCCTCGCAATTTGAATATCACTGCCAATTTTTCCTCGAAGCACAACGAAACGACGAAGTCGATGTCAATCGTCGATTAATTTGAAACGTATCCGAAATATAAATATTTTGAATAACGGCGAGATAGTATGTTTTGATATGCGCGTCGAAGGAAACGTTTCAAAATATCGTTAATTATCGAAACGTTGCTCCAGTCGGCGGTGAACCGTGGTTCTCGATAGTCGAGGGAACACGAGATATCGATTCTTCGTTCAGTTTCAACGCAAATGATCTTCTCGTGAAACGTCGAACTCGTGAAAACTCGTGAAAACTTTCCTCGTGAACTTTCATTCGTGCCGGAACAGATTTTTCTTCACTTCGCGGTGTGGTATAATGAAATCCTTCGAATAATTTTCGAAAGAAGGTAGTGGACTGTAACCTGAGACCAAATTTTTTCCCCTCCACTCCCCCGGATGCTTCTCGCTTTGGAATTATTCATGGAGAGGAAAGGAAGAGGAAGAATCGTAACGAAGTTACGATAAAATAGACTCGAAGTTTCACGGGAGTAGAATCGAATAAGTCTACAGGATGTCCCATTTACGCTTAGTTATCCCTTCAGATATTCCTTCTTCCCTTTCTTTCTTAACTTTTCGAGTAACGAAAGTCAGTTTGTTTCGTGAGACGGCTGATTCAATTTCGTACGAATTACTTTTTTCTCCAACATGGAATATACAGGTCAATTTTCTTTTCTCTCTTCTTCCTTTTAAATTGGAATTGCGTGCTCTTTAATCGGTAATTTAAGTAAACGCGACTCGTTATTTTTACCCGGAAAATCAGGAAATTATTAATTTTAGAAGATACTTTAAATTTGTATCGTATAAAATTTAACGTGTACGAAATACAAAGGAAAAAATATATATATATATATATATATCCGTTTCTGCTTTATCTTTCGAACGTTCCTTGTTTCGCGAAATTAAAATTTAAAAAGTATCTCTTAAATTAATAATCATTCTTGCCGCGTGTCGTTCTCTCGTAATAATTGAAATATCCGGTATCAATGTGTAAATAAATACACAATTCCAAAAGATTAAAATACCTTCGTTCGTGTAACAACAGCGTAAACTCGGTGTAAAACTTAATATAAATGCTGCATCTGTGCGCTCTTTTTTTTTTTTCTTTTTTCTTTTTCGAACAACGAACAGCCGTCGGAAATAATCGCGCGAGAGACGGGGCTCGAGCCGGCACAAATGTAGATTAAAAAACAAGGGCGAAATTATATTTCGCAGAGAATGAACGATACATCTCTGTTCGCTCTTCGAACGTGACGCGCACACTTCAAAAGCGTTGCGTTAAAAATTTGATTTCGTGAAACGTGGCGGGGATAGGAGACGACGAATTTTAATTGGCGTAAAGATCGTAAAAATACGCGGGGGCAGGGGAGATTTAAACGAAATATCGTATTTGAATTTTCCAATCCCGGGAAACACGGGTTTTCTTCATCCTTCTGGGAATTTTTCGCGCCTCCATAAACAAAATAAATTATCAAATCTCGCGTAGTTTATGTTTCCTCCACCTTTGTGCAAATGAAATTCAGATGATTTTTTTTTCTAAAAAGAATCATCATTTCTTCTGATTCTATTAGTAACACGATCTTGAGATCGAAGAAAAATTCATTCTCTCTTTTTCGCAAGTAGAAATAAAAATAAGTAAAAATAAAACTGGAAAAGAGCGAACGTAAATGGTAATTGAAATTGGTTATAGGCATTCGTGGGAACATGAAATGCTGATATTTGTAAACGAGAACAATTTGTTTTCTTGATTATAAATAATCACGCATTTTGGTTATGTCGATTCGCATGCAACGAGCACAGTATCCATTGGCACGAAGTATGATTATATTTCCAATTTTTCTCGTTCTACTTTTTTTTCTTTTCCTTTTAAACATTAATTTTCATGATAAATTGGCATCGAATTTCTGGATCGAATGAGAAAATTATGAAAAAATGGGAATTTTAATTTTAAACATATTAGCACGAACAAGTCTTTCGTGAAATAATCGAAGCGATTTAAAGAGGGTGATTAGAAAAAATTAAGATCGAATAAATTATAATAATCAAGAATATACAGGAATTAGAATCGTGAAAATAAAATTACGATAATTTACGATATTTAAATTTATGATAATTTAGAGAATTTATGATAAAATCAATGTCCTTTATTATGCATAAACAATGTACCAGTAAGTATAATAACATCATCCTCCTTTATTTTACGTAAACAACATTCCATAAGTAATAACATTACTACTCTTCATTTTACATAAATTACATTCCATCATCATTAACATTTTCGCCATGAGAAAATTTTGTTCCCGCTATCCGGTACAATTAATCTCAAATTTATATTTCTCGGTAATTAAAATTGAACACGAGTTGTGAAAATTGAACGAGATAGTTATTAAAAAGAAAATTTCGATTAATCCAAATTCAAAAGAACTGAAGCAAGAGTTAAAACATATTTATTGGTGGTTGCAATCGCTTTTAATAATACGTCATAGGAATAAATTTCGAATATAACGCTTTCTATTTAGAATAAATTATTATAATAACACCTAATAACACCAAAAACATTCGTACATCACTATGTATAGTTTCATTCTAGCTATTCCATTATCCAAATATCATATTCCATCGTATTCTATCTAATAGATGGAAAGCTTTAGTTTCCATATTTTTACGTATATATACGTGGTGCAAGATATGTATAATTAATATCATGATAATAGACTTGCTCGATATTTACTGTCCAACAAGCGAAAGAAAGGGTATTCGATCAACATATTGCATATATGCAAACTTGTAACTAGAAAGTTTATATTTCGAAGAATTTTAATGGGAAACTTGTATCAAATCTGGAAAATAATATTCGATTTCACATCTGGACGAGTTGATATAACGATATAACGATACATCTGTACATCTTCGTTCTGATCTCTTCACATTTATGATGAAAGAAACTTTATAGGAAATGAAATTTTAAAAGAAAACTTATTACTTCGATCTAGCTTTTTATTTTTATACCTCGAATATTTCTTTTTTTTTTTTTCATAACAACACATCGATTCTGAAAATAATTCATTTATTTATCACATTCAAAATTATTCGATCACGTATCGCGAAGGAGATTAACGAAATACAAATTTCACGAATAACATCGATACTGGATAATATTATTAAGATATCGAGATAAATTTGTCCAGATTTATAGTACAAAACACGAGTAAATTCTCTCGAAAATCTTTATTATAGGAAATAATTATCATATTTCTGTAACTCTTCTCCAATTTTCCATATCGTACAAAAATCCCTAATTTTACTTGCAAAAAGAGAATAAACATAACATTGAATCCGATAATTATTATTATCAAAACTGTTTATTCGCAAAGAAAAAAAAACTTATTCAAGGCATCGATATATTTATTTCATCAAACATAAATCCGTTTTACGAAATGATACCCGCATTTTGATGCACGCTGTATCGTATTCGTGTTCTGGTATATCGTATATTGTAAAGGCACCGCGAACAAAGAAGAAAATTTATTTCATAGCTCGAAATTAACGTTCGAACGTGTAATCGCGGTTTACATCGGGAATGGAATTAAAGGCCGGGGGATCCGCATAGAATGTGGACGGAATCTGAGATCGTGTAACCAGATCAAATGCTACGAGATCCCTCCCCCCCGATGGAGACCCCGATATCGGTGCGCAGAGAAGCGCGAAACACCGGATTTGTCGTGTATATGTCTTTCACAATGGAGCCCCCTCCTACCCTCCGTCCCTCCTCTTTCACGGTTAATTGGAAAAGCAACCCTTTGACAAACTCGTGAACTGAAGGGGAGAGAGTGTTCAGCCACGAGATAACGATATTACCGTGATATCGGTTAACGATTTCGTTGTTGCGAATCCTTTATCTTTCGAAGGGGGGAAGAAATTCCAGAGTTTCTTCACGACGGGACAAAGGCATCCAAGAATCCACCGTGGTTTCCTTGATGTGTTTCGTTTCGAAAATTCGTTCAGAGGAAGAAAAACGAAACGGAGGAAAGGAGAAAATATCGAAAGAACGTGACTTTATTAACGATACAATGGGACAGAGAAATGTTTATTTTCTTCGAATTCGGGATCGTTATCGAAATCGGGCGCGATTTTAGGATGAGGAGAGTTAAAAGGAAATCGAGAGAGAAATTGGAGAATAGTATCGATTGGCGATTTAAATGACAATCTAACGCCGTTTCTGCCAACGATGATAATGGAGGAAGCGGCCGACTCGTTCCGAAATTAAGAAGAAACGATAAATTATTAGAAATTTCGATGACTTCGCAGAAATTGATCATTATTTAACTTTTAATATTCCGCGAATATAATCCTGGAATGGAATTTTAGCCCGGGGATCGACTACAAGGAATCGACTGCTTCCCATGAATGTCTGATTCCTTGATTTCTCGTGGGTCGTCGTCTCCTTGGACGAGGAAATTTTGAAGTCGCGACCATGGAAGCATATTGTTTTCGCTCCGGCGGAGAGTATAAGAGGCTTGGAAGGGTATCGTCGATCCAGAAGAAGGCGTCGCGAGAAAAGGAGGGACGGAAAGAACGCCGACGTAAACGTCCACCGACAGACAATCGTCCCATTGACCCGTGAACCGTGGCGGAAATTCCGTTAAACCGCGTTCCTCCTTGGCCGCGTTATATAAAAGGGCCGCATTAAACAATCCGGCTGTGTAAAACGCGGCAGACGAAAATCTTTAACGCGAGAGAAAGAGAGAGAGGCGGGTAAATAGGTCTCCGCTGTTTAAAATGGGCATTAGTCGCGTCTTGGAATTTCTTAATTACACCCCCTAGACGATTCTTTTCTCTCTGCGAGCCGTTTGCCCGACAGCCGTGCTCCTCGTTGACGATAATATCGGCGGAATTACGGATATTATTCGGAACCCTCTTATTTTTTCGGCCATCTTTTGCCCGCGAGTACGTCAAACGCGGGATTGATTCAAGGAGAAAAAGGTATGCTCGAATAAATTTTAAGTTGATTCCGCGACGACTTTGACGAGGGAACGTCGGTGAAATTGAATTCCTTCCCCGTTTCTTCTTTTGTTACGCGAAACGTTTTGAACGCGTTGACGAGAAATAGAGAAAACGCTCCTTTTCGTATCTCGATACCGTGAGCAGAGAGATAATGCTTACTATCGAGATCGACTACTCTTCTCTTCTTTTAATCCTTTTTTTTCCCCCCTCATTTGAGAATGGTATTCTCAGATGAATATTCTCAGATCATATACTTTAACTTCGTCGATTGCTTAATCGTGAGAGATTAGGAAAAAATGAGGAGAATCCCACGTGATTGGAATCCGTGGCGGTGATCCCCGATCCCCTACGGGGTCTACGCGTCCCTCGGCAAAGCGCCCTCCGAATTCCTTATTACGTTATTATATTTTCTCTTTTCTCCTGTATCATCGATAATGGATACACGTTTCTCCGCGTATTTCTATAAAAAAAGGACATGCTAAAATATTTAATTATCAATTCAGGATAATAAATAATTAAAAATAACGATCGAGTCGAAGAATATGTTTCTAATGACAAACGTATATCGTTCGTACAGGTTGATTTCCGAGAGGAGCGTCTTCTGCTGAATCACAGATATATCTGGAGTGACGCGATTGTCAGATGTTCGAAAAATCTTTTCGATACGAATCTTTTTCGAGGCGAAAAAATATTCGTCCGTACGAATGACGCGGGTGCAACAACGGCGTTGCTTCGTTCGACGTCGAATATCGAGGTGATATTGTCGATACGGATGTCATGGCGACCGACATCGAGATAACAGCTTAGTCGCCGTCGCGAAGAATCCGAAATCGTTAAATTACCAGGAGCCATTGTCATGGCTGATAAAATTCCGTCAGTCTTTTCATTCTGACGGGTTTCATGGGACAGGGGAGGAAAGAGGAGCGAGAGAGGGATGGTTATTAAAGGGAGGTAACTTGGCGAACGTGATGGGGTTTTAATGTCGACCGAGTTTCTAACTAACTGATTAATTCGCTCGTCTGCGGCCAGTCCCTCGTTCGTCTTGTTTTATTCGTGGTCAAAGGACCGTTTCTAACGTTGACGCCAGCTCGATTACTGCTACTGCTACTATCTTCGTAACCCTTCGTATCCCATTTGGCTCATTTTTAAAATTTGGGTCGTCGACGGTTTAATTTGACTTGGCCATTTTGAGGACGCAGCGTTAATTGCTGTTTCTTGCGATTTGAAGGCTAATTATCTATTTATATTTTACTGCTATCCGAAATATGGTCTTTTGGAATTTGAATCAGCGAATAAAAACAAATTTTAATTTTATGGATTTTACTGGTTCGATTCATTCAAAGTTGTAAGATTATACGAAATGCCAATGTTATTTCATTCAATAATATTTCTCAGCAATATTCTAAGCATCTAATTTACATTAAGTTCCAAAAATCAATCGATCTTTCATTTTCTTTTTCTCTCCTCGATCCACTTCGTAACATTTTTAGAAACTCTTTCAAGTGTTAATCTCATTTTTCCAGGCGGGTGATCGGTTCGAAAGAAATTTCAAAGAAATGATAATAAAAAAGAAACACGGAGAAAAAGAGAAATAGATAGCGCAAAACGAACGATGACACGGTGGCGAGCTCATAAAACAAAATATCCTCGCGCACGAATCCCCCAAAATTTTGCAACGATTTCTCATCCACTTTTATATTTTGCAGCCGACTTTTACAAACTGCGGACAAACCCTTGGGTGTAACGCGTAGTCGGTCATCGGGGAGAGGAAAAACCATTGAAATTGATCGACGTGATACGAGGCGGGAAGAAGTCTCTTCCACGATATTTCACCGTGTATCGACGTAACTTCTCGTAACGCGATACGAAAAATTATCGAGGATCGATTAAACAGGTTCGAGTTACAGCCTTCTAACGATTCGCTCCAGCACTGCGTTCTCTTGTCACGTGTTCGTTACGAGATTGTCATGGAGCGCAACGCGACACCGCACAGCATGCCTCTCGATGAAAATCCTTCTCGAGATATTATTAATTATCGTCGCGTCGTTTGACGGTTCGCTCGATACTTTCTCTCTCCAAAAAAAAAAAAGAAGAAGAAAAAGAAGAAGATAAAAAGAAATAAGGGAATTCTGATACAGAAGAAACGAAAAGTATTATATTTATAAATCGAGAAAGCCAATTTGCTGCTTCGATCCAATTTCGCGTTTAATTAACGAAACTGTCATTCGATCTTTGTCGAATAGATTTTATATTTGCACACTGATGCTATATTCAGATTGGATTTTTAATTTTCGATTTTTAAATCTAGATTGTTAAAATTTATCACGTTTCGACAAACCTTAAATTTTCCAATCGCCTAAAATTTATATTTCTTATTTCGTTCGAATAACCATCGCTCGTAGACACGTTTCGATTCCCATCAACAATCCCCTTGATCAACTATCACGATTAAAGAAACGTACGTGAAGGAGAAAAATTATTGCTAAATTCGAGGGTATGAACTTTGTTAAACAGAGAAATCTTGAAATTTCAACGATCGTTCCATTTGTGCTCGCGGGGAAGGAGATTTAATCCGAAACTCGTTTGACTCGAGTTGAACGAAAAATAAGTGAAACGAAGTTTCCATGCGAAAAATGTTAACGTATAATCTAAAATAAGTGTAACGTTACGGAGGGGGGTGGAGGGAGTTAAAAGTTGAGGGAAATTTCCATGCATTAACATATTATAACTTTAGAATCCCGGGTCTCGGGAGACGTCGCGCGTGGAGGAATCGCGAATTCCTTTTAACCCCGTTTAACCCCCCCGCTAAACCCTTAAATTCATTTTGAAATTCACGGTGAAAAGAAAAAGGGGGTTATTAAGTTTGACACGTACTCCAGGATAAAATTTCTCGGGATTAAAGCGTGCAAGTTTTGAACAGCCGGAGAAAAGTATTTCTTCCCCTGCCCCCGTGGTTAAACGCGTGAGACGATCGAGGAATAAAGTGGGCCGTTACCACGTGGAATTTGCCACGACTTATCGCCCTCATGATGAGAAACACAATACGAATTATTTAATGGAAAGATTAAAACGCAACGTGTTCGTTAAATCTAACGAACGAAAGTACCAATTTTGTACATCAACTGATGTATCAACTGACGACAATATTCTATGGAAAAGCAATTGGAAGATGAATCGATCGAAAATACAGAGAGGAAAGTGTAGGTATCGGCGGTTTCCCAGATTTTCTCGCCAAATCTCGCAAGTAACCGGTTTCACGATCGATCGAGATGGTGAAAACCGCGCGATCCAACGTTGCAGGGCTCCTCCCCGCTTGGGAAGCGCGTCCTGTCAAATATTCATGCCAATCTCGAGAGCCTCGCAGAGTACGGACCCAACTATATTCTAAAACTAATCTGCCAACCTCGTGGGCTGTTGCATTTCCCAGCAGTAAGTAACGCTTGCATCGAGTTAAGACGGCGTCTCGAGGAGGGGTGGCTAGTGGGAGGTTAAAAGGATGGATCGAAGGGGGTGGAAAAAGGAAGGGGGAGAAAGAGGTGGATGATAATGACAAAAGTAAATAACGCGGGGATCGCTTCACTTTCCATTAAATCACCGGATGATGTAACCGGTTGGCTGGCTTTGGTTTCAGCGCGCCACGCGACCATCCGTGTAATGGTGGTGCACCGACACGGACGCGGAAGTTGCAAGTCGCGTGCCCCCCCCCCCTCTGCGCGACACAACGTGCTCGATTAACCCCGAATGTCAAGACCCTTGGAAGAATTTGTCGGAAAGGGGAACGATGCTGGAATTTTAAGCGTTGGGTTATGGGTTATTAACGGCTACGTGAAGTTACGCAAAGTAGTGATACGCTTGCCTGGTTAAGGGTTGAGGAAAGTTTACGTCCCGATGATTATGGTGTCCGTGGTGGAGAGGGATTAGTGAAAATTGTGTTGTTTTTCGAATATTTTGAAAATCAAGCGGCTGAAAGTAAATAAAACGATCGAATTATTAATTCAGGGGTAAATCGTTTGAGAATTAACTCGAAACCGGATTCAACCGAATCGAGCGCTGCAACTTTCATCTTTCGCTCGAACGAGGCACGATCTACATTCAAGATGCAAAATCGTAAATTTCGGCTTTAGTTAACGGGGATAATAAACTGGATACGATGTGGAACGATGTAATTCTGTAATCATTACATGTATTTATGGTGAAATAAGGGTAATTATTGATAAGTTAGTGCAGTGGATTACCTGCATATATAATGGAGGAATATTGTATATATGCGAGTAAATTGATAAACGAGAACAGGATGGCGAAGTGAGTAGTAGAGTGGTTCGTAACTGGATCGACCAGGATTCCAGGAATTCTCATTCGTGTTTCTAACAAAAAAGTGTGTGTGTTCTCCTCTTTCTATTATTTCTACTGCAACCACCAATGGATTAACGAGAAACGTGAATTTTAATGAGAAATGAAAATGACTAAAAAAAATCCTTGATTCCGTGAATCATTCAAGAAAGTTTCGTTATTAACGGATATTAAAATATCGTGAAACAAGAAGAAAACTCTAATTCAAAACTAAATGAGAATCGAAAAACGTGAAAAAAATTGAATAGAAAAAAAAGAAGGCATTGGTTTTTAATACGATTGTAGGAAAAAAAAGACACGCCCAATTCGTTATTTACGCATCCATCCACGTATTTGGTCCAGCCAATTGTCGTTGATTTAATTTAAAAAAGCGGCCCTCGACGGGGAACTAATTCGATTCGAACGTTGTTCACGCGCGTTTCCATGGATAGAGCGGAACGGAAATCAGGAGGAGACTCTCTCTCTTTCTCTTTCTCCATCGGATTTTAATAAAAATTTGTTAAGCCACCGTTTAATATCGGCCTATGTTTTCATATCCTTGGGGATATGCAAGGGGTGCACCGTCTGGGGAAGAATACAGATTTCCGTTGCTGTTTTTCCACGCCGCGGCGTCTGAAATGATTTGCACACAGGCGTCGTTCTCCCGGCGCACAGGCGTCGCGTGAACGCGCAAATTGGAAAACGACAAACGGCCCCCCGATATGCATAAATCACGGCCGGATTCAATAAGCGGACTCATTGTTCCGTCAGCACACTTAGCTGCTTCGAATTGTTTGCTTGCCTTTCCCTTGGCGAGCCTCTGTCTAGGGAATTTCAGCCTCCCCTGCCCGTGGATGTCGGGCAGAGAAAATAACACGATACGAAAAGAAAAGGTTGGGCCGATTTTTCCATACGCGGGATATTGCCATTTTGATTTGCGTCTGCGTTATTATTCGTTATAGCGGCAAATGTTTCGTGTTTGAATATGATTTCGAAGGGGAATTGATATTCGATATATATATATATATTATTAGTTCTTTAGATGGATTCGTCTGGCAGCACGCGAAAAAGTAGCTCGACATTCTCCGTAGAAAAGTATTAATCCATTTGATCATTGCTATTTATATTTAGCATTTTATTAACTACAAAAGTATTCTTACAATATTGATTTACATATAACGAAGCTAACGTATAAATTGAAATATCTTCCAAGCGATTTTTGGATATTAAGGGTTAATTACTTTTCTTATCGTTTCATGCGAAGTTGTGTCTATTAAAAAAAAAAGAAATAACGTAACCTAATCCTACACTTATAAAGAGAAAAGAATAAATAAAAACACGGAACGTTACGGATAACGAACACGAGGCATAAATCGAGATGATGACAACACGAGTTGAGCCAACCTGTCATACGTCATTTTAAATAATATTAGGACAACTGGCACAACATGAGCACGTATTAAATACGCAAAGAGTACGGAAGCAATAGCGGTTCGCCCGTGAAATATAATTCTGGAGCCTCGCTAAAGGTTACCCACCGGTGGGCGAGAAAGAGGATTGTTTCAACCGATAAAAGGTGGAAAGCTCCTTTCCGTGTCTGGTATTCCCGTGCATTTAATAAGTTATTACAACCGTGGAATATCCTCGAGACGCGGTGCTTATATTTTTCCCTCGATTCCTCCGTTTCAGGGGGTGGAAGAGCGTAAAAATCGGGCGCAATCTTCCTTCCTTACATATCCTTACCGACGACGACAATCTTTGGGGACGAACGAAGGCGAAAGCCAGGCAGGGGTAGTAATACGAGTTCCCATTGTAAATCCAAGATCCCGCGGAAGATGGGTTGGCAAGAAGGGGTGAAGAAAGACAGTTCGAAAGAACCCGTTCACCTTTATCCGGGAATGAGGTCTGGAATAATGATGGAAGAAAGGAAAGAAAGGGGTGGGGGAGGAGAAGAAGGAAAGGCTGGTGGAAAGGGAGTGAAAAAAAGGAGGAGCGGGGAGGAACGTGGGGTGGAAAAACGGCGGAATCTCAGATTTAATAAAGGCTGCTTGAAAGCGCGCTAAGCGAAAACCGATTTCATTATAATATACCCCTCGCCGGGCTCGATCTATCCCTCGCTGGATGCTGACTGCCGCGAGATTTCGCCTTCCTCTCCCTTCCTCTGTACCGCCACCTTTCCACCATCCGCCTCTTCTCGATTCGCCCTCTTTAATTTCGCGCGAGAAGAGAAAAATCGGTATCGGTTTAAAAACGATCTCTGTGCACCACACAGTGTAATGAATACACTGCTGGAACTTACATTCTTCGAAGCTTCTTGTTTGGAGCCTCGTCCAAAGTCGATGATTAAGAAAGTTTCCCTTCATATCGGGCTTCCACGATTTGAGCCACGACTTTACGACGATTGGCTAAATATATGGGCAATATAGTGGGTGGATACGTTAGGGTGCGGTCTGAAAGATGGATTGGATAGATGGGGTGAACGATAGTGGACAATGGAGATTACGAGGAGGAGGAAGAGGATCTTGTGGATGTCGAATATTCATGTAGGATTGTGTTTTTTCGAAAAGAAAATGTTTCGATAGAAGCGTAGATTAGACGAATCATCGCGAATGAAGGAAATTGCACGATTTTCTTGATTGCAGTATTTTTTTTTTGAAAATTTATCTCCTTCCCTCCATCGAGTATTCTTAATTCATTTCTCTCTCGTAATTTTCAAGCTGTCGAAATTCGACATCGGGATATACCGTGCAATATCGAAAATTGCAAATCGAAATATCAACACCTGGCAAACGATTTATTCGTAACAAGCCGCATGGTGAATTTCCTCGCAATAAAAACATAGTTTGCATCCGCCAGTTTTGGTTTCACCGGCGTTTCGAAATGTTTTCGAAAATGTTCCGTTAGATAATTGTAATTCCCTCCCCTCTAGGCCAGCCTGCAATCGAGCTGTTTGAACGTACATTTTGCATATTCATGCGATGATAGAAATTGCATTGGTCGTGCGGGAAATCCCGTAATAGATAAAGCTACTGGCCAAATACGAATCATTCCAAAACACGACGAAATTCATTCCTCCATTCTCGAAATTTTTTTCTTTTCATCTTTTCACCTCGAGATTGCAAAATATCGATTTTACGAAAGATTTAATCTTTGAGAGACCGCGAGAGGCAATTTTCCTATTTAAGGAATTTAAAAGAAGGGTATTATTTCCAAAAAATTATCTAAAATTGCCGCTTTTAATCTCAAGATTCGCACAGTAATTAGATACATTTGTATTTTTCTTCTTCTCTCTGTTTTTATGCATATTTGCAATTCTTTCTACCGCGATCATTCAAATCTCGATCTTTCTAATCGAGGAAAATCGAGATTACAAGAGGAATACGCGCATTGTGGCGTTATGCAAACACTTTTTCTTCGCGATTTCGGCAAACATCGAAATTGCACCGCTCTCATCGACATGCATAATTCAGCACGACAAATTATAGACCGTCGAATTTCCAATAACGTGTTATCGTACCGCGATAAGATTTAAGATTACGCTACCTGTCGTGTTATAGCATCAATCGTACTCGAACATTTTTGCTAAATTTCCAAATCCTCCGTTATTATTGTCGATTCGTATAATTTTCTCTTCCGTCCGAGACGAAGCGAACTCCCACTTTATGACGTTCTAAAACTGGAACTGCATATACCACGAGGAATTAGTCAGGGATGAAGATAGGATAACGTTGCTACACCTGAGTTTCCTGAATTAGACACTTGCTAAATCCAAACGTCCGTGTATATCGCGCGCGTTAAACCCGTAACTTACAAGATAAGTTAACACGAACGATGAAAATCACGGGAACGGAAAGAAGATCGGCGAAGAAACTGTGGAGAATTGGAAATTTGTAGTTCTACTCGCATCGAACTATTGATCCAATCGCTTTCGCACATTTTTCTACGGATTTCTTCCCCTTTTAGCCACGTTTGATGATCTAAAATGTACGAATATTCCGTTTAAAAAGATTTTCGTTTTATTATGTTATGTAGATCTCTAAATCGCGAGTTTAGAATGCTCAGAAATGCAAAGAATTTAAAACGTGTGTCTTATACTCTGTTATATCTGTCTCTTAGAAACATTATTCGTAATGAATATTCGAATCTATCAGAGAAAAATATCATACATTTCATACGAGAATTATCGTCAAAATTCTCTCGTTTCTCGATCTTTCTCAATGTTTCATAGTTCATTAACGAAAGAATTGCAAATAAAAAAAGAAGAAATTGAGACTCGAAAGAGAATCTAATTTTCACGAATAAAATAGATCCTTCCTATTCCTTTCTATTAGACTTAACGAAGAAAAACGGTTAAAGAATCCAATAGGAGACTAGAAATCTCACATTGAAACAAATTTAAAATCTATGAAAATTAACCCGCTTGAAAGAATCCAGTTCTCGCGAAGAAAAATTCTCGAAAATCGAAAAATTTCACATCGTGCATTGAAACGAATTTAAAATACGACGTAAAATTAATAAAAAAAAAAATCCAATCCCCGCTCGAATCGAAGAATAGGAGCCTCCTCTAATCTGTTCCGTGTAAACAATTTCCGGGCTCGTTCGCTCGTCAACGGGGCGAGAAAACGAGCTCTTTCACCCCCGCAAAAATGGGTGGCGACAAACCGGTGCGGCGGTGTGGAACATCGCGTTTTTTCTCCCCGCCGGATATCGTTGAAAACTCGACTCGTTGAAAGCTCGACCCGTCGAGAGAACCCTCGCGAGGAACCTTTGCCCTCCTCTCTCTCCCCCTCCCCCCCTCGTGGAACGAAAAGTGGCTCGCTCGTGAACGCGCGAGGAAACGCGAAGCGTGCGAAGAGTTGTGCGCCACGAGGAGGAGGAGGAGGAGGGAGGGAACGACACGATCCGTTTCTGCAGACGTCAAAGTTCCTGCCGACTAATTACCACGCCTCTTGCCTCCCCCTCTCGCCCTTCCCCTCCCTCCTCTCGCAGCCAGACACCCGGTACTAATGCGACGGAGTGGCTCTCGCAGGCCGGGACATCCGTCAAATCTCATTTGCCTTGGCCTCTTACGAGCCGGCAGTAGTTTCGCCGGCGAGCCGCGTCTCGCGTGCGAAGAGAGTCGTTTAGAGATTCGAGCAAAACAACCGCCTCGATAAGCGTAGAATTGGCTATTTCGAATCAGGATCTAATTAATTCTATCGTCGAAGCTGGCTTCTTCGGACGGACGAAGTTTCGTGAGTTTCTCGATTTTGGTTGTCGAGAAAGGAGGAAGGAGAGATCTTTTTGAATAAGCTTGCATAGTGTCGAGTAAATTGTTATAATCGTTTGAACGAGGAGTCGAAAGAAGATGAATTTTTCTTATTCCTTTTTTACACGATTCCTCATCCATCCACGTCTTATCAACGGCGATGTATTTTCTAATTGAAAGATAAAGTTGAGGCGGAAAAACTCTAGATTTCATCTAGATGGTTTGTAGATTTAATTGAGCTGTCAGTTTCATCAATTTCCTCTAGACTGGTTCCCTCTTGAAAGATTTTTAACCCATCTCGAGATTACGGGGTAAATCATCAGGATAAATTTAGACGATGAAAAGAAAGAAAAATCAATCGAGTCGATGAATAAAGAATGAATCTCCCTGTACGCTTCGACGACCTAAATGTTAAAATACCGACACTTTCGAGATCAGATATCGCTTCAGTTAGTTGACGCTCGAGACGCGGTAAATAATGATTAATGATCGTCCTGTTGGCTCGAGAAAAATTCCACGACGGTTAAATTAAATTATACATATTCGTGAATAATTCTCGTATTCCTTATCCAATATGGATATCCATAAACGATGTATCGAATATCGAACGCGATAAATTTGCGAGAATAGAAGATCGATGATATTCTAATTTTCCTTTTTCTCGAGGCTTCATTTTGTTCGTCGAGGTAGAAAGAGAGGAGAAGGTTAGATTGGTACTATATAGAGATTACCAGGGGAAATTTCTCGACAAGATTTATTTTCTCTTCCTTTGCCATCTTCAATGATCCTATCATTGGCATCATTATCACAGTCGATTTTCCGCCTTCTCAAATCTTAAATTTCTCCACTTGATAACTGGTCCAGATCCTCGCGAATTTTGAACAATTCCCAAACCAAAGAAATCCAATTTAACGAGTGATCCCTCATCTTTTACCATTTTCACGATTGTCTCATACGTGCCACGTATACGTCTAACGATAAACAATGACCTCACCACTGATTCATAAACCAATAATAAACGATTCTCTGTTTTCCCATTATCTTCTTCTCGAGTCTCTTAAATCTCTCGAATCTAACAACATTGTTTGTTTGGCTTTTTCTCATCGCTGAAAATGTGATTTTATTCGTGCTTCGCTCGATAATTACGCGAATCAACCATTAGATCATTAAATTAATTTTTTCTTCGAACACGTTGCAATCAACACTTTGAAAAAGTGTCTACATACGATACGTCTGTCTTGATTGGGATTATCGATCAGAGAAGTAGAGCACGCAAACCGACGTGATCGAACGAGACAGGAATTTATTAAGCTCGAAACTATCGTCCACCTTTCTCCGATGATTTTAATTTCGATAAAATTCGCGTTACGGGAAGCTCTGAAAGCGGCCGGCCCTAGAATATTTCGACACGTATCTTTACACGAATCTTTCTACTCAAGACTCTGGGAGAGCATTAAGCCGAATTACTCGGTTCAATCAGCCATTTCTGGTATACTGCGATTTCGCGATGGATAATAAAAGGATGGAGAGGCCGGGCTACGTATTCATCGTGTTCCGGCCACGTACCGACAGGATGCTTAATCTTTCCTTCGTTCCTACCATCTCGTTCCTTCCATCAACTACGCTTTTAGGGAAGTTAAACATCCGAATATAATTTTCCTCCGCTCCGTGATCCACGTTGAAGCTCAAAAGTAGTGCGATTACTTGCCTATTTTTTGTTTTGTTTTCATTTTACTGAAAAAACTGATGAAAAGATGGATATAGTCTCTTATTGAACTCAATTAGATCTATGAGATTCCTCGGTAAATCAGTTTTGATTAACTTTCATATATCTGTTATATATATTTCAAATATCTCTAAAAAAAATGGATTCGAAATATATTATCCATCTATGATCTCTCATAAAATATCCATTTTCGTTTATCATCTGGCTAACACGAGCAATTATTTAATCGTGTTTAATCGAGTTTCGAGATATGAGCCATTTTTTTCTCCACGTTGAAGCTCAAAAGTAGTGCGATTACTTGCCTATTTTTTGTTTTGTTTTTATTTTACTGAAAAAACTGTGAAAAGATGGATATAGTCTCTTATTGAACTCAATTAGATCTATGAGATTCCTCGGTAAATCAGTTTTGATTAACTTTCATATATCTGTTATATATATTTCAAGTATCTCTAAAAAAATGGATTCGAAATATATTATCCATCTATGATCTCTCATAAAATGCCCATTTTCGTTTATCATCTGGCTAACACGAGCAATTATTTAATCGTGTTTAATCGAGTTTCGAGATATGAGCTGTTTTTTTCTCTCTTTTTTCCGGAATATAAATGCGATAAATTATACCGCAATCTTGGATGTCTCGCGTAATTCACGGAGACTGTATCGTCCGGTGTAATTATTAAAGCACAGGCTTGCCAGAGAAATATAATGTACCTACTCTATCTCGTCTAACACGATCTTCCCCGTAATATCTTCTCGGTAAAATTGAGGAAAAATTGTCCGGACTCGATCCGAGTCGCTTCTCCAATCGAGTCGAGGCAAAGAATCTTTTACGCGAGAGAGAAAGAATTCATTCCCGAACACGTTTTGCGTTTCTCATACCCTTCGATCTCTTCGATTTCCTTAGAATATCCAAAAGTATCAAATATTAAATGGTTTAGTATAAAATATAATATTTAATCGTACCTTGTCGTTTCGATCAAATGTGTGCAGAGATCTGAAACAAAAATATATATATATCACTTATGATTTGAAGAAAATAAACGTCAAAGTATATTTCTGTATCTTTATTTAAATTGTGTATCTCTTGATACGCGATATAAATTAATATTTATCAGTTAAATTAAAGTCGTGAACTAAAATTCATTTTTCAGCAAAAATATATATCCCCACAAACGTTAAACGGAAAGAGGAAAGAAAAAGGATTAATTATGTTTGTGCCTCAGTTTATCGCGCCCGTTGACAAAGGCAAAGAACGAAGAGAAAATCCGGGCAAACCAAACTTTTTAAACGGATATAATATTTTCGAAAGAGAAATATCCTCTCGAGGGGGAAGAGTGGGGGGATGGTCGTGGCGTAATTATCCCCCATTAAAACTTGGCGAAGAAACAATTTCCAGCCTTCCTTCTTCCCTCGTCTCGACTCCCGGACAATTCTTTATCGCGTAAGAACCGACGCGCGTTTCCAAGAACCGACCGACAAAACGAACGAAAAATAAGTCGGACGGTAATTGCTTTTTACAAAAACTTTAACAACTTCCGCGCTCGCACAAGTTGGTAGCCGGGTTAATCTATACGATACAGGGGGGGTGGACCCGAAAAATGGCCGAAAAATTTCGAAAATCGGTTTCAAAGGGAAGGAAAATATCTCTCCACTTTCATTCATTTTTTCCAACTCGAGTCAATAATCGAGATACAGCCGGCTCGTGAAACTGTGCCGCCTTCGATCGAATCTCATGTAAGATTTCGCGCAATTTTTCGCCAATGAATGGCCGTCGTGTTTGAGCGAAAATACGAGCCGGTTGCCAAACCGTTTCGACGCGGTGAATTATACGCGATAGCCCGTTTAAATAATTGAGGAGGAAGTTGGTGGTGGATGGCACAGGCGTAATTCTAAAAGTGAAATATTTAGGTCCCTGTAAAAGGGGAGCAATTTTGAGCGAGTGTCGTCAAAGGATCCGTGTCCGGTATATCGATTTCAATTAAATTCGGGGGAAGTGTTTTTATTTTTACGCGAAATTGATTTTCCACTTTTTGTCGCTCCGCTTCTCCACTGGATTATTTGCTTTTCCTCTTCTATTTTAAACTTATGTATTTTATTTTTTGAATATATTTTTTTTTCTTTTTCTTCAATTCTTCGGTAGAATATAGGATTTATTTTTATCGTATCTCTGATTCGTGAAAGAATTTTTCAATTGATAGTAGAAGTGAAGTTAAATTTTTCATGCATGTGTAAAAAGAAATGAGACGTTTCGTTATTTTTTTTCTTTTTTTTTCTCCGGATAAAGATTCATTCGATGAAATAATCTTTTTATAATTTCAATCATTTCGTCATAAATTATTGTCGAGTATATTCGGAATAGAATTGTGTTGTGTGCGGGGTAAAGTTTGGTAAACCGATTCAGCAACTTTACTTCCGCACATGTGTCCAATAAAAAAATTTTTAGTTCCATTTTTATTTTTATCCAGTAACGCGTATACACGAAATAGTTTCCCGTGTTTTATAGCTTTCATATCCCTTCGCGGATGAATAATTATGCATTTCGAGCCTCATAAAACTCGTGGAAACACATTCCATAAAAAATTCCTCGTTGTCAAATGGATTCAAAATTAGGATTCACTTTACACCATTTTAATTATAATATTGAAAATGGAATAATTTGATGAAAAATAAAATATGAGTTTCTAAAAGTAGAGACGAATATCAAAGATATTTCTTCCGTAAAAAAAAAAAAAAAAAAGATCAGAAGAAAGAGAATATTTTAATCGAAAGTGTTAAATGAAGTTTAAATTATTAGAAAAAGAAATATTTGAATAGCCACGAAGAAATAAGAATTTTTTCCAAAAATATCGAAATACCAGAAAGATTAAAATAAATAATAAAAGAAACAATCGCTCTAATAAAGGAAAAATTCGATGTCGCAATTTCACCAAGATCGTGTGATTTTTTTTTAAAAAAAATCATTTTCATCAGTAATCCAAAAATCGACAAATCAAAGAACAATACTACCATTCTTCAAAAATGTATTAATATCAATTGAATGTATAACAAAAATGATAAGTTTGAATTTACATTAAAATAAAAAAAAATAAAATCTCAAATATTTGATGCTTTGTCACAATTTAAAAATGTGACGTTCAGGACAAGCAATACATTAACTCGATTTACAAGAGAATCGATCTTCCGTAATTAATTCAAGGAATTAAAACTCTCTTATTTTCTTGAATCGAAACAACCTCAACGGATCCAACCAATTTCTTCTTAATTTTCTCTCTCTCTCTCTCTCTTTCTTTCTTTCTCTCTTTCTCTTGATAACTGATCCGTCGCACTTGGAAATACACAACGGAGCAACGGCACAGACGGATACTGTTATCGCAAACAGGGTGCAGTGAACACGACCCCCTTTTGTTCACACGATTCTGCACTGCTTTGGAACAATGACATCTCAAAGGAGCTTGGCGCCGGACAGTTTGTGAACTGCAATATCGCAAATGACGATGTATACGGAAGCGAAAGAGTCACGATATCACCAGCACAGTTACGAAAGCTAGGCAACGTCTCGTCTCGAGTGAGAGCATCGTTGTGTAAACACCGAAAGGAAAGAAACTCTATGCTGGACTCGTCTCTCTCGAAAATCGTTCTTCTCTATTAACACGGATAGCAGAATTTTAAATTTTCTTTGATAAAATTATCTTTGAAATTGGAAACGAATTTAAAATGAATTTACATTTCTGATTATGGCAAAAATTTGAAATTTTCGTGTGAAAAGAAACAGAAACGCGAGAAGAGAATTATGTTTTTCAAAATTCAGTCGTTTCTCGAACACTTCTCGAGCGAAACAATATTCGTGGAAAGAGAATTGAACTCTCCAAGTATACGTACAGCCGAGGTACGACGTTATTCTCATGCACGAGGGTGCGAAGGCAAGCAGCCTCGATCACACCTCGATCAACCTTAATAAGCGCCATTATCGAGGCAGCCCCACGAAATTCGAAATCCATATTCCGCAAACTCTGGATACGATTCAACAAGATCGATCCAACGATCCCCTCCAACGATCGGTGAAACGTGACGCAGACACTGTCGAATTAATTACACGCGATATTATCTCCGGATCTTATCGTGGATCTGCATTCCGTAGTTAAGGGTACAAAGAGTCCGTTTCAACGTTATATTATTAATTTTCAGCTAACGATTGTACCATCAGAATGTAGTACAATTTAACTGCAATTGCTAGAAAGCATAGATTGTTATCAAAGGAAGGGAAAAAAGGAAAAAAATTATAGTCACTCGAAGAAATTGTTCTCTTTTTCATGTATTGGAAAGGATTCTTCAACAATTCGTATTCTTTTTTCCTCGAATCATTTTCCAATCCAATTTATACCTTATCTATACACCCTCTTTCATATGGGAGGACCAACAACTCAACGGCTCCTTTCGTTTTTTCGAATCATCTTCCCTCGTTCGTTTTACAACTTAACGCAAAACGAATTTAACTGCAATTGCCAGAAATTGGCATAGATTGTTGTGAAAGGAAGGGAGAAAAGGAAAAACTTACAGTCACTCGAGGAAATTGCGAATTACACCTTGTTTCGAATGTATCGAGAGGACCAATAATTCAACCACTCCTTTCATCTTCCTCCTCCGTTCATTTTACATATTTCCAATCTATTCTCCTCTCGATGATGCTAACGCTGTCGATATAAAGGGAGGAAAGGAAAAAAACGTTGGAGGGAACATTTATAACCCATACCTCGTATCTATTTATCACGGGGAGCAAACCCCTTTCACCCCTTTTTCACGGCCATCGCGTCTACCAATATGATTTATACGCAAGTCGTAGCCCTCCCCCATAAGGGAGGAAACGCGCTCGAATTGGCTGAAAAGTAAGCGGCAACCGGGTCTAGACCCATTTTCCACGACGTGTTAACATCCTCGATCCTGTTTGCCCGTTCGTGCTTCGTTAACGACGATCGGCCCTCTTCCTCCTCTCCACACCCCCGCAATTTAATGGCAATTCGAGATCCTCGATACTCTCTGCTCTGTCTCGCCCCCTTCTTCCTCGTTTATTCGTTGATTTATTTAAGCGAGCTCGAGCGCCGTGTTCCTTGGTGGAAACAAAGCGGACGCGACGCCACGATTATTGTTATCAATTGCTCCACGATCGTTTCGACAGAGGAGTTGGACGGAGCGAAAGAAATATCGCGCCCGTTTTATCGCATCGAATCGCCAGACGATTGTTAAACCGATGAGAAGAGAGACGAGACGAGGAATATGCGTTCTATTAGGAAATTGTGTCGTATCGAATACTTGATCCGGTTTAAAAGAATTTAAGCGTGCTTCTAATTTCTACATTTTATGAATTTTTTAAAAAATGTGAAAGAGAGGTTTTTCCTTTCGCGCAAGTGTTGTCGTCAAAAATCGATCTTCAAATCTTCAAGTTCTCTTGGATGAGATCAAGTTTTTCGAACGAAGAAGAAACTTATGTGATATAATCTGGAAGATTTCTTCAAAGGCGAATCTTTTCGTAACGAATTGTGAAAATTTTGACCGAAAATTTGAAGCGTGTAAAGAATATTTCGGAGCAGATTGAATTGATGAAAGAATTTCCGTTGAAAAGGCAGAAACAATCTTTTCTCAATGCTGAATTTTGCACATTTTGCAAAAGTTTTCCCAGTCAAGCCCGACATTTCTGATTGAATCTTTGAAAGGATACAGACGGCGACAAAGTTTTTTCGTGTCAAAATCACGTTAATACAGCTTTCAGCCAAAGGGCTTTCGCCTTAACGCATAGATTCTTTCATATCGCGGTGAATAAATCTCATTTTTCAATTAAAGCTCCATGAATACGTATATTTCACGAGTTGGGAGCGGAATATTAATTTTCACGGAGGTGTACAAGTGGATGGGGCGAGCGTAAATGGTTAGCTAAGAAATTCCTTTCTTTCAAATCCATACCATGGTGGTTCCACTACAACAAAAAATTTCTATATACGAAACTCTCGTACTCGGAGAATGTCAATTTGATCGAGAAGTATGCCGACAGTTGTGCATGATCGATGGAATTCTGAAATTATTCAAATCATGCGAGTTACTTTATCGGGGAGGGGGGGGGATTGGAAATCCAGCTGGCGTGGAATATTAATAATGGAATAAGCGAAATTTAATACGTAATTTCGTTACATAAACACATCTGAATTTCATGAATTACAATTGAAACAGATTGCATTATTCATGGATCTAGCTCGAGGAGGACGTTAAAAGTTTTTCATCCGACAGTCTTGACGTCATAACGCGTAAATTACTTCTCTATCGTGTCACGTTTATGCAAGAATAACGGAATCGTCACGGTGGAACGCCACTTACTTTTCCCTTTCCCACGTTGAAAAAAAATATACAGCTGGAAATACCACGCACAAATAAGAGGCCTCTCGTCAATGTCTCCGTTACGATTTATCACGTTACGTTCCTCTTTTCTTTCTGCCTTTAAAACCGTGCCAGAAACCGTTCTTAGAAACGATAACCGTTAACGTGGAATCGCGTAATTCCACGATACGGTTGGAAATATCATCGAGGAGTAGCAGAATTTTTCCTCGGGAAACGAGGAAGAGGGGGATAAAAAGAAAAGATTGATGTGGAGAAGAGGGACAGGTCGGATCGTTTGATTTACGACGAACGGATTGAATTTAATTCGGAATGGATAACAACAATCCAAAGAACGTTAACCTATGATTGATTTCATGTCCAATCGATTATGGATTAAGTTTTCAGAAATCCGTAATCTGACTTTAAGAAAAACAGAAATCGTTTTTTGTAATGAAAAGGATCTCTTCGATAAAAAAAGTAACCAAATTAAACTCCAGTTCGTTGATGACCGAACTTATTATTCGACGATTGAACGAATGTAAAGAATAGAATCTGAAACAGAATCACAGAACTAATCCAACACTTTTGCATTACGTTTCTTAATTCCTGGACGTCGAAAGTGTTGATACACGTGGCAGGTATTTACGTGGCCCATCAAACTTGAGAGTTCACCATCGCGGAGGAGTTGAAATAAATTCCAGCTTGCCCACCCCTTCTTCGTCTCGAGGAAGGAATCTCTGGTAAATTGAACAGGGGGAAAATCGGATCGTTTTGTTTGTGGAAAAATATTAAATCGCGCGGAATCGCTCTTTGAAAGTAAATTTCTTTGAGAGGAAAATCAGGCGGATCGTAATCGCATTTTCAAATAATTTTTTCGCCTCCCACCCTCTCAATAACTCACCCCTCATTCAATAACTCCCCTCTCCGAATGAACTTAAACCACCGGGGCAACGATGCGTCTGACAATCTACCTCGTTGCCTGTTTGCACGATAATAATTCTCGTCTCGTTAGAGGCGTCTCCTCCCGCGCAAGAAGCCTCGAGTACACTCGATGTACGCCCTTGAACACCGCTCCCTCCCCACAATTTGGCCGGTAGAGATAATATCAAGCGGACAATTTGGTGATTTCGGTGTAAATAACGATAATAATTCGTTGGATAGGAGGAAACCGCGGGAATTATGAATATATATATACGCGGTGGGAAAATATAAACGCTGCATTCGCGTGTTTTAGGCGGGAAATTTAATGGGGTGGGCGCGTTCGATCGCGCGCCGACGTGCATAGTTATTGTGTTATTAGGGCTGACTCAGCGTTTTCGAATTATTCGTGAATTATATTCGAATCGCCGGATCGATCCATATTATCCTATGTGTATCCTGCGATCGGTGTTCCTTTAGGTTTTAAGCTCGATGATATTCACTCTCATTTGAGATGAATTTAAGAGTCGTGTAGGGATCGGTACGCGTCATCATTTTATCCTATTCTCTGTTATTTCCAGGATCGGTATTTAATGGTTTTGAAGTAAATTGCGCGAACGAACGAACGAGCGGGGAAGAAGCGTTGGTTGAGAGAAAAAGTGTAAGAGAGAGAAGAGAAAGGTCTTTTATTATTTGGGGAAAAAATTGAAATTTAATTATTGAATACGAAACTCTGCGTGAAAAACTCTTTACTTTGAAGGGAGAAAAGGAAAATAAAGATAAAATTCGTGATAAAATTTTTTAGATGAGAGGGATTAAATTGGAGAAACCACTTTTCCACCGAGCCCCTTAATTCTTAGTTCTTTTTAATAAATTTTCCCCAATGAAATTAAATTTTCAGGGAAGACTTTCAGAGGAGAGTAGAGAAGTAGGGAAGGGAAGCAGGACTTCTTCTGGATCGATGTTCGAGTCAATAAGAGGTTCAATTTTCGGATATCGGTGAAATCCTGTAACCGGGATTCCATCGTTCTTGCAAACATATCTTCGGCAGAAACATAAGGATCGATAGCGGCAGGAAATTACAGACATTTCATCAGACTTGGTAGCGTGCATCCGTCGAAACATGCGGCACATCGAATAAAATGACCCAGCTTGATATGTTGTAACCGGCTATGACCCAAATCGCAGTGAACGCGAACCAGCTCGTTCAAAGATTCACAATAATCCACGATTATTTATAGCTATCGTTCAAATAACTAAATAATTGATACATTTATTATGAAATTTTTGAATATCTTCAACAATTTTGCGATTATAAATATCTGAGTAAACGATAGATGATTTGAAATTCTCCATTTTCGTAGATCTTTTCAAAGATTAATTACACTTGATCTCGTGAAACTTGTAACTTTCGGATCTTTTCATCAAAAGTCGTGGATAACCTCGTTCGACGATTTAAACGAAAATCGAATGGAATAAAAATTGAATCGTTCACGTCATTGCTCGCATTGTTCACGTCGCGTTAGCGGCAAACAATGCAACATCCTCCATTCTAGCAGTACCCTTTCTTTCCGCTCACAAATAATAATTAAGCCTCGAAAATGGAGGGGAATCGAATAAAGAAGAGACATAAACGATGTATACCATAAAGTCCAATAAGCTACTAGAGCTCGAAAAAAGATTGGGGCGTGAAATTTGCAAATTGGACGTAGTTTCTCCATCATCGAAATTCGCGTAGGAGGATACTCGTGCGTTCCTTAATAAATTATATAGACACGTGCGACGAACGCTGCGATGAATGCTTCCTGTCGATGTACGACCCACATCCGGCCAAATTGTTCCCATATACTATAAATTGCTACTACGTGCAGGTCCGTGTGTGCATTAACGGCCACTTCTCCCTCCCTTTCCTCCTCGTGAAATTGTGACAGAAGCCACGGCCCCATTTGTATCAAGTCGTTCGGAAATTCTCGGTTAGATAAGGAGGAGCCTGTTTCTCCGCTGTTTCGTGCCGCCCCAATTGAAAGCAATTCAATTCGCCTTGATAAACGCCCCTTTCCGATTGCCTTTGATCGGATTGCGATCGGGCCAAAGCTCCATCTGTTTTTCCATCATTTAAAAAGCGCTCGATTTGAGAATTTTATAACAAATAGATGTCTATTTTTCGATCAATTCGAGTAATTTCGATCCAAGTCGTTATAACGGGCGGAAGCGGATATTAAAGGACGGGGATATTTTCGAAAAATACGAATGAGAACGAAATTTCTCGATCGAGGATTTTAATTTTATTAACGAGGAACGAATCGATGTTATTATTATAGCGGGGTGAAGTTTGTTAGAAGGAAGGAAATATTATTGTTAAAGGAAGAAACGAGAAATGCAAAGTTTGGGCTACTCGTATCCCTGGGGGCCAACAAATCAATTTCGACCGACCACTTTTTTTCTTCTTCCCTCGCGAATATTCCAGAGAGGGGAATGAAAGTTGAAACAAATGAAGTCTTGGAGCCTGTTACAGGGAGGAACGAATTTATCGAAGGAAATTCAGGTCAAAGGTCCATTGAGGAGGAATCGAACACTATCAAATTAAGCAGCTCGATAAGAATATCGATGGTGCTTTTCGTTCCTCTGCCCTGTAATGATAGAGGGAGAGCGAGCTGCGGGGAAATTGATATTTTCCTTCAATTTTCTCACGTGATTCGCGGAAAACACAAATAAGGCTCGGCGTGTTGCTTCAAATCTTACTGCCATCATCGTAAATCTGTTATATTTTTCAGCTTGACGGAATATCCATTGATGCACATTTTCGTAAGGACATTTACTTATTTTTTTATAACGAAAAATGTTGTGAAAAAGTTGCGATAATATAATTGAAGAGCAGGAGATTGAAGTGACGAGAATATTCGATATTCAGATTCGAAATTGAATGAATCTTTAGTTTTATTCTTGCTATAAATAAAAAAATAATAATAATTTAATAGAAATGTAACGAAGATACTAAAGTAATTTTCATAGGCAACATATAAATATATCATTGAAAAGATATAAAGTGAATGGAATCAAATGATTAAAGAGCGTCATAAAAATTTTATCTTTAATATTAATTTTATTTAATCTTTGAGATGTAGTTTATGATCATGTTTCAAAGTAATAACCTGGTAAATTCTGTCACTCCAATTAATTTAAAATCGATAATCATATTAAAAAGCAGCGACTTCGTACCTTCGTAATTTCACGTTGGCGATAAAGTTGGTAATTTACTTTCTTTAATTATATCAAAGGATGAATTAAACGCAGTCACTGCTTTAAACGATACGTATGCACGACTTTATCGTTCATTTTTAATAATAAATAAAAACATTATTTTTATATCTCTCCATAATATCAAAAGCTCGCTTTATTTATTCGAATCGAAAAATAGTCGTTCAAAGATCCCATCCCCATTCACGAAAAATGAAGAAAATCAAAAACTACCCGTATTCGAGGAAAATTCGCAAGGATGGATCACGATCATGGTGGTTAAATAGCGGGTGTCGACGGATCAAAGACCGGAACAATTATCAAGGAATTAGTTATAGTTAACTGAACGGGGCCACGCCTGTTTCGCGTTGCGCGCAATTTGACGCCGATTGTCATAGTTTGGCCGATCTGCGGGCTCGACACGCGCCATCCTCCTGCGTTGCATGCGCGCCGCATACAGATGCACGCGTTAACCCGACTGCCGATAGAACTTGTCCAACTTGACGGTGCACCGATGTTGCCGCTCCTTACGTGCGCCGCAGTCAGCTCGAATTTCGCATTGGATTCAGCGAAATAGTTGGGGGGAGGGGGCCACAAGCTTCCAACCTCGATCCGTTGCGCCTCGAGATTAAAGCGAAATTTCATTTGGATGGGGGAGGCAGGATTTGCGGTAACGCGCGAAATATTTTGGCTAATCTGGCGGATAATTACGCGAACACCGTTTTATTATACCGTTTGATAGTAATAACGTTGTGAGCAAACGGGATCGCGGATCGCTGGGCGGAAATATATATATACTTGTTGATGAATTTAAGATTGATGGGAAGAGGAGGAATTTAAGGTGACGTAAGTTTATCGTTTCCTTCAATGGAGCCACCATGTCTTTGCATTTTTTTTTAGAATAATCGAAGTAAAGTGAATTTTGCAGAGGGGGTGGGAGGAAAAGAATTTTGAACGGAGAGATTAAATATAACTTTGTCGTGATACAATTTATAAATATTATATTATGTATCGTATGCAACAAAAATTAAATATCACGGCTAAATATCACGGTTGAGAAATTTCGAAGAAAAATTATGTGTTTTTTTAAATTTTTTGTAACCCCAAATTATTATAAATTCTGCAAAATTCGCGTCCGAGATATATTAGCCAATCTTACGGATCTCGTGGGCTACACTTCTTCCAAACGCTCGACAATTTAACGGATTTTTATCGCGAAATCATGTTAAATCGAAAAAAATTACGAAATAACAAATAAAATTACGATTCTCTCTCTCTCTGTTAAACTTTCAAATATTTTAAATCAAGTATTCATATTTTCATATTTTCATAAACATATATATTTAAATATATAAATAAACAATATAAAATCCGAATAAAAATTAAATAAAATTTATTATATAAATACGTATAAATATATATATCTGAATCATTTGAACAACGATTCATTCATAAACACGAAAGCCGACCTTCCTTTATATAAACACGCCCGTCCTCGAGCAAAATTTCGTTTCCGTCGATAATCTCCTTTAATCCGTGCTCGCGTCTCGTCGCGCAAACACAACATTTCATTCGATCGCGTTCCTCGCACGAGTAAGGAAGAATATTATCGGCTCCTGTATATCGACGATACCGTAGCGACGATCCACTTAACCCTTTCGATATTCCAACTTCCTCCCTTCCCACCCCCTCCTTCCCTTAACCGAATCGTCCACACTCGTTTCCTTCCCCGTTCGACGACAATCGTACGTAATTCCAATGGACAAACAGCCTGCGGACACGCATCCATCACGGCCATCGTGACCAATCTCTCCCTCTCGAGGATGAAGAGAGTAAAGAAGAAGAAGAAAGAGAAGAAGAAAGAAAGTAAAAGAAGAAAAAGGGGAAAGAAAAGCGTTCGGTGTGCGCGCGTGTGTGTGTGTGTGTTTCTTGAAAGCATGAACTTTCCACCCCCGCATTGATTGGCAGCGTGTCGGAAGGAATTGTGGACGGGCGAGGACCTGGCTCTCCCTCTCTTCTCTCCAGCCAGCATCAACTAACGCTATCCTCTCCCCCTCCCCCTTCCTTCCAAAGTCGCGATTACCATTTTATCGGGTCTGATTTGCGAGCACTTTACACGAACCCCTACTCGATAGGGGGATTGCACTTACCTTGCCAGCTCGCTCGTCCCTCTTTCCACGATTTTAGCCACCAGGTGCCACGTGTGCGTGCCCGCCACACGTCTTCCGGAATGTCGAAGGAGTAGTGGTCTGGATCGTGGAGAATCTTTTATTTATTTATTTATTTTCTTTTCGTCCTCTTTTGCCCAGAGTGACTCACAATTCGGACGCGTACGCGTGTGGAGAAAGTGATGGAAGGATATAATTGTATAGTTGGTATTGGTGAAAATTGTTGGTGAATGTATTGCATATATATATAAAAATGATCGGTGTTTGTTGGGACGATTATGATTAAAAGCGAAAAATTTTCGAGAGCGAGAGATTGAAGACGTGAAAATTATGAAAACGATGCGTATTCAGAATCGGTGGAATTGAGGAGAAAGGAATTTTGGAAAGAAAATGGAAGAGAGAGAGAGAGAGAGAGAGAGAGAAGTCGATCGACAGTTTGAAAGTTTTTTTCAAGTACGAAGCAAGAACGATTGAAATTTCCAATTGAAACAAGTTTCTTTTTTGTGCCTTTTTTCGCGATTTAAAATCGTTGCGTTGTTGGACGCGCTTCAAAAATGTTTCAATAAAATCAATGTTTATGGATGGCAATGAACGGGATCTAGCCACGAGGATTAGCTGAGTAAAACGGGTAAAAGGGAACTCGGATTTTGGGACGGAATCTCTATCAGTCGAATCCATTGTGGTCGTGTCCACAATGCATGCAAAGTTTAAATTGGCGATACTAATACTAATACTCGGGGAATTTAAAAACTTTTGTCAAGCGGCTTAAATTATTCGTTGGAATATTTTCATGTGCCATTTGGATGCTGAAGTTGGAAAAAAAGGAGAAAAAAAGAAAAAAGCGAAGTTGCTTAAAGATAAATTGTGTAAAGAATACACAGTTATAAATAAATAAATCGTGACTTTATCGTGTAGAAAATTCATCGGGTCTTTCATTGCCTCGAAAGAAGAAAGAGACAATTAGAAAGAAATAAAAGCTGTATTTGTAAAATAATTATTTTTATACTTTTGTTAAAAATTCCATTAATGCATTGATAAAATTTCCCTGATTAAAATGAAACATGATGCGATAATACGATTCATATTTCCTCCCTTAAATCAGTGTTAATTAAATTAGAGATTAATTTTGAAAGAATCGAATTACGCGTATATTTGATCTCATTTTAATTAGCAATATTATCAATATATTAACAAATTTTTTTTGTTCACTCAAAAAAAAAAGAAAAATGTAAAAATAAAAAATTTTATCGATATCGAGAGGAAAACCTTTGATCTATTCGTTTGATTGATTCAAAAGAAATCAATAAGATCTCGTATACACGGATCACAGATCGCACTCGAATCTTTCGTATCGAGAAATGAACGATAATTTGATGTAATAGCTTCGCGTTATAAATTTCAAAACCGAATTTAGCATCGCGTGCAAATTAGAATTTAGTTTCGCAGTGACAATCTATCAATTTCATCGTTCTCCATCGCGACATTTACAAGTAAAAAAAGAGTAGATGTATCGCTATGATAATGTTGGGTATCTTTATCGAAACGATCAAAACGATCCACCATTGATACGGAATTCAATTTATCCAATATTTCCTATGATATCGATATTTATTTGCTTTTATTTTCGTCCAAAAATGGCCATAAATTAGATCCGCTTTCAAATAGATTCACAATCTCGCATAACCGATCACAAATATCATTGAAAATCTGATTATTCATCCAGGGAAGATTTTTCGAATCAAAACAGCTTGTATTAGAAATATCTCTGATACGAAATCGGTTTCGATTATCTCTCTTCTACTAAATCGCGAAAACAAAGCGTAACTTTCCGTAATTTCACTAAAAGTTGGAATTGAAAAAGAGTTGAAAGTTTCAAAAAATTCCAGTGGTCGATCGACACGAAATTTGAAGGGATGGTAGAAAAAGGACGATAAATTTTAAATATAAAATTTTAGCTTATTTATTAATTTCTCAGATAATTTTTCATCCAATAATTAAAGTCTATCTCTTTTTTAAATCTCGAAATGAATGAAATCTTAGAAATTAAAATTTAATAGATCTCCATCCCTTATTCATCCTATATCATTCTTCCAAATTTCACATCGATTGAACTCCCTAATTTTTCGAAACCTTATCCAAATTTTGTAACTTAAAATTTACTTATATTTTTGCAATACGGTGTGATAAGAGTATTTCGAGAACCTCGAAAATTTCGCCATTTTTTTTCTTTTTTATTCGAAGAATAATAAATTTCGACGAAGATCAAAAAGCGATCGATACGAACTTCATCGAAAGTCATATTGGTAATTAAATGTATCGCGGCAATCTCGTAAAAGATCTTTACGCGATACCGTTTATCGATTATAGTTGAAACGTTATCTGGGCGATCTTTCCACAGTATTGTTTATTCAGTCGAACGACAAATCGACCGATACACACGTCGCTTTGTTGTTACATAAGCGGCTTGTTTGTTATCGAGAAACGCAACGTGATCCTCCAACGTGTCGCGTGTTTTTCGATGACACGTTATCAGCAGAATCGTGTCTGATCATCGAGAGAGAGAGAGAGAGAGAGAGAGAGGAAAAAAAAAGTTGGACAGAACAGATTTGGAGTTCATCCCACTCTTCCATTTCCAAAAATTCCATTCGTACGATTATGCATCGTGCATCGCAGCACTTTGTCGAAATCAAAAGTTAAGGGAGGGAGGGAGGGCAAGGAAATATATGTACACGTTCAATTTCACTAATGAACTTCGAATCAACTTCATTAATGAACCCTGATGAACTTTGATTACCATAGGAAACTGTAAGATAACTTTGGTTATTAGTCGCCTTTGATGTATTTTGTTGGGGGTCGTTGTCGTACGTGCCATTTCACGGCAGTCGTCGCGAAATCGTTAGAACTCATTTGTCCGGATCGTAATTGAGTTATATCGTTGTTGAAAACGTTACGTGAATCATTGAATCTCAATCGTTTAATCGACCGTTCGAAAGAATGAGATATTCGTGATAAGATTAATCAACGCGTACGCTCGTCGATAAATGATTACGCGATAAAATTTTGGAGGACTCGTCGACACTTTTCAAGTATCTTCCATATCGATCGAGTACATCCATCTCTCTTCTCGCTCGTATAATTCGTAATGAATTCATAATGATTTATGGGAGGATTGGATTTCGCCAAATATTTATTCGCGAATAATTTATGATGGCAGCGGTATTAAGAGAGGAAAATAACGTTGTTCAAATGAGATGAACGATATCCTTTCGAGAGCGATTCTATTAGCTCGATCGAAAGTGGGTGTGCACGATCTACACGTATCTACACGTATAGAAAAGTTGGCTCGTTACGTATGACACGTGGGAACTCGTTTAAAACTCGTTAAAATTTCATTGAACGGTAGAACCGACGAATGCTTACGTAATCCGAGGGAAGAATTAATCGCAAAATTTTCTGGATTCCGCACGCCTCGTCACGGAAGCGGACAGTTGTTTGCACAAAGCATTCGAGGCCTCGCCATGTTTGACACTTGCAAGAAAATGACGAGGTTTTAATGTAATAGCGCGCCTTTGAATTTCCTCTATGTTGTTTCTGACAGTGTAGATCAATGTGACTCGATTACGATGCTTGCATGTATATATAGGGTTTTAATCTATCGTTTCAAATTAGTCGTAGAATTTACTTGTTGTCCATGGAAAAATGTTTCGCGAGAGAAACGAAGACATAATCCGGCGCAATTAATTTTTTTTTTTTACCACAAACAAAAGATCGCACAAGATATTAATAGCTCTTTTCACTTGAAATGCTATAATTAATGCATCGTTTCAAACGTGTATAATCTTTACATTGCTCGAGATCGTCGAATCCTTGTCTAAACCATTTCTTTCTTTTTTCTAAAATCAAATAATTAACAAAAAAATTTCTATATCAAAGCTTCCACGTTACGCAATATTTCACGCGATATTTCTTTCCAACGGAAGAGGAAACATATAATTATCAGTTAAAAAGCCTATCACATAATCGTAATCGCAAACATCTACGCGATGATAACAAGAAAAAAATAATAGGAAAAAATCGACGCTTCTACATTTCGCAATATTTCGCGCGATCTTTTTATTATAAAAGAGATACGTTACGATTATCCGTTAAAAAATCTGACAAACATGTTACAGCATAATAAGAAGAACAATATACAAAAAACATTTATCGACGAACCAATTGTCGATCACTGGGGCAAGCACTGTTATCGTTACCGCATCCGATGCCTTTCGAAGATATCGAAGCCGATCCTCGACTCTCGAGAGGAGGATTATAACGCTCGTATAAGACGCTGGCGAAAACGGCCACAAGTCGAAGGTGTCGAAGTCGAAAACGAGGCGGGCGGCGTTCAAACAAACGTGCAGTTGTTGTATCGGTTTGAATTTGATTGGGCGCCGCCAAATGTTTGCCGATGTCTCGAGCGAAACCGCGGCTGATTTATCCCCGAGCCCGATATGAACGCGCGTGTCGAATCGAATTCGATCATAAACAAAGCCGATGGAAGAAAACGCGGCGTGTAAACAACGATTTAATTCGATTCCGTAATTTTCGCGGATAGAATCGGGGAGGGGGCAGGGGGATTAATTGGGAGCGCCCCGTGATAAGCGCCCGCTTAATCGAAAGCGCGTGTCGCGTGCCGATTACGCACGATCGTTCGTTTGCCGCCAGGATTAATCGTCAAATTTCTTTTTATCCTTTTTTTGTTTTTACAGATGAAATCGTCAAAGGGGATTAAAAATGGGGAGAGGGTCATTTCGCAGATTCGATTTTCGAGAGGAGAGAGTGCGAAATTTTGCGATTGGATGGAGCGGGGAGGAAGGGGAGAGAAAAGGGAAGGGAAATCTGTCGGTGGTAGTTTTTTTTTTCGCGCGGCCGAATATCGGTTACCGAAAATACCGGTGATCACCGATCGGCGTGGACTGGTTCGGGACGGTTCAAAAAGTCCCTGGAGAAAAACCGCGCACGGGCCGCAATGAGACTGTTGTTGAAAATTAACGAGGCGAGGCTACCCCGCACAGATGGTCGCTAAACAATTATTAGCCCATTATCCCTCAGACATTAATTAAACTGTAAATTTCTGGCGCCCGTGTAATTACGTGGCCGGCTTCCAACGGAAGAGAAGACGCGAGAAGTCGGCCATGCTCGAATTGGCTGCCACGATTTTACAGCGCGCTCGGCTCGGGTATCGACGAGAACGAGGAATAATTCGAAGGAGAGCAAGAAATAATTTGATTTTTCGAAAAAATTGCGGACGCGACTGGTGTAATCATCCAAGCGAAATCCCATTTTTTCGAGCCACGCGCTATTGCTCGCGCAAGATGCGTAATTATCTTTTGCGTAATTAGCAGGTAGGCGGAGGAACAAGCTTGGTTTCCCTCGTATTTGTTTCGCGGACCATATTCCGTTGCTTTATACCAAGCACCCGGTGTAATACGAGAATAACGAGGCCAGCTCTGCTCTTCCTTTCTTCCTTTTCCCTTTTTCCTTTTCCCGCCCTTTAGACAGATTTTAACGCGCGACGAGATTCTCTTGAAACGAGTTATTAAAGTACAGAGAACTTCCGGTTCCATTATCAACTTAGGAAAAATCCACCAACGATCTCCTCGAGTTCCAAATATTATTTAACCCTTTTCCAACCACGTAATATCGAACGACGTTGCGCGTGCCTAATTTCCACGTTGTCGTGGAAGTGAACCAAATCTCTGCCTCGACCCGATCGTTTAACGTTGGAAATCGTGGAAAAAAGGGGGATGAGGAGAATGGAGGGATAGGATGGCGGGCAAGATATAGGGTGGTTCTTAGAATTCAATCAGAGGAGAAGGGGGAAAAAAGCGGTGGATGGAAATGGTTGGCGATGGGTCGTTGGACCCCCTGTGAGTGATTATCGAGCCCTTGGGCCGGAATCCGATTAAACGATTTAAAATCGATGAGAGGGCTCGACTCGTGACGGATGGAAAAGGGAGCGAGGGCTGATAGAATCGGGTAAAGGGGTGGAAACTGCGCTACGGGGCGAGACGAACGGATGGACGTGCGACCGGATGGCGGCTCGCAATTACCATTCATTACTTTGTTGGGGCCAATTGACATAACTGATTGGTATTCGGCCGCCACACCACCCTCAAAGGGCCCTCTCGCTCTCCGCTCCACGAGAACGGAGCACTAATGCAGTTAACCACGTCTGCGTCCAGTTACACACTCTCCTGTGTCTAGATTGGACACGATTCACGAAATGGCCGCCGGGCAATGTCACAATGCCGTTTTTACACGATTGTCCACCAATCATCGGCGTTGATTGTTGACTTTCACGGCCACGAAAATAGGATCGTTTGAAATTCGATCGACCTGTTACATCGCCGTTCCAAGTTTTGTAAGAATTGTTGTAAAGCGTGTGATAAACAGCTCTGTATTTATTATTACGGGATAAAATAAGGGATAGGGTCCGAGATGAATTTTTCTTTTTGTACTTCAGGTGATACGCGCAATGATGATGATTTCTAATATTTTGACACAATATTTAAAATACAATCCGCCAATTTAAATAAACTCGGGACATTCGAGTTTCCCATCTTTTTCCTTGGGAATGTTTCGCCATATCTATACCTTCGTTAAACGTATACGAAGTGAACGTAATAAAAGGGCACGGCACGAAATCCAATCAAAATTTCTCATAATTGCGAATCCTATCTCGAGTACATCTTTATTTCGCGTGGGGGAGAATTTTCATCCGTTGCAGCGCTCGAAAAACATTTGAATGCAAATTAAAGCGTTATTTTCGCGGAACAAAACCGCGCGTTTCATGATCAACTGTGTGACGCCCATCGATCCATGATTAAAGGAATGGAATAATGAAAGGCGAAATCGTTAAGCGAATTCGTCGGAAGTTGCTCGTTCGAGACAATTGGCGATGTTCAAAGAGAAAGAGAGAGAGAGAGAGAGAGAAACGTTTCGGGCGTAACTTCGTTACACGGCGTTTCAAACAAAAGTTCCTTTGGCTGGAAACTCGTTGGCCTGGTCGCGTTTATGATAATTAAATGACACGCTATTACCCATAAAAGCGTCGCAGCGACTATACGTGGGCGATGGTAGCCAAAGTTACTTTGGGACGCGAGTAGTAAGGCCAACGGCTAATAATATTTTAATTTTTAATATTGCAGAAATATTCGTTGAATGGAACAGTGCAAACAGTCCGGGCGGACTGGAATTAAAAACGGTACATAATGGTGTCAAATGATCGTTTGCCCCTTTGTTGCCATTTTCACGTTTCCTTGCTCCACGTTTCAGTCGAGAGAGAGAGAGAAAGAGAGAGAGGGAGAGGGAGCATGCTTTTAATTAGCTGATTAATTAGCATATTGTACGAATCTAATAAATATACATCAGGGCCTGGGGAAAATAAATTTTTGAAATATTTCTAGTCTGATACGGAATTTTTACAAAGAAATTGCTCATTCAAATATGTAGTTTTAATAAATATTTATATCAATTTATACATATTACTATGAATTGACATTTTTAAAGACGATATTTCTTTCATATATTAAAGATAATATTTGCAATAATATAACATATAATATTTTACAAGCGAAAAATATATATTTCCAGGAAAAAAAAAAGAAAAAAAAAGATTCATCGCTTAAGCAATGTCTGATTTAAAATGCCAATATATAGATACTTTTTTGCACGATAAATTGACTCGTGAAAGAGCGGACGAATTAAATGATACGTGTTTACTCGCGAACGCATCGAATCAAAGCACGTGAATCTAAAAGTTATTCAGAGAGAGAGAGAGAGAAAAAAAAAAAGTAAAGCAGGCGATAGGAGAAAAATTGAAAGTTATTGATGAAAAAAAACGTTTGAGCTCGTACTCGAAATAATAAAAAATCACCGACACGTTTTATTAGTTGTCGCGTATCCATCCAACGAGATTTCGATTTCGAACGGGCGCATTTTCGGGGAGGGAGGAGATATTTTTCATACGTACAGAAAAAAAATCTGTAAAATATCCCGCCACTGAATTTTCAAAAAAAAAAAAACAGAAATTTAATAAAATTAATTAAAAAACAATCCGATAAAAACCAACGTGTACAAACAAAAACATCTAATCAACAAATCATTTTAAACAATCTCTTTGACGATTAAAAAAAAAAAGAATCTCGTGTAAATTCCGATTGAATCCATGGTAAAATATATATCACAAATTAAATCACTCAGAGTCGAACCGAAATAAGAGAGATATTTCCAGGTGTCAATAAATTAGAAAAAAAATCGAAAAATCGCTCGTTTTGCGATAATCCATCAATATCCCCGTCTTTCGCATACAGGAGCAATTTGCTCTCGGCTAAATCATTAAAACTTCCCGTACCAGCGAACGAGCGAACCTCCCCCTTCCGATCGCGGTGTCAAACGAAAGAAGTCCAAAAGATATATCTCCCCGGCGAAGGCAAAGTTTCCTTTCCAACCTCGATTCTTAGCTTCCCTGGCATCCAACCCCCACCCATCCATCCCTGACTAAGCGATATTCCCGGGGAAAGCGTCGGGTTAAGAAACGGGTTGAAGTTAACTGATAAATAGCGGCTAATACTTCAGCCGCATCGGGTGGAATTTCGACGAAGAAGCCACTTAGACTTCCGAATTCCTAGTGAAACCGTTTCCAGTTTAACGGTGCGTGAGGGACTCATCCTCGGCGCAATTTTTTGCACCACCCTGTCAACGACGTTGAACGATCGCTCCCCCTTCTTGCGGCTCCCTCGTCGTCCTTCTCCGAGATGACGGGGTCGATCACGTCCGACACGATCCTCTAAAGCGTGGGGGAGTCGAGATAACCGACCCGAACGTATGGAACGTGGAACATTGAAAGAACGGATTGTTCGAAGTCGAGAAGCGATTAAAAAACAAAGAGAATGGTCTCGAAAACGCGGCCCATCGATGGAGAAAGGGAAAGAGAGAAAGAGAGAGAGAGAAAGAAATCGGAAAGCAATCAAAAAAACGCGAGAACACGGCGGCCTCGGAGGTTATCGCTCGAAAATGGCCGCGTGCGCGGCTGATAATCGAGCCGGTAACGGTGGAAAAAAAAAGGAAACTTTATCCGCGGCATGAATACTAATTGGCGACAGCGGGCGTATTCTCCCGCGGCGATCACCGCGGCCGCAGCCGCACTTTTCGAAAAGCTCGCCGCTTAATTCGGCCCGATGTCATTAACGTTTGTGATTCGCCGATAAATTATTCAGGGTAATTGGATCAGAGAGGGGGAGGAGGAGGGGGAGGTATAAAATCCAGCCGGTCAATATAGCACGGCCTGGCCACCGATCGTTGTGGAGGGGGAGAACCGATACACTGGCGATCGGACGCACCCTCGCGGGGGACGTTTCACACGCTTGCAAATAGGGGAGGGAGGGGGAGAACAATCGAGGGGGAGGGGGAGGGATCAGTGTTTACTATTTACCGATAGAAACGATAGCTTATCGCCGAATCGCGAAAGCAAAGGGGGAGTGCTGAGTCCTTGGAATCGCGTCGGGGCACGCGCTGCGCTCTCGATCATCGCTCCCCTACCCCTCAATTTCGTGTTGACGGATTCGAATTAGAAGCCGTGGGTACAATGCACCGCGATGATGGAGCGTGATAGTGGAAAGATAATCGATCGGTATGTGCGTTACAGATACACGGCATTTCGGTAAACGAAGCGAGGGATAGATATCCGCCAGCGGGATAGCGGATTCGCGCCTACCACGAAGGAAAGGGGGTGAGTGAGATTGCTTTTTTCGTCTTCGATTTTATGGTAATAGCGCTCTGACAGCAAACCAGCGTTCGTTGTGGCGGTGATCGCCACTTGGATCGAGTCTCCCTCTTTTTCTCGCGAGAGAAGAAGTGAGAAACGAGAGTGAAAATGAGAGAGAGAGTCTGTTTGAAAGGCGAATTCTTGGGCGAAAATTCATGGGTCGATGGAACGAGAGGAAGGAAACGGGCGTCGAAAGCAAGGATGGCGAGGAGAGAGAGACGGCTACCGGAAACCGTCGTGAGAAGACCCAAGGGGGAGGCCGCGAATTAATTAAGAGCCTGTAGAGCGGGAAATAAGACGTGACTTTCAGACGTGACGTTCAACGTCAAAATATTTGGTAGAGATTGCCGTGAGCGGGACGATGCAACCCATCCGATATGAAATTTTGACTGGAAGTGTTTTAACGTAGTTCTCTTCTGCCTCCAGTAAAATTCTGTCTTTCTCCGTTCACCGACTTCGTCAAAGGTTTAATTATGCGACGACTTGGGCGAAACGATTAAATTGGCCGTTATTAACGCAATATTTCGTTCGTTGCACGAACGAAATCTTAATTATTCGCTCTTCTTTGTAATAACTTGTTGTTATTTGACTACTTTACGCGGAATGTGCTGGAAATTTTCACACGGAGTTATATAATTTCGAGTAAAATATTTCTTCCTAGATATCGTTCAAAGAAAACCATTGATTTATCGAATGACTTTCCTTTTAATTACGCAATATGTTAATTACGAAAAATTCCTTCTTTAACTCGAAGAGATACTTGTATAACTCGATAAAAATTATTTTTTAAATAATCAGATCGAAATCTCTTTGAACGAAGAGCATACGCGCGAGAGAATTGTGATTATTATCGTTGATCGGTTCGATCGCATTCATTTTCCCGGTTGGGGAGAAAAATACGGAATAGCATTCGAGCTGGAATCGATGGAAGACACGCGTGATCGTTCATCGCGACAACCGCTCCTGGGAGAAACGAAGCGTCGATCGCTGCTCTGCCACGATTGATCCTATCGTTGCAAAAGCTGCGCGCATCGCGCGTGAGAGAACAAAAGAAAGAGCGAAAAAGAGAGAGAGAGAAAGAGAGACGTCTGTGTGTCGATCCTCGACGGAGATACGAGGCCGCGTTGCGAATACGTAACCGTGTGTACACAAATGAAGTCGATGGTGTGCGCGGGGGCACATCTTTCCCAAGTGTCTCGGCGACGTCTGAAAGAGGAAGAGAAATAACGGGGACAAGAGACAGGAGGATAGGTTGAAGAATATGCACTCAACGTGATTGGTGCAGCACCGCGACACACTGGAGGCTGTCTGCATGAAAACTTGAGAATTTCCACTATATATATATATATATATCGTCAACCCTCGCGTTTCTCTTCCAGAGAACGACCAAACAATACTCTCCACTTTCTCTCTCCGACTTCATTCGCGAGAAATTTCGAAGGGATCGTTCGCGCGACACTAACCACTTATTCGACCATTCCCCCTCGACTTACGAACGCCACTAACGATCCGAAACTGTGCATTTCATGGATGAAGGATCGAAATCTGGGTACGGAGGATCCGGCTTTTCCAGGAAGTTGAAGAATTTCTGGGAATAATCGAGAACTTTGAATCATCTCGGGGTTAGTGGATCTAATTTTTAGTGATGTCAAGGCAACGACGAATATTGTGGCTTTTGTTGTACATGGCGTTTCGTTCGAATGAATCGTCTTCTTGGAACAATCATTTCGAGGAAAAAGATTATATTCCGAATTTGTGAGCTATTTTCTTCTGCAAACGTCCTTCCATTCGATTTCTAATGCAAAATATTGCGAAGGGGGATTAATAAATTGAAGAATTTCTGGAAAGAAAATATTTAGAGAAATTTGTATTGTTGATTGGAAGAAGATTTATGACGAATTACTATTGAAACTCGAAAAGATTTATCCGAGCATAAATGGTGAAAATAGAAATTTCTTAATGAAAAAATAATAATTCTTCTGTCGATATCTATCGCTGAATTTCGTCTGGATATCCGCTTTTCAAATTCTCCTTTGGCTGCCTCTAAATATCTTCTAACTATAGTTCCAATATTAGAAATTTTAATTACACGTCAGTTGGTTGACGATGATTCTTCGACGCGTTATCGAGGAGGCGAAAGATAAAATTTGCAACCCTTTCCCTCGAGTATTCTCGAATTTAAGAACGGCATAATGTAATTATTCCATGAATATTCGAAAATTGGCGAAAGGATTTTCGATGTGCTAAATAATTCGACCATATTAAATACGCAAATGGCCGGTTAATTAACATGGCCGTTGACTGGCAGCCCACCGACCATTTTTCTTCTATACCGGTGGATGGGGGAAATCGAGGGAATAAAAGGTAACACAGAAATTATCTCTATGCCCGATTTTACTCGTCTATAATTTATGATGCCGAATTGAATCGCAATCCCGTTTCTAATTAATTATTTTAACCGATCGCTGTAACGGGATCCGATATAAATTTATTCTATAATGACTTTTTCCCTTGCCGGATACCACCATTTAAAACGCGATGAAAATGGAGATTTAATGATCGACCGAAACGAATGAGATAATCATTGGTTCGTTTATTTATCCGAATGTCTAACAAGGGACGAAATTAATGAAAATTGAATCAATTTAACGTTTCGTCCGAGAATAATATAATCGAATTCTCCAACAATAAGGGGAATAGATCGAAACAAATTCCTGCTGTAGGAATTGATGAGAATTTTAATAGATAAATAATTATTACCACTTTAAACGAATCGTGGCCTCGTTAAGGAATTTTCACGGATAATTATTAAATCCCCGTATTATAAATACCAAATTAATTCTTGCTCGATATGAATATGAAAGTTATTGTTATTCGTAGCATCCAAGGTTCGTTTTATAAAAGCTTCGTTTTACATATTTTCAATCGATTCGACTCGCCTAACAAGAAAGAACCGAACGAATTTTATCCCATAATTGCGTAGCAAAAAATACGAGGAAAGAGAAGGAAAACCTGGACAAATCGATTATTGATAATATTAAATTTATTAAACATGTTCGATCGATAATAAAAAGAGGCAAAAAAAAATAAACAATCATCTTCCGCCAATCTACAACCAATCTACACCTTGCCAATATCGCCAATACAATTTGTAATTGGTGAATATAGCCGAGTTAGAGCCGGGGATAGTCATCGAGGTCGGATAGATCCAGTTACCGTGGCTAAGACCGGAGCCGATGACGTTGTTCGCGTAGACGACGAGATCGGCAGGTGGATGTAGCGTGGACATGTTGATAGTGACAGGATTTTTGGAGAAATTTACCATAACTATCACGGTGTCGTTTCCGAGTTTCCGTTTCACGCTCAGAACCTTTCCATCGATCACGTCCACCTCCAAGCTCCCGTTCGCGATCACTGGCTGCTTCTTCAGATACGACATGGACTTGAACGCCACGTAATGGGAATAATATTCCTTCTTTTGAGCGGCAAGATTCAGAGACCTGTAATTGTCGTTGACGGGTAGCCAAGTCTTGTTTCTGTCGGAGAATCCAGCGCTCGTGCTGTTGTCCCATTGATAGGGCGTCCTCTCGGGATCCCTGGATTTCAAGTAATATTTGGCGGGGCCGGCGTTGCAACCGGCCGGGTCTACCGTCTCCGCGTACGTGAACGGCCTGTCCTCCATCCCGATCTCGTCCCCATTGTAAACAACCCCTATGCCGGGCAAAGTCAACGTCAGCATTAGGATCTCGTCAGCCCGTTGCCTGCCGAATCTCGAGGCGACGCGGTGATTGTCGTGATTGCCCGAGACCCAATTGGCAACGCTCCCGTTCGGCACGTTTCCCACCCATCTGTCGATCAGCTGTTTGAAGTCTGAGGCAGTCGACTGGTTGTTGAGGTCCATGATGAACATAAAGTTGAAGGGGACCGTGGATCCGGACTTGTAATACTTGACCGTCAAATTGAACTCTGTGTACGCTTCCGTGAGGATCATCCTGGGGTCGGAGTTGGTGCGATTCGAGTGCTCGTCCATAAGGTTTCTCCAGCTTCTCAACACGTCGTACGTCTCGTTTTGGTCCCTCGTGTACACGTGGACCAAGCTTTCGTAATCGTCCTTGGAGAGGTCGGTCCTGTTCGCGCTCGGCTCGTCCAACAGCCTCTTGTCCTCGAACATGTGATTGATGGCGTCGATCCGGAAACCGTCCACTCCCCTGTCCATCCAGAACGTCAGCACGTTCTTCATCTCCTGATCCAACGCGGCGCTCCTGTAATTCAGATCCGGCTGGCCAGCAGCGAACTGGTGCAGATAGTACTGCTGTCGAACGTCGTTCCATTCCCACGCCGAGCCCCAGAAGACGCTCAGCCAGTTGTTGGGCGGTTGCCTGGTCCCGTTCACGATCCTCGCGTCGCGCCATACGTAGTACTCGTCGTACGGTTTGATCCTTTGAACGCTCTTCTTGAACCACGGATGCTCGTGGGAACTGTGATTGGGCACGAAGTCGAGGATCACCTTCAAACCGAGAGTTTTCGCCCTTCTCACGAGCCTGTCGAAATCTGCCAAAGTGCCGTAATCCGGGTCGACGTCCGTGAAGTTGGAGATGTCGTAACCGAAATCGACCTGGGGACTCTTGTAGATGGGCGACAACCAGAGAGCCTGGGCTCCTATGTCAGCGATGTGATCTATCCGGGCCGTGATCCCGTTCAAATCGCCTATACCGTCCCCGTTGCTGTCTTGGAAACTCCTCGGATAGATTTGGTAGACGAGAGCATTTTTGTACCAGTTCACGTCCACGCAGTTGACTAGAGACGCGACGAGCAAGAGGCAAGGAACTGTTATCGTTGCTCGAAACATTTTGTCGAGCTATTGACGGGCAACGGGCCCAGTGTCGTGTATTTATTCGAAACGGATTCGATTAATCTGTTTACGTCGAATTACTTTTCCGATTATTATTGTGAATCGAAAAAAGAAGGAACGCGTGACTTTGTTGAATATCGGTTGTGCACGATGATAAGATTATAGCCGGCCACTTCGGCTGTGTTATCGCACGCGTATCGGACGATATGTTCTTCTTCTTGTCTGGGAAAGAAATTTTCCATATCGAAGTTGTTTACTATTTGCATCATGCAACCATGTATCGAGAGTTTTTCCGACACGTGATGCTTTTCTCTTGTTTAAAAAACAAGTTATGGTCGGCTTGGAAAATATTCGCGTTTGATAATTTATGATGTACGGATTGAAAGGAACGAGAGATTTATTATTTTATTAAGAATCGTTCGGATGTTGGAAAGAAAGATTATAAAACTATGTTTGATAAAGGAAGAAGAAAATGATTTCTTTTTATTTTTCTTTGGATGTTTTTCGGAATAATTTTTTATTATTTCCTAAAGTTATCTGATATATTTTTATTACGTATCGGTGTTTTGCATTTTGGAAGTAACTGTATCGACACTTGGATCGAAAAAAAGATCGAGTAAAAGTTAGCGGAAGACTCTCCACTGTGGAACATTGTAATACACCTCACTTCTCGATAAGATTTTTTTTTTTTTGAAATAAACATCCGTGTGAAAAATGATAAACAGCTATCTAATTTATCTCGCTTGTCTATGGCGTTTATGCAAAGTCTGTAAAAATTCTGCTAGAGATAAGGAATCATTGTCGACATTTTGTCGTAAATTCTTCAAAAAAAAGTCGAGAAATTAATTTATCGAGCGGGCACAATCATCAGTATGGAAACAGATAATTGGAATGGCGTGTCGTTAAAAGAGGGAAGTGGGATCCATTACCAAACAAGCGGTTGTTTTAATTTCGAATAGAGATATTCGTTGACAATAAAACGGGTAACAAAGGAAAAATGAAACAACGTGTAGCCAAAATGAAGCGGGCAATGGATTGAAAACAGCGCTCTATTTCAAAGCTATTTCCATGCATTTCGTTTCGTTCGAAATAAAAAAGCGTTTTATAACAAACATTACCAATAAAGGTTCTTCTTAATTGAAACAGAGGAAGGGGAACGAAAAAAAAAAAAAGAATATAAAACAAACACCGTCGATATTTTATTTTGTTTTATTTATTTTTTTCTTTCTTTTTTTTTTTTTTTACACGGGAAATGAAAAAGTTTCGATGAAAATGATTCGAAACAGGATGTGTTGAAAAGAAAAATTTTATCGATTTTTTCCGGTGACCGGTACGAATCCCCCTCCTCTCTCCCCCTTTCTTCTTTTGATCCGCGTAAAATGGATTCGAAAACGATTTATCAAAATTCCAACCGATTCGATAACATTGAAATTTTCAATCGGTTTCTCGGGTCTCCGTGTTTGTAAAACAAACCGCGCATAAAGATAATCAACCGAACGCCTATAGACTGCCAATATTCGTCACATTTGAATGATATCGGTATCCAGTTTGGGGGAGGAAAACGAATCAAAGCCACCTTTTTTTTTTGTTGCTTTTTTTTTTTTTTTTTACTCCCGATCAATCCGGCTCGCGCGCACTGGACAAAGGAAAACGTTTTTCGGATCGCTCGCAAAAAAATGTTCTCTGACACGCATTGTTTTGGTGGAACACGAGCAACGATACACTGTTGAAATAGAACATGGTCCACGTCGATTCCGGAACCACGGCTCAATATCCGACTTTTGTCACAGAAATCATTTCACTCTCTCTCTCTCTCTCTCTCTTTTTCGTTCTATAAATTAGAGATCCCTAGATAGATATTTTTCCCCTAGATTCTTCCCGAGAAAAAAGAAAAGGGACGAAAGAAAGAGACGAGAAATATTATTCGCATCTCGAGTAAATTTTCTTGATTTAATTAAACGTTTTGAGCTTGGGGTTAATTAATCCGCGAGATTACGAGTCTGAGGGTACGTTCCAACCCCTCCTCCTCCCTCCTCAACGTTCTCCGTAGAGTACTAATTAAAAATACTAACGTGAGAACGTGTATGTTGCGAAAAACACTTCCTAGCGCGATTTATATGATCGAGATTTACTTAGATCGTTGTGGGGGGGGGTTAAACGCGTTGCTCGCTTATAAAACGCAACGAGGGGACAAAGTTTCGCAGGAGCATTATTTCCGCGCGTAATTTTCCTCCCGGCTTATTGCGAACTGCATCCGTTCATTGTCCATTCCGGGTACAATTTCACCGAAACGATGAATTATTCATACTGTAAACATTCGTTCTTCCCAGGTAGTTATCAGTCTTTCCACCGCCACGTTCCAACACGGCCCCCCTCCATGCTTCTTCTTAAACCTGTGCTTTAAATCGGACTCGTTTTTCATTTTTTTACCGCTGAAACAACGAAACGTGCGAAACTTTGCAACGATTCCCCCTGTTTCCCGCCGGCAATTAGTTCCGTGAAAAAAGAAACGGGAACAATAACAATAATCGTAGGAAATCTAAACTTTTTTAGATTAAATTTAAAGAAAAAAATCGATCCCTTTGATAATTAATTCCACAAAAGGGAAGAAGGAAAGAGAAGAGCAATAATGGAAAGAAAGGATTCGAAGAAAAAGTTTGCGCGTGCGAGATGGTTGTTACGATCATTGAGTCACTCTGATCCCTCCACTTGCCCCCCTCCCGAATAATTAATTCTACGAAAAGAAAAAGAAAATCGTGTGAGACAACTGTACCACGACAAATTGCGTTCTGAAACGACAAAAAAAAAAAGCAATTAATTTCAAAGCGAAAAGAGAACAAACAAAAAATAGAGAAAGAATACGAAAAATAAGGAAAAGAGCACGAAACTCCGTAATGATTTTCTCTCCCTTCGCAATTAATTGAAAGAAGAAAAGGGGGGGGAAAAAAAGGAACAATAACCACCAAAATAGAATTTAATCGATCGTTCATACGAAAAGAAAATTTTTATGCTCGAGATGATCACGAACTGGCGACGAACGTTGAGATTTTAACTTAATTTCCACGGATTCGAAAGAAGAAAATGGAATGCTTTTCATGCGCGATCGCTTCGAAAGGGCGAGACGAGGGTGGAGACGTAGGGATTTGCGTTGCGCCGTTGTAACGAGGCCACGTTATGTCAGCCACCCTTGCCACGAAGGGATAGTCAAACAACTCCCCCCTCGCAGTTTACGGCCGTAATTAACTTCCTAGGTTATTAGCCCTCGTTCGCGGTCGTAGCTTCCTATCTCGACAGGACTTTGTCTCACGACTCTTCCCGCGGATAATCCACCCCTCCTCTTTCGCAGACTTTCATCCGATGTCGGGCAGCAGTTTTTCGAACAGTGTCATCGATACTCCATTATTATCTCGTAAATCGTAAAGGGGAATTGGTAATCGATGACAGAGTGTAACGGAAATTTCTTGTTGAATATCGTCGCGAAGAAGGAAGCTGTGTGCGCGTGGTTTACGTGGATGCGAATTGTAGAATCATCGATTGAGTTACATTATTTGGTATGACTTTTTTATTAAAATACAACTTTAATTAGTTGCGATGAATAATCTCGCTATAATACCGGTTTTATATTAATAATTTTCTGACTCTTTAAAGAGAGATGTAATTGATAACTTTGTATAAATAAAATTGTGGAATTTTTATAGATACGTCAACGCGTGTTAAAAAAATTATCTATCCGTGTTAAGTTAAAGAAACGGTATAGAAATTCTTTAAAAATGCGCAACAATTTAATTCCTCTAACCAATATAAATTTGTTTCAACGGTAAAAGAAAAGAATAATCATCCATTTCATAAATATTTATCTCGCGAGGAAGTCGCCCTTTTAACGTATACGTTTTCGATCATAACCTCGCATACGTTTTTCGAGATTCGTGTAACACGTGAAATGCATTGCAGGCCACGGTGGTTCGATAAATTGGCGGGAACAAAAGAGAATGGACAGAACGGGAAAAGCGGCGACTCGTTACACACGTGATGCTAAACAGTCGTGCATCCACGACTGCAAATTAATTAACCCACGCATGCATTATTATCGAAAGCACAACACGGGACCAAGCAATGTGATCCTAATTAAATTTTCAATACGCAACAGTCCATCCGGTAAATCAACATAGTTGGAATACCATGAAATTAAATGAGAGCACGTTCTTCGAATAATTGCATCACACGCACAACGGGTATGTAATATGTCACCGATGGACCCCGCAATTGGAAAAACTCCATTTCGCATTCATGCCCTCTCTTTCGCGTATTTCCACTCGTAAGAACAATTGCAATTGCGATATTTAAAGCATAAAAAAGAATGTTGCTATTCTTTAATTATTCGAAACACAAATTGCCATTGATTGACCGATTCGACAAGAATTTCCAATTACGAATACGCATTTTGCATAACACATAAAATGATTAACGAATCATTTTAAATAGCAACTGCAATTCCAATCTTCGCTACTATCTACTTGATCGATATTATCCCCTTATGAGGATAAGAACGACACGAGGGATGAATAGGACGAAACGCATTGAAGATCTTGGACTGACATCGCCGATCTCCACCAAAGTTTCAAAGCAAAGAGAGAGAGTGAACCCTCCTCCCCCTACCATCAGTGCTCGGATGACGGTCGTTGTTCTCAGGTATTTCGTTGTTTCTAAGTGACTGTGGAGCAATGTCTGGCAGCTCATTACACCGGGTCGCGAACCCAGGAGAATCTCGTGCGAGGGAAATGAGATGGCGAACATGAGGTAGCGCGATGCTCGCCCCTTCCCTCTTGCTCCCTCGGTTGAAGAATTTTCGTTAGCCGGGGAAAGAATTCAGCCGCACAAAGGGCGTCTCCCGGCTTAGACGTGACATTGTGTCGCGAAAGTGGCTACGGTCGGAATAACGCGCGTCCACTGTAATTCCGTGGAATAACGTGGGTTCACCAACCGCGAAGATTGCCAACCTTTGCGCGCCGTCCTTCCTTCTCTCGCTTCTCTCTACTCTCCCTCGCGAAATTTTTCTCTCCTCGACGCTTGATATCTCTTCTGGATAAAGAAATTTGGGAAAACAGAGAGAGAGAGAGAGGGAGGGAAATGAGAAAATTTTCTTGTCCAAGTGGGGAAGGTGAGATTAAAAAGGGAGTCAAAGTTTTTAATTATTACTCGATCTTTCTTTGCTTTGTTGTTTTTTCTTGTCTTTTAATAGTCCATGGTATTAAGTTTTAATTAAGAGGAAAGGACGGAAGAGAATCAAGCTTCGATTAACGAAGGGGGTTAAATGATTGTCGATGTAGCTTGGGAATCGAGTTCTCGCTTGGATCTCTCTTCTCTGAAGACTCGAAGCAATCCCGGAGAGTCCAATTTCCTTCCCCGAACCTTGTGCGCCCGTTGAATGCGGCCCCGTGTATATGTAAGTTTTGCAATTCATATTTTCGAGGGTAAAAAAAAAAGAAAATAAAAAAAATTGGGTTTAAAAGGCCGCGCTCTGCCTCTCGAATGGAAATTGCCGCGGCCAGTTTTCTACGTACAGCTGCTGGATATAAAATTAAATAAGGCCGTGATAAAATCCCCCTCTGGAATGAAAATCTAGGCAACAAACTTACAAATTAACCGGAAGTTTATGAAAAAAATCGAAATCGTTATTCCGCAACAATTCGAGAAAGTACGTTCCTCTCTTTTTATCTCGATTCGTGGAATAATGATCCTTTAATTATTCCTCCGATTTCTGCAAGTAGAACTTCAATTTTTAGAAATATTTCTTCCTCGCTAAGAAATGTTTCTCTCTTTCGTTTCCCGCAATCAAGAGAAGCGAGAAAAAAGAATCCAGGGAAAAATAACACTTATCTATAAAAAAATTAAATTCAAAAACACTTGAAGATTTTAAAAATATCTCAACGCAGTTCAAGATAATTCTACGTTTCTTTCATGCTCGATAATGCCTTTCTTTTTCTTTTTTCTTTCTTTCTTTTTCTCCTCTCCTCGGACTCTCTTATCTGAAACAACTCTCCTGTTTGAAAAATCTTGACGATAAACACAAGAAACAGTCATCTGGCTATCGTTAGCACGCACAATCTACTCGGGGAACAATGAACGAGGAAAATGGCCGTTCCAATTAACGTTATTTATCAACAGCTAGAGTGTTTCAGAAGCGGGATACAAATACAAGCAATACCTTTCCCCTTTAACACCGAAATAGTCGACAGCCGTGAGAATTGGCCGAGCCAAGGAATAATAATTCGCGCTCCGGAATAAGGAGAAAACTTGGCGAATATTTTATATTCCCTCCTCCTCCTCCTTCTGCCCCGACAAACCACGGGAAAAGAAATTAGAACTTTAAATTCGTATTTTTTCCGCTCTGCGGAATTTGTCGATCCTTCCACGAAATACCAGAAATCGTAAAATCGATCGAAACGCCAGATCCATCTTCTTGAATCAAAATCTCCTTGTTGAAAATGAAAAAATAAAACTGAAGCTTTCGCTCGCCAATTCCCTCCGTAAGGGGGGTGAGAAACGAGGTGAGGAAGACGAACAGATTATTTATTAATCGATGAGAAATACTCGAGGGAACGATAATAAACTTTTGGCTTATTCAAAATGGCGGGGTGGGTGCGTACGTTGTCCGTTGAACAAGAACGAGAGACACATGACGAAGATATGAAAACGTTGTTTCGATGCGAAAGTCGAGTTTCGCGTTGGCGGAAGTTCGAGTGTCGTCGAGGATCATGATGGATCGATTTTGTGCACGGAGGATGGGGCGAATTTTCGATCGATCGATCGATCCAAAGTTTCGATAAACAGGAGGAGGGAGGGAGAATTTATTCGTCGTTTTGGGATGAGATGCGGCGGTTCTATTGGATGGTTGTTCGAAGGGTGAAGGGGAGATGGTTGTTTAATATCGAAAAAATTTTTAACACGAGCTCGGCTGACCGAATCGCAGGAGAATCTCCATTCACTTTCGTATTCAAAAGCGGTTCAATTTCGGGGTTATAAAGCGATCAAAGAAAGAAAATAAAGGTTCAAATTGAAATTTGAAATTCGCGGATTCGCGCTACCTGTTTTATATTGATATTAATGAAACGTGGAAAATGGTGGCGCGATATGAAGAAATATATATATATTTGAAACGCGTAATGAATTTAAATCCATTTCGGTCAATTAAGCGTCGGTCAATGCACCTATGTAACTCGAAAATTCTCGATGGAAGACATGGCAACGTGCATAAAATATGGCAATTAAGAAAACATCTTCTCATCGTGGGGATATAATACACGAAAAGTGTAATATCTCTTGGTAAAATGTTGTGAAGAAAAAAAAGGAAAAGAAGGCTCTCGTTCGGATCTATATCATTTTTATTATCGAATCGAAGATGTACTCGATTCGACGAAATTTTTCTCATGAATATTTAAATATAAATCATTTGTCTTTCTCTTTTTTTGATTCGTGAGACACGTACTCGATTCAAAGTCAAAACTAATATAACATATGTGAGGCATGGGTCGAATTCACACACGGTAGAGATCCAGCTTCCTGCGGTTCCAAGTATTATGAGTTAAATTTAACAAGTCACGGAACTTTCTCAACCTCTCTCCAAATACGAGGGAAGTTAAACTCTGGAGGCTGGCTTTCGATGTGTCGATAAATAAGCCTTAAGCGTCATCTTTATACACCAACTTTGTCTTGTGAATCGACTTCTATAATTAGTCTTACAAACTTTTAAATCTATACATATAAAAATCACATCTTTACGATAAATTAAACTTTTAAAACAAACTGCACTGTTTTAATCGTTTGTGAGTAAAAACTTGTCTCTATTGATCAAATAAATCAAGAGGTACGTCGTTTATTCGATACTTGGGGCGCCGTCCAAGAAATCTACTAAATCTATATCCTATTAACCATCCTCCATAATTGACGTTCAATCTTCTGGATCGCCATTTCGTTCCAAGCCTCGCATAATTAAAATAACGTAGTAAAAATACAATTCTCGCGGCTAATAGCGGTTCTAACGAAGGTTAGGAAAGTAAGCCGGCCATAATTAAAACGTAGCGGCCGGGCGCACCACTTGAATCCAAGCGTATAACACGACCTGTTCACGCACTTATATCGCTCGACAAGCGCAACCCCTCGCTTCGACGCAGCTCCCCTCCCCCTCCTTTTCTTTCTTCATCCCTAGAAAAAAGTTTTTCCCTCCCTCCACTCCCGGTTGAATGAAACTCGTCGTCGCGGGTGAACGTACTCCTAGTTTTCCCACGCACTTCGCCCTCCACGTTTGCCTTCACCGTCTCCTCCTCAGTCCTTGGATATTTCCCCAAGCTTTGGATAGAAGGGGGAGAGGAGAGGTTAGCTTTGGCAGCTAGTAAATATCGCCAATTCGAAGGAAAAACACGATGCTTTTTTCCTTTCGCGTTTCCCTGCTTCTTATTCGATGGAAAAATATTTGGATTATCACGGATTAAAAATTTGTACACAATATTTTCCCTTGTTATTCCTTATCCAAATGAAATCATCCGTCGAGGAAAGCATCTATCTATCTCTAAGAATAAGTTAAATAGATCTATCTTCTCGAGGACGCTTTCATTCACGCGCTATCTCTAACACACATTGTGGACAGTTTTAATAAAGATAAACGATTCAAGTGCGCGATACTTTGTTATTTGTAGAAGAACATTCTAAAGATGAATTCGACGGAGAATCGAGGTATGAGCAAATTTTGTGCGCGAAATTTTGTTATTCTTTCCGAAGAATAATATCGAAGCATGAATTCGGTTTTTGGAAATTCTGTTCAAAGGCTTGGGTTATCATCCAATGAGCTGTAATCCGAATCGAGATTGCCGTGTCTGAGATCACACAGGCTCGCGATTACTATTGCACCGTAAAATGGCCGGATTCCAAACCGTTGGTCGCATTCCAACGGTTGCGTATCTCGCGTCAAACGGAATTCACCGTGCATCCGTCAGATTGACGAACATCAAGGCGACGTTAATGCTATTTAGAGGGAACAAAGCGATTGGTAAAGGCAATCAGACTTTGGATCAATCGATTCTTGGTTATTGTCGTATTTTACATCAAAAGGCGCAATTGTTTTGAAGAAAGAAAGATGGAGAATGCTTGAACAAGAAATGGACGGGATTCGCATCGTGTTTTACTCGCAAATTGTGAAATGATATATGGGAAGACAGCCAAAAGAATGTGGATCAGATTAGCAATTTTTTCCATCGATTGTAATTTAATTTGAAGTCTCGAGTTGATTCTAAAATAGAATAATTCGAGTTCGTTTCGAGTACAACTGATGACGAACTCGAGGATCAAAATTAAGTTTCTGTGGATTTTATTTCGTGGATCAATGAAGAATTTCATTGAACTACACCCTGATGTAACGAAGAGTTATAAATTTCTCAAGTTTTCTGAATTTAATTAATATTCGTTTCGACTATAATAATTAAATTTTTCATGCGACATTTCGTAATCGATCTCCTCTCTACTCTTATCTTAAAATCTTACTCTTGTGAATTCTACGTTATTATGACTAATATTGTTTCTTTTTATTAGATTTTCACTTTGATAATAATCGATATCGCGGAAGAAGACAATAGAAAACAAAGCACATTATTCTTCGCTGGAAAATTCGAGCTGAACAATTATCTTCGAATCGATAATAAAAGCGACGGATGATTCAGATTGGTGAAAGATCGATCAAAATTATCCTGTTGTGACGCGATGTCATTTAAATCACTGCAATTTCGGTTGGATATCAATTTTCACAAAGATATTCGCAGATTAGGATTCTAATTAACCACTATCGTTTCCTATTAGCAATCTGTAGCAAAGGATATGCATGGTTAGGATATCAACAGCGCTGTCCGTCTCGTTATTGCTGAAATATCATCGGCGGTCCAATTGCAACGTGGATTGTGTAATTTGTATCGCGATAATAAGACGGAAAATAGCTGCAGTTAGGTCGTTTCGAACCGCCATTGGGAATACGCGTAAGTTTCAATTTCAATACTACAGTTTCCTAACTCCCCTATATCTAAAACACTTGCGTTTCGAAGGAGGGGGAAATACGTGGAACCTGGGATAAAGTGGTAAACTTTGAATTGTGTTAGCGAAAAAACGAAGAGCAAAGAAGGATTTGTCCTCGTTACGGGGTCTTGAAGCGAGCCTTTGTCTGCGAGAAAATGAGATTTAAACGTTAAAAAAGACGTACGAAGGGAAATAAGATTTTTCTAAAAAATTATTGGAATATCGTTGTGTTCAAACTGAGGTGGACAAAATGGAACGTCTGTGTAAAACCTTTATTCTTATAACGCGAAAGAAAGTATTAAATAGTAAGTATGAATTGCACGTATAAGTAATATAAATTTATTTAACACTTAATCTCAAACAACATTTTTTTCTTTCGTTTCAGCTTTGTTTTATTTATTAACAAGAAACACTGAACGATAATGTCGATGATTAGCATCGGCTACGTGCCTTCGAGCGCAAACAAATCCGAGAAACGATGACGAATCCTTAATGCAGAAGAAAACGTGTGTTGAATATTACAATTTATTATTATTCATCGTGATACAATTCGATAAAAAATACTTCTTCTCCATATTGTTTGAATTTGTTTGTGATTGGCCAGTCTTTTTAATAATTCGTTAACGGAACCGAAAATTTTTGCAAAAGAAAATGTTGAAACTATTTAACAAAAGTCCACAAATGTTCCCACATTTCTGGGACACCTCGTATAGAAAGAGGTTCACGAACGTTTCACTTTGCGGGACAAAGAGAAATATTTTTAGAAAAATATTTTCAATTTGGGATGGAAAAATCGGTGGAAACGTCAGCAACATAAATCCGGCATGAAAATACACGATCCTTAATACCCGAAATGAATCAAGAGGCTTGGAATTTTCTGAAATCATAATAGTTAATATTATTCATGATATCGTAATAAACTAGAATATCGTATGATGTACGATAATCTCGGTTTGGTGTCGAGCGATAGTTCAACTTCAACATTGAATATTTCCGCTTCACCGCTGACCAAGTTTGCCACGCGGAGGGAAAATTTATCACGGATAAATTTCAGCATCGCGGGATGTTTGATATTCCTCGCGCTTGGGGGGAGGAGGGGATATTCGCGAAAAACTGGGGAGCGAAGTTTGTTTTCCGACTACGAGGGAAAGTTGGTTCCCATGAAAATCCGTTTAAACTCGAGAAATAAGGGTTTCGTGACGGCAAAATAGCCACGAGGCTAACCCAATTTCGGCCTTTTAAAGGATTTCCATAAAGATTTTCGACCGCGGAAGAAAATCACCGATCGATCAACCGTGATCAGCTTATCACAGCCGTGGATCGTGGAAAATTATTTGTTGTTGCTCAATCAAACGTGAACAAAAATCTTATATCGATTCCAATATGGAGGTACGTTGTAAGTGTATTGTGTATAATTATAAAAATATTAAGCTGAATTTACGAAAATTCAGAGGATTGGAATCCAAAAATATCGTTTCGAGGATTACTCGTTGAGGAATTTAAGTTTGCGTTGGGCAAAGTGAGACAAAGATAGAGTGAAATGGTTTATTCTGTCTTTGTTCTAAACAAATGCTGATAAATTGCTTAATAAATCCTTCAATGATATAAATATAAGGATTATATATAAAATAGGTATGAAAAATTATCGTAGAATATATTCGTTTCTATAATGAAATGCTCGAGAGAAATTAAAGAATTATTATTCTTGATGTTTTCTTATATCGTTATAAATACGTATTTGATAAAAATATCTCGGAGAGCACATTATTTCATCTTGTTTACTCGAGATATAATGAGTTATGTGTTCTTTTATTTCGATTATCTTTTCATAAACGAGATAAAAAAAAAACAAATTCAATCTTCAATATCTCTAAATATTCAAATAATGAATCTGAAATTTCTGAGACATGACGTTCTATTTTGTTGCTTTAGCGACGAATCTTTCTCGCTCGCAGCGAGATTTTTAATTTCCTTAACCCTTTCGTTCCACGCGTATCTCTCAGACATCATAACATGAAACTAAGTTCAATCAACGTGGAGTGGAACCGTGATAAAAAAAAAGAAAGAATAATCCATGATTTCTTGTGCTCGCGTTCGTTGCAAGAAATCCATATATGAATGAGAAGAAACTCGTTCGTTTGAAAAATGCACGTGAAACGCAACGAGGAAACGATTTCTATCGCGATCTTTCCGAAGGAAGAGTTGGAAAGATACTCGAATCTGTTTCTGCCCGGCCTGTCTTCACCTCCTCTTTTCCATTCGTCGTCCGTCTTTGCGTTTGAACAGAAATCCCCTTCCCCTCCTTAGAACTTAGAAATCAGATTCGCGGAAAAGCTCCTCGCGATTTTCATTTCTCGATCCTTTCATGTCTCGATTACTAGTTTCCTGAAGCCAAACTGGCGGCGAGAATCGAGATCAGAGGAAGACGGGATATAAAGTTGTGTAATCGAAAAAGCAATTGTTGTTAGCACGCAAACATCCTTTTACAACCGCTCGGGCGGAAAAAGAATTAAGCTTTTCGAGCGATTTCCTTTATATGAAATTCCTTCTCTGCCGACAGTGCAGAGTGTTCGTCCGTTCATTTTTCATCCTTGATGAAAAATTTGTTGGATCGCATTCCTCGAAAATCGTTAATGGTTAATCAATGCATTTCTTAATTTCTATGAAAATATTTTTTTCTAGATTTTATTTTCACTTCGAAGAGAGTTATTGTAATAACTAGTTGATACATATGAAGTGACAAAATTCCTCTTTTAAATAAATTCACCTTTGATAGGTGAAAGTGACAACTTTTGGTATAATTTTTATCATACGAGATCCTTTAAGGACTACACATAGTTGTAGTATTAAGCCAATGGTTAAAAATTGTTACACGGTGAACGGAATAATTTTTCAGATTTTTAAGTGTCGAGTATTAAGAATGATCATACGAATCGTCTCCTAATATCGATTCAATACTCACCAAATTTTGATAAATAGGATATTACATGTTTAATATCGAGGATAAAACGGAAATATAAATGCGTCCACAATGCTTAATAAAATATGCAATGTGTTATCAATATGTTGCGAGACATATCCGATTAATCGGTACAAAATCTGTACAAATTTATGAAGCAGATTTATTAATAAAACACTTGGATATTGAAATTGGTAAACCGAATGATAAAACAATAGACGGACAATATTTTCAAAAGTGTATTAAGAGAAAGAGAGAGAGAGAGAGGAAAAAGCCTGAAATTTTTCAACACGCGTTAAAAAAATTACTCCATCTGCAGTTGCACTCTTTTAAAGAGAGTACCACTTTCGTTTCCACTCTGTAACGAAATTTAACAATAAAAATAAAATCCACGTATTTATCTTCTCCGAGGATCATCAAAGGTAAAAAAAAGGAAACGGAGAAAAGAAATGGAATTACGCTTACGTTAGAACAAAGTTGAAAGCAAACACGCGACAGGAGATACATCGCGATCGAGTCGATCGCAGGCGTCGAAGAAATTAATCGAATCCTCCCTGCGAGGGCACTTAAACGCGGCAGGCAAACAATTTATACGAAGAGGGTGTTTACGAGAGGCAAAGCTGAAGAGGGAGCTTGCTCCGCGTCTTCCGCTTCCCCTAATGAAAACTGCCAAGGATTAATTAATTTGCGATAAAAGGAAGGATTGCCCTCCCTCCCTCCCTCCCTCCAGGTGATGAAGCGCGCTTTGCCCGACCCGGGACCCCTCCCCCTTACCCCGTAACGACCTATTTATTATGCACAAGTCGGAGAATCCTTAATGGTCGGCGCAATTAGCCGATACCGGTGGTGCGTGACACCCCACCGCCGCGTCGAAATACGAGAATACGAGGTCCGCGCCTCCCACACAGCTTTTAACACCCGACGAAAGGAGGAGGAAAGGCCGATGATCGATTTAACCGGCACCCGTTTCGACGGGCGCGCAACAATTGATGCGCGGATGGCCTCGATCGTTCGATCGATCGGTCGATCGATGCATCGCCCGGGACGATAATTACGGAGATTGCACGCGATGAAAATAACGGTGGAAAATAGTGGAACTGTTGGGTGGTGAGAGAGAAGGGGGAGAGGGGGAGGAACAATGCTCGCGTTTCGTTCGGCCGATGTTTGCAGCTGGTCTGACTCGATCGGACGGCCATGAATTATTCGATATTTTTTAACGGAACGACTTTTCGGTCCGCGATGGGGGATAGTCGCGCGGGATAGGATCTCGATAACGCGCCGCTCGATGATGATCGGCATCTCTGTTTTATATCGCTTTCTCTTCTTCGCTTTTTTTGCTCGTTCTAGCCAATTGCTTCGAGGAATGGAGAAAAAGAAAGTTTCTGCTTTGAGTTTATTCGATATCGGGGAATTTTATTCCGCGTACACGTTTCGCCAGCTGGCTTCTTCGAGGATTAAACGACAGGCTGATATTGTGTTGATGATGTCGGTTTTTTTCTTTTTGTACGTCGAGCAAACGTGTTTACGTTTCAGAGGACTCTGTGATTCTCAAGAAGAATTAAAAGAGTATCGCGATAATATTTACTGGGATTTCCAAATAGTTTAATATATTGCGAGCAATGATTCGTGGGCGGACAAACATTGAGTTGAGATATAAAAATACCACTAAAAAAAGATTTCCTCTGATATTTCGCAATCTTAAAATAAAACCTTTCCCAAGAAAAAATTTCTTATGTGATTTCTTTTGTTCCTAGACTTCGATTACTGTCAATTAAACTGATTAGCTATCAGATCTTTAGAAAAATATGCGTCGGCCGCAGCACGCACAACTGTGAGCGGCGAGTGACGGTGATTTGAATTACGGAGTAGTACGGATAAATGGCGGGGTGGTGGCGCGCGTGGCTCGGCTCAATAAACTTTTTTTCTTTATAGTTACATTTTTCTTGTTTGCATATTAAATGACGGGCGGCCAGGCGCTAATCTCCGCTCACACCGTTAGAATTCTTAATAATCGTGCATCTGCTGAAGGAAGGAATTGCAGGCATTTCGAGGAAGCAAGAAAGTCGCGAACGAGGGCGCAGACCGCGTTATTTATGCAAGCAATAAAAGGAAAAAAAGAAGAAAAGAAAGGCGGAGAACCGCCATTGAGAATTTCTCCGATTAATAAAGATACTTTTTAAAATTGTTGTATCGGAGGAAAAGTATGAGAAAAGTAACAAAGGACTCGAATCCTCTTCCTTGTTTCACTTAAAATTCGGCCATCTTGAGCTAACGTTTCGTTTAGTGTTCAATGCAAAGCAAACTTCGAAAACGAAATATCATGAATATTCTGAATTGTTGTTAAGGAGAAGAAAGATATAAAAGAACCTGTTCCAAATTGAGACTTCTAAATCAGAAAATCCTAATTCATTCGAAACTGCCCAATTCACAATTCCACGAATCATGGATCTGCATATCTAAGCTTATGTAAAAAATGTAGAATAGAAAATCTATTAATAATCCATGATTTTATGCAAAGATTCAGGATTATTCGATCCGCTCTTTTGTTCATTCATCACCACGTTTGAATTAGAATCGATCTTCTTCTTCGTCTTCTTTGCGAAATGGAAGAAATTATTCAACGTCAAATCTGGAAAGAAAGAACGATTTCGAAAGTTAAAAATTCTCGCGCCACTTTACTCATTTCACTAAAACTTGCAAGTTCCATGCATGGAATTTTCGATTGGTGGTTGAAAGTTGGTATTATTCCAACCCTTGAATTCCGCTTTCCTGTTCCCCTTGAACGCGTTGAGGATCTTATCCGAGGTGAAAACTTCCGTCGACGCTGCTTCCGGGTGAACAGTCCGAGAGCAAACAAAAGAAACGTATACCTTCTTATTTCAAACTTGCTCGTGAAATAGTGGCACATGCATAAAGCAACGAGAAAACTGCGAAGGATAAACCGCTCGAGGAAACGATATTCGTTATCGATAACCGAAATCCCGTTGTCATTTCACTGCTCATAGATATTTCGAACTCTCTATGAATCGACAATATCATCGAAAATTCCAAACAATAATTCTTCTCGAATGTCTTTCTTCCTTTTTCTTTTTTTTTAAATTATTTTTCTTCCTCCAATTAAAATTGGAATTATGATTTCACGCGATAATAAAGAGAAACGTAGAGACGCGGTAAATTTGGCCGCAGAATGTGGAAAAGTAACGTGTTCAAATACATTTCGAATATGCAAACAGGGGAGGAGGAGAGTGGCGAAACAATAGCCGGTGTAAGCTTTTGAATTCGGGAAACCGGAGGCTCATAACGGGGAGGCAAACTCGAGGTTAGAGTCTTTGGGTCGCCAGACCATCCGGAACCGCATATTCTGAATGCAAAACAGCCCAACACCCCCTCTGAATAGATCCTCCGCATTCTTATACTCTGTTTCGTTTAACAACGATCGTAAACTGTGGACTTCCAGCTCCAACTGTTCCTCGCCGTTTGTTCGCGGATTAAACTTATGCATGATGTAAACTAAAATAATTAATGAAAAGAACGTTGCCGACTTTGCGTTCGCTTTTGGTGGATTTCATATATAAAATTATTATATGTCGAAATGGTAAGGAGAGTGGAGATCTTCTTTTAATAAATATTTTGCTACTTTATTCCGCGATAATATTTTGATGGCGCGTGGAAAAAGTTTATATTGCGCGGAGAGAAATTTTACCTAAAGGACGAAAATATGAAATACTCGGATACAAGTCGAATAGCTTGTCTATATTTTCGAGAAACGTGGGAATATCATTTAATACGAAGAATTAGAAATACTTTGAACGAGATATATTAAAAGTATCGTTTCTTCGATATTCGAGCATCGATGGACCAAGTGAAATATATCTTAAGAATTATAACAACTAATGTTATAATTATTGTTATAACAATAAAGTTTATTCGGAATTTTTATGGAAATTAAACTTTTGTTAAATTTAATATGAGGACACGCAAGAGAGGATATTATTTAAGAAAATAAAAATTCATAAATTGTTTTGAAAGAAAGTAAATTGATATTCGAGAAAATGAACCACCAACTTGAAAGAGCATCTATCCAATATTCGCTTTAAACGAACAACGTTTGATGCAACGTTCAAATATAATAGTTCGAAGGATGGAAAATCGCGTTGGGGAAAGTATTAAAAAACGCGGACAGACTTTTAACCGTTTCAACAATAAAATAATAAATTTGGCGTTCGTTTTGTCCGGGAACGGAACATTATGCAAATGATTTCTTTCGCGAAACGGAATAACATTGGATTTCCTACATTTCGAGAGGATCGTTCGCGTAATATTTCACGTAAGTCGAATCTCGTATTTTTCTGGGAATGTCCGGCCAGCTTTGTCAAACTGTGAATACGACGAACAAAAGATCGTGCGGCTACAGAGATTTATGAGATTCGCGGAGCGGTGACAGTTAACAAAAATAATTCTAGGAGCAGAGCGGAAATACGATCTATTCGCATGTCCGTGACAGATTCCGAGGTCTGTGCAAATATTGGCCGTATTCGTGTCGTATTCCATGCTTAATTTTTCTTTTTTTTTTTTTTTTTTTGCTTCAAATAAATTAATGTAAATCTGGGAAAGGCAAAATATCTTTTCGATTATTTCTTTTCTTTTTCTTGTGTGACAATAGTAATTGAACGAAGTTTATTTTGTTGCAGTTGTATCAAGTTTTGACGAGAATCAAAATTTTAATTTTCGAAATCACTGATCTATGCAAAATGTAATTTATGGACGTTTATTTATAAGGCATGCGATAGATCGTCATTATTGATATGTTTGATTGTTAATCGTGTTTGGAAGCAAGAAAAATTTTGGAAAAATCATAGTTTATTTCACTTGATCCTTGATTTTTACACCAAAAGAGCAAGCTTTACGTTTTAAAAAACTTCAACGCTAAAAACTCTGTGAAAAAAATCTCAGATCTCTCCAATTTTTAATAAATTTTATCGTGATATTTCTGCCAATATCTTCCTAAATTCTATTTTCAAGATATTTAACACTTTTCACTTAACCTACCTACCTGCACTCTATCACTTCATATTTCATATTCCATCGATAATATTAATCTGTTTCTACAATTTTATTCGTTTCGCGGGAAACGATCCGTCAAGTGGACAAGAGTAAATATATTCGAATCTTTTAATATAATTAAACGTTATCGTGACAACGTTCACCTGAATTTCCAACTACGAATTTATAACGATGAAATCAAGTGAGCGAATCGAATTGCCAGCCGGACTGGAAATTATCCCAGAGACAGACAAATATTTTTGGACGGTAAGAAACAAGTTGAAGGGCGCATAGGACGGAGGCTATAAAGCAATGGCTACTAATTTAATACAGACACGACAGAGTGGAACCGCGATAACACGACACTGAGGCGGAACAGTAAAGTGGCTCGGGAGGCTCGTAATGGCTATGCAAACTATACCTACAGTTTACAAGGGGAAATTTAATTCCGGGTGAGGGCTCACCAAGATGCTATACTATCCTTTATTAATCCAACCTTGAAATTCATACCTCGTGAATAGTTGTACCCCCTTGCATTGTTAATGGCCCCGGTGACGTTCGTAATAATCACGGGCCGAAAAACTTGTGGAAAAATTGATCGACCTTCAACATACCTTGTTCCGTATCTGGGAAGAGAAACAAGAAAGGAAGAAAAATATTTTTTTCGAAATTTTATTTTTCAGTAAGTAATTCTCGAAAGTTATTCTGTATTCGAAGAATAAGAATCATTTTCTCTTGAATAACAAAATTTTTCGTTACACATTCATTCTCGCTCGTAGGATAATTTTCCATTCGATTAATTAATTGTTAAAGTATCCGGCCAATCGATTAATCAAACTTTCTCGAAATTTTCTCCGACGAGGAAACGTTATAACTACTTCCTTCCACGTACTTACACACGTAAAATTATCTTCCATCCACTCGTATTCCCAGACATATTCGTCCATATCTATACATCATCCAATCCTCCATCCAAAAGTGAAACCTCTCTCCTAGTACTTCATAAATTTTTCTTCTAATTTCCGCGATTCCCTTTCCCGCGAAGAACGGTTGAAACTACTGTCCTCGAAATGGACTCTCTCTCCTTCTCTCTCTCTCTTTCTTTCTTCCACCAATTAAATTAAAACCACGGACTTATCGTGAAGGGGATTAAAACTGAGAGATTCGTCCCGACGAGTTCGAATAATAATCGGTTCTCTTTCGTTCTTTTCCCTTCCATTTGCCCGCCAGTCCTGGCGATTTGTTAATCGTGCACCGGATTCAAGATTCAATTACGAATAGACGAGAGAGATCGTCGGTGTTTCACTTGCAAAGCTGTAAAACGGGCAATGAAACATCGGGTATCCGGCATCTATTATTTTACAGGCGGCCCAGATTCGACCGAAAGAAGACTGGTGGCGAAGGCTGAGAGAGCAGGATTATATAACCCCATAAACCCTTTGTGGAGGAGGGTTTGGAACGCCAGCTGGGTAATCAAAGTCTAATACGAACGAGCCCATATATCGTGGCGGGGATTATTTCGAGTATATATCGTTGAAGACGATGCTGTCAGGGATGTGAGGATCCTTCCTTCCCACGTATTCCAAATCGTTGGAATGAAAATTGAAAGTGCGATATTAATTTTTTTTTTTTGAACAGTTTCGAATTTTTATAGAATTGCAATTTTGTAAAAAAAAAAAATCACAAGTTGAAATTAAAAGTTTAGAATATCCTTCATAGAAATCTACATTTATGCAAGAAATTTATATTTTTATTCTTGAATATTAAGTTGTGTTGCACACAAACGAAGCAAGATCACGTTTTATCAAAGAATGTTTTCGTGAGAAGGAAATTTAAAATTGATTCTCGTTACTGGAATTTATAATCCACAACTTTTCATTGACAAGATTTTATTTAAAGAAAGGAAATCACGTGAAATCGAGTTATTTTCAAAACTAAAATTAAAATAAATTTTCGATTGAAATAAATAAATTAGCTCCCTTTATTCGTACAAGTACTACATTTCCTATGAAAGATAATCTACTAATCTAAAGATGGTCCAAGATAGTTCACCACAGACAATTATTCAAACAATCGATTTAATCCACTAAGACCTCTCAAGATATTCTTAATTCGTATTCTTCCCTCGTTGAAACCCCCCCCATTCGTATTTCGCTCGAAGAGATCACCTCTGTGTATGTGTGTGTATGTGTGTGTGTATGTGTGATCAAGAACACAGAGGTCGCGAGGATTGCAGAATCGGATTAATTAATTGTCCAGCGAGAAGAATTTTTACCAGGAAGGAAAGAAGGAAAAGTTTTCTTTTTCTTTTTTTTTTTTTTTCCCTCCCCCTGCTGCAAGTTTGGGATGCTTGATCCTGTGGTGCTCGTAAATCTTGCGAGCGTGGCTCGCATATAAATTAAAGACGTCCGCTGCGTATCGCGGCGGACGCCATTGCGCTATTTGCATTTTCACGTCACACACGTGGAAACATATGGTGGCGATACCGCTTCTTATATCGGCATCGATGACTTATTCGACGAAACCGACTGTCGTAAAAGTGTATAGATACGAGTTTAGAGACTGTGCAAGGGAAAAACACTTCTTCGGAGGTATCTGGGGCTAACTGTGTGGCCGATCATCCTCTTGATCGTGGAATTTTATATCTGTCATAAAATCCAGACGGCGGGGTGATGTGGAATGATCGTGGAAAATTATTGCGCTTCTCGCGATTATATAAAATAATGATGGTTTTTCTTAACAATCGGGGGTAAAATATAGAGGGATTTGAAATTAGAGATTGAATGTTGTTTAGAAATACTTGATACTTTGTTAATGAAACTGTCAATTTGATTGTCAATTTGAAGATTACACTTTTGATAATTTTGAGAAAAGTATTGTTTGTTTGTAGGTGTTCTTGTTGATTGGATTATTGTCTAATTTTTTAAAATATTATACACATCGAGATATTCTATATTATAAGTTAAATATTTTGAAAAGTGATTAAAAATAAAGATTTTCTCGTTATAAATACAAATACATTTCTATTTTTTTTTATTTTGATTGTTATAGATATCGGAAAAAGTTTTTTTTTTTTTGATGTCAATATCAATTAATATTCCTTTTTCACGGGATGAAATATGAAAAAATATATTCCACAAGTAACTTTTGATCGATCAAACAACATATTATCACATTTTGCAAATCTGTCTCTCAACTTAATCGATATAGATCGTTCCTTTTATATTTTAAATCCTCTTCTCTGTACACGTTTTCAATGCATCGTTGATTCGAATAATGAATAATGAATGGAAATCAAAAGGTCGATGTTAATTTTGATTCTGATTAAATCGTTTTTTTTTTTAACGAATAATAACGCGAATAACGATTGATCGCGAGATATTTGAACTTTTCACGCGAATCAAAGCGATCAAAGATTGGAAGCCGATTCGTTCGATTTTTATAAATACTTTCCATGCCAATTTCAATTTTAAAGAGGAATTTCATCAAATTATCTTTAAACGAACAAACTTTAAATTCGAATATGTAATTATTCGAACGTACAATTACGTTTCGGATTATGAAAGCTGTTTAAGAAATTGATCGATTGCCCGGCTCGATGTTCGAGTTCTTAATCAGGTTGTTGATCTTAATAGAAGCTATACGATAAGCCGTCGAGCCGTTTTTAATACCTTTGGAGATTAATTAATAAGGGCCGCCTAAGGTTAACGATGATTGAATCTACCTTTCATCGAACAATTTGCATTCACAAGTAACCGTGATTTGCATTTTCTCGATTCGCCCTCTTCGCGCAGAGACAAGAATCCTAGGGAGTAAATAGGGCCAATCTTGAATCCGTGATTCCTCAGATTGAGAATTTCACCATATTGGAGGAAAATGTTCCTACGGCAAATTTCCACTCTGACTTACAAATTTTTCTTTGACCCCGCACAATTGAGGGGGGGGGGGGAAGAAAAAGAATATCAATCGAATAGCAAGTCGAAAATCTTGCGATTTTTATTAAACTCTTATTTCCGCTTCGATGAAATCTCCTCGAAGATGTTTTTGAATTGTCAACATCGACTTCGTCTACAAGAAAACAATAACATTCGAATATCTTTATTTCGAAAGGAATTTTACATTTTTTTTTTAGCGTCAAATTTACGTAGTCGCGCGAAAATTTTTCACTTATTAAATATAAAAAAATTTAATGTACCAAAATCTAATTAACAAACTCGTTACAATCCCTCGTACGCGTGACAAACGTGTTGTTAATTTCCGTGAAATTTCGTTTCTATTTCACGAAGAGTGATTATGCTCATTACAAAAAGAAGCAATCAACTTTTTAAAATAACCAAACTAATTACTAATTTTCTCGTTTCATTTTTCTACACACACACACACACACACACACATATATATTTTTTCGTACGAAATTGTAACGTAACCAAAATATTTCCCTTTAAACGGCGGTGACGAATCGTGTTAAATACTGCAAAAACAAAATTAATAAATGCGCGTAACACCCACTGCGCACAATTATACAAGCACATACACACGCACACGTATAACTTTACATAACTGCATCTTCCAGGAGTCAAGGAAATTTCAAGAGGAAGATCGGACGACACGTCGCGAGGATAAAACCGGCACGACTTCCGGTCTGATGCTTACGCCACGCTTGTGGATAAAAAGAGCGGAGAGAGCTCGATGTTTCATCCGGATTTTTTCATCCGGAACGAAAGGGTAGCGAGCAAAGTGAGCTCGACCTCCCCTCCTTTTCTCCCCTCGCGAAAGAAACCACCCCCTCAGCAGAGGTAAAGAGGGGGAGATCATTTGGATACGGAGATAAGAAGCGTGCAAAGAAACAAGCAGGGGCACGATAAGCGTCCGAGCATCGTGCGTCTCTATCTCGCGACCTAAATCTGAAATGGAGGAGTATTGGAGAGAGAGAGAGAGAGAGAGCGGCCATTTTTTTCGTTAATAATAACCCGCCACGCGGGTGGAAACGCGCTAAAAAAAACCTCGACTCGATCTCGGTTGTTGATAGAAACCCGCGAGTCACGATGGACCATCCGCAGCCAAGGCTTGCAGAAGACTTGGAGAATGCTTGAAAGGGTGTGCATTTAAGGACGGTCTTTTAGGATTGTTTGAAAGGTTGGAGAGGAATTTGCAGGATGTCGAAGAGCAAAGAGACGTGGTGGTACTGTTTACGTAATTCCAAGTCTGCGTTTGTCACTTGCCTGGAGATTGGGAGATTGTTTTCGTTCGTTTTTTTTTGGAAATGTATTGTTTGAATTTGTTTGGACTGTTTATCAGATTCTTCTGATAAAAATTGTTCGACGAGCTTCGTCCCTTCGTTCGTTAATATTTAATTAATAAAAAAGGTGAGTTTCAATTTTTTTATCGAATCAAGTTGGATTAAGACGGATTTAACTCTTGATTCTTCCTCGGGAAAATGAATCGGATTAAAATCATATCATCCCGATGATATAATTATCACTGCCTTTTGAAAACGCGTTGTGACTTTTGTGAAATGAAAAAGGGTAAAAAATTTATTGCCCTTTCCATGTATCGGGATCGCGATATATTTTTCCTCGTTCAATTTTAATTTCAAGCAGAGCTAGATGGAACAGCGTGTAACGTAAAATATAAAACGAGTACGTAAAAATGTGAAATATATGAAACACGCGAGAACTAAGAATATTACGAATAGTTTGACAGATTCGATTTTAAATATTTTAATAAAACTGAAACGGATGAATTATTATATTTCATGAATAGTATACAAAATCTAAATTTAATCTATAAATTAATTACTCGTGTACTCAATTTTAAACCAGTTCTCAAATGACTCAAATCCTGCATCTTCTGTTTAACTTTATACGATAAAATAACATCCATTTCGAAATTAAGCAAATTCACGATATATGTTTGAAGATAATTTCGAGCACGATTTCGAAAAAAAAGAAAACATATTTTCCTTCAATTTACTTCATTTTCTAGAATAATCTCTATCCGACGGTATATTGAAACTTGCTTCCATCGTCATCAGCAATCCTATAAGTATTTCGACACCGATTCAGTGAAAAATCTTGAGGCCAGAAATGAAACGAACTTCTAACGAGCGTGGATTTTTTTCACGACAACGTAGAATGACGTGTCATTATCCGTAAAACGAGCGCAAATGAAAAGAGGTACTGTATTTTCCGGATGAATTTAACATAGAAAATGAAAAGGTTGAACGTTGTGAACGTGTTAGAACGCGTGTTCCAGATAAGCACGAGTGTGTCCCGCTCGCGTGGAGAGTAATTAACATGTCCGAATTGAAGCGCACGGTTCAACAGTAGGATGGGATGAAATTTTGTTTAAAAATCATCATTTTCCTCGCGTCTCATTTAACCATCACATTTTCCTGGATATAAAAGTTTTTAAATTAAAAGATATTCCTCCTAGGAAGTTTTAATTAGAACGCGCCTGGAATTGCGTATAAAATTTTTTTAAACTCGAACAATCGAAATCCTTTGCGAGCCGTGTAATTAACCATAATTAATGCGTTAATTATTCGTTAACTGTTCATCAGTTTATTTATATCTCCATCCTCTGTGAGCCTACATATTTACGATGGTCATCACAATCAAAAGAAAACTCAACATCCAACGAACTCTCTCGAAACTGAATTGAATTACTGTCATCGTTGTTTTGGATATTGGCTCGTAATTTAAAGAAAAAGGAAGCGACAAGAACAGAATGTTGCGACGTATGTTCACGGACAGAAAATTGCCAGAAAAATATCCTTTGTGAAAGGAAAGTAGTATAAGCGACTTAATTATCGATCCTTCATCTTGACTTCCACTTTGACTGCGGTATCATGGCATCGTTATACCTCTTCTCCTTTCCAGAAAGAAAGAAAGACGAGAGGTAGACGCGTTAAAAAAAGAAAGGAGACTCTAAGAGCTATGCATGGGAGGAATATATGAAAAGCAACTTTTGTATGAAAGAAAAGAAAAAAAAAACAAAATGGACTTCGACTGTGGAGTAGAGGAAAGAAAGCCATCCTCATAAATTTATCACGACGTTTCTTCCTTCCCTTCGTAATTCATAAAGAAGGGAAAAAACCTTTGATATTCCTTCCAATATCCCGATCGAACTTCTCGAATACGCGGATCCCCCCTTTGAATCCCCTATTCGAACTAATTCAACGGATAGAACTTGTATTCTGTTGGTACACAACTTGGTTCATATGTCAATGGAGTCGAGGGAGAATAATTTCCGCCAAGTTTGGCCGTGGATGTCGCGGCCAAAATCGTATCAAGGGGAATCGTGATGAGGAGGACGATGGCCATCCTGTTTCGAAAATCCTTTCTCCAATCTCTGGGAACTGGGGATCCCCGGATATCCGGAAATCTCTTCGCCGCGAAACAATCCTTGTTCGTTTCTAACGACGATCCCTCGCCGCCAGGGATATTTCTTTTTCCAACCCCTTACCGAAACTTTTCCCTATTGGATCATGAATTAGCGGGGAGAAGGGAGGGGGCGAGGACGAGGGGAAGGGGAACACGAGAATTATCGAATTATAAGGACTGAGAGGGCATAAAAAGGACGGGTAACGAGGGCCGAACTATCGGATTCCCTGAACCGGAAAGAAGCGAGGATTAATTGGAGCGTGCACACAGTCGAAGCTTGATCCTCGCGAGCGAGTGATTGGTATAGAGTTGGTGAAACGGGATAGCTTTTAATTTATAATCACGGATAAAATAATTTTTTTTCTTCTGTCTTATAAAACGATGTATTTTTCTATTATTCAGTATGCATCGCATCATTTGTATTAATCGCATTCTTGTTCAAAAGTCATAGGATAGCTTTTATTTTTTGTGAATGAAATTTCGATATTGTTGTAATGGTCAATAAACATATATTCAACTAAGGCAGATTAAATTTTCGAAATCAATTGTCTTTACGATAAGTAAAGACTTTTATAATCTAATAGCTATCGTAAAAAAAAGTTATTAAGTATTTTTTCTTACTGGTTAAAAAAGGGCAAAGAGACGGGTGATTTTTCTAGATTTCAAGAAAAGAATTGGAAACTATGTGTAAGATCGGGCCCATTAAGCAAGATCAACGGCAAGGGCAAGAAAGGAAACGATGAGGGTGGTGATCCGGCACGCGAAGGGAAATAAATTCGATTCCCGATAGTGTTACCTTCATATTTTCTTGGACCCCCCATAAATCTCTTATTCAACGATCTTATTACGATTCATCTTTCTAACCTTCGACAACCTAATCGAATCTTTCCACCTCTCGTTTCCAGTAACAACTTGTCGCGCGAAAATGTGTTGTTGTTCGTCGAGATAGAAAAAAAGGAAAAAAAGAAAAACGTAAAAAAAGAAATTTATATCTAACGCGAAATGGGCCGGATGAAAGGAAAGGCGACCCGATCCTTGGAAATTTACTGGACAAGGACTCAACGTCGTCGGACTTACGAAGTTTCCAGGCAGATATTCGCAGCCCTCTGGCTCCCTGTTGCACTGTAAAATCGCGCCCGAGTGTACGTAATCCATCGAGATTGCGGGTCTGTCTCGGGATTTGTGAGAGCAGAGGGACGAGAGACAGAGAAAGAGGGAGAAAGACGACGAGATAGAGGGAAGAAGAGAGAAAGAGAGGAGGGAGGTAGATTGCTCCACACTCTGCGGCGTACGCTGCTTTTACAAGCAGATTGGATCGGGTCCTTCCAGGATTTCACGCCTGCCCAGTCTCAGGGTCGCGAGACGCTACCAATCCTGTTTTCTAAGCCGGAATTCCCACCCCCATCCTCGCGAAAGCATCTTCCCGGGGAAAGTCGAGAAAATTTCTGGCACTCGTAAAATCCACAGATACGCTCACAGGCCGCGGGGAATGACTTCGATCCGTGAAGAGAGTTTCGGAGATGATCTCTCGTGAAACCTTTTTTCTAGGTGGCTGTATCTGGAACGGGGGAGGGAGGGAGGTTTTTGTTTCGAGGATCGAACGAAACCGGCGCGTGGATAGCTCTTCGATTGGATCTCTTCCTTTCACGGAAAGATAACAAGTTTCTGATGATCAGATTGGAGGAGAATTGACGTGGAAATCTGAAATTACTACATAGGTATGGAGAAAGTAAGTTATTACTATATTGCGTGAAAGAAATAAATGAGAATAAGTAAATGGAAAGAATACCCTTTAAGTACTCTAAATACGTTGTTATTGAAAGAATATTTTGCAGGTAATTTTGAATTTATTATTTATTTTTACTTTACCTTTTTTTAAAAGGAAATAATCTAGGTAATATTTACTTGTGGAACAAACTAGAGTATTTCGAATCAAAACAAACTCGATGCAATATCGATTGTACATAGATCGTGAAACAAATAATCCATCTATCCATCTATAAATCCGATTGACAAGCATCACTTGTGTTCCGAGATGATTAAATTTCAACACGTAGCAAAGGCAAGGCCTCCAAACATCTTGGAAACACGTATCGATCTTAACGCGAATATTACGTCGGCTGTTCAAATTTATCAATCGCGTTACGGACAAATTCTCTCGGTCTACGAGACACTTGCCTCCGATTCGAATCGTGAATTTGCATATCAGAGGATTTGTGGGATCCAACCAGGTATAAATTACAAAGAGACAACTAGATTTGGTCTCATCCGTTGCTATCGAAAATAGAGTATCGTGTAACGATATTATGGAAGAATCGCATTAAAATACCCTTGTAATTTCATTAGCTCGTTGAACCTCGCACCATGACACAGGTCGAGCGTTGAATCCTTGATGAAGTTATGCATTTTATTCGAGCAAGCATATTAGCTTACGCTTCGCTATTTTTGTTTTTTTTTTTTTTTCATCATTTCCAATTGTATATATCTCTATCACGAAATTTATTTTTACGATCATCTTTCGAGAGAAAACTGTTGAAATTTCATCATCGATATTCGACTCTGATCCCATGTGTATCGTTTTTATTCAAGAAGCTCATACGGTTGAAAATCGTAACAATGCCTTGTAGAAATTTGATGAATGGCGTAACGATACTATGTATTTTTCTTCTTTTTACAATTTTTAATTAATATTGGTTTCGTATGTTTTTTAAACATCATTTTCCTATCGTACTTATTTTAAAAAATGCTTTTTTAATATCGATATTACATCACATTTTTTATTTGTTATTTTCTTATCATATTTTTTGTTTCGAAATCTTTTGTATCTAACACGAATATATTTTTAAATTTTAAATAATGTATTTTTTCAATAATATATTCTATTATTCAAATAATAGAAAATATATATAGTTTGAAATATATTTTTTAAATTCTTTTCAAAATCTTCATTTTTTTTTAAGAAAATTATTTTGTATATAAATTATTTTATTAAATATGCCATTTGGAATAAAATCCATCAAGGAAAATGGAAATAAAATCTTTCAACCCTCGAAGAAGAATCGAACTCTAGATGCTTTTCCTCATGTAAAGACGGTACTTTAGTCCACTTCGCTACTGTGCTTTGTGATCAGACTGTCTTTCTTTTATATATATATGTATCACCACTGTAACAGGTGTTCATGATCCCACATTATTCTGCTCTCTAATCGTGTAGAACCTGTGTCGAGCGTTCGCGGGGACAGCCATTATTCAAAGCGCATCACAGACAAGGATTGTTTTCAACGTGACACGGCGGATACGTGGTATCAACGTGTCACAATCACAAGATCGGTTGTGCAAATGTTCCACGACACGATCGTCACGATGTTATCCTTAAAAATCCATCCATCCAATTCGATATCCATTTCTAATTTCCAAAAGTAAAACTTTCTTCAAAAGTAATTATTATAAAAAAGAAAAGACGCGAATGCATATGTATAACGTCGACGTATCAAAATGTTTAAATGTTCAATTCTATGAAAGTTATATCACAGGAAGGCAAACAAGGATTTTTGATAAATATTTTAAGAAGATGGATATATTACAGGTCTGCTTATATTATTAACATATGCCCGAGGACACGTTGGAAAATCAATAGAGAAGAGCTTATTCCACCATTTAATTAGCTGGAAGTTGGAGAAATATTTCTCCTAGTTGAAAATTCGATGTCTCATTGAAGAAATCACTGCAATTTACCATCTCCCGCGGCAAGAAACTGTCTTGACAAGTAATAACGAACAATAACGAACCTAACTGCATAATATCATTACTCGTCAAAAAAAGAAAAAAAGAAAAAAAGGATACAAAAATTATTTCAATTGGATATAAGAGAGAGAAAAAGAGGGGAGAAAAACGAATAATTCGATAAAATAGTTGGCTTGGAAATTTCAATAAACGTCATATAAAATATTCAAACAAAATATACACGAACTAAAAGTTTTACAATTTTACTAAATGCGTATAATTTTGTTTCAAACATGTCGAAAATAATTTTTCGACACGAAGTGCATTCAAATATCAAGAAAAATTAAAATATTAATGCAAAATAATAGAATATCTATTAGAGCTATTAGAATGTACACGGAGTGAACGATGATTTTTTTTAAATGTACTTTTTAATTAATAAAATTTATTATCGCGTACATGATATAGATGATGACGTTGCTCTCTCCACTCCACTTATTTATACATTAATTGTATTAACTGCTTTTAAGATCCTCCAATTATCAATAATAAAATCTTTTCCACGACAAAGAACTTTCCATCCCCGTCCCCTCCCATCATACTTAGTGAACTCCTGAACACGAAGCTTTTTATTAGATCAACGAGGTTAAACATTCTCCAAAGACATCGGCCACTGTTCTTTTTCTCATATAATAGTACACCTTGTACTCCCCGTGGCCGATACAAAGGTTGAAAGTTCGCAAAACAGGATATTAGCTCCTCGTTCTACACTAAGAAACAATCAAGAGAGGGGGGAGAAAAAAGGGGCATTAAGGAGAGAGGTGTACGTGTCGTTTAATGTTTAAAAAAGTTATATTGCCTTCTCCATGGAAAACTTTAAGAGCTATATAATTCTTCGAGAACAAGGTAAATAAAAGCCAGTGTCTGACTAATGACGGTTTTACTACTACTACTACTACTACTACTACCACTACTATTACTACTAGCAAGATTTCGAGTGACTCGACGTCTTTCGTTCGTCGAAAAACGAAGAGAGAGGGATTCGATATCGAATCGAAAGGGTCGTAACTTGGCGGTAAGACACTGGGGGGAGGAAATTCGGTCGAATTTTCTGTTTTGGGACGGAAATACGAGAGATCGATCGAGAACGGAACGCCATAAAATGCGAATCATCTCTACGGATGTTGATAAATGTTTCCTCGCGGAGACAGTTTTAATTCACCTTCCCCGCCGAGTTTTAGATCCCCGAGGGGAAGGGAGGAGGGGGTGATTTTTTATTTATCCCTAACCAACGACATCCACCGTGACGAAGCGTACTCGAGAGGAATCAGAGAATTCTCAAGGAAATTGTTCCTTTCCCGTTTTGCACTTGGAACAATTAATTTAACCTTCCTCTCCTTCTGTCACGCAGTTTTTTCCTCCCCACGAGGGAGGCAAAAAGTTTTCCAATTAACAATATTAATCCGCCAACATTCGAATCTAATTCCCTAAGTAAATTCCATTCCATGCAAAGCGAAGAAAGAAAGGAAAAAAATGTTGGCATATAATGATCGATCGTTCGACGAATTTCTTACATCGACGTTTTCGATTATCCCGAAAGAACCGTTTCACGCTCCCGGATCGATCTCTGTTACCAGTTAGCTCTGAAAAAAAAAAAAGAAACGGATCACGCATCACAGCCGCCTTTTCCCTCCACCCCCGTTTTTCTTCCTCTTCTATTAATACCAGAATACACAAATTTCTTCCCGTATGGTAAAGGGATGAACCGCCTCGTGCCGGCTACGTCCCTTTGAAGAATCCCGAGCAGCTCTCCCACGAATACCGCGGCCGAGGCACGGATGGTTAACGAAAGGAATATTCTCCATAATTCCGCGTAACGTTTCCCTCCCCCGATGGAATTCGTCTAAAGCGTGTTTCGCGCTCTAAGAGTATCAAAGGATACTCACCCCTCCCTCGTGGCGCTCCCTCAAAGACCGATGCACCTTTTCAACTTGACGGCATCCCTCCCTCCCTCTGTCTATCCATCCTCGGCCCTTGAACTTGCATCCAAAGTGCGAGAGAACGCGTGGAAAGGCGTGGATACGCTCGTGGGGCACATAATTGGCAAAGAAATCGCGTCTCTCGGCAAGAATCGTTCGAAATTCGTTCGGAGAGGAAGAATGGGGCGAGTTTACCAGATTCGTTAACTTTGATGGAAATCTTCGTCGCTTGCTTCGTCCTCCAGGATCTCCCTCTTCCTCCCCTACCCTCCCGGAAAGTTTGGCCGCTAACTCGAAGGTTATGAAAGTATAGAAGGGTGGAACGGCGCGCGTTCACTCTCATCAGAAATCTCTCTGTCACGAACGGCGGGATCCTCGACGACGATCATCGTGTCTAGAGATTTCAACCTAATTATCGCCGGGGCGGGAAGAGATCTCTCTCTCTCTCTGGATCTCTCGGGTAAAGAAGGAAAACCCTCGAAACTCGGTACAAATTTTCATTGTCATCGTTATAAATTCAGACTCTTCCCTCTCCTCCTCCCGTAATGTCCTCGGTAGCGTTTCGGGATGGGGGGATGGCGGCGAAATGAATGCGATTACCTTTAATTTTATGCAAAGAGGTTAAAAGGAGGGTGATTCCTTCTATCTCTCTTTCATCCCCTCTCCGCAGCAAAGTAGCAAGATTTAACTTTTAATAATCAGGCAGCTGATATAAGCTGCGAGCTTCGCGTTAACGTTTTGCGGAAGTCTGTCCGCTTTATAAGAAGCCGCCTCCCCCTTATAAGAGGATAATCACAGATCCGATGGGCGTTTTTCATCCCGTTGTGGATGCGGACGTCACGCTGGGATATCGAAAGCGACGAGTTTTTTAAAATTCTCCCTCTCCCCATTATCGTAAATTCACGTGATATAGGTGGAGCTAATACTGGAACCGAGTCATGTAATTTCGGATTTCGCTAATGTTCCTGATGTAGGGAAAGAGAGAGAGAGAGAGAAGCAAGTAGTGGATATCGAAGGCTAGATTCAAATCTACCAAACTTTATCTGGGATTTACAGTGACGATGAAAATGAGGAGAAGGAAAAGGAAAATGGGAGAATGTTTCATGTTGGATTTTGCTGGTGGACTCGTCAATGACGACGTCTGACGTGTATTTTAAACACCAGAATGGATGGAGGTTAGGAGGATTGGAGTTTGGAATTTATAATTGAGAAGAAGAATAATATTTCAACGAATCATTCGAGGAAAAGTGAAATTTCGATTTCAATGAGTTTCGAAGGAAAAATCTCGTTTTCTTTTATCATTCCTCGATGTGTGCAAGATGGTTCTGTTCCGTGCCATTTGCATTCTCATTACCATTGTCGGTCTTGTTTAAATAGAGGAACAACTGCGAGCCAACTCGATGAGTCTTCAAGACATTCTCACGATTCGTCCCTAAGTTAACCGTTTCACCAAAGGAACGTTACGTTACGAAAACATCGATAAATAAATTCCGTTCTCCATTCTCGTTCGAAAAAGACTGTCACGAAACGCGTGGAATGGAATAATTTTTCATCTTTAAGAGATACTCAACTTCTCGCAAAGTTTTCCAAGAAACTAATTCAACAACAACTAATTCAACGATCATCACGAGTAAGAGAAATTATCAAAACGTTTCGTTCGATATTGCTCTCCAAGTCCCAATTCGAAAGCTAAAAAGCCAGGCTTTTAATTGCTCCTCCTTTCGACATTGGTCGCTCGAAGATGTCGCGGGATGGGGCGAAAGGGTTAGCAGATGTCCCTTTTATATTCAACGCAGCGCGCTTCATTAGCGAACGCGGTCTCGCCCGTGGACCGCAACGATTTAATCCGAGCTTGCGCTCTCGCTGTCGCGCCGGAATTCAATTTTCCTGCGGCCTTAATGGACCAAAACGTAGCAGACCGCGGCTACACGGAGCCCGGCACGTTCCGCCCGCGAAATCGATGCCCCGATCCTGATGCAGATCGGGTGAATCGTGTGGACCGTAGACGTCGAGATTACGTGGGGGTTCGCAAAGTATTATCGGGGTGCTTGCGCAAATTCGAGCGAATGGGATGGATCGATTCGATTTGTTTTCGCGCGCGTTCGATGGACGATCGATGTTCGTTTAATGGATTTAGGGTTAGGACGTTTAATTGAACGGTTCGTGTAATCATTTATACACGGTGGGAGTATATCGTTTCTGATCTTTCATTTCGAATAACCATGGTTGGATAAATGGATTCCGAGTATAAGGAAATTTAATTAATAAATTGTATTGTGACGATATTGTGTGTCTGTGGGGAATTGCGCATTTTTAGCGACGAAAATTTCAGTTTGTCTGTTCATTTTCTCTTTTTAAATAACAACTTTGTGAAAATACGTAAAGGGAAAACTTTGAGTGTAAATTTTCAGATTTTTTTTAATTGATAATTGTTGTTGTAAAGAGTATTCAAAAAGCGTATTCAGAAACTTTCAACTGAATATTTTCTTGAACTCGGGATTTTCAGTTTGGATGAATTTTCTCGTTGCAAGACGAGGTTTCTGCTGGCCGATTTTTATCTGGCACGTTTCTTCGTATTTGTTACGGCGACATTACGTATCGCATTACGTTCCCCTCCCATCATTTGTTCCCGGTATTCGTACAATTGAAACAATGCTCGTCACTAGTTGAGATAATACTCGGCTCGGCCAGTGTTCATTTAATCGAGCATTAATGAAAATTTCGTTCCCAATAAATAGAGTTCGGAATAATGGAATTCCATCCGTAATTGAACTGTAATTGAAATATTACGGGAGGGGAAATCTTCATATAATTATCGTTCATGCGATGCATTGGAAATTGGAGTGGGCGTTTTCATTAATGTTGGACGCCGGCCGTTGTAAGTTATATCGCGAAGCGAAAATCTATCGTTGCTGAAACTAGTTCACCGAGCATTCGAGAAGTAAGCGGAGAAGTTTGCACGCCACTCGACGCACTCAGGATGCTCAAGTAGCAAATATGAGCGGTGTGTATCGTGGGAACCGCTCTGGGATTCGACTGGCACAGGATCAATAAGGGTTGAAATGGCGGATGATTATGATTATACGGGAGGAATCGTTCGAATCTTGGACGGAGCGAAACTATTTGCGAGAGAAAAGAAAAAGAAATTGATCGATGGACGATTTTTCGATTCTCTTTGTTCGACGAACGTTTCCCAGCACGATCGATTTAATTTCAATAATGAGTCGTGAACGCAGAGGGCCTTTCTCCGTTTCCTAATTCCGATCAGTTTGAAACTTGCTCTTACAACGCAAAGTCAATTCTGCTTCGCGAAACTCCGGTAATGGAAGCGCAAGTGCACTTGGGCTATTTGAGATTCACCGACGAAATAGGAATTACAGTTTGTTCCCGGATTCCGGTCTCAGATTTGTGTTTGCCATCCTTCAAACTTCATTTTCTTAAGGAATCTAGCCTCACGGGCGATAAATTTCACGCTTTCACGTACGTGTTCCAGTCGAATATAAACCTTATCGATTTTCTCCCACCCGAAAAAATAATCCGAAATCGATCAAGAATCTCTCCGCAACTTTTACCTTATTATACCTTTCTTTTCCATTACCATACAAAAAACTTTAAACCTCCTCATCCCCGTTACTTGGTGGATCGATAAAAACTTGAGAATAACATTCTCAGGCGAAGATACACCAGACCAGGCTGGTCGAAGGGATGCAAAAAATTTATATATTAAAAATTTTACCAAAAGCATCTGCCATCGAAAAAGGTGAGAGAGAGAAAATACAGTTTACAGAAATATTCTCTGTAACTGACGGGAGGGAAGGTTTTTTTTCCGCCCCAAGACGACCGTGCCTAAGGTTTTTTCCACGAAGGAAAAAAGTATTAAATTTCGTCTGGCGCGTTTCAAGTTGGCGGATGCAATTTGAAGATTAAGCGGCACAGCGACGCTTAATTAAACAAGCCACGAGTGTCTCTCGCAATACAGCTGTGCTCGAGTTCGGGGGAGGAAGCCAATGTCCTTTATTAAACCCTGCCATATTTCGGTCCTTTCCCATACGAGGCGTTCTCGACGACGAGAAACAAGCGACGACGCCTCCACGCCCCCTCTCCTCCCTTTTCGTATCGTTCCACACGATAACACGTACGCATCTCAGAGCGTATTAATAGCCGGCGAAACGAGGAATGTAATAACACGGCCATTCAGATAGTCACGTGTGTATTGCCTGCACGTGCACCCTCCCCCGCGTCTCAGATGCGATACACCGTGGTTCCAGCTAAATTGTAATCAAGCCCGAGAGATAGCGAAACAATGGGGCGCACGTGGTGCCCGCTTCATGGCTGTTCCCAGGCCAAGAAAGTCGGACAGCCTTCCCCCCCTTACCCAGCCCCAGGAAAATTTTTATCCGAGAGTCGATTCTTCCACCTCTTTAAACTTTGAAACGTTCCCGAGGCTAGTAGAAGTAGTCGATCCTCCAGGCTGCTGCCTATTCTTAAGCGAATTAACGAGTCGTCCCTTCCCTCGAAAACTTACCAACCTCGAAATCGCGTAAAGAACAGATTCATATCCGAATATAAAATCGAAACTTCGTCCATTCTAAACCGGTTAGATTAGTTTTTTGAATGTTAAAAGCAACGAGAACAGGATATAACGTGTGCTCCATTATATATTGTTGAAGCTGTTCGAGCAACGCCCCCAGGAAAACGGATATTGCAACAAATGTTGGGATATTTTTCAGAAAAAGAAAAGAAGAAAAAGGAAAATTGAATGTACCTTTGATTGATTAGCGTGGATGGAGGATTCTAGTAAATACTTTGCGCTAATTGCGAAATGAAATCCACGCGTTTCGAGCGATATTAGAGGCACGGAGCACTCTAAAAAAAATCGTATTAATAAACAGAGCGCGGCGTAATCAAGCTTGAAGCACAGTCACGCGCGAGCTGTAAATGTTGAAAAAAAACTTTGCACGGTTACGCGTGTGCATTAATTAAAAACCTCCTAAAGCACGGAGGCACTGAGGAGAGGATATTGATTTTTCTACCGCGTACGTACTCTAACTCTCGCCTAACGGATATAACCTCCGTGTAAAGCGGACAACCCCTAACAAACTTGTTCCTTAACTCGATGCTGGGGCATAACCTGCGAGAAACTTACAACCTCGCCCCCAATCTTCCCCGAAACGTGTAATTTCGAACGCAACCTAACAAGTGGCCTTCCGAACGGAACGTCTTCTGGCTTCGATCGAAAATCCTGTCCAACAACAGGATCCGATCAGGCCGTATATTTTTCCAAACGTGGCGCAGGTCATCGCGATCGTGACGGCATCCAAGCCGCGAAGATTTATCACGGACGGTTGAATTACGACCGGCTGATCTTCAAGGGATCAAGGGAGAAAGTAAGGGAGGCGCAGTCGCTACATGAATCCGTGTCTCTACGAAGACGATTATGGGGGGATATATGGTGAAGTCGCGAAAAGATGAGAAAAGCCAAGCGATAATTTTTCTTTTTTAAATTTGATCTCGTGTTTATACTTTTTCAGGGATACTTCATCTCCGTTTATTTTAATTCGATGCTGATTTTGAAAAGAGATATATTGATTCGATTTTTTTTGCGTGACGATTTATTTAGATAACGATCGCGTTTAAAATTGTGACATGACGAGAAATTATTTACCGAGAATATTTAAAATCTCCCCCCTTCGTTAGTTTCGCTACATCCACTTTAATCTCTGGAAAGAGAAGAGAAGTCTTGCGAGGATGAAAGAATACGAGGAACAGTTGACAGAGACGTTTCTATTCGAAACGATTCGTAGGGAACGTGAAGGTTATCTGACCTAGATCCTGTCCGATCATTCAACTATTCGTGAGAGCTCAGAACGTTCTATTCCATTTCGTGACGTTAAATGAATAACGTGTAATAATATTTTACCAAAAAAAAGGGGGGAAAAGCACCTCGTACGACAGTGTGAACAATAGTGAGATTTGTAATTCATCATTTCCAGTTCATTAATCGTTCATTATCAACAATTGAATAACCTAACTGGGATAGGATGTCCATTCGCACGCAAAGCCTATCCTATGAATAGTTTATTTCACACAGTCACACGAAAATCACGATGATCCATTTTCAAGATATTCAAATTTGCCGGATCCTGTCCGATATGTAAATATACACAAATTTTTTGTGTATGTATATATATATATTCGAAATCATAAACAGATCTCGGGGTTTATTCCCCGAATCGAGGCTCGGGTCCAAGTCCATTTGCCTAACGACCAACGTTTATACCCGCCTGATCGTTTATGCCATCGTATTCGCCCCGAGAACATCGCCGTGGCGTTCTATTTACCGCGTCAACTGCAGCCTGTGTTTGTCGTGCCCGGGAAGAATACGATCCCACTTCACGAAAATATGCATAGCCGGAATCGGTATTTACTTCCTCACTCGCGAATCCATAATCTTCCATTGGTCGAGTGCGGTTCGTGTTCGAGCATCGGAAATTCATCTGTTAATTAAATTCTGTTGTTGTACCCTCTCTTCTCGACGTCCAACATTGCTATATAATTCTTTCGTAATTACGACGAAAAGAGAAAATAATAATAACCCATCGAATAATTAATGTCTAATCTATAAAATCTATGGAATAAAGCTCGTTCAAGGATTCTGTCTTACGTTATACAACGTGCTCGTTATGCAAATACACGTGTATTTCGTATTCCACGTAAACTTGCCACGTTATCTCGATCATCGAGATTATCAATTTCACGAGAACTTACGGAGCTTTATGGTAAAAGTTTGTTCGTTGAGTTAAGAAATACGTAAATACGTTTTCTGGCTGACCCACCTAAATGGATAATAAAACACCGGTATCGATCTTAAATCTTGAATCTGATCCGTTCGTGAGCATACGGAGGAATTACGCACGAAAATGTTACGCGTGCGTGCGCGGTTATATATTTTTTTTATCATCAACCCAACCCCCGACGTTATTTTCTCGGAATATATTTTTCCACCCGTTTCGTTCTCGCGCTTTAGCCTTTTTTAGTTTTCCGGATCGGTTTTAACTTTTGCGGATCGTCGATCAAAGGAACAAAATTAACGTCTCTAACGTTAAATTAATGCAATATCGTTAACGTAACCTAGAATTTAGCAAACACGAGCGGATAACACGGATTTCGCTTGGCTGCACGGAAACAATGAACCGCGGGCGCTCGTGTGAAAATCGTTTACCGAGATGCAAATTACAATTTGACCAAAATAGTAGTCGAATGCGATTCGTAGTGGTGCTTATTTTTCGCTGATTCGTATTGCACGTACGAATTTCTTGCTTCTTATTTCGATGGAACGCGTAGTCGTAGATACAAGTGGTAAAAAAAAAGAAACATAGATTTGTTGAAAATACGATGAAACGTGGCACGCGACCGAGCTATTAACCCACCATTACGGAACGATCAGCAGACCGCGTACCATACGATGTTTCGAAGTTTAGATTCACGCGAGCGCGTACGCGCGTTTTAAAAACGGAGAATTCGTCTTAAAGTTATATGTAAACGCACGCTCCTTTATTACGATGTAGTACAGATGGAATCTGGTCTACATGGCAGTCTGGCTGGAATTCTGGAAATTATCGTTACGATGCCACGCTCGGGATACGAATTAGGTCGGATTAGATCGGATTAGATAAAAGATGGGAAAGAAATGTACTGGAAACGAAGCAAAATATAAAAATTGGTTCTAAAAATTGAGTTTGCCGAGTGATGTTCGCATTAGACTTACATTAAACAAGTAGAATCTAATCACAGCCTGTTGCTAGTTTTCTAGATGAATTATCAATACACTCCCATATTCCCACCAAAATTGATGAACCGTAAACCGTGTACTGTAAATTAATTGCTTAGTCGGATTATACTAAAGCATTTCGATGTTTCTTTCCTTCGACTATGAATATTAATTCGATGATATTATCCTCGTTCTTTATCGATGCGAAATAAAAAATATTCTCCATTAATCCTTCTTTAATATATTTATCGAACCTAGGCCTCTCTGACATGCATAATGACGCGTTAACAATCCGTTTCGCAGGGAAGCATCATCGAGCGTCGTCGAGAGAAACGATGAGCGGTTTGGGACGAGCCGGGAACAGATCGGCGCGATAATAATAATATGTGGACGACTTGGCCGCGGACGAAGCGCAAGTGGCGGGACTCGGGCTCGTCTCGAAGCGGGCGCAAGCCTGGTGGCAACCGCGACGGTTTCCGTTTCATCTATTCGGTGGTGTTGGCGGCCTGCATGACGGCACAGGAAGCGAGGAGCGCCAAGTGTCCGCCGCCTGACACGATGCCCGGCTGTCCTTGTTACAATTTCGAGGACGGGCTGTTCCTGGAATGCGCCGGGGCCACCGAGGAATCCCTGAGGACCGCTTTGTCCGGTGTGATACACGCAGCTGAAGGGGAAGGTACGTGTACCTCGTTCCAACGAATACATTAAGATAAATAAGGGATCGTCATTTCCTCCTCCTCCCCTCAGCCAATATACGAATATCGCGGCGAATCGTGATCTCGATCTGTGCTGATCTTTTTGAATTCGAATAACTTAGAATAATTCTATTGACCGTCCGATGTTTATCCATTTAATGGGACGAAATTTTCGTCAATGTCCTCCCCCGATTAAGAGAATTCTATTATCCGGACTAATAGCCCGCATTGAAAACAAGGATCGAATTCAAACGCGAACGTTCGATTACTCGAACGAAAAATCAGGAGTGGAGGGAAATCCTATTATCGTTAAGGATCCGATTCGCCGTTCGTTGAAAGCCGTGGCCCTTTTCACGAGCGCGTAAGTAAATGGAGTTCCAGCTGTCCGAGCGGATCGCTATACGTACGGCGATATCGACGAACAATGTGGAATAATGAATCTGAATGTCTCTCGTTCCAGGTGCGATAGTTCAATCTCTGAGCGTTTACGAGCTGGACAGAAGAGTGGAGGAGCTTCGATCCGTCGCGTTCCCCGCCGGCTCTCAGATCAGGCATTTGCAAATATCCCATTCGGCGATACGCGAGATAAGCGAGGACGCGTTCAAACGATTGAGCAAAAGCTTGGAATCGTTGGCGTTGGTGTCGGGCCGGCTTCCCCACGTGCCGCAAAAAGCTTTGGCCACGTTGACCTCCCTGAAAGCGCTCGACTTGGAAGCGAATCTGGTCCACGAGCTTCCCAGTTACAGCTTTTACGGATTGTCGTTGATCAAGTTGAATCTGAAGGGGAATCAGATAATAAAAATATCGGAGTACGCGTTCGCCGGGCTGGAAGACACTCTCACGGATCTGAACCTGGCCGAGAACAAGATCAGAGTATTCCCTATGACGTCCCTCAGGAGATTGGAACACCTGACGTCTCTCAGGCTTGCCTGGAACGAGGTATCCGAGCTACCCGAGGACGGATACTCCAGATTAGACGCCCTCAACTTTCTCGATCTGACCAGCAACAATTTCAAAAAGATACCGCTCAATTGTTTCCGGTGTTGCCCGTCCCTAAAGATTCTCTCTCTGTACTACAACGCGGTCGAGTTCGTGGACAAGGACGCGTTCATCTCGTTGATCGACCTCGAGTCCATCGATCTGAGCCACAACAAGATCGTATCCCTGGACGTGAACACGTTCAGAGCGAATCAAAGGCTGAGGTCGATCGATCTCAGCAACAATCACATCCATTACATACGCGGCGTGTTCTCCAAGTTGCCCGAGTTGAAGGAGTTGTTCCTCGCGGAGAACAACATTCTGGAAATACCCGCGGAAACGTTCGCCGGTAGCACGAGCCTGTCTGTGATCTATCTTCAACAGAACGCGATCAGGAGGATCGACGCCAGGGGTCTGGCCACGTTGAGCCAATTGGCTCAGTTGCATCTGAGCGGGAATTACATCGAGAAAGTGCCACGCGATTTTCTCGAGCACTGCGACAATCTCTCCACGTTGTCCCTCGATGGGAACAACATCCGCGAATTGGAGGTGGGAACATTCGCGAAGGCGAAATCGTTGAGGGAGCTTCGACTGCAGGACAATCAGATTACCGAGGTGAAGCGAGGCGTGTTCGCCCCCTTGCCTTCCTTGTTGGAGCTCCATCTTCAAAATAACGCGATAACCGACATGGAGACCGGCGCTTTGAGATCTCTGCACAGTCTGCAGCACGTGAATCTTCAAGGTAATCTGCTCGCGGTGTTGGGTGACGTGTTCCAAGTGTCGAACGACGTGGGCCAAAATGGGAACAGCGGCAGCTCGTTGGTCTCGATTCAATTAGACAACAACGGGCTCGGCGTGCTCCACAACGACTCTCTGAGAGGACAAGCGTCGGTAAGGATCATGTGGCTCGGTCACAACAGATTAACCCGTCTCCAGGCTCCTTTGTTCAGGGACCTGTTGCTGGTCGAGCGATTATATCTCACGAATAACTCCATCTCGCGGATCGAGGACACGGCCTTCCAACCGATGCAGGCGCTCAAATTCCTCGAGCTGAGTATGAACCGTTTGAGCCACGTCACCGTCAGAACTTTCTCGGAATTGCACGAGCTCGAGGAACTTTACCTGCAGGACAACGGGCTGCGACGCTTGGACCCGTACGCGCTGACCGCCCTCAAACGACTTCGCGTCCTCGATCTGGCCAACAATCACTTGAACGTGCTCCACGACAAGATCTTTCAGGAGGGATTGCCTATCAGAACGTTGAATCTCAGGAACTGTACCGTGAGCGTGATAGAGAACGGGGCGTTCAGGGGATTGAACAACCTGTACGAATTAAATTTGGAGCACAATCACCTCACCGCGTCCACGTTGAACCGTCTCGACATCCCGGGATTGAGAGTCCTCAGAATATCGTACAACAATTTCAGTCAGATCAACGGAAACTCGTTGGACGGATTGCCGTCCCTTCAACACCTAGCCATGGATTCCTCCCAATTGTACAAAATGCCCCCGGAGATATTCTCGAAGAACAAGAACCTTGCCAAGCTTCTGTTGAGCAACAATCGCCTCCATACCTTGCCCACCTTGCTCTTCCTCGGTCTGGACGCGTTGAAGGAGGTGAGGCTGGACGGCAATCAATTCCAAGAGATCCCGTACGAGGTGTTCGCAAACGCGACCACCATCGAGTTCTTGTCGTTGGCCAACAACGTGATCGTGAACGTGGACATGTCACGGATGAACGGATTGACCAGTCTTCGGGAGCTCGATCTACGCGCCAATTACATCATGTCCCTTTCCGGTTTCGCAAGCGTGAACCTATCCCGTCTCATATCCGTCGACCTGAGCAACAATCACCTGACCGCCCTACCCGCAAACTTCTTCGCCCGCTCGAATCTTCTTCGAAAAGTCGAGTTGGCTGCCAACAAATTCCATCAGATACCGGCCGTCGCGTTGTCCGCGCAGAACGTACCAAATCTGACTTGGTTGAACGTCACCGCCAACCCATTGGTCAGGATACACGAGATCAGCTCGAAGGCCAAGTATCCAGCCCTTCAAGAGATACACATATCGGGGACTAATTTGAGCATAGTCACCAGCCAAGATTTCGAAGCGTTCCCGGCGTTGATGCATCTGTTCATGGGCAGCAACATGATCTCGCGGGTGTCGCCGAGCGCGTTTCGCAGCTTGATCGAGCTACTGACCTTGGACCTGAGCGTGAACGAGCTCGATTTCCTGCCGCAAGAGAGGTTGAAAGGGTTGGAACACCTGAGGATACTTAATCTCACGCATAATCGGTTGAAGGAGCTGGAAGATTTCCCGCCCGACCTGAAGGCTCTCCAAGTGTTGGACCTCTCGTACAATCAGATCAGCGGAGTGGGCAGAACAACGTTCCAGCATCTCGAGAATCTTGCCGAGCTTCATTTGTACGGGAATTGGATATCATCCATCTCGCCTGACGCTTTCAAACCGTTGAAGAAACTGAGAATCCTCGATCTGAGTAGAAACTATTTAGCGAATTTACCGTTGAACGCGTTCAGGCCACTCGAGACGCAAATACGAAGTCTTCGCGCGGAAGGTAAATCGAAATGAATTCTTCGAGTATTATTTCTTCTTCTTTCGTTCTTACGATTCACGGGAGCATTCCTCGAATATATCTCTGTCTCGTCGGTGTTTGTCGACGCAGACACCGTTTCTCCCAAGCGGTTCAATTAAGTAGAATTAAATCGTTGTTTCGTGTCCAGAGAATCCACTGCATTGCGACTGCGAGTCCCAGGAGCTTTGGGAGTGGCTGCGAGATCATCAGAAGTTGGTGGGGGGCGGCGTTGCCCGAAATCGAGGGGGTGGGTTGCGAATGAACGACGTGGACAGCGGATTGCTCAGATGTCAACAGCCGCCGGAATTGCGGGGCCTGGTGTTCCTCGAGTTGGACCCGCACGCCTTCTGTTCCGCGCCCCTCGTCCTGAAACTCGCGATCCAGGACATTCAACCGTTTTCCGTGTTGGTTTCCTGGCAGAGTAGAAATCACTCGGGTATCCGGGGATATCAGGTGGCCTATCACGCCATGGAGAACATCGAGGAGGTAAAAAGAAAAAAAGAACGCGACGATGGTAGAAAAAATTGCGTAGACTTGTTTTCTTTTCTTTGAAAATTATCGTCGAAATCTTTCGCGTCGTAATCTTTTCCATTCTTTTCTTTCTCTTGAAAAAATAAAAAGTTTCAGACGCTGGCGAAGATACTCGAGCCGAATTCACGTTCCACGAAATTGTCCAAGCTCTTGCCAAACACTCGGTATTTGATCTGCGTGTTTGGATTGGGAAACTGGATGAGCCAACGTCTCGAGGAGGACACGGTGGATCAATTTAACTTCTCCAACCACGAGACGTTCGAATCGTCGTCGGATATGCAAATGGCGGATTCGTCCACGAGTCGTTGCACCGAGGTGAAAACACTCGAGACGCCAGAGGCGGTGATCAGTAGCGACGGCTCGTCGATGGGCGACGTGGGCAGCGTGAGCAGCTTCCTGACAAGGCGTCTCGGCCTGATAGTCGGTTGCTGCATGGGATTCGTTGTGTTTTTGCTCCTCGTTTCCGTCCTCGGTTATCTGAAGGTGAAGAAGCAAAGGGAGACGGTGAAAAGGGAGCAACCGATCCCTCCTGAGTACATATCCTACAGGCACTTCAGCATACAGAGCGGGGAGGCAGGCCACGTGGCCAGGCAGACGAGCCAAGACGGCCAACAATCCAACTTCATCAACAACATGGGGAACACCAATCTGAACGTATGAGACAAGTTGAAAAACTCCCGAGGCGTGGAGGTTTCGAACGTTTGAACAAACCCAACCTTCTACGAATTTTCCCATCAAACGCGTCAAACGTGAAACGCTCCAAACTCGCGGTAGTTTTTTCCCTCGATCGAACAGACGAAATATACTGACTGTATAATAAGGACGGGAATTCTCGATATCGGGGATCGTATCGAGGAATAAAGAAACCTTCGTTCAGCCAAAAAAAAGAAAAAAAGTACGTGCGCGTGTTTGTGCAAACGCCAAGTGGTCCACGATCACTGGAGATTAACCGAGCGTTTTATATGTGATTTTCTACGAATCTTTACTTCGTTCGATGTAGCTTTACACGGAGGTGGAACGCAACAGGAATGAGGTTCAATCGTTGTGTGCGTGTGTGTGGTGTGTTGTGTGTATCCAGTGAATCGGGCTGCGAAATTGTAACCCGAAGGATCAGAGAACTTCATTACGCGGCACGTCGCGTTTGCTGGACGATTTACGGGTAAACAACGCAACGCAAGGACCTATTCGGACCTCCGCAGTACACGGTGCATTGTGTTTTCTAAATGGCTCGGCAAACCATCGTGCGCGTGGTATTCCCTGTAAAGAGGAGGGGAGAGAGGGAGGGGAGGGGAGGGGAGGGACAATGCGACCCATCGCGTCGTTTCGAGTAAGTGCATTCTTGAATTTCCGCTTGCAACGCGCCAAGGGACCTGCAACCCGGCAGACAATGATGGATCGCGCGCGACCAAGGTACAGGCCGTTCTTGTATACCGTTATACGCGTATATATTTGTACATAAGTGAACAGTATCGAATCGTTGTTTGTTTGCGAGTGGGAGTGAGTGAGGAAAGAAAAAGAAAGAGAACGAGAACGAGAGAAAAAGAAAGAAAGAGAGAGAGAGAGTTTGAGAAGAATTCGAAGAAAATTTCAATGGAAAAAACTTTCGACGATTCTTTATATATATATAGCGAAATTAGTAGGTCAGTTAGGATCGAAGCATTGATTCCGCTTGTCTTGACGTAGTAAAATTAACAGAAAAAAAAAAAGAAAGAAAACTCGAAAATCGAGAATAACTCGCGAATCGAAGCGGAACCCTATTGTCCAGCTGCATTGTTGATATCGCGATTTTCCAATATCGTTGATGGTATTGCATAGCGAACCGCACTTGGGCGGGGAACGTACATTCGATACTGTGGGACTATTGCACACCTCTTCGCTGTATCATAGGCTAACCACACGGATGTTATCAGGAATAAATTGGAAATTAGATAATACCACGTTGCGTAATATACTGGGAATTGTAGTTAAGGTGATAAAGAGAAACTGGACTGGATACTCGGCCGGTATGTAAAGGGAGGAAGAGGGAATACGGTTGGATGGCCATCGCGTGGCGTAGAACCGAAATCAAAATCGGTCGATAGATGTGCAATCGTCGTTTGTTCGATTGCACGGTGAAAGATCTCAAAGATATACCGAACACGCTGTGTATTGTAACATACATAACATAACAACATACGTCACTGTAATAAAAATGCAAATTCTTTTTTAACCAACAACCTCGTTGTGTCGTCATTCCCTTTGATTCAATTATTCACAATGACAATTCGCAATTATGACGATCCACTATTATCGAACGAGATTTTAACGTCATTCTTAGATATTAGAAGGTTAAAAAAATATATTGTATCCTCAAAATATATTCCTTCGTAATCAAGATATCGTGGATCAAAAATAAAGCGGAAACGATTTTAAAAATTTGTGAAGGCAAGTCTGCATCGATTCGACGACTATTCAGAGAAATAGAAAGAAAGAGAAAGAGAGAGAGAAAGAGAGAGAACTAAAACGTGCTTAAAAGAAAGACAGAAATGACTAAAATATCCGAAAATTATTCGCGTCGAATAATCGGTATCCTTATTAAAAGAAGCATGTTCTCCAGACCACTTTTGGTGTGGTACCTCTTATCCCACAATCCAGTTTCACCATTATTCTCCAACGGTTCGCATAAATTTTCCAACGTCTCGACGAACTCCCTTTCCGTCCGCTTTATCGTATTTCCTTGCAATTAACCCCTCCTGGCAATCTTAACGCCATTTTCCCCGAGAAAGAGAGTACACCGTGCATATTTCATTCAACGTCGGTTGAACGAAGAGCACGGGCATCTCTGTTAGAGATTGTGCTCCCATTTTTCTCCCTCCCCCTCCAATAAGAAGAACAAATCATATCCCGGACGGGATAATGGATTCGGTTCGAGAATTAATCGAAGCCAATTTTCGCGTGTCGAATGATAAAACGAGTAGAAAAAAGGAATGAAAATTTGCCCCCGTGTCAAAGTTGTCAAAGTGGGGGAGGGGAGAAAAAAAACGATCAAAATTTTTCGAAAGAGAAACTATCCTTTTTTTTTTTTTCCTTTTTTTTTCGCGGCGGATTTTTGCTTACAGAGAGCGGAAAATTGCATCGGGGGAAGGGGAGAAGGGGGATAGAAAAATAGAAGAGAACGGGCAAAAATGTATACAGAAATCATGCACACTGCACACATTTTTCTCGGCTGATAGAGCTGTCCAAACGTCTCTCGTTTAGCTCTTTAATCCTGTTTGATGCACGCTTCGCCAGCCTCCTACCATCCCGCAGTTACATATACGTTCCAAATGGAGGTCATTAATCGCGGCTACGTTCAAATGCGCCAATGCTAGCGGGAAAAAATACTATGTATCAAAGGCCGCCATTTCGTTTCGGCCGAATTGCGTTATTACGAGGCAAGACACCAGTTTTTTTAATCAAACAAAATCCGTCGAATGAAAAAAAAAAAAGAGAAAATCTTCCATTTTTTCATAATTAAACTGGATCAAAACGGTTTCTCGATCAACACTGGATAAATAAATAACGGATAACGGATAAATTATTGTAATTGTTTTCTCGCTTTTTTTGGTTGGACGAAAAAAAAATAGATCTTTTATTTTCATTGTTTCAAATTAAGCGTGGGATAATGCGTTTTAAATTAAGTAAGGGAAATAAGCTCGATAAATTTACCAGCTTCGTTGTTCAAAACGAACGTTCTCTCTTACATTAATTTTGCACGGAATATACGATTAAACAATCCGTTCATGAATTCATCGTTTCAAATTTTTAATTCGAACTTTGTAATTTTTCCGTGTAAAAAAAAAGGAAAAGAAAAAACATGAAACTAGTTGTGCGTTTCGATTATTTATACAACTGTTACTTAAAATGTTCGCTTAAAAGCTCTGTCAAGTAGACAGCTTCAACCGTCTCGAAGAGAAAAGAATCGAGAAACAGTCCCGGGGAGAAAAAAAAGCCTCTTGAATCCACTTTAGAAGCATCGCACAGAAAAACGAATAGATAGGTGTAAAAACACGGTGTGTCTTTCGCGACAAGATACAGAAATACGTGTAAAAGTACAAGGAGTTGCTTTCAAGGAAATGTTTCTTCAACCGGCCACATTCAAGCGCAAATTGAAATTGCTTGAATCATCGCGTGTGTATTCAAATATTTTCGAAAAAAAAAAGAAAAAAGAAAAAAAATAGACAATCACCGCGTGAGACAATAAACCGACTACGAGTTACGAGAGAAATGCTCACGTGTGAAATGAGAGATTACCTGCATTCACCGAATTAATTGTGGAATCACTCTGGAGGAGATTGTCGGTGGGAAAACTCATATAAATTCAATTTTTCGTCGTCTCGGTTCAACTGAATTAAATTTTTTGTAACGGAGACGCATTTCGAATCTCTGTGCCAATGTAAATGAGAAATTAGTATCGTTTACAATTTGAGAAGAATTATTAATTCGCATTGTATTTTTAAAAAGAATATTTCGAAATCTCTATTTGTTGGCACTTTATATCGTAAAGAAAGAGAATTGATGAATTCTCTGGAATTCATGTGGAATCGCTGTATCAAAGTTACGATAATTGATACATTAAAACTCTGTTGTACAAATATTATTTGTACATTGTACGTGTACAATTTATACAAATTTTAGAATTATCTGAATTCTAAACTTTTATTGTGTATTTGAATTATCAAGAAATATAACTTTTAATTTTAATTTTAATTAACAATAGGTATATAATTTGAAACATATATTTTATATTTTTGATACAAGAGAAAAATAAATAAACGAACAATTCATTCATTTGCTTCCAACATTTCTTTCAAACTTGGATACTCTATTATCCAAATATCGGAGAAAACGTTTCCACGAAATTCTCTCGTACGATCATAAGCTCCTATTAATCGAACGAAAAATCATAATTGGTGGAGAAAATTGGATCGACTTCTATTATAGAAATAACCTAGTTATACGAGTCTGCCTGTCCCCCGAAATACAAACGAAGTTCCACTTTACGTAACATGCAAAAAGAACGACACGCATATGTGATATCGCATATGATATCGAATAAAAAAGAAATCTCGCAAAAATTCTCCATCCACAATTAAACTAATATCATTAGATATATATATTTCGTCATTCAACTTCACTCTATTGCGAATCGAAGGTAATAATCTGCAAAATTATTCAACTTATTCCCCAACTTATTCTCTGTCGTCCGATCGAATTAATTCTCTTCTACTTTTCCCAAAACGAGTCGCTCGTTTTTTATCCAAACTTGCGGCTTTCCTTTTCGAAAATAATTCAGTGCAGATCGTCCTCTCGTACTTGCGCCAAGTCGGTCCCCCTTTATCGATCGATATTCGTTTCGGCATAATTCTCTTTCTCGCAATCCCGATTACGGCCAACGACTTTTCCAATTCGACCGGTTTACGTGGTGGCCCCAGGATCGCTTAAAATCACGTATTTTCCTCGTTTATCATGATCTTCACTCGAATTTCCTCGAATCGAGGAACCTATTCGCTTTTCAAGTTCGCACTCCACACTTCCGCTCGATCCTCTTCATCCATTAAAAACCGAACGGAACGGGGAGTGGCCTTTCTCGGGGAAAGTATCGAAACTACGGCCAGATATCGCGTTTAATCTCTATTGATCGCTATTGGAATTGCGAGATCAGCATCAATTCTTTCGAGTTGAGAGAAAGAGAGAGAGAGAAAGATTCGAAATACATTTGGAAGAATAGAATTCCATTTATCCGCGAAAATAATGGATGAATAAATATAGATCTAATATATCGGATTATACAGCGTGTTTTCGTTTGTAACACAAGTTCGAAATGAAGCTGAGTAGATAAGAATTCGACCAGGAGTTCACTTAAAATTTCCAATAAAAAAATTTGTTGTATAAAATTTCACTCACAAAACTTTTCATAATCCGAGGAACACGAATTCTCTAATTAGTTTAAACAACCTCGTCTTAATCTAAATCTTTGGAGCTAGGAAATTTCAAAGTTTCTCGTTTTCCGTTAAATTTGATCGATGATTCGCTCGAAATGAGAGGAGGGGAGGGGAGAGATGGAGATCTACATCTCTTTGAAACAAGGATAGATGTTGTCTCGGTCGCAACACGTGCTTTCCCGCGATTAAGTCCCCAGCTACGGAATTACCCTTCCACTGTAAGACGGATTCCTTGTTGGGAATGCCGTGCTTCTCGAAACGGCGTTACATGCACGTTTCGTAACCAAGGTGCGTGTTCGGCGAATCGAGATCCGGTTGTCGATCACGATAGACAAGATACGTGGATTTTGTCAGAGAGATGGATGCTTTCTCTCGTGGACGAGAAAGAAAGTTTGGAATCAAAATCGAGGAAAATAGATTTTTTTAAATAAATTAATAAATTAAGGATTTTTAGCAGCCAAAGACCATTGCTATTCTTCAGGGAAAGGATTTAATATTCTGAATTAAGATCTGGATTCCTAGCGTTGAAATGGTACGTGATTTTCGTACTGTCTTTGAAGTTAGTTAATCGTTATGTAATTTTTCGTATTTTTTGGGTCAATTGTTGGTGTAATCTGGAATCTACTTTTTGGTGATAGTGGCCTGTTACAAAAAATTCTATGGGATAATTAAGAAAAATTCTCATTATAGAGAAAATCCTGTGTGAAAAATATTGTTGAAGGGATTCTATCTAAAAAATTTTCTCAAATTTAAAATGTTTTGCACTCCGATAACAGTAACACGATTGGATCCCCCCCCCCCATACAACAAATCGATAAATTACACAGTTTAATTAACTAATAATTCGCGATTAATTCATCGTGGAATTTGTATCTTTTCTCTCCGATTTCGATTTTGATTCGAATAAAAATACAGGTTTTCGAATCCAATCGATCTAAGCATAATAACATGTTTCTACAAGTGACTAGAGAAACTATTGAAAGCGGGGATATTGGGTTCGAAGTGAATGAAAGGCAAACAATTCAACCTTTGAAAGATTTTAATCGACTTTTGCCTACTGTTCGCCTACACGATCGAAAATTTGCCAGCACATCTCTCATCATGAAAACTCATGTACACTTGTGAAAGAAGAGAGAGATAGGTAGAAAGAGAGAGGGGGAGGGAAAAAATTGGCCTGTGAAAATCTGACAGATAGGGGAAGAAATGGAAGAATTGCATGACAGTTGCATGAAAACATTCAGCCTTGCCTCTCGGCAATTTCGATTGATCGTTGGATGGCAATAAAATCGCGATGAATGTTTTCCATCGAATACCGTGAAATTTCAGGTACAATTTCATCGTGCAATTTTACTTTGTGAAAGACAGAAATTAATAAGTTCAACGTCTGTCAGATATTAATCTTGGTGAGGCAACATATTCGTTGGGGATCACGTTGTTTCACTTGATGAAGAGTTAGTATTATCGTTGCAAATTTAAAGAAAAAGGATGTATTAAATATTTAAAAAAAAAACAGTGAATTTAATTAATATTGAATTAATATTTTGCTATAGTTTTAATTATATTTGGATATCAAGATTTTTCTAATAATTTATTTTAATTAAGTTTCAGATTATATTTCTCTATTAAAATTTTACTTCGAACAGAATAATCAAATAGAGTTTTCCAGAATTCATTTTAGTTATTGGAATAAAATAATTTCATTTAATGCACGATTTTTTTAATTTTAGTGCATCTCTCTTCTGAATCAATTTAACATGAATAATTCTTCTTTCTAAATATTTATCTTTCATTAAATTCCATCGGATATCAAATATTTATAATACGATACGTATCAAAGAATATTTAAATTTTATTGATCTACATTAATTAATCACGATCCGTAAATAGAATATCAAAGTCGAAGTTGACCTATGTTCTCTTTGCATCTAGTCTACTTGTTGATTAAACTATGATTAGATATGTTATAAAAGCATCCCTGAATTTTTTTTCGAAATTCGATTAATTCTATTCGATAGATAGAACGATAGAGTTTTCTTTTGAAATTTAATAAATATATTAAGTATCGATATATTCGTGATACACTTTTGAAAAATTCGATTCTAGAGACTAAAATAAATACAAAAATATCGATTGAGGTTTATTTATAAATTATAAACAAGTAAAATTTACGAACTTGAACGAAGTAAAATGGAAATAAAGTAAGATTATTTTTGTCCTTATCCCATATTATTCCTTCATTTAACATGAATTTAAATTGCTTATAACTTGATAAATAAGACATTAATCGATATTTTTGTACATCAACTTTGGAACGCTCGAGCCTCGAAAAGTATTGCACGAATATATTAATATTTCATTGTTTCACGTATACCAAAACGTCATTTCGTATAGCAATTATAACATGCTTTCACGTGAAACAATTAAACGATAATTAATGATTGTATTTTCAATTAAATTCCGATTGAAGTGGAAACAATCATATGTATTGTTGAAGGCTAACAATGCCTACATTGTTCGTGTATTATTATAAACGATCGACGGTAAATAAATCCGTAAATTTTAATGATTAAATAGCGATTTACATTAATGTCAAATTTAATATTTGAAACAATATACGTATAATTCAAACGATAGATCATACAATCAAATATTAACCCTTTCCCAATCGCTCTCCTTCAGAACCGATTCTGAATATTTTGATTTCGATTCGTTTCGTCAACTGTACTGAAATATCTCGTTAAACACGAGTCTAAGAAAACTCTAAATGAAAAATAACGGCCCCATATAGATTTATAAAATCTATATTCGAAAATTCTTTAAATTAGTTTGCAAATTGTAATAGTACGAATTTGTTTATTGCTTTATTCTGAGTAAAAAAAGAAAAAGGAAGAAAATAAAAAAAGGAAAAGGAAAATCGAAACGAAAGAGTAGGGGGAAAAAACGGAAAGTAGGAACCCAATTCCCCATTCGACGATACAAAGAGTTAACGATGTTTATATTAAAAACAATTCCAGTGAAATATTTTACCCCGGGGATAATATTTAGTTGGCCATTACGACCGATATACTGATTATGCGCGTCGCCAAAGATATTATCCCCGAGAGGGGATTAAACGAAATAAAACCCGCGGCGACCTCTCATTATCAACGAATTATTCCAGCTGAAAATCCAGCGTAAAAAAATGACGAGTCAAATATCGTGGGTCGCTTTTATGCTTATGAATACGTAGATATTTATGAATATATGTATCGTTCTTATATTAAAAATATATACATATATTATATTTGTAATAAGTAATTTGTTTAAAATTAGTCGTTTTTTCTTTAAAGTATTTTTTTTTTTGTTTTAGTTCATAATTTAGTTCAATGGAAGTTATCTATCGTATCCTAAATGATAAATTTATTTTTCAAATCAATTTTTCCGCCACGCTTTCTAAAAGTTATTTATACTTTAAGAATTTAAAATTTTTAAATCTCTTTAATATTCGCGCGATTTATGATATTCTTTTTCTAACGATTGACAGTAGAACAAAATTAAATGGATAGGTATTAAATCCATCGTATTGAAATTCTCGAGTGAAAAGTATTCTACATTTCGCATTCGCGATTAGCCATTATCCGGATATAACAATGAAACATTTACAAGAATATTAAAAGCTTGATTTTCTAATGGTCTAACGAGACGAATGGAATTTACGAATTACGATAACAATGACGGAATCCGATTAACATAAAATTTTACTTCATCCCTCATTCAGTATCTCAATCCAAGGAAATGCGCATTGTTCCTACGAATTTCAGTAAATGAAATACGCACTAATATCTGTTTATTACACAATTTCACTATATTTCGTGATTGAAGAAATTTTTCGATACAAATAAACATACTACTTCACATGGAAAATTTTTTAGAATAATACGAAGCATCATAAATAGAATTTCTGAATTAAATCTTCTAAATAGACAATCGTTGGACAATCGGTGAAAATTTCATTATTAAATTTCTCCAAAATGAATTTTTAATTTTATCGAAAAATATTTCGTGATCATTTGTACATTAAATTAGAGACTTCGATTTTTTCAGATTTTTTTCAAAATGTAGAACAATATAAAGGAATTAAAATAAGTTTTGGAAAAAAATATCATCGAAGCACATTTGATTTGTGATTGATGATTTAATATTTCTTTAAAACACTAGTCAAAAGTCAATTGGCACGTATTGAAATAATCCAGAAAAAATTTTTTAAAAATTGAAAAAAAATCTGGATTAATAAAGTGAATTATATAGGTGTTGACTAATGCGTGTACACTTTTTGATGGATTCATTTTATGAAATTTTTTGAAATTTTAGCTTTCAGAAAATATCACACTTTTCCCCATGTAATCTAAAAGGATTGGATTGATGTAGCAGGTAAATAGAATGTAGAACATAAAAATATCATTTCGTTTTAAAAGTGCCAGTCCTCTTAATCCTTTAATAAACCCTCTATAATTCTTCTGCAACATGAAAACATGTTTACACGAATTATTAATAATATTATTCAATTGAAACAGAAATCATTTAAATCGAGCAACAATCATTTTCTTTGTTTTCATGGAACGAAGAGACTTTTCATTTTATATTCTTGTTTCGATAAAACATTTTATTGGTACGCACAAAATGTGGCAACAAGATTTTTCCAGTAAATTTCACGATACGATGAAAATTCAAGTGCATCGAAGAACGAAAGAGAATTTCATTTCGAGCATCTTTGAAAATAAAAAAATTCTTTTAAATATTTTTAAACTTTCGTCCCTCTTTTAAAAGTCATTCATCCTTTTGAATTTTTCATTCACTTGAATAAATTGCCGCCACCAAAAAGAATTAGGGGAGGTGAATCCATTTGAAAATGCTAAAACTTCTAAAGAGTTTGAAAATATTTTTCTCGAATAAGTATAATGGATGCTATTGAGAATGAAAATTATTCTCCATTCATTTCTAGAAAAATTAGTAACAGTGAATCTGAGAGTAATCATTGTTTTCTCACACTATCAAAAATTCAAATACACTAGCTTAAAAAAAAATCGAACTAAATACTAAATAAATTTAAACGATATTTTGAAAAAATATTATTCTATTTTCGAATATTCCTCTATCGTTGGTTTCTTTAAAAATTTGAGAAAATGTATATACATCGTTGCCTGGAACTAATGTTTGTTCCTCTGTACAAATTTTCTCGGTGTAATGGTGTAATTCGAACTCAGTCGAATAAATTAAATCGGGGAACACGCCACTTTGCCACGGAATGCCGCGAATAACTCGAGCTCGATGTAACTTTTGGTAATATCCTGCGAATATTTTCCATGGCGTTGGTTCAATAACAAAATGTTTTTCTCGATGAAATTCTTGTAATTCTTTTTCTTGTAACCTTCCAATCACTGTCCAATTTTCTCGTTCAAAAAATATATATATATACATTCTATTCTCGTCTCCAGGTTAACAGTAATATCTTACGATCAAGAATTATCGAATTTTAATTCTAAAGCGAGGCTAAAGATCAATCTACACTGCAATCCTTATGTTATAATTTTAATTCTTAATTGTGATCTTCTGCGATTTGTTCTAAGAAATCTTTCAGATTTCGAAATCTGTCGATATCGAACCGATTCAATCCTTTTATATGCTAAGAATTATTGGAATTCGTGCAGCTTTGAGCAAGTTTGTTTGTCAACGATCTTTTGTTCCGTATGCGCCTCTGTCAACGTCAGAAGATTGCATAAGATACAAGCACTAGATACAATAAATAGCAAACAGGAAAAGAAATATCGGGGATGAAATTCTGTATTGCATATTTTTATTTTCTTTTTTTTTCTCTTTTAATTAGAAAGATTTATTGAAAGTTATGCTCGTCCATTGTTACTAATACATTGCACTATTTGCATAATGGCGATTCCTTTTGGTAACAAATTCTATCCAATCGAGAGTGAAAGATTTTAATGTAGTCTAATACGAATTATAATAATTGCCTGTTAACTTTCTTGTCTAAAAGTCTTTGCTTTCATTTTGATCGTCTATTAAAAGTTAATTAAATTTTTTAATCTATAATCGAAGAGAAATTCTTATCGAACGTAAGAATATCAGAATGAATGTTATTTATCCAAGATCAAATTTTATTCATTTTATTCGTTCATCCATAAATAATTAATTGAAATAAATTCTAATAATTCCTTTTACACGAATCATTATTAAATTTAATTAAATTGAATTCGATTTATTTAAGAGAAAAATATCTGGGAATAATCATAAAATTGCAAATCCACAGATTACGACGGATACACGATAGATAATGTAAATGAGAGATGTACAAAATTTTCTTCAATCGAAAATAAATTAATCGAATATCAACGAATACGACGGTTTAAAATTCAATCGAACAATATCCTTGGACATAATCTTGGAGTGGTTCGTATCTACTTGAATTCGTGTTGCAAACTCGATAAAAATGGCAGAGGCAGAAACGATGGATACGAAGACAAATGGGCGTACGTGAGACCGATGGACGAAGATGAGAATCAGAATCAAGTTCGTGTCGAAATTTAAATTCACCATGCGTGATTCGTGACGTGAACGAGAACTTTTCTAATCCTGTGTGAGGTGTGCACATGTAAGATTCTGTCACCGATAATAATTTATATCTTTTCTGCCTCGTTTGTCGTTGCGTGACAGGAATCGGGAGGAAATTTGAATTCATCGTAATGTCTAAGAGAATTTAATTAATAGATTTATAATTTTTAATTAATAAATAATAGAGTTTGACAGAAAATAGAAGATGAACGAATATTTATAAGATTTTAAAAAATCTCAATTTTAAAAAATGAATTTGAATTTTTTTTCACGATGATTATTTTATATTGTTCATTCGCGTATTTGACTGATTCATGAACGTATTTTTAAGAGAAAAAAATATTAAGTTATGGTTCCTTTTATATTTATTCCTTAATTCTGTCATTGAGATTCTTCAGACTTATCGATCACAATTTTATATCTGTGATTCGAATCCCCCGAATTATCGATACGTGAAAACGATATTGATTGGTTTAATCAATATTAAAAAATCAGAAAGCACAAATTGGATTGATGTTATATCTATTATCCTCCAAACAATATTTGAATGTTTCGTTAATTAATTAATAATAATTTAACGACGAATACCAATAGGCTTCTCAATATTTTCTAAGATAAATAAATGATCTTTGCAATTTAATTTAATTTCAAAAAAGGACGATTCCTATATCTCGCTTTACGATATTCCAATTAAAAACTGATTCGTTTAATATTCAACCATTATTATATATAATTATAATAATTCTTTCCCATTCGATCTTCGAATTTAATCAGACTTTCCGCGACTTTCAGTAACAGTAACGATCAATCATACCTGGATGGATTTCCTACGCGTCTCCTCGAATCACAGATAGAACCGACGAGCAAATATTATCCGTCAAATATCCTTACGTTTCCAGAATCGATATAACTCCTCTAAACCGTGCAAAGTTTCGCGATTTCGCGATCTATTCTCGTTCTTCGAAGGCGGACGATTTACAAACAGATGGAAAACGCTTCCCCCGAATCGAAACTTGTAAAATCAATTATCGGCGCCCGCCGTTATCTTCCCCCTTTGGGAAGCCCCCTTTTCGACGATTCGAATCGCGGCCGAAGACGAAGATCGATCCCACTTCCTTGGAAAAGCGAAAAGGCGAGGGGAACGATGCGATTCCGCAATTATTTTCACCGCTTCGAAATTCGGGGCCATGCCTTCGACACGCTGGTTCTCACCAGCTCCAGAAAAAGAAAAAGATCTTTTCTGGCCTCTTTTCTTCGAGATCGTTCCTCTTCCGTTAAGAATGGAGGTAACAATAAGAGCGAGTTCAACTTTATTTAACACCTGTAATTTTTTCCACCGCCAATAAAATCAAAATTTACAGCATTGTTGTTTATAATGGCTTATATTGCTCGAAAATCCTATCCGATAGAGGGACGGGTCCCCTAGTGAAACTAATAAATTTCACAGCGTGAAACCAGGCATTTACGCTATTCCGAGGTCATAAGGATGGCTTTTTATCGAATGAAATCGTGACGCATCGCCAGTCGATCCCACTTGCGTTATTTCATTAATCCTTACGAAGAGACACACGTTCGAGCATTGATCTTAACGAGTTGTGTGTATATAAAACGATGAAGGATAATTAATCGCAATCGGTATAGAGAAAAAGAAGAGAGAAAAAGAGAGAAAGAGAGAAAGATTCGTGAGACGGAAATTTATTACGGTACTTTTAAAGGCGCGGAACAATTAACGATGAAAAATAAAAAGTGGGGGAAAGGGAAAACGTTAATACAAAGGAAGGAAAGAAGCGTCTGAGCGGGTGAGCCGGTGGAATACGCGTCTGCCGCATAAATTACTCGATCTCTAATTAAGTAGGACCAAAGCGCTCGTTATTATGGGCGAGCTGTTAATCATCGGGACTCGTCGTGCCACTGAAATTTTTCGTTCCGCTTGCACGGTCACGTATCTTTGGCAAGGGAGGAAATTATTCGCCACGAAAACGAAAATTTCGATTTTGGCTTTATCCGATTGTTGACAAATTTACCGTGAACCGGATTGTCGATGATGTGTACATTTCTGTTCATAAGCCGTTGGACAATGTTCATAAGCATATGAATAAATAATTTGTTATTATACGCGATACGATATTGGTATTAATTAAGCGTTTGTGTTGTAAGAGAGGGGGCGGGGGAAGGGGGGGTATCGTGTTTCAATTATCTGCGAATGTAAATATACTTTTAACTGTTAAATACCAAGCAAGGACAATAACGAACGATATTATTGAAAAATGTAAATGAAACGTGGGGAAGGAAGATGTGGAATGAATAAAGTAAAAGAGGAAATTGTTCCGTTTATGTTTCATTATTCCTCTTTTTTTTTTTTTTTAGATATTTTTTATCAAGAAACAAATAACGTATCACGATAGTTAAAAAAATTTCCTCAATTTAAAATAAATCACATTACTTATAAATACTTTCATTCTTTCGAATTTCAAATAGAGGTTATACGATTTATAATTGAAAGGAAGGAAAAATAAATCATTATGAAGAAAGATGTTGAACAAATGTTTAGAAATTTGTAATTACGATATTGAAAATATAAATTCATTAATGCAAATTCATGCTTAAGAAAATATCCAATGACTTATGAACGGAAATAAATATTTATCAAAGAATAAAAAGTGGTATGACTCACCATTCGTCGAGTTGTATCACTGCGACCGTTGACACTGCTTGCTCGAAAAATCTCCTTGGTCTAAAATATGCTTTGTATTTGGACAAAAACTTCGAAATAAAAAAGCACACGCACAAAATACACACACATACACAAACACAAACACGCGTAAACACCATATACCACACAGTGAAATATCTTTTATGGAGATCGTTATACATGAGAACGAATAAATGAAATATATATATACGCGCGTGTATTCGAACGTATACGCGAAACTGTCAACTTGTTATCGATGTTGCATTCACGATCAAACTGATATGAAAGCGATGGTGTATGACCCATCAGGTAACGTAAAAAAAAAAAATGATGGCCTTTCTGGGATGAGCAAAAGAGAGTGGAACTGCTAAATTATTTCCGCCATTCGCCATATTTCACCTGTGATTAAAAAAAATTAAAAGAAAAAGATTATTTAATAATCTGAATATCATTTATCGATAAAAATAAATGTTAATGTTATTTCAATATATTTTAATCTTAAAAATACGAGGATAAAAAGATGTCGTAGATAATTATTATTATAAAAAATTACAAATAATATTATTATTTGCATATAATCATTTACGTTGCAACATAAAACGTAACACACGCGTTTAAAATCCGTAAGTTTCAAACTAAAAATTTTATAACGTGTATTCAAATATATTAATAACAAATAAACGAGAATTATTTCTTTCATAGAAACGATTTCTTTCGTAAAATAAAATCGTGCGGATTATTTCTAGCTCTGTTTAAGAATAAAATACAAACGCAGTTCGGATATGCGATTCGAGGTCGCGATTCGGCCCTCCTCGAAAGCGCAGCCGGAAATTAAAGACTCTTCCACAAACAGCTAACCGGAAGGAAGGGCCGATGTTTTTCTATTCCGCGTCGCTCTCTAAATAAGCGTCAAACAACGGGAGCGTAAAGGGGAGAGAGGAAAAGACGCAAAACTGGAGGAAAACAAAGAAAAGAAAAACCCTGTGAAAAAAAAAATACATATATATATACATGTAAAACAGAACACGAGATAGCGATGACCAATTTTCACCGAGACCACCGTGTCACGTATCTCATTTCAACCATGGGATCCAAAGCGACCGACCCAATTTCGCGACAATGCGCGCTACGAAAGAGACAGAAATGAATAAACGATAGGGAAGAATGGGTGGAGAAGGGTCGAAACACAGCGGGTGGAGGAGGGGGAGGGGCGTTTTGCCGTGCGAGTTGCAATTCATGCGGCGCAGGAACTGATATTTCGCGGAAAATGAATCACTCTTATACAAACGAAACGGACACACAGTGGTAACGGAATACAATAGTCGGACAATGGTGGAAGCGTTGGTGGAAGTGGTAGGTTTCGGCACAGCGGTGGCTGCGGCTCGGACGTAGGGATCGTAACCGGAGAGATGCGCGACAGCGCTGGATTCCGTGGCTTTCCAGGGGGGAGGAGAACCACCCCTGGAAAGGATGAAACTAGCGTTCTCCGTTTCTGACCGTGGAACAAAGGTGCGCGTTTAGAAATACAAATTGTACCGGCGGCGGCCTGAGCCGGGACCAACAACCGAATTGAATTGAAGACGTCTATTGGGGGAGGGGCAATTTCTCCGTTTCACCTTTTAATTCAATAAGCGTTTAATAAGCGTAGTTGCGGGAATGGATGTTTGTTAGGAAAAGTTTAATATTTAATAAATAATTAGACGTATTCATTTTTATTTCGACGTTCGTTAAGAAAGGTTTTTCGTTTTATTTATAAATTATCAGATTTATCGATTTCTTATTTATTATATTTATTGGACGATGCTTTTTATATTAACGACAATTTCTAAATAGAAAATAATTTCACGGTATTAATTGTATCATTCGTCTCGATTATTTTCAATTATTAATGAACTCGAGGAAAATTCCAAACGCAAAAATTATATTTTAAAAAACGTTTAACTTATGAATATTATTCCTGAATGATTGAAATAATCGAAACGACGTTGATATAAAATCCGATTTGTACGGTATCAAGAGGTGTAAAGAAGTATTCGAAAGAGTACGAGGACAAAATTGGCAGGATATATCTGAAAGGAACACTTTACGCGGTATTACTTCTCGTCTTTTCTCCCTGAAAGGGAAACGAACGAAATTTGTAAGATATATCTCGCATTCGTTCCTTTAAACGCAATTCCATTGAATTTCAACGCGGCTCGAATAACGACGGTATTTGATGCCTAACTTTCAATTCGTAACTTGTCTCCTTGAAATACATATTATGAAATACTGCAGATGTTTGAATACCGTGTTCAAACGCACAGTCGCTTCGCCCCACTTAGCATGGCATGCGATATTGCAAACTGTTTTTCGTCCTCCCCCTCCCCCGCCTTTCCTCTTTCCACGCTCGCCTGTTGGTGTTCTCGCTCTTTGATACCGAAGTAACCAATAAAGATTTTAAGGATACCTGTGTTGGATCGACGGTTCTACTTTTCTTTTGATTATTTTCTATATAAGTCGATATCCCCTGGCACGAGGGAAACGCGTAAGAGAAGCGCACATACGAGCATATTTAAATTCACGTTCTTTGGCGTTCATGAAATTTAAAAATCATCGATCTCCAAGGGTAGGTAGTTCTTTCGAGATTACTCCTTTGAGGTCTGGTCAATCGTAGCGCGCCTCTACTTTATCAAACATCACCTCGCAGCCTTGATAGGCTTTCATGAAATTTAATACCTCACCCGACGCGTTCCCTCACTCGATTCGACGTGTATTACCACGTGAAAGCCATTCGTACTACTGATTTCTCTCTCCATATTTCTGTGGATACACGAAATCATCCTTCAAACTCTTATCGTCCCTCCAGACAGGACTCGTGATGAATTGGTATTATACATAGATATTCTTTTTCTACGTGGTGCATTCTTTTTACTTAAATAATATCGTATAATTTGAATATGTTAGAAAAATAAACGAAATAACGAATTCTGTTCCGATCAAAAGAGATCCATAAATTATATATAACGAATAATAAAAATCGAACGAGATTAATAAAAAATAAAAAGTTGTTAAGAGTACTCATTACGAATCCTTTAATTCATTTCTAATATAATTCTATCTAATTCGAACTATATATACATATATATATATAGATTAAAAAATTATAACAGTATATCTAGTAAACATAAAATATTCAAGTACTCTATTTTAGTTTCTCGAAAACTGGCATAATTGTTTAAACGCGTGTCCATAGAATTTCAATTATTAAAATTTAATGAATTTAATTTGCACACTACTTCACGTCATTATCTACACATTACGTTATCCATGGTATCCCTCTTCCCCTATTTCTTTCATCCTCAACAACTTCAATTGTTCCTGTAACGATCCTGTCACTTATCTATCCACCGCCAAGAGACGAATATTAACAATAATACACGGTAAATCCATTCAGCTAAAGGGAGAAACTCCCTTCTATCTCTTTCTATCGTCCCATTGTAGACCCGAGAAACTAGCATTATCTTTTATACCTAGTTGTCCGCCCTGTAACAATTCTTTTTCCCCAACGTAAAGAGATTTCTCCCGAGTTGCTCGATCGCGCGGGAAGAAAGTGGGAAATTCAGTTCTGATTTTCCGTGTGCGAGTGGAAATTCAATAGATGGCCGGACGGTAGAGAATGTTGTAGAGATTGTTACGATGGGCGTGATCTATGGGCGCTCCGTGACCCGGTCGGCCCCACAACTTTCTCCAAGTATCGAAGTGTCTGCGACAACTTTCCTGCTCCATCCTTCGCTCCTCCTGAAACGAAATTTCCACCATTTTACACATATAAACGCGCGCAAGATTGTTAGAGAATTAATCACTATTACTAAGAGATCCCCGAATTGATCGGAATTGATCGCGTGGATAATTAAGTGATTGGCAAAGGAATAAAAATTGATGTATCTAGCTCGTATTAAAATTTCGAATCAGCTAATGGAATTTATTATATTAATGGAACTGATGAATGAATGGATTATTTTTTTCTTTTTCTTTTTTTTGATTCGATGCTCTTTCATTTTTAAACGTAATTAATTTCTGTGTTTGCAATTTATTAGAGCGGAAAACGCGCAAGATGAAAGTTGATTAATTTGGATAGCGTAAATGTAATTGTAATTTAAAGTAATACTAATAATAATATCATTATTATATTTGTAATCTTTTGACTGAAAAATTAGGGCTATTTGAGATTTTCAACGTTTATCGCGTTTTTTAAAATTTGATACATTGGATCGATATTTATTTATTAAGGATTAAATTTTTATTAAATTTTCGATCACTATAATTCGAAAGACAATCTTTTCTTTCTAAAAAAGAATCAATGAAAAAAATTATTCTCAAAAAATTAGAATTTTAATAAATAGAAATAGAAAATTATTTTTTTGTATTTTTCTCTATGAGATGTTAAAAAAACTATATAAATATATATAATATATATATATATATATATATATATATCATACACTTACCAATGCCTTCTCCTCTTTTCGTCGCATTTGATCACAGAGTTCAGCGATGTACTCGCGATTTCCAACTTCTAACGTTCGCAAGCTGCATCGACAAAATCATCTTAAATAAACTTCACAAATTTTTATGCCATTTAACGCACATCACTTCGATTTCTGAATGCATCGAATCGAATAATCTCGGTCAAAATATAAAAGATCCGACATCGAAAGTGTCCTTATTTGTTATTTTGCGACTTAAAAACACAAATCGTTTTCATTAAGCGACAACTTCGCAATTTCGCAAACTGTATTGCGAAACATGTAATAAATATTATGTTACGGATATGATAATTATTTATATTCGAAAAGGACTCGCATGTCGAAAGAGAGCTCTTCTTTTTCTTTTCTCAAACATCCAATTAAACGATCGTCAAACGATCGCTCAAAAACAGCTGCGATGTACAATCGCGTGTAGCATCGATCAAATTGCGGTTTGTTTTATTAAAATTTTCAATGATGTTCGTATAAATATTTCGACGATAAATTTAAATTTTATCAGTTCAAATAACTTTGATTATGAAATTATATATATGAAATTTATAATAATATGAATATTTTAAAATCGTATTGTTCGCATCGAATATTCTTAAGCGCTACAATCAGGAATAAAATAATAAAATCAGCGTAGTCGAGATTAATACAATGTATCTAAATTTTATACAATTTATGTGAAGTAAATTATATATTAATGTTTCGTGTTAATACTATAGAAAGATCGATTGCAATTTTTTCCACGAATTTGAACAATTTTTGTGGAAAATAGACGAGATAAGATGCGTGCGCTAAAATTTGGTTATAAAAATTATATCACGTTAGGTTTAAAAGAAATCGATTATATTTATAAGACGTATAATCAAAGAAAATAATTTTTTTTCCAATCTCGAAAATTAATCCGCCAAAAATAATGCAGTTGTAGAAAAAAAGTAAAAAAAGAAAAAAAATAATGCCTCGACGACGAAATAAAACTGTTGTATAAGCAACTCTCTTCGAATAAAGAAAGACTCTTCTCAATTTTTCCGATAAACTTGTCGTGAATCTATAAAAGTTTCATCGACCCATTGCGTTTAGAAAGTTGGCAAATATCACGATGAAACGTGAAAACATGTTAAGCGAGACGTAAGAAGCAAGAAAAGTGTCTACAAAAACCACAAGGAACGATATCAGGACCTTTTCTTTTTCTTTTTTTTTTTTTTTTTACGACAATAATATACAGCAAACACCAACTACTTGTTACCAAGCTTCCACTTACGAGAGACTAACCCACCGCAATACAAACTTCTATGGTACTCGGAGAACTATTGCAATATTGTTTCTGAACCGTATTTCGCTTTTTACGAGAATATTATCCTAGTAGTAGTTTCGTATATCTTTTATCAATGTTCCTGAAGGAATAAAATTCGTGAAAAAAATTTAACGAAACACCTCCGTTTCTCGTATTCAGGGAATAAAGAGGAAAGAAATGATAATATTTCTCAGTTTTTATTCGAATCATCCTTTTTCATTGTAATAGCCAATGATGAATAGTAAAATATTCCATGTATGAAGACAAATAAATGGTATATAAAAAAAATCATCTTTATACTTGAATAATACTTAACTTTCGCAAAATTATTTCATTGAAAAAAATAATTTCAAGAATTGAATTAATAGTAAGTTTTTTTTTTAGAATTAATCCTTACAGAACGGGAAGATCCGAAGCGTTAAGAAAGATTGTAAAAATCTATTCAAAGTTATCTTCAAAGATTCAGACGTGCATTTGAAATAATTCCTTGTAATTCTGTCTCGACAGATTTAAGTCTTCCAAACAAATAAGATAAGCGTGGTATTATATTGTGAGACACCTACATCACGACTTGTCGGGCGGTAATCTGCTGTAAGGTATTTGCTCTTTAATAGGTGGAAGACATTATACAAATAAAATTCTTCTTCCTTTCCGTATCGTCTAAATCCAAACAGTTTGCTTTTGCCTTTCCAATTTTTCATAAGGAAAAGGGAATCGAGCACAAATCGATCGTATAGATAAAACTTTTATACAAAACAAAAATATCTAAATCGAGTTGTTGTGGAATATCATGATTCTAATGAACTCTGATTGAAACGCAAGAGCGAATAAATTAATCAGAAGAAAATAAATAGAATCATCAAGTGGAAAGGATCATTATCTTATAGAGATGCTTTTATTCAAATCTTACCTTAACCTTATTTCTCAAATAAGAATGTAAAAGAACGAAAGGAGAAAGTGTTGAAATGGTTGGTGACCCTTTTCACGGAGGATCAAATTTTTAATCATTGAATTAACAAGAACGTGGTGTGAAAATAGGAGCAACGCATTGTTCCAACTTCCTTTTCTTTCACCAACAATATTTTTTCAAGAGGATCCCGTCGTTAAAAAAACACACAAGAAAAAAAAGAATTAGAAACAGAGCTCTTTAGAATTCACCTTTACACATTCCTCGTTATTTTCGCAAGGGGGAAGAATGAAAAGTAACGATCGATTATTTATAAAGATATACCCATTTCAAATTCATGTAACGAGATATACATGGCCTCGATCCTGTTTTCGTTTATTCCATAAAGCAGTCGATAATCAACGATGATTAATTGCCGCAGTGTTCCGCTGACGTCCAACCGTATTATAAACAACGTAACATCCCTGACGGCTGCTTCATACAAAATTCCATTAAACGCTATCAAAGTGTCTTGTTATACATTAGTCTCTCGGCGTTCCCCCTCTGTAATCGGTATAACGACGTCACGATAAAACAATATTCCTTGCGCTCTCCATTATTAGTAATGAGAACTCGAAATTAATTAACACGAAACTAAACTGAAACATTTCTAAAATTTTGCACGATCGAGACTGAAAATAAGGAACGAAAAGTTGCATATTTATTTGTTTTATCGGGAACAACGATCAATAAAATGTCAAAATGTCTCTCTCTCTCTCTCTCTCTGTCTCTTCTCTTTAATATTAATGAATCTTAAATAATTCAACGAACCCAATAATAACTTTCGATCGATTCGAACGAAGATCGGAAGATATAGAAGGATTGGAAGGAAATTTCCAAAGTTGAAAGATGAAAAATTCCAATTATCAATCGCCACTAATTCTCCAAGACGTATTAAAATTCTGGAAAGACAACAACCTCGGCTGTGAATTATCCCTCGAATGATCGCCCTTCTCCTCTTCGCGCTCGCCCCTTTTTTCGTAATTTTAAAAAAAAGATCTCGAAGATGAGAGAAGGGAAAGCAGTATCCCGAAGCGCGAGATGATTGGGAGGGACAATGCTCGGCGTGGCAGCCGTCATCGCCGATTTTTCACCGTGTAATTACCCGAACGCTTTCCGGGGAGAGAAAGTTACGAAGATATTGCAAGCGGAAAACTGTTGACGAGCGATACGAAGCGACAGATTGTAACGTTGACAAACATTCGGTAGGATGCTGCGGAGCAGCTGAAGTTCTCGGGGGCGAGAGAGAGTTCGGGTCAATGAGTTGATTACCTGTAATGTAGTTACATCCCTCGGGTAGCGTAACAACGCTAACCAGACTTGCACTGTAGGCTCATGCCTCGTCGCATTTTGATATGGTGTTGTCTTTCGACACGTCAAGATTGTACACGAGCAAGGGTCAATCGAATGGAATCTACAAAATCTACTAATTCTACAAAAGGGATAGCTTTATTGGCAGAATGAAGTGAAAAAGAATGGATGGAGATAGAGGTTTTCATCTTTTAACAACGATAATTAAATCGAATAGAGATTATAATCGTGATTTTATGGAATATCAAGGATAATTGTATTTTTGAAGAAAGAAAAAAGAAGTGAGAGAGAGCTTGGAACTGTAAATTCGATATTATTATGGATCTATTATCATCATATGGAATAAAATTCTGCATATACTTGTGCCGTTCTGTCTAATTTTTGATTATCTTTGTCAAATGCTTCGTATTTCACCCAAAATTTATTCAAAAGATTTTCGAGTTTAAAAGTATTTCATCTAAATTCATTTCACATCTTTTCCAAAATTCAAGAATAAAAGCAAAACCAAGAAGATATCTCACCTTTTCTCTAATAATACTCTTAGCACCAAAGAAAGAGAACCAAAAATCACTTATGCAAACGAAAAGTAATTCTTGAAAACAGCAATTTCAAGAATTTCACGATAATACGTACGAGTCTATTGTGCATCCAGGTCGAGTGGCGTCGGTGGCAATGTGACGAGCACCCTTCGATCGCGAGCAATAACGCCTGGTGGTTAAAAGGGGCACCAATTCCACGCCCCCGGTCAATTCGTACACTTGAACTTCCTCGTTGTAAGGATTTTTCGAATAGCTCTTCGCCAGCTGCATACCCGTGGCGACACCTAAGGGAACGAACCGAGCTGAGAAATCGGATATTCATCACCTCGACACGATTTCCACCGATTTACCTTCTGGTCGATCGTCAAAGAACTTGTTCATATCCGTGACCGGTAAAGGATTAACGTTCCTTCCGTGTAACCTCTCGATCGTCGAATCACTGGTCCATCCCTGAAACGATCGAAAGCGATAAAACTGAATGCTGCAACTTGCATGAACGGAATCGAGCTCGGTCGGGCAATTGCTATTCATTCGGTATTCACGTTGTTTTGCTTCGACTTGGTTCGATTTTCTAGGATCTAAGGAAGGCTCTGGCCTCTGTATATCGACGGTGCCATTTGTCTCTAAATTTTATGCATAATCTCGCGACCATTTCTCTACTTTTATGCGAGCTTTTTTATATTTCATTACTCACGGATTGTTGCAAGATTTTTAGCGACGCCGTCCCCTCGAGGCGATACAATTAATCCGAGAGGATAAAGCTTCCTGACAATAAAATTTTATATATATATATATATATACATTATGGGAGAGGGAAAAATTGGCGAACTCTTCGAGCCTAATAACTCATAATCGAATGACTTAATCTAAGATCGAACGAGCAGTTAAACAGTTTGTCGTCCGCGCTAAAAATCGATGAAACTGTAATTGAAATCGGTAGGTATATAATATTGATCTTGTTTAATCACGTTTTCGATATCGGGATCGAAAAAGAAAAATATGGAAGTTTCGCGGCTGAGAACTTGATTAAAAGCAAATACCTAAAATCGAGGACACGGGCGAAGGAGAAAGGACGAAAAGAGGATAAATCAAAGAGTAAATAACGAGAAGGGGAAGCAATAAAGTTGACGAGAGGAATCTATCATCGGATAATCAGTAATCGCTTGGCCAGACGCAACTTAACGTTCGTTGCTTCGTCCATTCATCAACATCATTCCGCTTAACTGGTTAGTTAGACTGTGCGAGGTTTATTACGGGGGAAAAACGTAAAACCCTCCATAAATCTAATCCTCCATGCCCTAGAAACAGATTCGAGCATCGGTAAGCAAAAGATAGATAAGTATAAAGAGAGAGAGAGATAACAACGGTGGATTCTGGGACGAAGCAAAGATTCGACGGTTGAAAAATCTTCGAGGAGGGGAATAGGAAAGAAGAGGAAAAACCAAGACGGGTTTACAGAGTTGAACGAGCTTAATAAGTTTCAGTTTAAATTTTAAGATTGTTTCGATTACGCAGTGACGTGGCATTTCCTCCGTTTCAGCGACGTTGATTAAAAATTAAGAGTTTTGGAGCTGCGTTGGAGAGAAAACCAAAGGAAAGGATCCACATTTGGCGGTAGATCTCCACGAAAACTCAACCACGGTTTCCTCGAAAGCGCGTTAATATAAACGCTAATTTCCACTTCAAACGTTGTTTACACCGTACATCCAACGTGCACGATGATATATTCGGTCCAAGGGGAAAAAATCTGGGACGATACGCGTCGTTGAATCCGTATCTACGAATTGAAGATTTAACCTGCGTGTCCGCCGACGCGCGGGTCAAAGATGAAAAGATCGCCGGGAATTTGAATTAAATCTTATTACAGTTTTCAGGATTCAGTCGGACGATTAACCTCTGCTAATCCGGTTCATGCATCCCGGATCTAAAAAGCAAAGGCGAATTTCGATCATAGTGTGTGCTATATATACATGTTGAAATTACACGTTGGAGAGTTGAATTTCCGGCGACGTTTCGATGCGTTTATGTACAAAGCCGTGAAGAACGTCCAGTCGACCTGAAAAAGTTCAGGCAGGCGAGAGACTTGGTGAGAGGCAACATGTTTAAGCGATCTCTTAAATAATATAAAGGAAACATGTTGTGAACGAACGTACTATAGGGAGATACGAAAGAATAACCAGAATTTGAATTGAACGTAATTTTCACGTAAATTGACACGTAATTTATGATTTTTGTTTGTAGCGAGTTAATTGGTTTCTCTGCTAAATTGCGAGCATGTTCTTTCTTTCTTTTTGGAAAAAATTCTGTTGAAGCTTCGAGTAAACCGAACTTTATTTTTATCAATCACGAGAGGAAATTGAAATAAAACTATAGGAATCGTTCATAATTCTTTATATAATTTTCTTTATATCTATTTTTCTAATCTAATGCCACAATACCACAATATTTTATAAATACAAAGTAATTATTATATCTTATTAAATATTATTAAAATCCTATAAAATCTTAAAATTTTAACTCTTCTTAGATTTATTATTGTGTCGTTTGCCAAGTATCAACTCGCTTTACGCGCGATTCCTCTTCCAAATTCTAGTTCTACTTTAGAATCTCTCTAGAATACGAATAAACAAATCCAAAAATTTGAGAACAAGCGAGTAATTCGAGAACAAGAAACGAAGCCTTCCTAACAAGCTGATCGCGGATCCTAATACCTAACGCATCAGGAAGTATGCGTACCATGGATTCGAGGAAGCGCACACCCAGCAACTTGGGATCCCTCCAAGGAACTCCACCCGGACCAGGTCGACCCCAGGGCCAGAGCGGTGCCAGCTAAGCACACGGCGTCATAGCATATTAAGCAGTTTCCAAGCTTCGTTTCCTACATCCACGAGTTGACTGTTCCGTGTTCAAGCACGTGCTTGAAATCATTCCACCCGGCGTATCCTAATATTCGAGACGAATTCACCACTTGAGCGCTAACAGAAACTTGAAACAACTCGATTGCCACTTTGTTTTCGTACTTTTGATTCACGCAAGTGTTGAATTTATCTCCCTGACTGCTTTATTTTTACCACTCATCGTTCAACTATCTTTTGAAGAAACTTTGTCCTCGTTCTCGTTCATTTCAAATGTTCAATTTGACTCATATTGCTAGAAAATTTTTTCTTCTTTCTTTTCAATTTTTTCCAATTTTCTTATGAATGTTCAAACGTTGAATTTACACCCCCGCACCGCAAGAAATATTTTTTTCTATCCTCGTTCGTTTTAGTTTCTGAAAAGAAACTTCGATTTTGATTTTTGTACGCGTGAATCTATTCGCGCAACATTTTACATCCTTATTCGTGTGAATACTTAATTTTCGAGATGAAACTTGGGATGGCCGGATTCGAAGTTTGACTAACATCGAATTCCCGAAACAAAGGGATGACGTTGCATCCAATTTTTCGTTGGAATTTTCTTCGAAAATTCTCTCGATATAAAGGTTTTCCGTATCTGCAAGAGAAATTGACTTTCTTGCTAGGATACCGATAGAAACGTTTCCAACTTTACGTGATCGGAGAACGATACGTCCAGAAAACGGGCAGAACACCTAACCATGTAGACATTCTTTCTTTATCGACGTTATTGCCGAGAAAAAAAACACGTTTCACGTTTACCGTACAAGGAAAGCCCATTAAAGAATTTCTCCAACGTATCCATCCATGAATCAAACTCCACTTATTTTAAAACGTTTGTAACATTGCTTTGTCATAATTATTCTGAATAAGATTTCTCCAAAGAGAAAAAGAAAGAAAGAGACCTCTTTCTTTCATCCTAACTGCGAACATTACGAACATTATTTCAAAAATGTAAAATAGAAATTTTGAAAACTTTGCAAACACATCTTTATACTTTTTACAAAAATAAATATTTCTCGAAAAGAATGTTTTAGTTCCTTTAATACGAGAAAATAAATATAAAGTATTTTTTCACTTCGAAAAAAAATTAATTAATTGGAAAAGTGAAGAAGATTTAATCATAAAACTGGAACGAATTTTAAATATGAAAGAAAATGCGAAGAAAATGGATAATTCCGTTTCCAGCGGATTCCTCAATGTATATGCTCAATTTGTACGATCTAATTTAAATTTATGCAAAATACACTGAGTAAAACTTTCACATCTACATCCTAATAAGCGAATTACCTTAATGATCGAAAATTATCCGTGGAAAAATCTTCTCGATGCTCGTTAACAAGTACATAAGAATATCGATATAAAGGCGATCAAAGTCATAAACGGGATGGCGAAGAGGGTTCGTGTACGAGCTTGAGATGTTAATGAAAGGCAATGTCGCTGATATGACGACGATATCACGACGGATTTTATCAACACAACCGCGACAACGAGTACTGTGATTAACCCCCAATATCTTGTCGTCATACCACTACCACCACTATCTTTTAATAGTATTAAAAGGATCTTTTTTTTTCATTTTTACATCATTTTTTAATATTTTATTTGCCATGAAATTAATTTTTAAAAAAAGAAAAAAAACGACTCCCTGAAAAATTATCAAAGCCTCAATTATTTTTAATCTTCGATTATTTTAATCTTCGTTAAACTTGAACTAGTAAAAATCAAGGATGAACAAAATATGCAATACGTAAATCGAAGATTATATCTTTGTACGAGACACAAGAGTCGCACACACTATATCATTTTTATCGTAACTTTGAATTGCAAATAATCTTTGTGAACTAGATCTCGAATCACGATCACGAACGTGCGATCGTTGTCTACTTGCGTCATTGGGAACATATCGAAGGCAAATGTTTGCATGCTTGTTATCCGAAAGCAGAAGTGAACGGTTCTTTACGATGATAATGGTTCTCGTGGCAGGATAATAAGGATTAGAACGACATCCTTTGCTAAGAATTGGCCGCTGTTTCTCCTCGAACAAAGGAATCCTAATTTTGCAAACAACTTTCGATCCAACCTTCCCATTTCCTTCCACTTATATTTGTATATAACGTCACGTCGAGGAATAATATTCTTAGATTTTCGTGCCCGGAATTTCGCGATCTCACTGTTCCTGCCTTCTCGCGTGGTTTTTTATTTTTTTTATTTTTTTTTTGATTTGGTGACCGGTACAAGTCACATATACAGGTTACTTTATGGAAATGAAACAAATTTCATTCAAGGTTTCGTGTGACATTGAATAATAGCACTTGAAATAAAAAGAGCGTACATTTTTATTAAAAATTAAACCAACTTGTGGATTTTATTTGCACGTGATTCTAATAATTTTTAATCAGAGGAAAATATTCGTGGAGAAACGAAATTAAAAAGTAAGGCAATACATTATATACGAATATTGGAATGTAAGAAAAGTAAGTGAATAAAAAATAAAATTTCATCGATATAAAAGTTTTAACTTTTGCTGAAATAGAAGATTGTGTAATCTTTGTAATTTTGATATTTGAAATTTATTTATAATCAACTATAATATAATCTAAAAGTGGTAATTTTGTTTGATAAAAGTTGAAGATAAATTAATTATCAACATTGCAACAAGAACTAATACTATATTAAATAAAAGTTCCAGATCGGAAATCATATTATTTCATATTTTTATATAAATTGAGAGTACATTTTAGAGAAATGTCGAATTATTAATATATTAATATATTATATATTATTATAAATGTATTAATAAAGAAATAGGAATCAATGAAATTAATTAAATTTGTTAATCTGATGTATCAAAATTAATTAATGAAGGATTAAATAATACGAATTAAAATTGAAATTAATTATTAATTCATATGAAATCGATTTATGGATTTTTATTTTAATACTATTGAATATATAACAATTTTAATAAAAAATAATTGCTATTATCGTGGATTTATATCGATCGATAAAAATCTATAATCCATCGGTCGAAAATGCAAATGTAAAAATAATAAATAAAAAGCACATAGCGAATAATCACGCAATAGATAAAAAAAGAACGTGATCTGACAGAAACAATCGAATTCGCATCAAATGTAATGAAAATTATATATGTATAAAATATCTATTTGTTCTTTAATATTTTTTTTTCTTTTTTATAAAAATTTCGAATTAATTTTGTCATTTAAATATACGTGTATATAATAGATAAATTCCTTAAAATTTTACCTGACCAAAATCGTGACACTTTGATAGTTCCAGAGGTTCTAAAGGGACGTTTTTCTTTCTAAGAGTTGCAGCACAAGGAGCACCACCACCTGGCTTACCCCAAGGCGAATAATTTTTCAAAAGTTGCTGCAGCTGCAAAAGAATAAGAAAGATTTGGTTATTGACTTGATTTTTTTATTTGATTCATTTTAAAAAATATTTTCTTATATTTATAATTTTTTTACAGATAAATCTTTTTACATTTATTTACAAGTTATTTATATATTAGACAGAGATATGCAATTAATATAAAAATAGTAAATATTATTTTCAAAAATTGATTTTTGTATTAAGAATGCTGTATCTACGTATCTATTCTACGGCTTCTACATGTCTGACTTTGCACGGATTATTTCTACTGCGCATTTATTGCGACCACATTGTCCATATAACTGTTTTAAAGAATGAATACCCGTGATTTACTTTCAAAACTCTACTTTTCACGCTTATCGAGATTTTTAAAATCAGGATTTTAAAAACTCGAAAGAAATTAAACTTTCCTTTTCTAAAGAATTATGGAATTAATATTAAAATTAATATAAAAAAATATACATAACAGATTTTCTTAAAATGTGCTTTCAATTATCATAACAAGCAAATGGAAAATTTAAAATCTTATTAATCTTCAATAAAAAATATTATTTAAATATCTAATTTAAATATCTCGTATGTAAATAATTTCAACGTTTAATATAATATTTTTAATATCTTTTTACATGAAATTTTACATCGAAATATTACACAGTTATGTAAGGGAAAAATTTTATGATGAAAATGTCTTTTCAAACAAAAAGAGAACGAGACATTTTAAATTCCTATTTTAAATTGGTTTTACCAAGAACATTTTCATTAAAACGTGAAATAATCCGTTTTGCAGAAAAATATGTTTTCTAATGCCAGAATTACAGATCACAAATTTTGAAATTCAAATTAACTCGTTACTACAATTCACGGATAAATTTATTATTAAATAAATTACTTCATCTTAATACCTACTCTTCTGACATTGACATGACATAATAATATTTTGAATTAAGATTCTTTTACGAATCTGAATATTTTAATCTTTGGATTTTATGAACTTTTATGTATGAATCTTTTACAAAATTATTCTTTACGATAAAAAAAAGCTTGACTTTATACAAACAAATATTCTTGATGCTTTTGCATAAAATGGATATTTACAACCTTTTTAAAACAAAATTACACTTTTAAAAAATATATTAATATATATTAATTTATAGATTAAAATAAAAAATTTTAAAAGAAAATTTAGATTTATAATTAAAACAATTATTATTTTTATTTCTTTTTAATTGTGAAAAACTATCTTTAGAATAAATTATGCTGTATATTAAACTGTTAAAGAGAAATGAAAGAAAATTTAGAATCGCAATTAAAATTATTATTTTCATCCTCTTTTAATTGTAATAAATTATACCTTTTTTTAATTAGATAGGGAGATCGACCTATAAATATAATTGTAAATATCACTTGACCCGTCATAATATATCGCGTCGTGAAATGTAATCCATACAAAAATGATGGATAAAAAATATAATTCGACCAACAAATATTAAAGGTACAAGCGAGTTCCATTAAAACTTGAAGAGAACATTTGCGCTCGTTAGTGAAATATTTCTTACAACTACCAAGATAGATACATGTGTATGTAGTAATTATAACGCGGCTACTAATGATACGGTTTACACAAATTAAAATTATAAAAAACCATTTTAGAATTCACATGTTTACGCTAAATCTCGTCGAAGAAAAAAATTTTCAATTTAAAATACTTGGACAACAATATGATCACTTGAAAGTCCTACGAATCTTTCACACGTACTCGTAAATTCACCAGTTATTGCAAGGCTTTCGAATAAACGCTGTGACAAGGGAAAAAAATAAGGTTTGTCGGCGACACGAAGGCCAGCATTGATCTTCATCCGATCAAGGACAACGACACGAAACGAAATAAACCTAAAGAGGGTCGTGGTCAGCAGCAAAGGCCACTGACGTAAACGATCCTCGAGCTTTCGTGTAACAATCATTTACGACGCATACTTCACGCTGTTCTCGGTGTTTTTGACGTTGCAACTCCTCCTTTCGTCGTTTCCACGTAGCAGTTCCCTCTTGAACAGTTCGCCGTTCTCGTTCCTTTCTTGCATCCTCCTCCACTTCCGGTAAGTACGTCGTCCTCGGGATATCCTGCGCCATTTCAGTCCCGCTATCTTCCTCTTAATAAAAGGATGAACAAATCATAAGCATCGCGTGTAAAGGAGCACGCATATACATAATACATGAGCATGCATCCTCTGATGAATCAAATAGATGCTCTTGAGAAGTGGTTAGGAAACGAATAAAAAATCCGATCCAATTGGATTTATTCGAAACTCCAATAGCTTAAGAATTCAATATGGTATTAAGATTGTAAATTAATTTTCGCTGGTAATTATCGTCCGATTGAATTTCATTGCCTCAAGTTTCTTATTAACAGAGTTAACCGATTAAAAATTGAACTCGTTTCTAATTGAAATCGTCTGATGAAACTTGAAAGAAACTGATCAGGAAACTGACGAATCGAAGGATGAAGAGCAATAAAAGGAAATCAATGAAATAAAAACTAAAAACTTCGTGTTCCACGACAAAGTATTTCGGTCTCGTTATCATCTATCGATTTAACAAGATATTCGACAGAAAATGCGGCATCAATCTGCACGGGATAATATATATACGATAATTTCACTCACGAAAAAATATCTCAATATCTGATATTATCTAATTTATATCTAATTATATTGTCCTTTCGTCAAGAAAACTTTGTATTCAGGAACGTATCGTATAAAGTTTCCGATTCTCATTCGTTTTGATTATCATTCATCATGATTTTAATTTCAATTGCTTGCTCACGTTTCTGATATTTTTCTCGAATATCTATTTTTAATAAAAAAAAATTCTACTTTTAAAATAAAAGACTGCAAATTAAGTATCTTTTAAAATTCAGAATTTAATATAGAAAATCAGGTTCAAAGATATGAAGATTTTTTTTAATAAAAAGTCTTATAATTATATATTTTAATAAACGCAATTTCATCTTTTTTCGTTTTTAAATGAGAAAAACATATTAATATAGACTTCAAATTATCATGTGTTATTCATTTTATTAAATTTTTCCGGATTTTGGAAAATGTAATTTAAATTTCAATTTTAAGAAATTTGCAATCCAATCTAAATTCCACTAGTTCTGAACATTGAGTGTCTAACATAAATTGTAGATTTTAGGATTACTGTAGATTAAGTCTAATTTTAAGTCTTAACATAGAATGATATGAAACTTAATTTTAAGTCTTCTAATGTATTTAAGATCGATATCCATGAAATATTTATATAACGGCCAATTTCAATATATTTTTCATTTGATATATTTTTTCCAAGGCACTTTTTTTACAATCTTTGTGCAATATGAAATTATCAATATGAAAATATAAAATAAGAAAACGAAAAACGATACATAAAAGATTCAATGATTGAATCATTTTATTCTCTAATATAATATAAAATGTATTTATCATGTAAAAAAATATATTAAGTAATTACAATTTTCATTTCATATTCCGTAAAATAAAAAATACAAAGAGAAAATACATACATGTTATATGTATCTAAATATTATTAAATTTTTAATTTCTTTTTGAAAATTAATTCTATTTGAAGTTCATACAAAAAGATAATAAAAACGTGAAAAATATAACAGGATATAAAAAAAGAAATGGTCAATTTGTTAAATATATAAATATATAATATAATATGTATATATTAATTAATTAAAAACAAAATGAAAAAACTTTGGGATATTTTTTTAATGATATTATTAAAATTATTCCATTTGGAAATAGAATTTCTATTATTCCTATATTTTTTTTTTTAATAATGAGATATTATAATCTCATACGGTATTTAAATTTTTATAATCTATTGAATCTCTCAATAAGAAAATCACAATAATTTTCATATTTAAATGAGCATAACATTTTTTGAATTAACATAGACAATTAAATCTTCCGAATAAAATGAATATGCTTTTCAAAACTGAGACCATTAAGCAGATAAAATTCTGCAACGTTGAACGTTTTATTTTTAAATATCCACACAAAATCGTTTCCCTTTTTCCTGAATTAAATATGGCGTGAATCTACATATATTCGATTCGAGATAACTGTTAAAAAATTAAATAGTTTTGAATAAAACATCGTGCATATGATTACCGATAACGTCACTAAGTTTTTCTACAAAAAAGTAAGAAGAAATTCCTCGTTTGTTGCGAAAAAAATATAATATTTATATACTACATATTATTTGTAATAATTACAAAAGAATTTCTATTTTAAACATTGAATAATCATTAAAAAAAGAAAAGTAATAATTATATTCCTAAATATTCAATGCATGTTCATTGATTTGTAAAGTATACATGGTCCTCAATTAGGATTAAATTAAAATTAACATTCTTCTTTTTTAAAAGCCTCGTGCAGCGGTATTTTGCGAAAGGTAATATTTATACTCACGACGATGCAGAAGTTTTGCGTGTCGCGAAAACAAGAACCCGATCTTGATATGGGTAACAATAAGTCGCAAAAATACTTGGTAAACCGATTACATCCATACAAAAGTTGCTCACCTAACGATGAGAGCACGCGACTACCAACCACCCCGTGAATTCTTCCCAACGTCGCTTCGACGAAGTCAGCCACCCTGTACTGGTTACCGACGTCGATTCCGCACATACCAGCATATCCCCCTCGACATACATTGTTACTATATGCGTCACGATTTACGTCGTTACCATCTACCACTATACTACTCGACCTTCGACTTCTGATTCGTGACCAGGGCCGTGAAGATTCACGGAAGCTCCCCAACTAAAAAGATCGTAAAGATATTCAACGAGCAATATCTCAAAGTAAAAAGTTAAAATTTAAATGTACTCTTATCATGCCATCAACTTACTGGTTAATACTTGGAATAAAGTATGGGCATCATTATAGTTTGCCAAAAAATATATATATATTGTTATTATATCATTTATTTTGACAATTAATTTGCTTTGATCGAAAAATTTTTTACAATAAATTTGCTGGTTTAAAATTATCGCGCAATTTATTTTTGATTTCCATGTATACCGTTTTGCAACGTGGAATACGTCAATTACAAAACAGTGTACATACTGTACATACGTTAAATAGTTGATATCAATTCAGCAAGCGTTGCATGTTAGAGATAACTATCACGTGCTATTAACCTTCTACACATGTCATTGATCATCATATATAATGATCTTTTATACATGACTATTAAGTTAAAGATTATTTAACACATAATAATTAAGAAACGACTGAGTTGTTAAAAACGAAACATATTGAATATTGAATATTGAAAGATAACAAATTGAATATATTATAATTTTAAATGTATTTTTAAATATATTATACAATTATAAAATATTATATATTGAAATGATTGATTAATAAAACATTGAAAAATTTCATGTTTTCAATTTATTTTCATAAAATATTTATATGGAATTAATTATTCTATTTGTTAATTATTATTTTTTTAAACATACAAATGTAAAAATATATTATTCCTCTTAAAAAATATTTTTTTTTATATATTATATATATATTATTTTATCCTCAAAAAGAAATTTGAAAACATAAAAATTTTTTAAGAATATAAAGAACAAATAGCTAAAAATTTAAAAAAAAAGTCCTTAAAATAAAATAGTATGTAATAAAATACTAATAAACATCTTTTTTAAAAATCTCTCAAAAATGAAAAAATAATATGGATAAAGTTATGCATATAAAGCTATATGCAGAATTTGAATTTATGTTAACTATTTTTATTTAATAAAATAAATTAAAATATAAAATAAATACTATTATTTCTTATAATTTCTTTGGTATTTTAAAATCAGAAGATATTTTGAATATTTTGAATACATCTATGAAATATTATTTCAACATAAAAATTTTATAAATCTCAGAAAATATTATAAGTAATAGAATAATCAAATTGATTTTAGATTATTCACAGAAACATAGAAAATAAATGACAATTTCTGTGATTTAAAACAGTTACACCAGAAAATGAAATAAGATGAAGTAGAACATGAATGTTAACCTCTTTGACGTGTACGAGTTGTCCGTGAAAATATTCTATACAATATTGTTGATCTAATTCAATACGAAATGTTACGAATCATATTTTTCATCTTGATATGTAGTTTTGTTGACGTTTATTCTGCCAGTCTCGAAACAGTGAGTGATGAAGAGCTTATAAATCTCATAAAAACTGAAAAATATGTGGTCGTACTTTTCTGTGAGTTTTAATTTATGTATATATGTATATATACATATATATGTGTATATATATATATATGTATATATATATTTAAATTTATTCTTTCATCTAATTACAAAAATCTTTTAAATTATAATATATAATTTATAGAAAATTTTAAAATATAATATTTTATGAAAAATCAATGAAAAACCAATTTTATTAATTTTATATAATCTTAGCCTAACTTTCTGATTTTAAATTATTTTAAATTATAATTTAAATTTTTCTTCCTTCTTTTTTCATAGTATAAACTTTGTTTCATCATGATTTATATGTATATGTATATATATATATATATAAAATTATAATTTTATTAATTTGAATATATATCTCATATGTTTATAGCAAGCAAGGATTGTACGACATGTGATAACTATGAGAATGAATTGATTCATTTAAGGGAAGATTTGGTAAATTCATTGTCAAGCTGGGTTATAAAAGCTGTTGATAGTCAGTTGCTTCGTCTTTATAGTGCTGACAAAGAACCAGCACTTGTATTTTTCAGACATGGAATGCCTTTACTTTATGATGGTATACATATTAATAAAAAATATCTTCACTAACTTATAAATTTACATTTAATATTTTTTTAGGTCCATTAAATGATGAAGAAATTTTAACTATGTTTACTGAAAATAAAGAACCTACAGTAAAAGAATTAACAGATGATACTTTTGAACATTTAACTCAAGCAAGTAGTGGAGCTACAACTGGAGATTGGTTTGTTATGTTGTAGGTTTTAATTCTTCCTAATATTTTATATACTTTATTTTAAAGATATTTAATATATACATATATATATATATATTTTTTTTTAAATAGTTATAGTACAGATTGTGTGGAATGTGTTAGAATGATTGCAAGATGGGAAGCTGTAGGTGCAAAATTAAAGCAAAGGGTTAATGTAGCACGTATTGATAAATATACAACTGGAGCATCTACAGCAAGAAGATTTAATGTTTATAAAGCTCCTGAATTTATATTGTAAGTATCTAGTTTAAGAAATAAACAATAATAATAATATAAAAATCTACAATAATAAAAAGGATTAATAATATAATGATGTTACAATATTTAACATAATTTATTTTGTACTTGTAGATTTAGACATGGAAAAATGTATCGTTATCAGATTACAAAATATGATATTAACTCTTTTGTATCATTTGCAAAAGAATGGTATAAAAACGCACGTGCGGAATCTGTTCCTGTACCACAAAGCCCATTGTAAGTTTGAACACATTTATTAATAGATTCAGCCTTTTATAAGCAGATATTATTATAATTATTAAAATAATTCTGATTAAAAATTTTTATTTTTAGCGATGATCTCGTACAAATGATTGCAAATTTCCTTCGTGAAAATCCGTGGATAATGAAACTCGGTAGTATAACAATTGGTGTATTTATTATCATTTCTGTAGCTTCTAAATTTAGACGTAAAACTGAGATTCCACAAAAGAAGGACTAATTGTTTCATTTACCAAAGATATATATTATGGGTACTTTGTCAGCTATTAGCACTTATAATTTTATATAAAGCACAATACATATATATATATACATACATATATATATGTATATGTATATAAATTTTTTACTTAAAGACAACTTTTTATTTTTATATTTAACAAGTTACATAATCTTTTATTTTTCTAATTTTATTATATTTGATTAGTGCCCATAATATAGATAGAAGATAAAAATACGTCTATATTTCTAATAATTGCATTTTTTATTTCATATAAAACATGTGTAATAGTCATTGCAAATCTATCATTTTTTAAACAAATGTTTTACAATAAATACTTTTAAATGAAAATTATTGCTATTAAATACATGATAAAATATCTATTATATCATGGTATTTTTCTTCCCAGAAAAAAAATCTGAATTAATATAACAAAATACCTTATATATTATACACAGATCTATTTAAAAATTAAATAAAATTGAAAGTAACATATTTATTTGGATAAACGTTGTACTTTAACTTATTTTTGTTAAATAAAATTGAATGTAAACTGTTTCACATTCATTAGGTAACAATACATTTCCTTTATTAGTTTTTTATTGTAAGTAAAAAAATAAAGTAAAAATATGATATCAAATGTATTAAAATTCTTTGTATCTTTCTGTAACTTAATAATTTCAGAATAATTGTTTTGTTTTATGTCTTAATATCATCATAGTTCACAATAATGCTATTATTCGCTCACAAGACACTGTTTTACATATTATAGAAGTAGTTTTGTGCAATAGTATATTTACTGTGATCACGATTTAGTTTTATTAATTAAAAATATTTCATATATTTTAAACATTATCAACTGATATATTTATCCTAAAAATCATAGATGTGTCAGCTAATGCCATTCTGATACTATTTTCAAACTTTTCTTGTATACATGAAAATTCCATCATATTGCTTGGTTTTGAGTCAATCCAAAATCCATCAAATTCATAGAAAAGATAACTATAAAATTGGTGAAATGCACGAATTGTTGGAAAACCCTTTGAAGAATTATAAATATGAGTCTTAGCACTTCCATCCCTTAGTAATTTTAATGCCATACTTGTTAAATTTATGCCAACTATGGCAAATGCATAACCATAACGTGGATGTGTAGAATGCGATAATACATGTGTTGCAGCACTGGGATATTCCTGAGCAAAATAAACTAAATTTTCTAATCCCAAAATTCCCATTCCACGAAAATCAGTTTTTGGATCATCACCTTGAAAGCCAATATGTTGCCATTGTTTAGTAACTCTAGCATCTAGAGGCTCATATGGCATTAATAAATTCCATAACTTTAATAGTAATAACTCATGATCTGGATTATCAGCATCATAAGGCGTTCTCCTAAGCTCTTCACATTCCACACAAAGTTGTCTATAGCCCCAAATTAATTCTATACATTTACCAAATGATTTAGAAAAATCAGGATGAGCTGCTGGGTTTATTTTCTTAGTTACCAATACACTTTCAATAGCTTCCTTTACAATTTTTCGTTTTGCTTGGTTTGTAAATGCACATTGATCAGCAAGATCATTCAAGTAGATTAAAAGAGTTTTTATATTTGCATTTTTAGATAACTTAAGAGATTTTTCTACAGCTAGTGTTCTTGGTGCTCCAGAGAGTTCTCCATAACAAATTCTTTGAAGTTCGCACATTTGCGTTGTATGCCTTAATAACCATTTTATAACTGGTCTGAAATACGAGCACACTAGTGACCAGAGGTATACAAACATGTTTTTTGATAATAAAAAACCTTGATACAAAGGATATTTGCATAAATCCTTTTATATTTAAGTTCAAATTAACCTCTTTCCGTCATTATGTTTCAAAATATAAGTTTCTTTTATTAAATTTAAAAAATTTTGTCACTAATTTAAAAAGATTTTAATACAAAAAATCAACACTTTTGTATTTTAATAAATATATTTTCCTTCTTTCACTAGTATCATTAAAATCAATGCACATAACCTATACTAATATAACTAATATCTATGACAGAAAGTCTAATTTTAATTAATCGAAAATAATTTCATCTATTAAATTTATTTATAATCAATAAATATTTGATTTCTATCGCAAAAAAATTATTGATTTCTTTAAATACATGACTTTAATAAAGAAAAATCAATAATAACCTATTAAACTAGCATAGTATCGATACCAATGGTAGAAGAGGTCACTCACTACCGTCATCTTATATCAAAAATTTTACGTGTCTAAATAGCATACATACCTATTTTTTGGAATTTTAGATAATTTATGATTAGAAACAAGCATTATAAATATAGATAAAAAATGTACAAAAAGAAAATGTAAAAATAACTTCAACTTAAATACTTGTATCGTTCTTATAAAGCAATAGAAAGAATAGAAAATTATTTTCAATATTTTTATTTTTCACCTTAAATATTTATCCTTACTAATATACAATGTTTGTAAACATAAATGGAATTTTATTTTTTATAGTAATTTAAAAAGCATAATGAAGAAACAATATCATATCATAAAATGAAGTACGTAAAGAGAAATAACTTCAATCAATTAGATTTTTAAATAATCATCCATCTTTGATTAAAAAGTTTGTCAAATCGGTAATCTCAAGAAAGAACAAAGAAATTATCATAATGGAAAACGAACATTTGTCATCGACAGAAATTTCAACAGATTGTTCGAGCAATTCGGACAGCATACAAAATGTTGATAATCAATGCAAAGAAATATTGGATGAAGAACAGGGTAAAAAAGATTTAGCAGAAGCTGATTTAACATTAGATCTTGGAAGTGTGTTACCAAACTATGATCGCGTTTCTGAAAATGATGATTCGTTAGAGAAACTTTCAGCTGTTCTCGAACAACCAGAAGACTTGGTGATTTTAGAAGGTACACAATTAGCAGAGGATGATCAAGATGATAAAGATTTAAAGTATGTAATACTCTAATAAAGTATATAATATTTTCTTTTTTAATCAAAAAAAGAACAATTATATGTTGTATTATTGAATAATTTTCATAATTAATAGTTGTATTCTTCGGGAACGCATAGAATCTCTTAGTGAAGTGATGCAAAATTTAAAACAAGAATTAAAAAAGGAAATAGAACTTTGGAAGAAGGAAAGAGAAGAATTGCAACTCTTACGTGAAAAAGATGATGAATTGGCTTTGGAAGAAGCAACTGCAGCTGCACGTGCAGCTGCAGCAGCTTATGCAGCTGAATCACCATTATCTAACAATTTAGGTAATCTTTCTTAGAAGATAAAACATAAAATATTTTAAAAATATTCAAAGAATCGATTAATTTATGATACAGGAGATCTTTTAGATATTACTTCTGAGGATACGTTTAGAGAATTGACAATACTTGAATATGAAAAAAGGTTAGCTAAATATCAAGATGAATATTCCTTTAGTCAAGCAGAGAAACGATACAATGCTCGATGGAAAATGGTTGCAAACGCATATAAACAAAAATTGATGGAAGTAGAACGACTTTGTAACGAAGAATTGGAAAAGGTTAAAAAAAATGTGAATCATTTACAACCACTTAAAGAAATGATATCTCAATGGTATACTGACGAAGAAAATCATGGTGATTCAATCAAAAGAACTGATTTTGTTGCAAATACACAAAAAATCAATACTTTCAATGAAAATAATACGCGTAATAGTCACATATTTCAAAAGATCGATGCAGAAGTTAATATGGCGCCAGAAATATTCGTTGCTCGATTTAAATCCGATGATTTTACAAAAATGGATAAATTTTATGGATAATTATATTTTTTTTCATATCTATTGAAATATTATATTTTCACTATATATTTAATATATATTTACTTATATTATGTATGTGTAACATTTTAGAATTGTAAAAAAAATTAGCATAAATTTTAAATTTAAATTTTGGATAACATTTTAAGTGAATAAATTATTTATTACTAAAAAGTATACATACCTTTCGTTGCTTTATGAAAAAAGATTTTATCCTTGAAGAAAAATCTTAACACAATTATGTACAAATTATGTTCATTCTATTTTTTTTAATTGAATAAAATGAATATCAGAAGATAGTTGTAAAATTTTTGAAAAATTATGCAAACACAATGAAAGAATTTATAAAACTATAATTTTACAATAACTTTGAAGTAAATTAATTTAACTGAAATGAAATATAAACACTAAGATTTAATAATATATTGTTTAATTTGCAAAATAACCGTCCGGAGTACACTATTTGAAAGTATTTCCGCGCGTTCCTTTGTTCACTAACGAATATGGACTATTCCATTGAATGACAGTATTACCACTCTTAATACGTTTTGTAAGCAAACTTCTGTCATATAATTATTTGAAATGAATTTCAAATGTTCTAATTATTATAACAAGTTTTTATAATAAATTAATAAATAAGAATGAAGAATAATGTTCTTAAATATTTATTGAATTTTTGCTATTTTAATATCATTAAAAAAAATCATAAAATAATTAAAAGGTTAGAATGAATCAATATTTAAAAGAAATGTGATATTTTATAATAATTATTTATTGAATTTCCAGTTTGAATAAAATGTAGCATTCGTCAAAATTATTGCATTAAATAACAATTTTGTTAATTTTAAATAAACAAAATTGTTCATTTAAATCATATAAATAACATCTATTGAATATAAAGAATTAGCAAAAAAAATACATTAAATTTATCTTTTATGTTGTTAAATATTATAAACAAATTAAAATGTTTAAACGAGTAGAAAATAATGGTGAAAATGAATTTTCTCTACCTGCAAAACGTCCAAAGTATGATATAAAGAAAGGGAGTTTGTCAGATACTTCTATAAACAATAAAGATTCAAGAAATAAAAAATATGGAAGAGATGATATTTGGGGAGATGATTTTGCAGAAGAGGATATTGAAGAAATGGATTTTATAGCTACTCAGGCTTGTTTGCAGGTTTTATATATATATATATATATATATATATATCTTTATCTTTATCTATATATATATATTTTTATGGCTTTTTAATAAATGGCTTTTAATAAATTTATTTATTATATTCATATTATTTTTCAGGATGATAATATTGTAAGTCAATTAGATATAGATAAAAAATCATTTATAGAAAATGCAATACCATCTACTAGTAAAATTAATTTAGATAATAGTAATCATAAAATATCAAAAACTTCTACACATGTATTAAGTAATCAAAGAAGAAAAGAAGAAAACATAAAAGATATAAGTACTGTAGTTTCTGTTGACTATAATGAATTTGAAGATAAATTAATAAATAAAAAAATATATAATTCAACATTTAAATTAGATGACAATGCTACTGCGGGTAAGTAGGAATTTCTTAGGAAATCATAATATTTTATTATATTTTTGCATATTATTGAAAATAATATCATAATATCAGAATATGCAAAAGAATTGGAGAAGTTAAAATATGAAAATCAGAAGTTATTAAATGACTTCATAACTAAAGAAGGAGAAGCTGTATTTTTACGAAACCAATTGCAACAAACTCAGTTAAGAGCAGAAAATGATAGATTGGAAAAAACACGTTTTATTGAAGAACAAGAAAATCGACATAGATCGGAAATTAATACCATTTGTAAAGAAAAAGAAAATTTAAAAACACAACTTGAATTGCAAGTTAGTAATTTATTGATAATTAATTTTTTTATAATTCTATTTTAAATAATAATAATATATATATAAATAATATATTTTTTTCTTTTTATTATAGACATTTGAAATAGGAAATTTAATGGAACGTTGTAAATTATTAGAAAGTGGAAATATTAAATTAACAGAACCACATACTATAAATTTAAATCTTTCTATGAATAAAAATAAATTTAGTTCACCAAAGAATCGGTAAATAATTCTTTAGATATTAAAAATAATAATAATAAATATTTTTTTTAAAGATAAATATTAAAAAAATATTTAATAATTATTTTTAGATCATCAGTTTCAATTATGAAACCAATAAAAGTTAAAGACACTTATGTACAAACTAATAAAATGATTAATAAAAACAATCATTTTCTCAAAATATGGAATCCATGTAAGAAGATTATAACTTAATACAAAAAATATTAATTTGTACCATTTATATAATTCATAAGAATGAATTTAATAAGAACATGTTGTAGATTTTCCTCTTGCAGAAATTCCAAAATCAATATACGATCCACCACAACCAGAAAAATCTATAATTGATATTCAGATTATAGAAAAAATAGGAAGACGAAATTTGCCAATTTTACAAGAAGAAGATACATCAAGAATATTTGGTAATATTTTTATTTAAATTATATATTTTATTCAGAGCTTAACTACTTTGTATATTTTATAGAAAATCCAGAATTAGTAAAACCAATAACGACTATGATTAACGATAAAAAATTATCGGTGGAATTTATTATGCCAGAAATAATTGCTCTTCAACGAAAAACCAGCTTAGAACTTGAAGCAGAAGAAACTATACCATTAATAAACAAAGTAAATTATTTTCATATATATTATTAAGTTTATTTTTATATATATTAAGTTTACTTTACTAAACAATATATAAATTTATTAATAATTATATTTTTAGTTAATTTCTACTGCAAGAGAATTAATTTTAAATGTAATAATTATTCTACAAACGATTTCCCAAGCTATGAAAAATGACGATATTCGAGACATGAATGACATTTATTTTTCTTCTTTATATTCGAGTTCTGACTTCAATGGAAAATGCGTGTGTTCTGCTAATGCATGGCACGAATGTGAACGTGGTGTTGAAATTAGAAGAGTGTTTGGCATATTATCGTATGTAAGTGTGGAATCAACTTATCTTAGCAAGTATATTGCAGGAAAAACACGTTTACTCATAGAGAGAGATGAGTCTTATAAACATTATTCCTGTCAAATGATTCGTTACAATACTTGGTTGAAAGAGAGTCAAGATTTTGAAATACTTAAAATGATATTGCAATTCATTGTTTTAGTTGGGACTACGGTAATGTATATTACTTAATGATACATATTTTGATAATTTTTTGATAAAAAAGAATAAATAATTATTAATATTAAAATTGTATTATTTATTTTTAGAGAAGATCTCATCAATTTAGTGGTGTTATATGTGCAATTATGATGCTTATTTACAATGTTCATGAAAAAGTTCAATATTGTTCTGAAGGGTATGTAACTGATATATATATTTAATAAGTTAATATATTTTAAATTTTTTTAATTTAAAATTTTTTGTTCCAGAATGGAATATATTTATCAAATATTTAAAGAAATAATATTTAGTAGACCTTTGCCATATTGTTATACATTACTTAATAATTTGATGATGATTTTTGTGAAGTCTACAACTCATTTAAAGAAACTTTGTATTAATTCACGTATGTAATTTATAGTAATATTAATGAACATTTATGATTCATATGAAAAATATACACTTTATTAGTTTTATGTATATTAACATTTTTAAATGATAAATCTAATAAATTTTTTCATATTTTATAAATAATTACTTTATTATTTTTATTATAGAATCAATGGCAGTGAACAATTGGAAAGGTTCATTACATTTTACTCCAGGTAAAAAAATCTTTTTTTTTTTAAATAAATTCGTAATTCACTTTTAAAACTTATTATCATATCATATCTATTTTAGATGCTTGTCCACTACAAATTCTTTTAGCACAGGAGGAGAATTATCACTTTGATATATTATCTGCAATTGACATTACGGATATATTGTTACAAATTGTACAATATATATTACATACAGACATTATTCCTCTGAGATCTGAAACTTTAAATTCTTGTAATTGTTGTATGAAATTGTTAAGATTCACTATTAAAACGTTGTGTAAATGTTCTGAAGCAAATCTAGCTGCCATTGGAAATTTTAATCCAGATAATTTCCCTGTACAAAGAAAAAGTTCTTGTAACTTAAAGAATATTTGTACGAAACACTCGCTGTTTAACACGGAAACAAATAAAATGTGTATAGGTGAAATATACCAGGATAAGTTTTCAGACGAAAATGCTTGGTCAATTATGAAAAAGAAACAATCAAAAGTATTAAGAGATGGAATAAGATTTTTGTCGCATTTGGCAATATGTGACCCCGATTTTGTAATACGATTGACGGATATCGAAGATTCCTTTCATTTATTTATGAGGAATTTAAATGCTTTTGAAAATTTTATTCTTCATGAAAATGAACGTAAGTATAAATATATTTTGCGTTAGAAAAAGTGTAATGAAACTAAATTTTAAACTTCCTCTTTATTGATATCATTTTTCTATCTTTTTTTATTCTTACCACATGATACGAGTTATTTTAATTTTATCCCTATTTATCGGTCCACGAGAATTTTTATATTTCCGCTTTGTTGCTTACTCATTTGCTCTCGGTCATCAGTAAATTTCAATTCTTTTAATATTTTTGTTAAATTAAATTTTTTCGTAGAATTTTTCATATATTTTTTCATTTGATTTTATCTTCAGAAAATGAAATATTAATTTATTAATTATAATTTTTTTATAGAAGAGGCTATGAATCGAATAAAGCAAACTTTTATTTTTGATAAAACGCAACAATCTGAAATGGAACAATTTATAACAAAGAGTTCCATTAAACAGTTGGATTTATTATCAAATTTTGAAAAAATAGTTGTTCAACCAATATCTGAAAAACCTAAAAAGAATGAAAATTATAATAAAACTTTACTTGCATTCAAATCATTGTTTAGTACTAAAATGGATTTCTCGTAATTTAAAAATTTTAGCAAAAACTTAATCATATATTAAGTACAATAATAAAATCAATATCGAAGACTGAATTTATTTGAATTTGAGTACAATTAATTATTATTTCATGTATATATTATTTTGTGAATTAACTTTGTTCAAAATATCGTTCTATAATAAAAATGTAATATCTCGCAATATTTTATTATGGACGATTCTTTAATTCAAATTAATTGAGTCTCAACATGTATTTTTAAATAATTTTTATCTCCAAATCATTGATTTATTATAATGTAAATAAAACTATTTTATCAAGAAACTATTATTGAGAAATATTTTACAGTGTTAATAAAGTATTTTATATTTTAATTATGTAATGTATTTTAATAATATATCTAACATACATATAATTCCTATTTACATCCCAATCAATCTTTCTTCCCTTCTAAAATCAAAAATTAGAATAAATTATTTATAACTATGATAAAATTTTTAATTTATAATTAAAATTAAAATTAAATAAAAAAATTTATGCACACAAATATTAAAATACGTCGCTTATTGTAATCATAAAGAAACATAAATCCAAATACAAAGATCTTCAAATAAGGATCTTACCTATTATTTTTATGCCATTTTTGGAAAAAATGAATCTATATCATGTCTTCACTGGATTTTATTGATCAAACTTCTAAAGATGCCACAAAAAATAAATATCGCTAATGAAAAGATAAAAAAAAATATATATATATATAAAACACTCTTTGCACGGGATTGAAGGCATGTCTGTGGCGTTGGTTTGGAAAAAAGGAAAAATCCTGGCGCCAGGGCGTGATCTAATCAGAGACGGTCAGTGTTTCTCTCTCCTGGAATTCATTTATCTCTGGCGCAAATGCAATTTGTAGGAATTCTCCTCAAGGCCTGGCAATGTTCGGTGTTGATAACTCCAGCCGGAAATTGATAGTACACTATCACGATAGCATGTCGACGGAAGTGATTTTCCCGCCTTCCGTTCGGAGCGTAATAATCCCAAAGCGCGGCATCCCTGTTTCATTCATAGATGTAGAACGATTCGAGAACCGATTTTCGTTTTTATCCCTCGTCCAGTGTGTATCGTCTTTTCATTCTTATCCTTTACCTCGGCCGTTGTTCACGTGATTCACGATTCGCTGTTTCATTCTTCTTATAATGGATTTTGTGGACATGTGCATGAAAATTTAATCATCGATTTAAAAGCGAAATTGCGAAATCGAAAGGGAAAACGCTGTTTTTTTTTTTTTTTTTGAATTCGATTTATAAGTTATTAGTTACGGTGAATTGTTTCCTTGAGGAATAAAAAAAGGATGAGGATTTCTTCAATAACGCTGTTTCTTCTATTGGCCTTCTTAGTTCAGTGTTCCATTTGCTATGGTGCAGCGACAAGTAAGTCACGAGCAATTCAGATTTTTATGTCGCAGTAAAAGTATATCCTTCATCTTTTCAGAATATCAAATTTTATTGAGGTTGTAAGTAAAAATAATAACTTTTATCAATGAATTCATCTAATAATTTTTTTTCCTATCCCATTCTTTATCCGTTCATTTTAAAAGAATCTTATTCGACGATATAATAATTTATAATGAATTTATAAAATTCGTTATTAAAATTAACGAAGAATAGCTTGATTGCGTTTCATCTAATTTGTCGATTTGATTTTTCATTTTTATTATTTCTTTGCGTTTCATCGATAAAATATAAAAAAGAGAAACGGCTCATCTTCTTCACAGTTTATTTTTATAGCACAAGGAAGTAAATACTTTCGTTTATTGATAGCAATTTTTGTAAGGCGAAGAAACAAGACGAAAGGTTGTTGAACAAGAATTAAGATCCAATTTCATTTGGTTTATCGATTTCTCTCTTTCTCTCTCCCTCTCCCTATTTCTCAATTCCCCTTTATATAATATTGAAAATTACGCGCGGTATTTATTGACAAGTATTGTTACCAATAAAGACCATCGTTGAATATTCAATAATCTGTGTATCGAAGTGTCCGCAGGGAATAAATCAGAAATATCCCGTCCATAATGTTTTTTTTCTTTATACCAAGTCTTCAGTTTTTATTTTTCACGGTAACAAGATAGTTGGTTACTATTTCTCAATATTTAAACTGTTGATTCATTTTAGAAATAATAGTTTTTGTCTTTTTTTAAAGACAGTTTATTAACATTTCATTTTTCTTTGTTATCATTAGATTAAATAATGATATTTTTAAAAATTTAAAATAGTAAAAAATTATAAACAACTGTAGAAAACAAAAAATATAAATTATTGATTAATTATTAAACAAATATTTATTTATTAATATATTACAATATCAGCTTATCGAATAAGATCATATATAAAAAATTCAATTTTTTAATCATAATAATATTACATTGACGAGATATAATTAAGATAAAAGAGTGATATGTATATAATATCCTAACGATAAATTTTATTAAAATTTCATCAATGTGTTTCATTTTCATCAAAAAGAAAAAAAAGAAAATGTTAAAATTTTTAACTCGATAACCATTATAATTTAATATTTTCATTTTCCATTTTATATTTTTCTTTCTCGAAAAAAATAAAAGTAAAAAATATCATAATTCAATAAACAAAATATTCATATTTATTTCATGTTATTTTCCATTATGACCATTTCATTATATTTTTTGTTTTTTCTTTTAAATCATTAATGCTTTTTTAAATTTTTTCCTTTTAAATTTAATTTATCATACGAAAAATCCTATCATAAATAATAAAAGTAAATTAATTTATATTTTCAAGCTGCAAATAGATGTCCCATGGTAAAGCTGGTGAATGGAAGAGTTCGATTGAGGGTCAGAGGAAGGATCATCAAATTTAGTTGTTACGACGGTTTCACTCTTGTGGGTACCAAGTATGCAACTTGTTTTCGAGGCCAATGGGATACACCTACGCCCATATGCGTCAGTAAGTACAGTTTTCTAATCACACTTGATAAAATTGTTCAGTTAAAATGCTCATTTCGTTGTCAATTGTGAAGAACTTTGAGCTTTCGACATGATTAAAGTTCACATGTATGTCGTATTCGCACCTGAATTTTCTCGTATAATTTAAATAATTTATGAATTAATAATATTGATAAATGATTACTATTTAATTTTAAAATTTTATAATTTTACATTTTAATAGTAAAATTTGAAATAAAATTGTAAAAAAAAAGAAATAAATAAGTAGAATAAATAAAAATAAAAATACAAATTATCACTAGAATTTTTCAATAATTTTATTAATCATCTTATTCTAATAGATGCAGAATGTCCTGTACCACAAACACCAGAGCATGCTCTTATAGTGCCTAAATATAATGGAGCAATATTATTATATTTTTGTGAGCCTGGATACACGTTATTTGGTTCACACGAAATCTATTGCAATGGAAAACAATGGAATGGCACAGTGCCTTATTGTCGAGGTATTTATATATATATATTTTTCTTTTTTTTTTACTTATTTGTAATAAATAATATTGGAAAATATTTCAAATCAATTTTATTAATTTATTAATTAAATCTACAATTTTATAAAGTTTGAAGTTCTTATCTCATTCATTCATCCTTCCAGGATTTCAAAAGAAATCAATAAGAATCAATAAGAATTTTTATGAAGTTTATATAATATTCTAAATATATTAAAAGTCTAAAATTTATATCGAATGATTTCATTGAATACTTTTCATTAAAACAATTTAATCAATATTTAATTTACGTAATAATACAATATTAAAGTAAATTATTTAAGTAAATTAAAAAAAAAGTTTCTAGCGAATTTTATTATTAAATTAAACACTTATTTAATTAGACACAAATGCGGCACCCCCGACGCAATGCGATTTCGAGAAACCGGATCTTTGTTGGTGGGAGCAAGATCCACAGCACGATTTCGATTGGCGGCGACACAACTTCGAGACACCAAGCTCGCATATAGGAACTGGTCCAACTCATGATCACACATTGGGACCAGGAAATGAGGGTATTTTTTTTTTTAATCTATCTTATACCAAACAATTTCCACATATAAATTGAAACGATGATAAGTAATGTGTTGTGAAATATTTCAAGTTAAGAGAAAGATCAAGAAAAATAATAACAGCTAATAAATTTAGATTTAGATTTAGAAATTTATATTTCAAAAATTAATCCTGGAAAATTATTATTTTAAATAAATTTTTGTTCAGAAGGATATCAAAAATCTTAGTGCCATTCAATTTTCCTTTTCCAGGTTATTACTTATACATCGAAGCTTCTGGTCGGCTGCAAAATGATTCTGCAAGAATTATTTCTCCTATTTATAACGCATCGTATACGGACTCTGGCTGTTTCTCATTCTGGTAAAGCAAAATTTTTCTAAACGTTGACATACTTTTTATCAAAAAATTAGATTAAGATATCACTGGTGTAAAACGAAAATTTCTTCAACTTTGATCTTCTCGAGTTTTGAAATTAAATTATTAATTTAAAACTAGATAATCACTTACTGATAATTATTCACACATATATAAATCTTCATAACTTCGAAATTGAACATTTTTCGAATAATTAAAATTTATTGAAATTGCAAGATACAAATTGGAAATCGTTCATAATTCATGCAAGTTCTGAAAATAGAAATTTTACATGAAATTTCTCTCTTTCTCTCATTTGTCAGTAATAATTTCCATTATTTTACTTAATGAAGTCGTAATTCAATTTCGTTTCAAAAACTCGAAAAATGCAGTTTGATAATTTTTTAAAGAATCTCGTTTTTTTTAAATTATTATATGATTATTATATTTCGATTGAGAAGATCGTAAATTAAATATTTTAAAAAGATACGTTTTTTATATTTCACAATATGCTTGGAAATGAATTTATTGCAATTCAACACGTTACAAATTAACAAATAACAAAAATTCAAAGTGATTTACAGAAAAAAAACGAGGATAATATTTTTGATGGATTATTTCTGCGTTAGTTAATATTATAGGTCGCATAAGGGTTGATAAGAGTTCATTAGAGAACGACCATGTCCTCAATCATCATTTAAATATATAATTCGTATGTTGGAGATGACGTTCGTTAAAAGAAATTATGAGAAAATTATATTAAATTTATTTTTACGATGTTATATTTCGAAATAATATTTACCACGATTAAATAATAATTTAAAAATCGGAGAAAATTGAGAAAATTTTGAATTTATGGAATTTCGAGGTTTGGAAGAAAATTACTTTTACACGTTTTACATATTTGAACTTTTGAATAATGAATAATTATAATATTTAATCAATAATACTAATTAATAATAGATAAAAAATATATGATATTAGATAGATTCATCACTTCTCACTGTGATGTTTATTTATTATAGGTTGCAATGTTCAATTTATTACATTATATATATAACTTATTAAATATTTATATTTTCAAAATTTTAGGTATCACATGTATGGAGCAACGATAGGTGCTCTGAACATATACTTCAAACAGGAAAACCTCTTACCTCGTTTGATGTTCACCAAGGAGGGTGACCAAGGAAACCAATGGCTGCACGGTATTTTCAATCTTCCCAAGGCTAAAAAAGGTTTTCAGGTAATGGAACGGAAAAACGAAAATATAAATTTCAATTTCTTATTCTCTTTATACTTTCTTATTTATTCTTTAGATTATAATCGAAGGAGTACGAGGCAGTAGCTATGTGAGCGACATCGCCGTGGACGACATAGCCATTTTACAGGGAGACAAATGTCGTATCGACAATAAAAATGAAACTGTGCCGGTTACCGAGAGCGACGATGGTAATTCAAATAGAAGTATAATTTTTCACGATGAATCTAAGACCCCAAGACGATGATAATTCGTTCGAATTATCTTTTAATTAAAACGCCGGACAATAGGCTACGATTGAACAATAGAGGCGAGAAACGTGGCAAGTTGCGAAACTAACGGAAACATAATGAAATGGCGTATCAACTCTTGGATTATTGCGAATATAGGAGTTGCAGATGAATTGTTTCAGAATAGAGGCAGAGTTTAATAAGTGTATCTGAGGGAATGTCTAATATTGATTTTATATTATTCTCTTTTTAACTCTCATACGGTATCGTTCGATTATATTCACATTTGAAATAATACATATATTTTCCACGTTATGTTGCAAGTTATATTATTATAAGTGTACGAGTGGAAAATTATTTTCTATTTTCTGTTGTTATTAAAAATATAGATTGATAATCTTCTCATATCACGTAATTTCCTTTTGTATTATAACAATTATGTATATGTACCTGCGAGCATTTATTTATTCCCATTTACATGAAAATCAGTAGTGCAGTTATTAGAATATTCTACGTACGTCACATTGCATACATTACAATATCCTAGATTAAAGAAATAATTCTATACCAAACTCTTCATCAAAGCACACATTATATTAACAAGATAATTAACATTTATATTAAAAATATAATTTTATTATTAATATTATTAATATTATTATTAATATAAGATCCATAAGATATCTTTAAATTGTAATTCGTAATTCTATCTTTTTTACAAAAATTTGTTCTTATAAATTCGTTAAAAATGTGATAAATACAAAAGATTATAATTAATATTATAATCGATATTTTTCAAATATCCAAGAGTTGTGTTAAAAGCAAATATATTTAATCATAAAATCAAATACGAAAAGAGTTGATTGTGGGATCGATTGTAGTAAATTAAAAAAAAGAAAAAAATCGTTTTCTCTTCTTATTGTATAAAATACGAGACACATGACATGTTACAGTTTTTTCTCTATCTTCGATCTTTATATTCGATAATCGATTCAATTCTTTTTATAGCGTGCAATTATTCTTCGTATCGATAATTTTACTGGTTGAAAGAACCTTTTTTTTCCCTTTTTTTTTTTTAAATAAAATATGGCATTTTCTCCCCATTTTCGTTTTATATGTCGAATAAAAGATTTATATCTCATTCGAAACGAATGTTGTTTCCCTAGATCAAATCGAACTGGTGAACGCGCAGCAAACTTGCCGTGGAAGATGTAAAAATAGTGTGACATACAATTTTACAACTTCGATGCCACCCACGCCGGAAGTCTGTCTCTGTACCCTCGATTGCGAAGAACAGTCAATGTGCTGCCCGGATTACGCTGAGTATTGTGTTCTAGGTGAGTGGATTGAATCGATGTGATTTCTTTTTTTTTTTTTCACGTATCTCATCATCCCTCGATATTTTTTCCATTCCGATTTAAAATTAAATACGAATCGCTACAATTGTAACAATCGCGAGCAGACTGTGCATATTTATTTATTCAAAGAAGATACAAATATACAATACAATGCTTAACGAAATAAAATAAATTTCTATCTTCAAAGTTTCCATTATTTTTTTTTTTATTATTATTACATTATTACATTTATCCTTTCTTTATTATTTAAAATATCGTTTTACCAAGAGATTAAATAAATTTCTCTTAATAATTTTAAACAGAGTAATCCATCCTAAGACATTATCATATGTTTTTTATTAATTTTCCACAAAATAAAAAGCTCTTCCAACAACTATCTTGATAAAAAGAAAAGAAAAGAAGTTTGCTTGAAAATTTTGGTTTTGGAATATATCATTTATTATTCATCTTACATATCTTATCATTTATTATTCACCTTAATGATTCGCTATTTCAATTCGTAGCTGAGACCGAAGAGATGATCACGGCAACCGAGCAGATCCCGACTACGAATCACGAAGGGGCGGTAGTTTTCGTTCCACCCGCGAAAAAGATCACGGCGACCGACGTGGCGACAGTGAGGACAGGTTTCTCGATAAATCCAAAGGACGATATCGATCCTGTCACGTTGAGGCCGTCCACCAGCACCACGTTGAAATCATCGTCCACGCGGAAAGTGGAGAAATCGACGAGAATTACCAAACCGCCTTACACAACAACAACAACAACAACGACAACAGCAACAACGAGGACAAGAACAACAAGAACAACAAAAACAACAACAACAACTGTCGCAACAACGAAAATTGCACAGACAAAGGAGACGCCGTTCGTTCGGCCCACCACCACCACCACCAGAAGATACGGTTCGGTGAACGAGAAACCTGGTAATAAATCATTCTTACAATACATTTAATTACCAAAGTTTGGCCAGAATTTTTGGAATTCGATTAGATCTTCGAGTTGGAAGGAGAAACAGGGATGAATGTGAAGTGTTCGCTCGTACTTGGAATTTAGATTGCGCTTCAGTTTGATCATGCTTCGCTTGTTTTATCACGGTGCTTGGTATATTGTAGTGTTTGAGCGCAGAACGGTTATTGCGGTAGTTCACGGGTTGTTGTTTATTCGAAATAGTTTATTTCGGTTTCCTGCGTGGGTCGAAGGAGTATATAGAATAAAGAAAGACTGATGGAGTGATTATAATTTAAATAATTAGGATAGATTTTTTTTTGAATATATATATATATATTATAATTTAATGTCAAAGATGGTATTTATTAATTTCAAACGCTTATTCATTGAATTGAATTTCTCGCGTGTTAATTAAGAAACGATAATAGAGGATAGGCTCAGAGATTTGAATGAAAATTTATGTAACAATTCCCCCGCAGATTCAAATGTGAGGAGGCACGATCCTGAAATACATCGGGCTTCGAAATTCAGCTTGCCAGGGATAATCGGTGTAGTGGTTGGAATTTTAACCGGGGTGGTGATCTCATTATTGGTCGCGACCATAATCGTCAGACGAAGAAAAACGTACAAACGTGGAACTAATGGATCGGCTCTCTCGGAGGATAGCGACGTTCGATTTTTAACGTCAGACGAGATTTTGGATTTCACGTTAGCCAGACCCAGTGACGAGACGTAAGAAATTCCTTTTTTTTTATTTTTTTTTTTTACTTTTTATTATTATTATTAAGAGAGAAAGAGAGAAACTAGTGGAAAATGGGTTATGGACGATACGGAAGAAGAAAATGATTGAAACTTGCTCTGAAAGTTCCATGACTCGTGACTGTATGTAGGACGTACAAAATCTACTCTATTTCTGCAAAAGTATTTAAATATATTAAGTATTAGTTATTGTGTATTTAATAAGGAAATGAAAATAATAGTAATCAGTGTAAGATGTGTTAGATAAGGTCTCTTTTTCCATTATTTCCACGCGCTCTTGCTTTGGAAATGTTAAGCACGATACATTGATCAATTGATTTATTTTATTAGTATCGCAGATATATTTTATACTGTGATGATTTTTTTTTGATGAAAAGAATATTCGATGTATCGACTGCTTCTTTTGGCTCTTTTTTTCCGTATGATTTTGTTGTTTCTAATTAGCTTTTCTTTTTTTTTCGAAATTTTATGTTACCATTGATAATTTCGTTTCGCAGTATATATTAGACTAGATCGACGATTTATTGATATTTGCAGCGATTAAGACTAACGATATTGTATATAGTAACGATATTTGTTATAAAGAGTTGTGTAAACGCGAAATAAACATTGATATTATTTAATTTCTGCTTCAGTTCGTCAATCCAATTCCCCGATATATTTTTCCAAACTTTTATCATCGCGATCCAAAATACAATTGAAATCAATAAGCAACAATTTTACCTTTTATAATAAAAATTTAACTCATCTGAGCTTGACCTACTTACTTTGTATCATCTATCACTTATTTTTAAAATATATTTTAAAATATATCTCGCATCGTTCTTTCTCCCCCTTCCTCGTTCATTTTCATTCTTGAATTAACCTTTTTCCATTTTTACGAATTCGCATCCCTTGCGAATAGCTGGAGATAGGCTCGAAATTCGAAGCTTCGTTCCAAGGGGGGCGAAACGACAGTTCGGTGGACCGTAATTAAGCATGAGATAACGAAACGACACGCGGGGGCGGTTTCCACAAACGGGTCTGCGCTCGTGAAACCGCTCTTTAGATTTTCCCCCGGCCTTATCTGGTCACCTGGTGTATCGATTCGTGCGAAAACGCCGGAGGACTGCACCGGAAACGAGAACGTTTCGGCCGAGGTTGCACACCCACGCGGCCCGGAAATGGCAGACGCCGGTGAGCAAGGATAACGGGCCATACCTTGCGCCAACCGCATCGGTTGCTCTTTTCTCCGTAACTGATTGCGGAAAGGATCGCGATAACGGAGAAACTCGAAACTGCTCCCCCCTCCCCTCCGTGAACAAACGTAATTGACAAATTTATTTCTTCCTCCCGTGTATCGCGGATGCACTAACACCATCGTGATATTGTTTGCCTCTAATTTCACGTTTCAATCCTTTTTTTTTTTTAAGGTGTTTTCTTTTTACTTTCTTTCTTTCTGCTACTTCTTTTACTCTCGTTTATTTTTCTTTTAAGTATTTTTTTGCTTTTTAATTATTCATAATATTTCTTAGTTTTTTAATTTTGATAATCGATTATGATTGACAATAATACGTGAATTTCGACTTTGTTTTTATTTTTATTATCTTGTACTTCCATTGAGATTTTTCTTTTATTTTTCTTTTATTTTAGTTGTATACGTTATTTTACATTTTACACAGACGCAATGATAACTTTGGTGGTAATAAAGTAATGCGAAGCAACAATAAAATGAGGATTAAAGTCAAAAGTATTTATATATATATATATTTTTTTTTTATAAATTCCAATAGAGTTTATTAAAAAATTCGAAATCTTAGCATCTTCAACTTTTTGCGATAACTTCTACTTTATATCTTATACGAGTTCCTTCCGAAGTAAAGGATCTTTTATTAAATTTTTCGAATTGTGTTTCAACATTTTTACGTCACACACTATTTTCTATTTTACGGAATTTTATCATCTAAAAAAATTTTGAAAAAACTTTATAAATTCAATATTACTTCTTTAGATTTTAGAAAAAAAAAGGAAGTTTCTTATTACATATCCGTAATAAAGAAAATGATGGATGTTTTTATTTTTTTATATTTCCTTATCCTTCAACATTTCGCTTATTTCATAATTAATGTAGATAATAATTAGTTTCAAGTATTTCTAGCACGGACGTGACATAAATAGATTTGCTATATCTCATGGAAACTTTTATAGAAAGTTTTTCACTTTCATCTTTCAGTTTTTCATTTCTTTATAATTAATGTAATGATGATATCTGATTAGAAATTTTTATTAAAACCAATAATACTTTACAAATTAATATATATTTATATGATAATACTTCATATATGTTCACTTTTTAAAGAATTCTTTTTCCTTGCCAATTTAAATTTTTTTCGTCTATAATTTAATATTTACAAAAGTATTTTAAAACTGTTGTCTCTATCAAAAAGAAGAGGAAAAAAAAGGAATATCTTTGCGAGAAATATAATTTTTCGAAATATCGCAAAGATTAAAAGATACGAATATGAAAAAGTGCGCATATCGTTAAATATCGATTCGATGCATATCGATATGAAACGAGGGGATAATTCGGGAGAACTCAATTCAAGAGAATTTCCGAGTTACCGATGAAATACCATCATTTACATTTACCAAACAAAATTTACATTGTATCTCTCAGCGAAATGTTAACGTTACTCTCAGCTATCCCTGTTATACAGTTTCACGAAATAATATTGTTCGAGGAATGGTTTCAGAAAGTTTGAAGGTTCATTCTAATGGAGATATCAAGGGAATGTTTCTTAAGTCTGAAAGGATCAAATGAATTATGCATATTAAGATTTATTTTCAACAGAATTTTCAATGAAATATAAAATATAAAAATATATAAAAATATAAAAAGAATATATACGAATATAAATTTTATTATTTAAAAAAAATTACAAGTTCTTTTTATATTTTTATATATTTTTGTCGTATATACATATATTTTATACTTATTATAATACATTAAATCAATTATTGGATAATTTTATATATGTAATTTTTATATATTTATATATTTATATATATATATATTTTATTTTGCAGAAAAATTTTCTCTTCTTATATATTTTTTCCAATATTTCTGAAAATTCATTTCGAAACATTTCCATACAAGGACAGAGATTTTCTTTATGATTTTCAAATAAGTATTTTTAAACATTTCTTCATTTATAAACTATTGGATAAATTCACGTTCGCCTATAAGTTGAATAAAGATAGAAAATTTTTTTAGGAATCAACGCCATCTCGCGTTTGAACGCTGGAAGCTTCTATTTGTTACTAGCAATGTATAATATGCGAGGAGGTATATGCCACTAACTTTGGTTATGCGGCTCCTAATATCTCCAACCATTTCGATGACGCAACATAGAAAATTAATTAATAACTAATTTTCTACAAAAAATTTATAAACTTTTAAGCTTGTATCTTGAAGCTAAGACTTCAAAGAAGTTTCTCATATATTTTTTAATTTTAATTTGGAGTTATTTTCAATTTTTTATTAACGATCAAGATGTCGCATCGGATCGATACCTTCGATATATTATATCTTTTCATTAATTTCTTATTACTATAGGATTTATTTTTAAATATAAATATATGCATTTGAAACGTCAATTTCTCCTCTATTTTTATATATAACTTTTATTCATATGTTTATCGTTGTTTAAAAGAATAATTTTATTATTTATCATTCGATTACGAGGCAGGGATTTGCGACTGAAACACTCTCCGTAATAATCATTAATAAATAATTAATTAGAAGGAATTTTTTATTAAAATTGATACGAGAAACTTGTTTGAAGTTCTATCTTGAAGATTTGAGCTTAAAAGTACAGAAATTTTTAGTAGAAAATTAGTTATTATTAATTTTCTACGTTGCGTCTTTAACGAGGATATAAGAAGCCATATTGAAATATCTCTATCCTTCTCGCAGATGTTAGTCTCTTTCTCTGTGACGTCACGAATACCTCCTTGCACATTCTGCTATGCTAATAACAAGTCGAAGCTTCCAGGATCCAAACGCGAGATGGCGCTGATTTTCAAAACTTTTTAATCGCTTTCTAACTTATCGGCAGAATGCATTATATTTACAATTTATTAAAAGTAAAAGAAGAAAAACAGATAGATTAATTATAATTTTATGTTTAATAAGAAATGTATGATGGCGTAAAGAGAAATAATAAAGGAAAAAATGAATATATATTTACATGTACGTGTTTATATTATATATTTTTATATTTTTATATATTATATATACATATATTTTATATATATTTTTATGTTTCTATTGTGCATTTATATATGTATATTTTCTATATATTTTTGTATATTGCAACTTAATGAAATATAAATAAATATAAATAAATATGTTTTAAATTTAAAAAAAAAAATTTGTGTGCCACTTTCTTTCAGATTATGTTCTCTTAATACAAAGTAAAATTTAATCAAACATTTTTTTTTGACAATTAGAAAATCTGAAAAAAATTTCGTATGTTATCATTTTTTAAATATATTTTTTGTTATACAATTTTAAAGAACCAAAATTTTTTATTGTTAGAAATCAATTTTATATTAAATTATATTGGAATAATAATTTTTATAAAATTATTGATATTAGGAATTTTTTTTTTTATTTTATTTCTAAAATTGTTTCAACAATCGTATTAATTCATACTGATTTAGATAAAATGAATTAAATTTACATATTTAAAAAATTTCAGTAATTTTATATATTCCGGTTAAAATATTTCGACGAAAAAAAGATTTATAATATGATAATGAAAGTTGAAATTTTTTATTAAACACACTATAATTTTTTGTTATCTTCCACAATGAGGAAATATTAAAAAAATCTTCGTAATTTTCGCGATGAAATTTGATTACATACGCCACAACTTGCTATTAAAGCGTTCGTTAAATATATCGCGGCAATCGTTAAAAGTTTTTCCTATAAAAAACCATTAAAATGTGATATATTTTCATTCATAATATTTTCATAATATTTTCATTCAAGTATCAACATCCCTCTCTGATAAATATATTGTCGTGTAATAATTTCGAAGTTTTAATTAATAGAAATTATTATTTGTTCATTTACATTTCTAAATTATATTTTGGTTTACAATTAAAATGTACCAAGAGAACTAGAAATTGCTATATTAAATATCGAAGCTGTCAAAACTATATAAAACGAAACCAAAAAAAAAAAAAATTATCAAAATTATCTAAATAGAAAAAGGAATCAAGGAAAGGAAAAGATTATCGAACAAAAATAAATTGAATTACAAAAATTCCAGGAAATTCCACCAAAAAAAATTACCACCAGTTTTTTCCCCAATCAATTACCAAATTATCAAAATTATTAAGGGAAAAAGTTTCCTCATAAGTATTATTAAGCACAAGTTAAATTTCATAGATTCAATCAATCACTCGAAAGTGTGTTTCTCGTGTTGTGAACTTGTGCTCTCTATCGTGACCAAGTCTCACGAGGAACAGGTCTGAAATGGGATGAACGAAAGTTTCCAGTCGAAGTTTCTTAGCCGGTTCAACCGACAGGGTGATCGATAATCGGCTTAAAATAGCGGCGTGATATTAAAATTAAAATTTGCACCAGTTCTACCTCTAAATTTAGGGTTGCGTTTCAAGCGGGCGGAGGCCCGTGTACTACGAGCATGTCGGCCGATAAACACGCGCTTTTATCGCGGCCTCTCTCCTTCTTTAATCTTGATCGAAAAACCTGTGTTTATTTCGAACGGGCATTCGACGAAGCCAGCTTGGGACGCTTTTAATTCGTGATAAATTTCCCTTCTGCGAAATCAGAGTCGTAAAATACGAACCAATGTGTGGCGAGAGTGTTAGAGAGTATCACCCGATTTATTGGCCGACCGTTTGATTATCACGCTCCACTTGTTAATTTTTACCTTTCCTTCTTATTTTACTTTTCCCCTTTTTCCCCTATCTCGTGCCCTGTTTCACTCTTCCTTTTTAGGTTTCTTAAAAATCGCGAGTTTTAAATTAGAGATAGATTAAAGATAAGATTTAAGAAGAATTAATTTATGGTGAATTTTTTTATCCTCCACATTTTTTAATAATGATCGTTGCAATCAGTTGTGTAATTTTGAAATTTAAAGCGAAACTTAATTACGATTTCATTATTTAATTACGTTTAATTGTTTTTCACGAAAAATTGTATTCGTTATATTCCCGATGCTTGCCGGCCGCCTGTTAATTTTCAACTCTTATGAAATTTCATACAATCGTATAATTTTCCGTTTAATTTTATTGCAAATTTTATCGAAAGCGTTCACATTGTCGAAAGTGTGTACAATTTAAATCATTTTCATTTCGCGTGAAAACGCGTCCCCACGTTGTGTATATAACCCCGTGTCGGGGAAATTGCAAACTGCCAAAACTTGTTGAAAAGTTGACGATAACGCGATGAAGTTGGTTTGTCGGGAAATTGCCAGGTGGTGGAAACTTATCAAAAATTCCACGTAGTTGGATCGCGAAATGTCAAAACCGTCCCGGAAATTTCATATATCGTGAGATTGAAGAAACATTAAAGCGAAACGTTGAAGATTTTCGTATCTGTTCGAGGAAAATTCGAGAAACGAAAACGAACGAAAACTTTCTGGGGACAGGAAATTAAATAGGATTTTCTTTTTTTTTTCGTTTATCACCAAGGAAGAATAAATGTAATAAATAAATTTTTTGACACGAATATATTGGGATTTCGTAAAATACAAAATTTTCCGTAAATTATCCTCGTTATATATTTATCAGTTATTATTGTATAAATGATATTTTTCGCTCTTGTAATAGGAGACCATTAATTTGTAAAATGATGAACCATTATTGAATTATCGTAACATTTATATAACCTTTTCTAAATGTTAAATTTATTTTTACGTCACATTTTCCGAATATAATATGATTTGTATAAAAATTTAATATAAAAATTTTTTTACGAATGTTTGACAATTGAAGAGTTCAGTGAAAAAGATGATGCAAGCATCTATTACGTTTTTTTCAAAAAGAATGAGAGGGATCGATGGAAGGTTCATACTCGTGTAGAATTTTTTTTAATCAGGTTCAATTTTCTTCGTATATTTCTTATGGCGAACCTTCTACTTCGAACATAAGAGAAATTTATATGAGACACAATTTTCACGAGCATTCTCTTTACTATGCTATTCTTTTATTTATCTTATTATCCCGTGTTCAGCACTTTTCTTTTTAGGATGTTCATTAATTATTATTATAACAAATAATTAAAAAAAAATAATTAAATAAAAGAAGAGAAAAGTATATTCCTTCTTTTCTCTTTTCTTCCTTTCATTTCAAAGTTACATTTCTATAAGTACAGATCTACAAAACACTCGATTATTATTTGATAACTAAATAACAGTTGATAATAGGGAATAATAATGAATAATTTGATAACAGGATGAAATTTAATGTTTAACTCAAACTCTTGCCAAGATTATTTCATGTGCATAGACTTAACACGTGATATCTGCTGTATATAAATTATCATCTTATATTTTTCTAAAAATCTAAAAAAAAAAAATTAATCCTTAAAACAAATTTATTCAAAAGAAAAATTAAATTACTTAATAATTTTTTTATCCATTTCATTAATCGAAAAACAAAGTCCATTTAAGAAAAAGAAGAAAAAAATAAAGCAAAAGAATTGATTTTTTTCATCGAACAAAAAATCGAAATTCAAGGTATACAATGATTTAAAATAAAGATCAATTGCAATATAATTCAGGATTTAATATCTTTTACATTAGAACTACACACTTGATACATATTCTTTTACATTTGCCATTTGTCGTTTTACGAGAGCGTATAATACTCTGGGTCTCTCTGGGCGAGAGAATCACTCTATACATTCTCACCCTCTTTCACCATAGTCGCAGCTTATCATACATTGTATAATACCGTTATCATACCAGACTCGTTGCGCAGCCGCAATCGATCGCGTTTCCGACGGCACGAGCACCAGCATTTTTATCCTTCGTTCTCGCTTTTTCCCGACATCGTGCAATCCACACCTTCTGAAGCGAAAAGAGTCGCCGTCGAAAAACGTCGAGAACGGAACACAAAAAAGATGGCCACAACATCAATAATAAATGTGATAGATGCATCTATTATTATCATCTCTGAAGGATTGCTGATTCGTGATCCGCGTATTCATTATTTTGGAAAAGATGTTTTTCACTCTCTCTCGCGAATGTCGCCCTTTTGGAAAAATTTAAATCGAGTTCCGTGATGATTTTCGATCGAATTTAGAGAATAAGGAAATCTAAAGGTATTTTTGATTCGTATTCTTAAACGCAAAAATTGCTAAAAAAAAAAAAAGAAGAGGAGGGAAAGGTAGAAAATGGAATGTTTCATGCTTAATATAAAATGTAAGATGATGTGGTGTAAATGGAAATATATAAGATCAGAGGGATTTAAAGTTGAAAGTATAAACTGGCTTGGAAGTATAAACGGTTATGCAATGAAATGAACACTCGGATTGATTCGATAAAAGTTTCATAGCCGTTGCTAAACCTAAAAATCCTTCGACTCTTTTTTTTGGGATTTATCGGTTGAAAAAAAAGGATGTTTTAGGAGGTGTTAAGAGATGTTGGTAAGTTAAATTGGATTCATTATGTTGTGCAATAGGAAGTGGAATTAAGGATATTTATAGTGAAGATTATTTAAGAGCGATATAACAGATTCGTTTGATTGCATAAATGTTACTCAATAATACATAAGAAAATTTGAGGATTATATCATTTGTGAATTTGTATTGTATCGTTGTTTTATAAATTTTATATTATCCGTTGAACATTTTATGGAAAAATAAAAATTCGAAACAAATCAGTTCTGGGTATTGTTATTTGAATCAAAAATATTTCGAAAATATTTATAATTATTTAGATATGCATATACATTTATTGCACCAATATATTTGAGAGATATTCATTATCATAGAAAAATATTCAATGTCATGTTATATTAAATTAATTATCTCTTAAATCATAACGAGAATACAAATAGTGATTGTCCATGGATTAAATCAGTGGTAAAGGTCAAGCATTATGTCTTCGATATTGATCTTCGCGATATTAATTATTAATAAAGTATCAATATTTGTTTTAGTCAAATTATGCAAGTTAATTAATTGATCAATTCGACGATTTATTTCACAATAAAATATTAAAAGTTACGATAAATTATTTGATTCAGAGCTGGGAAGACGATGGTTTTTAAATCACCTGTTGAACGCGTTTCGCTAGAGTTCGAAAGTGAAACATACACTGAAATATAATACTTACTTCTGCCTTTCTCGTTTAAAATTCAACTCAATTTACTTGTTATTTATATTTAGAAGAAAAAAAAAATCGAAAAGAAACGATATTTTATAAATTTTCGTAAAAATTTAATTTTAAAGTTAAATTAACTTTTGGCGAACGTATTTTCATATTGCATATGCATGCCGATATCAAGGATTCACCGTTATGAGGAGAAATGAATACGATTTCAATAATTTCAATCGTATTCAGAATTCGTTCTAATTACTTTTCATCAACCGGATTAAACGTTATACTCATTTTTATGCGCGATCAACCTCGTTGATCGATCCTCTTGCTCGTTTTAAGCCGTTTCTCCGTTTGTCCTTCGTTGGTTCCCATAATTTTAACTAAACTAGATTGTTACTGTCTAGCTCGTCGTGGTTTTGCGTCATCGATAAAAATTCTACTCCTCTCGCCTTGACTCACTTTCGTGTCATCCTCGACAGATTATAAAGGCAGATATAATTTCGATGCAACATTTATCTCTATTTTTTTTTTTTTTTTTTTTTTGCGCCATTGATATCTGACGCGAATAAAATCGAAATCAAGTATCTCCGAATTATTTGATCATTATTTTAATTTGAAATTGTCAAATTATTTATTTAGATTACAAATTAGGATATTTTAAAGAGATATCAATATTAGGAAAAGTGTGTATCCTATCTATTTCGTCTTATATATGAAATAAATTATGAAATAAATATACGCACGTTATAAAAATAGGTTTCAGATCATGAAAATCATAATGTTCTATATATCACTTTTCAAACATCATTATTTTTATTGTTATAATATAAGTAAAATATAATAACAATCAGTATTTTTTAAATAAAAAAATTTTACAATAAGACATAACTATGATATCGAATCACCATAGAAATTAACGTATCAATAGATTTATTGGTATATGTACAAACTGAACATAAAATGTCTTATATGCAAAAGAATAAAAAAATATAAAATTATTATATGAATTTTAATAATTTACTTAAAATTATTTCAATTGTCTGAATAAATTTTTCCTCGAATAATAATAATAATAATAATGATAAACGTGTAAAAGTATCAGTAAATTAACTCGTGCACCGATTCTCCAATAAGGCTCTCCAATTGATATAATCATTAAAAGCCACAAGAATATTTTACTTAAACGAATTTATTTTACCCACAAATGAAATATTGTATTCTTATAACATTGCAACATGCGAGCAAAATGATAAAAAGAGTGCTTCGTCGCCAATATGGCGGGGTTTCGACCGCAATTAATTCATTCCCAATTCTCCGTTACATTGAAACGAACAATCGAATTCGATTAAATGAAAATTAAATCTCCTAACGATCGGGGTCCACACTCGTTATCCTCGTTTCGCCGTTCAAATATCCATCCAACGATCCACGATTTTACTACGATTTACAATTTTCAATAACGAGTGCGTACCCTTATCTTAATCCTTAACTGCCATTGCGAGATAATTAAAGGACGTAATAAAAAACGATTCACAATTTTTTCAATTAATTTTTTCAATTAATAGCGTTAAGCATTTTAATTATCTTTATTTTGATCAGAAATTCCAGAAATATAGCGAAAATATTGATGATATTGTATTATATATCTCGATTTCACCATAACAGTTAAGGATTAAGAGAAAAGAGAGAGAGAGAGAGACAGAGAGAGAGAGAAAGAGAGAGAAAAGATTACCAAAGAAACAGTGTCGGGAGGATAATAAAATAGTAAGAAAGCACAGTCTGGATGAAACAAGCATCGCACATTTATTCGAGAAGCATGAAAAAGAAAAACAGGCGAGATTCGGCGGCGTTTCCTGTTCGCCCGAAAAAGAAAGGGACACCGGCCGAAAAAATTGACGCATAAAACGACTTTTTTTGTGTCTTTTACGCGCGTGTGTATCTATCCATGTATGTATTTATCCATGCGTGTTTGTATACGTGTGTGTGTGAATGTTTGTATGTATCTTTTGCGTATATATACAGAGATATATCATCTAAAAATATATCCTCGAAGCTGGCGACGATAAAAATTTCACGTAAGCTAGCAAACGCCTGCGTATCTCGATATATGTGTGTACGTGTATACGTGCATGTATGTGTGTGTGTGTGTGTATGTACAACAATTTTCGATTCCAATCTCGTTCCTTTGATTTGTTATTTCGCCATTTACACGAATCGTTAAATGAAAAATCTTGTCTCTACAAGGGGAGTGGAAATTAAAACTAGTCGTCGTATCAAAAAAGAAACTGCTTTTGTATTGTATAGAGTTCTCGGTGTATGGCGACCGTTTTCTTAGGATGCGAGGCCAACGAGACTCTGCCCTTGTTATTTTATCGGTGATTAATCGACGAGTTGATTTATATTTCTAACGTTAAATAACAATAGTTAATCGCGTTATGAATTATTTACGAGTTATAGATATATATCGTTCGATGATTGTTGATAAAATTGTTCATAACGAATTTCAACAATTCATAGTTTTATAGGAAATTAGATTCGATACATTTTGAATATTGAATAATTTGACTGATTTAATTGACGAGTTTGAACGATTCTTATACATATATATCGTTATTTTACGTTTTAAATAACAAGATGAAACGGAATGCATTCGCATTTGCATCATGAAAAATATCAAATTGTCGTCAATCGTGGGATATCGTTAGGGTGAAATTACAATGGCGTTGCATCGTTGGTCTTCACAGGGCCTTATGCGTGTGTCATTGTTAAATTGACGCTTCTTCTTGTTGGCTAACGCGATCACTCATTGCCGGTGTCGTCTAACGTGATTGTTTCTGATTGTTCTTCGCGCTCCATCGCTCTGCTACATCGATTTTTTTTTTTTTTTGATGGGACGCCCAACCGGCCGCAACAAATAAATCGCAACGATTCTTCCTGATCGAGAGATTCATCGTGAATATTTTCTGAATCAAAAAGAAAAAAAAAATTGTGAGAATAAGAATAAGGATTTAAAATTTTTTTTTCATATTATTCACGATTAGAGAAACACATGGATGAGTTAAATATCAGATCTCTGGATTTTTAGAATTCTATTTTTAGAATTTTTATTAGTTTCTTTTATCGGCAAGCGATTTTTTCGTCTCACTTCCAGGAAATTTAATATTAGGTATTTTCGAGTAGAAAACGTTTAATCAGAGAACGAAGATGGAACGAAAATATTGAATTTCATTAAATTTCTCCTTCTCATAAAATTCAATCATGGAAATTCGAGACGAAACGGACCGGTTAGGCGTTTAACACGATTACAAATTGTTGGAACGTATCGCAGACTGAACGAGAAAATTTGCATGCGTGCCGTTGAATGTCGCAGAGACAACAACAGCTGAGCAACAGGAAGTGTTCTAAATCTGCGCATCGTTCAGCGAATATTAAAAATATTCTGTTCTGATGAAAAATATGTAGCGTAGATTCTGATATGTTCAGTTCGCTTAGCCCTCCGTGGACCCAAAGTCTCTTAAACAATCCTGAAAGCTCATTTCAAGCTGCTTTTAAACTTTTATATAACTTATGCACATTTCCTTTCATAAATCAATGAATACTTAAACCATTCTCGAAGATTACGAACATTTCTCCGATAGTTATTATCGATTTGATTAAAAAAAAAAGAAGTATTTTGTTTGAGTAAAAAACTTTCTTTATGAAATATAATACAAAATACAATAAAATAAATAAATAAACAAAATTTACTTTAAAATTATATCACAGTGTCCACTAATTTATGAAGAACTACGAATGCAGAATGATGAAAGAAAGGAAAAGAAGGGCGCAAAAAAATAAAATAAAATAAAATAAAATAAAATAAAAAAATATCCATTTTACCCGAGGATATACCCGAAACTAAGTTTTAAGCCCGAAAATGAAGTTTTAAGCTCGAAAGTATACGGCAGTAGATCCCGGAGGGTTAAGGGTGCAACCCTGTATTCGGATGACTCGATTAAACAAAGTCGTCGAGTAAACGTGCTCCTCTTCCTCGAAAATTACATCAAATAACTACGGAACAGAAACAGCGCGTCTACCAACGAACGAATCTCTGGCACTTGACGTGTTGCTGTAAACGAGAAATGGCGGCTCGTGAATCCTCGAGTCCTCCTCCTCGGACGAGCGGCCCCTTTTCGAAAGAGAGAAAAAAAGAGAGAGAGACACCGCCGCCGCTTGGGAATGATCGGAGGAGGACTTTTAAATCGCCTCGTTCCGCTCGTTCGAGCATAAAATGAAACTTTTACAATGATCTGGATGTAATACTGAATTGACCTTTTGCAGGAAGGGGAGAATTTTTTTTTTCTTTTTTTTCCTTGCTTGACGTGTATCGCGAGTCTCTTCCCTTTTCTTCCTCCTCTTCCTCCCTTTCGAGCTCGATCTTTTTCTTCTTCTTCTTCTTCTTCTTCTTCTTCGATTCACATATATGTTTTGTAATATATTGCAGTATAGTTGAGCCTCGTCGGTGTCTGCCAATATTCTTTTAACACATTTTTTTTCATTTTTTTCTTTTTTTTACCTCGAGATTTATAGTCTATCGATAGTTCGATATATTATTATTATTCGTATAATCCTAGTATATTTTCTTCTTTTTCCTCTCATTTTTTTCCTTTTTTTTTTATATTTGTTATATATATATATATATTTGTTTTCTTTAGTCGGTTAATAATCGTAAATCCTTACAATCTAGTTTTTTTTTTTCGATGAAACGAAAAATTATACATATATTATATTCCAACGAATTCTAGAAGGCTGCACACTCTCGGGACCATGTGCTTCTCATTTTTATTTGCTTTTTTTTTCTTCTTTTTTTTCTTCATATAAACAAGCAAACACACACGGCAGTACAGCAAACGCAGCAGGTCTCGTTTCGTTTCGTTTCGAGACGCTTTCGATCGTTTTCGACAGCCTGATCATTTTTCTCGTGACGTGGACAAGCTCTTCGTGCGTGCTCGCAATTTCCTCGAGGTTCTTTCTATATTTACACTCTACAAATCCTTATCTTTCTTCCTTTTTACTTTTTTTTTTTTTTACTTCTTTTTTTTTTTTTTTAACAAACCTTGGAACGAGTTTTTAAAAGAAGAAGGTGGGAAAAATTTACAAGTTTTAAATCGCTTTTACAAAATAATCTTAATTAATTTCGCGCGAATATTAATAATTATTGAAATTATTGAATCGTTACAAGATTGCACGATCGAAAAGATAACTTTTCCCAATATATTAGTGAGCTCGCAGAATTCACCTGTCCACGATTTCGAACGAACTAGATTCGAAGAATTTAAGGTAGGTATCGCCTGAGACACAGTCAAACATTTACCGCTAAGCTATATAATAACATACTTTTAGGAGGAGTTAAAGAAACAGAAGAGGAACAGGAAATGGTAAGGAACGCAACAGGAGAAATTCAGCGGGAGGAAATTAAGAGGGGGAGGGAGGGGGATGATTCAGCCCATTTATGAGTGGCCAATCTTTGATCATCTCCTCATCATCACCGGTATCATCGCCAATATAATGAAATACATTTTTTGATCAACACGAACGAAATTTCTACCATGCTTGCATAAATGGGTGAACGATTGCGTAAAAATCGTTCTGGACGCGTGTGTTCGTTTTTCCTTAATTGGAACCTCTCGTCCAGAATGATTGCGACGCCAATTTAAAAGTGAATTTTATTATTTTCTCTTTTTTTTCTCCTTTTTCCTGTCTTTCTTTTTTTTCTTTTTTTTTCTTTTTTTCTTTTTCATTTTTTTCATTCTCAGTCTTCGAAATCTGTAGTACGAAAATAAAGTCGTCGAAGAGGTTTTTGAGTTCAGCAGGAATCGCTCGATTGTTTTGTGGTCGCAGCCCAAAGAGGATGGATCTATTGTGTGCTGCCATCCTGAAACCGGAACCGGAACAGGTAGCGTTGTCGTACGAATGTTACTGTTACACGCCCCCTTGAAACCTCGGACACCCTTAATTTGTACTTTAACACGAGGATACCTGATTGCCGTGACAGCGGTGGCCTCGTAATCACGCGTTTTTCAATCAGATCCAGCGTTTCCCAATCTTTTTTGAACTATTTTTTTTTTTCAATAAAGATTTTAATATCTTTTGAACCAAGTTATTATATTTCAATGTGTTTTGAAGATTTTAATATCTTTTGTATCGTGCTAACACTTTAATGCTTACTCAAAGACTTTTTTGGATCATGTCTCATTTTCTAAAAATTTTAATGCTCTTTAACATTATTAATCGTTTTTTAATTAATATGAAAGTAAAATTTGGATAACAGAGCATAAATATCCAAAATCTTTATTATTTGAAAGAAGAGATCCTTTTTCTTTTGTTTTTTGTTTTTGGCAAAATATAAATATAAAGGAAACTTCAATTCTCCAATTATTCACAAACTTTTCTCGGACAATTATTCAACTTTTTATATCATAACAAAGTGTCAAATCATTGCAAAAGATATTTATATTGTGGCTCTGAAAGCCGCGTATTCTCTTATGTTGGGAAACACTGGATTAAGTGAAAATATCGATTATTAAATGTAGATCAGACGTCGTAGACACATCTGCAGCTTGATGTTTTTTTCCTCTTTCTTCTTTTTTGTCAAATATTTTCAATATAAAATTTATCCTTGCTAGTCGTGTAAAGAAATACAAATTTTGGTTGATGGAGTTCTATTTCAATTTCGATAAGTAAAAAAGAATTTTGTAATTATTTGATTATTTTTTATTATTTTTTATCCTCGAAAATAGTTTTTATTATTTTCTTTGCGAGTGTATCCTCGCGAGTAACGATTCTGTTCAACGATCTGTCTCTTTGATTTAATTTATCGATCATGCTTCGTTGCATCGAGAGATATTTAATTCATCCTGATTAATGTTCTCGTTGTTAATCGCTCTCGTTATTTTTCATAAATTGAAAAATCGTTAACGCACAGAGAGGCTGTTGGAAAATGAGATATCAGAGAACAATGAAATCTGCTCGAAATGACGGATGAAATTCTTTCCCTTCAAGTGACAGATGATTCTCAATGTAGAAATGGATTTCTGACAGCAAGAAAATTGATCGTTGGTTCGCAATGGCAGGAAATAGTAGAATCCAGAAAGGAAGGGAAAAATTATCCACAACAAACTTTCGTTTTAAAATTTTACTTCGATAAATTTTCGCGGAAAAGGAGCGAAAACGATTTACAAAAATTTTTCTGTAAATTATTTAAAATAATTCTGAGAAAATATTTCAAATTGTCATAGAAAATATAACTCGCATTAATTCGCTTCTCGTAAAACAATACAACGCAAAAGATTTCCAAAATTCGCAATAAAATTATTTCACAAAAAATTCTTTTCAAACATTCAACATTTTCAAAACGAATTATCTCCAAATGCTATTCAAATCTCTTCTAATTCTTCCAACATTTTTCAACATGTTTGATAACAAATGAATAAATACCGATTGATTAATTCTCAAATCTTCTTCACCACTTCTGCCGCCCAACTAATTGCACATATATATATAATACCAAATAAAAAAACAAATCATTAAGTCTGGCCAACAACGAATACGATTTCTCTTCCCCCGATCATCCATCAACCAATACGATACGATATCTTGCATGTACCGCGAAACTATCCGAGGAAACTCCACGTCAATTCTCTCGATATGTTTCATAATCACCCCTGTCCACCCTCATCAACCCCTAAACGTCAAGCCGCAGAACGCGTTCATTTAATCGAGCAACGAAATATCCTCACTCCTGTCTGTCTGTCTGTCTGTCTGTCGAATCCATCCACAAAATCGTGTGGTGTTATTCGTATAGACACCGTTTAATAGTAAACGCGTGTAGAACGAGGCCGTTTTGGAATCAAAATCCCCCCCCTCTCCTCCCCACCCATCCATCCATGGAGCACGGATATCCGCCATACTTGTGAGTGCTGCTCACGAGAGACGATTATTCATCTTTACGTTCCCCTGAGTTTGATTTCAACGTGAACATCATCTTCACATCTCCCGTGCGCTCTTTCTTTCTTTCTTTCTTTCTTTCTTTTTTTCCTTTCTTTCTTTCTTTCTCTCGTTTTTTCCCTCCCTTTCATACATCGTATTCTCATACATTATTCACGCACACGCACAAATACTCTCTATTTCTCATCGTTTATGTATGTTATGTATATGTGTGTGTGTGTGTATGTGTGTTGGTGTTGGTGTGGGTGGATGTTTTTACGGTTACACGACGGAGGACGAGAGGAGAACTCTTTGCAAAATAGACGATACGGGGGGAACGGGGTGGAGGAGAATGCGAAACAAGGTTTTCGTCTTCTCGTCGGCACACGTTCCTTTCGCGAGCGTAGATCAAACGTGCGAGGTTCGAGGAGAGGGAGAGAAACGCGGACACGAGAAATTATTTCACAAGGGATCGTGAAGAGGCTCTTGGAACTTGGTTCTCGAACGCGATTCCCGTCCTTCCAATGGATTTCCTTTCGGATTTCGAATCGAATCCTCCCTTGGATTACAGAGCATTTACGAATTAAGAGATTTTCCTTTGCTCTTTGCCTTGTTTTTCTCGGAAGAAAGGATGGATTTCGCTCGATTTGAATGTACATTTAGAAATTTTTTCGTTTTTTTTTCTCTCGTTTTTCCTTTTTTTCTTTTTTTTTCTTTTTTTTTTCCTTTTTTAAACGATGATAATATTTAATTTTTTTGATTTCAATATTTTTAGATTGATACGTTTTTTTTTTTTTGGAAATTTGTTGATTTTAATCCTTGAACTTTTGATTTCAAGTTTGAGTTTAATTCTAAAGATTAAAATTTATCAAGCTTGCGATAAGAAAGATAAGGAAGATCGATGAAATTGGTGAAATAGATGGTTGATTGATTTTTGCGTATACAATTCGTTCGATAATATAGTTTTATCTGCAATTCCTTTAATTTTTATATATCGATTTATAAGATAATTTATTCGATGTTCAGAAAAGTTTCAGTTTGTTTCGATAAAAATATACGTATTGCAATTTATTCGTATTTTTATAAATTTATGAAGTGATTTGATCAATTTAACATATCAAAAAATAATATTGCGAATCGTATATATATATATTTTTTAAAAAGCAAAGTTCTTCTATTTCAAAAAATTGTTTTCAATTTTGTTTCTTCTTTAATGATTTCAAAAAGGCGCTGTTACCTATCAAAACCTATTAAACATTCAATTATAGATATATAAAATTAACGATAAAACGTTAGATCATTAAAATTTCTGTTAAATCTTTCACGAGAGTCGAAAATTCTTACGAATAATTAATATTAACACATCATATTCAATCAACGAGCACGATATTTCAATCAGCCATTTATTTCCAACCAATTTAATATTTTCATTAATATACATGAATTATCTGCATCTTTATTGACATTTCGATCTCGAAGATTTTTTTTCCGTTCGAAGTAACATTTAGCAATTCTTTTCAAGACACTAAGAAAATATGCTCACAAGGATCAAACGAAGAGTATAAAAATTCTAGTATTACGAATAAGGAAGTTATCGATTTTTTAGAAAAAACATTTAAAAATTTGACATCTAAAAATTTCAAATTTTCAGAGTAGATACTTCGATGGTTAAGCAAAGGTTTTAAGAAACGTCACAAGATCGAATTTTCAAAATTTTTAACGAATTTTGACAGTTGAACTTCGATAGCCAACGAAAGCTGTGAACGACAAATATTTAGCAAAAATATATATGTATGTATGTATGTATGTATTGAACAAGAGACACTGCATAAAATTTACAATTTTCATATCCGAATACCGATATTCAAACGATCCTCATCCCATTCCCAATCCATATTCCGATATCCAACTTATCATTTTCTTTTTCTTCATCTTTTTTTCAAATAAATGTTAAAATGTTTCCTTTCTTAAATTGCATTTTTTTTCCTCTCTCGAAGGGAAAAAATAATCTCATCTCTCTTCATCCCCCTCTCGTGCTGCTCGCAAGAGAAACGTTCGCCAGCAACGAAACGAAAGCCCTGGATATGTGTACGGGTACACGAGAGACATGTGTACACGTATACATACATATGGGAATATATATCATATACATATTATATTTATATTTATATATATATATATATATATATGTATAGGTGAATGTATAAAGAAGTAAACTCGTCAGACTTATGATTTTATGCAGATCAGAGGTTCATCGTCAACAAAGGAATTAGCGTCCTCTTGCCCATCGCAAAATGGCATCTGCCAATACGTCAAGGTGAGCTTTCGTCTGGAACAGAGATAGAAAATAGCATTTGTTCGTGATAGCTTTGGCCACGATATTCATTTGAAATTTGATATTGTACATGAGATGACAAATTCACGAATGTACACGTTACATTTCATTGTGGTTATGGTACAGATTAAAATGACAAACGAGATCTGAATGATAAATATATATTTGATATCGTGAAAAATATATACTTTGTAACTATATTTTTTTAAATTTTCAAATTAAAAAAAAATGTAATTGTTTAAATGATTTTTCATTAGTTATTTCTTGATTAAATTTCTTGAAGTATCTTTTATTCTGTTCCTTAAAGAAAACAAAATTTTAATCATAGAAATAGATTAATGGATGTAATGAATAGGAAGAAATACTACAGTAGATAAGCATGCATGCAGAATATGTAATTTTAATTTAAAGTTGGAATTTGAATTTTCTCATGATGTATGTAAATATAAGATATTACTATCAACACGTGTGTTCTTAAAAATATTATAATATAAGAGATAAATATATTTGCATGCGAAAAAAAAAGAAAGAAAACTAAATTCTTTCTATATTTCTCATTATCAAGTTACATTTAAATTGCATAAACGCATAAATACGAACAATTATCTCATTCAAAAAGTGATAAAATTCCCACTTTTTTAAACATTACATTCAAAGTATTAAAACGTACAAAATGAATATCAAAAGAAGCGTAAAATAACTTGCTCAATTCTCCAAACGTTAAACTCATTAATTCTCTTTCATTACAGAAATAAAAGCTCGAAGTAAAATAAATACAGAAAAAAAATTCTCTACAACGTCCAATTTAAATTTTTAATCCTAAAATCCCACTTTCACAAAAAGAAAAAAAACTTGTATCGTAAAATATTACAGAAAAAAAAAAATACATTTTTAATCTAAGAATAACAATACAATTTATCCACGTTCACCATTATTAAACACTGTAGTACCACTACAGTGTTCAAAGTGCACAACGCATTCTCCCCTATTTCCTCGGAAACCGTGAAAAATTACATGGAAAAACTTTCTTCTTCCATGCATAAAACACACGTAAAAAGTATCTCGAGGAATATCCAATCCACGGATCGCAAAGCCACGGAAGACGAACAACGCACATCGAAAAAAAACTCTTCAACTCCCGCCAAAAAAGGCGGGATCCAATAACTCCGCTCCTCGAGTTCCGATATTCCGATCAACCCCACTCCACTTCCTGATCGTCGGAAAGGGGAGAGGAAAAAAAAAACTTCGTTAAGTCAGTTAAGACTGGAAAGTCTCCCCTCTGAAAAATCGTATTCGCGTATTCGCCGAGCCAAACAGCCTCGAGAAAGGTGATCGAGTTCTCGAGAGCGTCGTATATGCCTCCGGCAAAAATTTAATTCGACTAGAAGTTCAACGTTGTTCGGAGTTTAATCAGATCTGCGGACCTCCCACGTTGATCAGGCCAATTCCGTTTCGACAACACGGTTCGTCGTTCTTCCTCTCTTCGTCGTGTTCATCGAACGGAAACCAGGAATTAGGGAGAGAGGAGAGAAAAAACGAAAGAGAGAGAGAGAGAGAGAGAGTGGCGGCGGCGGCGGCGCGACTCGACCAGGCGGAAGGAAAAGAAGCGAATATCGATTTCAAAGAGGCGGAGAAAGAGGGAGAGAGAAAGAGAGAGAGAGAGAGAGAGAGCGTGGCCGGAATCAGGTGAAGAGAAAGGTCAACCGTTCGCCGGATGTGAGGGATGATAAATCCGCGAGAGGGCGAAGCGCGCTGCTCAGATTTCCCTCCGGCCCGTTCTTTTTTCCATTGTTTTTCCTCCCTTCTTCTAGCTTGCTTTTTTTTCGTTTGTTTGTTTGTTTGTTTAAGTGGAGCGGGTACGTGTAGGTGGTGGAAAAAAGGGTATGGTCGTTGATGGGAATTTTGGGTGGATAGTCGAGTCAACGGCAGTGTCGGGGATGGCAAGATAAATAAGTATTAGGAACACTCGTGTGGGGTGAGATATATAAATATGGAGAGAATCCTTGGGGATGTTTTGTATTGTTATTAATTGAGGGAAGATTCGAAAAATATTGACGATGGGATGGGGAAATTTTGGGATATCGAGTAGAATCGATATCGTTTTAGAAGAATTTTAGAGATAATATTGGTTATTTATTATTAATTTGTTCGACGTGTTCTGAAATGTGCGTGATAAATTTTATAATCTCGTTCTATTGTTTTTACGAATTTTAATTTTTATACACAACTATAAAAATTCTAATTGATTACTCGTTATAATAATCTGGATTAATTTTCTTTGGATATATTTTGTATGCGACTAGCAAATGTTCTAATATTTATGGATGAGGGTTGCTGGAAGATTTGGCAGATTTATGAAAAGAGGATTCCAGATTTTGTCGAGGATCTAATAATACGAATTTCACACTTTCTTTCGTATTTTCTTGCGAAATTTTTCAACCTATATACCGATTTGATCAAAAATGGTCCAAGATAATACATTGTAATTTGTATATCCATGAAATCACGATAAAAGCTTTTCTTCGCCGCTTAACTTATCATAAATATATACATATATATTTCAGTAACATTTGCATAGCAAGATATTTCACGGTTCAACTCTGAAATTGATAAAAGATAAAAGAAGAAAGTTTCACGTAACAGAATTAAATAATTTCATGCGACGTACGACACGAAGCGAAGAGTTTTAAAAATTTTAAGAGCACTATTTTATATTTTTTCAAAAAAGAAAATTGTATAATTTTCTGTATATTTTAAAAATTATTAAAATTTTGATATTAATATTAGAATTCTAAATATCAATAGTGAAGAAAAAACATTTAAGATCAAGTGATATTGATATTATTGAAAAATATCAAGATTTTATATTTCCATCATTTGGCCAGCTGAATACTGAACGTATTTCTTTTCACATACAATTTTATGTAAAATATCAAACAGTATATTTCTCCACTATATCGCGACATTTCAAATCATTTAATTTCTTCCAATGGAATTTTTCTCTATTTCAAAGTCATGACTTGGCCCGGTTTTCGTGAAAGATCCTACACAGATACATATTTATGACCAGTATAGCGTAGCTTGACAAAAATACTCGAACGAGCACAGAATTTTAGCACAAGTAAAATGATTTAGTGAGATGGATACAAACGTCCCTCAAATTTTTCTCGAATCAATCATTTTTTAAAAACCGCGTTGGCGATACACGTAGGATGAAAAACAGCACGATTGTTTATCGTAAATATTGTATTTGTGTAATTAATAACGCGCAGCCTAGCTTTATTTGCTTCTCTGTGGTTGTTTATATATACTTGATCGCGTTATGTTCTTCTTGTTAAGTAATTATACGAAAATAATCGTTAATACTATTTTACACGAGATGTAAAAAAAAAAAGGAAATGGTGTAAAAATCAAATTTAAATATAGTTGTGTCCTATAATAATATTTATTCTGTGTGTATCGTTACGTGCAGTATTTTTAAATTGTCAATAGCACAGATTATTTTCTGCAAACTTTTTCTATTTTCAAACTGTGGTGAAAATTAATTGAATCAAAGAAGCGAATTTATAACAGATTTATAATTTTTCACGATACGATATAACTCTTAATTTAAATAAAGTTAATTAACACGTCACCGCCGTCATGATAGTCATCAGAGATGGATGTGTTGAGATAGTATAATATTGTAATTACTTACGCGGACGTGATTGCGACTACTATGTTTAATAAAAGCGAGTAATAATAAGATAAGCATAAAATAGTTATTTATAACTGTTATGATGATTTCACGTTGAGCAATAAAATATAAATTTAACCGTGTTTTTCATCGTCATTTTCAATGATGTAGCATCCGATCTGCATGGATGAAAAATCTGGTGAAATATATCTGGGAATGCATAATCTGTTAAATCAAAATTATGCAGCAAGATAAAATCACATTTCTTCCTTTTTACGAACAGTTTCGCAAATAGTTTCGTTCCAAACTTCGTATATAATAATTTATCTCGAAAGTATAATTTTTTCTTCCAGTCTTGAGTCTTCCTTTTTTCCAATACATTTTAATTGCAACGCATTTTTTTCGAAAAGTCTATCATTAACATATAGATTAAAAAAATTTTTTCGAATCAAATCTCAATTAAAATCCAGTTCAAGCTTTTTCCCTTTTTGTTTCTTTCTTTCTTTTTCCTTTTCTTTTTTTTTTTTCTTGGAAAGATATCTGATGAGATATTATCGAATTCTCTTTTAGTTTCTCTCTTTTCTCGAATGCATCATAATTATGAAATATTTCCTGGAAATGTCTCTATTTAAATACAGATTAAAAAAATATCTCTTGATAAAATCTGGATCTACGACTTCCTTTTCCTCTTTATCTTTGATAACATTATTATCAGAAATTTTCACTCATCAACTTAAATTTCTTTAGGAAACTCTATTTTACGTGTTAAAGAAAGATATATATCGTAAATACGAAACAACGAAACTAAGAATCAGAACAGAAGAATGACAAATCCGAGAATATTTCCCTTTGAAATCGTCAAACATAATTTCGCCTCTTCGAATACGCGCAAATTATCATCTTTTCAACCAAAATTCAATGCAAACCTCATTCGATAATATATTTAAAATCCCTTACCGAAAATGCTTAACAAACCGTAAATTCGAGAAAAGACCCTCAATTTCACAAATTTCACAAACTCCAACTCGTTCCTCCGACATTATCTCGAAAACGTTCCGTTCCAAAAGGAAACACACGTACGTTGTTACTTACATATTCCAAACGCGTGTTCAAATCTCTCTAGGTGCGGTAGCACAGTGCTCGATGTGCTCGTTCCACTTTTCAAGCGGTCCGTTCGCAAAACTTATCTCTTCCCGCCGCGTGCAAACGTGTTCTCTCTAATCTCCCTCTTTCATCCACTCACTTTCCTTTTGTCCGTGCACACGATGAATTCTCGTTGGAAATCAGCAGCGATTGTTTTTTCTTTTTTTTTCTTTCCTCCTCTCTCTTCTCCCTCTCCCTTGTTGTTTTTGTCGTCGCTTGTTGTTTTTCCACGAGATGGAAGTAAGATGGAAACCTGGCCTTTGTCGGCGCGAGAATTAAGGAGACGAGGTTTTTTTTTTTTTTTTAGAGATTTACGCGCTCACCAGACAGTGTAAATTGAGCTTCCTCGGAGCCGACCGTGAGATTAGTTCCCCGCGGTTTTTCGAGTGTTTGGGTTTGCACGAGGGGGTTGGAGTGGCGCAATTGCGCGTGAAATTAGCGAAATGGTTGATGCACGGTGAAGGTTGTTCGTCTTAGGGGGTTGCGATAATCTTTTACACAAGCGTTTGGAAGATATATTTTTATGCATTCGGAATTCGGTGGAACGTGGATTAAAGAAAAACGTATTAAAGAAATTGGGAATTAAATAAAATAACGTATTTACGTTTCTATATATATATATGTGTGTGTGTGTGTGTATGTGATATTATAACAATAGGAAATAAAAGAGATAAATTAATTACTATAATAAAATTATTGATAAAATTCTACGTGTTTAAGATACTTTACGATAGAGTGGAAAATAAAGAGAGAGTGTACGTCTACGTGTTTAAGATACTTTATGATAGAGTAGAAAATAAAAAGAGAAGGTTTTATATGAAATTTCATATTCATGATTGTGTAGGATGTTAAAAATATGAAAGACTTACGGTTTTGTAAAACATGCAGGCTTGCCTGTCCTCGTCTTCGCCTGTAGGGCAGTCTATGAAACCGTCGCACAAGGCGTGATCGTCGATGCAATGGTATCTACCCATTCTGTCCGCTGAGGGACACGCAAACCTTTCCATCCCGTCCTCTGAGATAGGACATTCTGTAAAGAGAACGATTAAAAAAATTACGGATAGATTATCTTAATTGCTTTTTAATTATAATTATTATTATTAAACATCGACGAATGTTTTGCTAATTTCTTTGAATTATTATCCTCGCTCTGAAAATAATTTATCATATATTTATTTCTATTAATTAACTTCTCGATAATCCGCCATCTTTCAATTTTGACACGTCTTTAAGAATTTTTCGTTTATTACATTATATCATTTTTTCTTAGGAAATTACGATATTATTCATCTTATTTTTTTCTTAAAATTATTTATTATTATTTTCATTCGTAATTTAATTTAATCTATTAAATTGTGCGCGCCATCGTTAATTCATTTTTATGCAAAACGAGGGAGAGAAGTCTCAGAACGATGGTAACCATCGTCTGAGCGAAGTTTTTTCGCAAGATTGCGACAGTTTCAAAGGCTACATCGTATGAATTGAAAGGCATCGGAAAAATACCAAGGCTCTTGTTAATGTTTTCTTTCTATCGATTCGCCTCAACGACGCGAACTGTTTCGTGTGTGTACGGTAAAAATATACGGTGTGTATGCATGTATATGCATTCTCAAATTCGATCAATTTATTTTGTTATTTGTTATTTGTATCACCGTCCAATATCAACGATTAACGTTTATACGTATATATCGAACTTTTCGTTCCAATTTGAAATACGATTGTATCGGGAAACGAGGAATTTACGCGTTATTCTCTTGAGAAATTATTATATTATTGCGATGAATAATAATTCGATGAAATTGTTTTATATGTCACAGGTGAAAGAGCGTATTGAGGAAAATGAATTTTAAAACGATCTATTTGCATTATGCATAAATTAAAATTTAAAAAAAAAATAATAATAGTTTATAAAATAGGTGTTCTCTTATCGTCTAAATTTTTGAAATGTATAACGTCAAAGAACGAAGAATACATTTTTTCAGTCTTTCATAGTTAATGTAAATATTTTATAATTTTCTCATGAATAATAAAATTTAAGGTATAAAGTTCACAAACTTGTTCGAGTCTTTTTCTAGATAACTTTCGAAGGCTTGATCTATGAATTTAAAATTATTTTTAAATCCGTTTTATTATTTTTCTCTGCAAGAAAATATTACATGTTTCGTAGTAATACAGTTATTTCAAACAATTCGCTCGATTCGTTCTTCCTATTCACTCGAGCACCATCAATTTATTTATTCAAGATCTATAAGGGTGGAACAATTCAGAATATAACATTATTTCCAAAACCTTGAATAAAGAAGATTCTCCAAAAAGAGGAACAATTAAAATATGCTGAATCCATTAATTTAAATATATTACAAGTTTTTTTTATTCATTATTTATTTTTCATATCTCTCTCATTATTTTCATATTTTTTTATTATTAAATTTTTTTTTCAACCTTCCTTCTCTCTCTCCAAAGTTATCTGTATTAAAATTAATTTTCTCTTTTCTCCGCTGAAATTAATTTATCTCTTTTATTTTCCAATATCTATTTTTTTTTTTTTTACGTTAAAAATTAATCAGTTCACCATTCTTACATTTTATTATTTTTAAATCTTTCCAATATTTAACTTTCCCGCACGAAAACAATCTATTCCACCACTTTCCCATTTCCTAATTTTCAATTTCCGCGCAAAAATAAATCGTTTCGTTCGTTTTTCTCTCTTTATCTTAAATTTTCGAAATTCTTCTCGTCAATGTCCATTTTTAAACTTCAAAATTAATCAATTCTCCACTTTTCATTATCCCGATTCTTAAACCTTTCGAAACATTTTACTTCCCCACTCCACTATATTTCTACTTCCCAATTCCTAAAACTTTTCCAATATATCCAATATATCCGCACAAAATTCATTTATCCCTTCCTGTTACCCCCACCTTCGTTTGTCAACTACCAATCTCTCCTTTCCTCTGTTGTCAAAAAGAGAAATACATTCTCGAAAATATATTCCTGAATCGTATTGTCGATCAGAGCGCACTATCCAACCACACGTGCACGTGAGATTTCCATTAATTTCCATACTCGTACCCCCGGATCGATTCCTAATGAAGCTTTTGTTAGGACGCAGGACAATAGTCGAATAAAAAGAGCACGTCTTCCCCTCTGTCCACATTTCCACCGATGAAAATTTCAAGACAACTTTCCATACGAACGAGGCTGTTAACAATGCACGACTAACTCCTGCAGTTTCACCACCACTTCACCAGATCTCGTTGCCCATTCAAAAGGAATGGTCGGAAATATCGTGAACCGTATCAAGCTCGCCTTCAATATATTCGTTTAGATTTACTTTGAAGTTTGTCACGTACTTTTTTTTTTTAGTTAAATTATTATTATTATCATATTATTAAATTTGTTGAATAGATGTATAAATCTACACATAAAGCTCGAGGGAACATCGATGATTTATACGGCATGTCAATGTATTTGTGGAAATGGTTCGAAGAGTTGATTCTAGAGGTTAAAACAAATATATATATAGAAGTTGGTATGCGGAAATGTCGATTGACGTTATGTATTATAAAAGAGGTCTCTATCTATATCACTGTCTCACTTCATTTAATGGAAACTTAAATTATTTATAATTTAATAGATATTAAATTTTATATATATTTTTTTTTTGATTTTCAGATTCCTTATACTGTATATTAATCTTGATGAAACAATTTTTGTACAATTTTGTTCCATTGGGCTAACTTCAGGTTTGTGTTGATACTTTATTTCGACTCTTTGTGACACAGAAATTAAATTTTCACTGTGAAAGACAGATGTCAAAGACATCAAAAATAGTTTTAATTAAATGTTGCACAATTTTTACGTTACCTAAAAGTTTGCGAGAAGAAATTATAATTTTCATTTAGTTTGCTGTTATAATTTGCTCTGGATATACGTAATACAATGTGTTTTCACTAATGGACGAGAAGCATATTAACAAACGGGGGTTGGCAACGTTTACATATTAAAACAAACGAAGCCACTAGATGGCATTATTTCCAGCAAATGTGTTAACTCCCATTAAGGTCCAAGTAGAGAAATAATGTGTACAATTTGCGTAAACGTAACATTATTCAAACACGTTAATAAAGTAATTTACATATTGTTCCGGTCTCAAGGTTCGAGAAATTTATACTTCATAGAAATTTGCTATGCAAATAACAATTTCTATTATTAGTGAAAAAGAGATGATTTGTCACACCACTATATAATATTTCAACTTTCCCTTTAAACTTTAATAAAAATTTACATAGAAATATAAAATTTGAAAAAGAAAAGAAAGGGGGAAAGAAATATTGTGTAAGTTTTTTTTTTTAAATTTCTTTTCAATATTGGAAAGGAGAAAAAATAAGGAAATGAAATGTTGCTTTAACGCAACGTTGATCTTTGTCGCTTTTATCCCGACCAATTTCACTCTATTTCCTTCTCGATCATCGAATATAACTCGCCACTGAATTCATTAATCCACTCTTCTCGAATGAAAAGGTGAAAGAAGGTGAAAGAGGAGAGGGATATTGAATAAACTTTAAAAGGATCGGCGATTTTCCAGGTCGAACAGGTGGTGATCTTCTTTTTTATTTAAATAATCACTTTGTTATACCTCGAGCTCAATCGGGACAAGGATCTCCTTGAGATAAAGGCAACATGGATGCACTTAAAGAGCGATTAAAACTGAAATCCGCAGTACTTGCCGTTCCAACGTCAGTAAATATGAGAGGCTTTGAAAGTCTTTGGGATTTAGAAAGGGGTGAAATGGAAGGAGGAATGGAGCGGAGGGAACGTGACAGCTGTGCACCATTTTGAAGCAAATCTGAAGTAATCTTTTTGTTTTTGTAAGTGTTGAAAGGTTTTTACAAAATACAAGTGAATTTAAGTATAACGATGTGTGTATAATGAAAATTGAAAATTTTTAATATTGTTTTAATTCACATTATATTTTCTTTGTACAACTTTTTTTCAATATTTTTATTGATATACTTGATTATTAATCATTTTGATTTCTAAAATATATTTCATTTTGATTAATTTTATTTTAGTTTCCTTTTATTATATTTTTATTATGTTTTCTGATAATTTTTTAACATAGAAAATTTGAACCTATTTAACTAACAGGTGAATTTGTTTGAAGAGGTTAGATTAATCTTGCAACATTGATTAAAATTCAAATTATACAAAGTTCCTCTATCAAAGATCAATTTTAATTCTGATTTGATTAAATAGCTTGGCTTGACATAACCAGAGAAAAAAATCACAAAGTAAAAGGTTAAGAAAAGTCATAAAGTTTCTATCGACTTGAACTCTCAAGCGTAATTGAACTAATATTATTACAGAAATTTTACATAAGTTTTGAGTTTCATCAGTGTTGATAAATTTTCTTGTAGAACAGTTATGTTTGAACAGTTACAAGTTTGTTAATAAAACAAGCAAAGTTCGGAAAATAAAAATTATATAGTTAATTATAATTCTATAAGTCGAAAAAACAATATTGTAAAATTTTATGTAAGTGCAACTTGTCATATGGCATTATTATTAATTAAAAAATTCTTTCACAAAAATAAAATATAAATTTATTTAGTGTTATTTACGAATAAAATATAAAGGAAAATCTTCGAAATTAAGAATTTAATTAAAAATTCAGAAAAGATGAATAGGAAAATAATTTCCTACATATTGTATCCATTTTTATCGTAACAGCATAACGCAGTGGAATGAATAAATAAATAAAATATAATTATTCCGTGTTAAAAATATCTGAAATTCAACGATATTAATACTTTATAATTTTGTATTGACTATGACCTATACAAAAAATTATTTTATCCTTTCTTATATAACTAAAAATTAAACATGCTATACTTGTGTTTTATTATTGCGAAATTCTTTTTTATTCGACTTTTATTCGAAATAGCAAAAGTACTATATTATATTATATTAAACTACTATATTAATCTCAATATTGAGTCGAAAAGACAAAAAATTTTTATTCTTCTTGTAAAAACGTTTACAACTTCCACATTGTAATACACGGTAATTATGTTTTAACAACATTATTATGAGGCAATAAAAGCCAATGGTGGAATCGTTGGTAGCGAGCTAAAGATGAGACGAAATAAAAAGGGCGTGAAGGGTCGTGAAAAAAAAAAAAAGAAAGGAAAAAGGAGGAAGAATTTCAAACTTTTCACGCTGGCGATCAGTGAATTATATACACGGAGAGTGTATTGGAGATCGTGGCGCAAATAAAGATGGTTCTTTGCAGAAGAATAATGAAAATTTTTAACATAAAACTTTTTCAAAAGAATCGTTTGCCAAGTTACATGATACGTATAATTTTAAAATATTCTTGAACTTTAATAAAAATAATTAGTTTCTTATACATAGTTTAATAAAATTATGTATTGTAAAATTAATAATTTTCGAGACACGATTGATAATTAAAATTCAAATAAATTTAAAATGACGATATATAGCATGCTATTCTACACTTTACATCTTTGATAATATCATTTCAATCATTGTTTTACTTGTTACATACATATTTATTAATTATTCAATTCTATGCATGCTATATAAATTATTCCATATTTTATTTCAATTAAATATTTTACACACACAAACACACACATATATATATATTCACATAATCAAGTGATTTCAATTTTTCTAATAGAATTCTATTCTATTAAAGTTTTATCAAATTTTATCATTTTTATTACTCATAAAAAGATATAGTCAACGATAAAACATCACATACAATAATTAATTCCAAATTCCAAATATTCCAAAATTTCATGGACATATCTTGGACAACATCTCTTGAAAAATTTAACATGGATAAAATCCAAGTCCAAGCATATTGCAGTGTTGGTAACGAAAGGGTTAAATAGATGCTCGGATAATTAAGAAATATACGTGCAAAGGTAATTGGGATCGTGTCCTTGATTAGAAATTGGTGAGCATTTCTATTTTCGCCGATTTTCAACTGGATGACGTGGATGCAGAAATTGCTATCGCGTGTTGTCACGAGTAACCGCGACATAGTGTGCGGCCCGCAACAGGTGTGAATTTCTCGGTATCGGTAATAATCGTCCGGTAATTGTCATCATTTAAATCTATCCGGACTAACTCGATGAGTTGGCGGTTACATCGACCGATTTCTAATGCTATCGTACCATCACTCTTGCGTTTGATATGTCACTTTTACTAATCTCGATGAATTGGCGGTATGCATAGATCGATTCCAACGATACGTTCGTTCTCGAGTTTCATATGTCATTTCTAATAATAATCCAATTCTTATAATAAACGTATCGTGATAAGGATAAGAGAAAAATTTTACTGTTGGGAAATTGTATAAATTGTGTTTTAAGTAATAATAATAATAACAATAAAAATAATAATAATAATAATAAGAGATGAATAAATAAAAATGATTTTCTTATATTTTCAAATGAATATTATTATTTATCTTATGATACGTACGAACCTAGAACGTTTTGAGAAAGGAAATTTCATTCAAATCGTACGAGAAATGAATATTTCATACGAGATTCGTTTCAATGGCGGATAGAAAGTAAATAGGAAACGATGAAGAGAGATTTTTATATTTCATCGACATGAAGACGCGCAATGTGTAATAAAACTTGCTTATAGAAAACGTTTGAGGCGGTCATGTTTGGCAAGTGAATGCAAGTCTGCTTCAGTCGTCATGTTTCGTCGTTGAATTCATTAATCTTTTAAAAGTTCTATTTTCAATGTTTTCAATCTTTCAAAAGTTTTACGCTCAATCTTTCAAAATAGTTTGTCAGAACTGGTTATACCTTAATATGCCTCATTCCTCTTCGCCTCTTTATTTCATATTCGTATTTCTTATTTTTTCCTTCTTGGGCTTCAATTTCCTTAAGACGAAACTGTAGTAGTCGGCATAATTCATCATTTTTTTCATTTTTAAAAATTTTTAAATATTTGTCCAGTTTATGCAAATAGTTTAATTACATATGCCAGTTTAATATTTTCACATTTAAAGAGAAATATTTACAATTTTTTAAAATTTCTCTAATTTTTGATTATTTATTCACTTGTTTTATTTCATAACCGATTTGTCTTTATTCTTCCATCTTATTGAATTTTTTACTAAATTTTAATGAAAAAAAAAAAGTTTTAATAACTCTTTAATTCCATTTTACATTCTTGAATCTTTGATTAATATCAGAATAGCAATAAGACTGGTGAATGATCGAATCTGATTAATCATATGATCAAAACATTATGCCGATATTATAAGGTAACAATTTGCTAACTATACCAATATTACAAGTTAATAATATGCTGTACTATTATTTTCCATGGTAGGTACAACGTGCTGACGTGAATGCTAATAATAACACGTTACTGAAGAATGGGATTACTCAAATTTGCATATCAGCATTTTGGACTCTAACAATATAAAGTGCTGATATTACTGCACCATGTGTAATATTAAGGACTAAAGGTACCATGGCTTTTCTACGCTATATGTAATAACAATACGATACAACAAACTATTTTACATACAATCTGGGACACAGTAATTGAAATTTTGTAATTTCAATCTCTATAGATAAAAAATTCGTAAAATTTGATTTCGATTTAAAAAAGGCGAAATTTCAACAAAAATATAAGCGATAGAGAAACATCAAGATTAAAAATTTACAAAATTTTTAACATTTCATATAATGTAGAAAATTTATTAAAGATATATCTGCTACAAAGGAAACAATTATTTTGAAAAATAATTTAAACACAAGACATTGCACGATTCTAAATTAATATTTCAAATTATTATTTTGATATTTAAAATATATAAATTTTTCAACGAGTGAATTTATATTTCTACTATATCGATTTGATCGAAAATATCTATTAATTGTCATTAAATTTTTCATATGAAGTTATTAACAAAAAATAAAATTACCCTTTTCAAATAATCCTTTTAATCATTTCCCAATCATTTCTAAGAAAATATTTATTTTTAAATTATGAATATATTTCTTAAAATAACAAACAAAATTGTAAAGTAAATTGTACATCATATCTATAAACGTCATAACAGAATTGTAAGTGATGATCAATATAATGATAGTGAATTTATAGTGATTTTGATAGTTTTTTTTAAATTAGAAGTATTTTAGTTCAACTAGAATTAAATTTATAAAAATTTCACTTATATAAATGAAATTAATCGATGCGGAGGAATTTTGATTTATGATTTATAGTTCATAATGTAAGGATATGATCGTATGATTGATATACGTGACGCGAGTGAATTGAATGAGATAACAGGAAGACAATCAGTGCAAGACAAATTTATCTTGAAAATGACTTAAATAGGTCAAGAATCATTTTAATATTAAAATATTGAATATTAATATTGAAATTTCTCTTAACGAATCATTTATCATTTTTACACGTACTATTTTACCCTTGAAATTTACTCTTAAAATTATTCGTTTGATTTTTTTTTATTTATTCTGAAACGAATTTCCAAGTCTAAAAATAAGAAATAAATATCTTAGGGTAGATCTACTCCTACCTTTTTCCTTATCTACTTAAGTAGTTGCCCAACATAAGGGTTGAACGTGTTAATCAAAGTTCCCCAAATGCGTATAACACCGTCAGATTCCAATCAGATTCTACATAAACCAAACAAAAGGTAGAAAGGAAAATTGGCAAAGTAAATGGTAGAACGTAGAGGATTATTTAATCAGCGATATGTGGCCACAGGTGGCCGTGGAACCAGAGGAAACCCAATAAACCTTTAATCTTTTGAACAATTATATCGTATATATACGTATTATGTTGTGTGTGTGCGTGTGTGTATATATATATATATATATGTACATACATATAACTTTGCCAGATCCCACGAACGAATTCTATACCACAAAATCAAACAAAAGGCAGAAAGTAAATAGTGAAACGTAGAGGATTATTTAATCAACAATACCTTCACCACCACGCATCAAGTAACCACGGATAAACTAAATGAAAGTAGATCATTAATCCCCAATATATATATATGTTATTTTATTTAACATATATATCAGAATATATACAACAAAATACAACAAAAATGCAAGATAAATATATCAAATAATCATTCGTGCTAATACATTATTTTCAATAACGAATAATAACGCTCAGATTTATATTCAGGATTTAATTAAAATATCCCAAAATGTCTCGTTGCATTTAAAATATAAATCACGGTAAAAATAACTGAAAAGAAAAAAGGGATTCCCATTAATCTCGTCAAAAAGATAAAAGTCATCGAAATATAGTTATCCAGTATAAGAATTAAGTTTTTTCACGTTGCCAGATCAAACGAGAGATAGAAAGGAGGGATTGCAGGAGCAAATGGGGAGATAGAGGAATTATTTAATCAGCCACACAGACCGTGGATCAACTAAATGAACTCAATAGATCGTTCATCCCTTAAGCCAATATATATCACAACAATATATAACGTAATATAATAAAACTGCAAGTATCACGGTAATCATTCGTCACGATATATTAAAAACCATAATGTTTGGAGTAACAAATAAACCGTAATAAACCGAAGGGTTAATATATTCTTATATCAAATATTCCAACACGTTGAAGTACGAATTGTCGTGATCAAAAATTACGAAAGAAAGGGGGAAGAGGGATCCTCCTTAATTTCGTCAAAAATTTATCAAAGGTTCAAGCAAATTAATCACAGCTCCCCTAAATATCTAACCTAGGTTGCTCGAGCAAACACACGAGAGATGGAAAAGAGGGCTGGCGGGGCAAATGGTGAGATAGAGGATTATTTAATCAGCGATATCTCTCGCACCTCTCGTAAATCAACTATTCATCGGTCGAAACTCAATATACACCTATTCTACACGATTTCCTACGAAAGGTCACGAAGAATAGAATTAATTCCCGCGAACCGCATGCGTCGTCTGTCCAATTTTTTATTCTTCCTTTCTTTTTTCTTTTTTTTTTTTTTTTTTCCGTGGAAACGTGTGCACCGACGAAACGGAATCGGCGATTAAATTGTCGCTTCCCCGTAATCCGGGTGGACATCGGTCATAGGGCGTGCCATCGCGATCACCCGCCGCGATAAAAGTCATTAAAGTGTCTCGAGATCGCCGTACACCCACCGTTTGAAAATCGATATCGTGGTAATGAGTATGAAAAAAAAAAAAAAAAAAAAAGTTCCACAGTAATTACGCGTCACGACCTCATAATTAACCCTTTCAACCTGTGTGAAAGGTTAGTACGCGTTGTTGTCAACGGGGAGGTTTGGAAGACTACGCGATATCGATTCGCCGACGCATTGTGTTTTTCTAGGATGGATAACAACAGGGATGATGATACGTGTTAAATAAATAATGGTGTGTAATAATTCCTTATTATCGAAGATAAGTCTCTTTAACTCTTTAAGAGAAATTGAATTAGATTGAATTGGTTTTAAATACAAATTTTCTGTCTCTCGTTGTTTGCTCAAATATTTGAGTAGATTTTTTTTTTTTCTTAAAATTACGTTTTCCCTAGGATCACATCGTATACTCGAGCATTATCGATTTTTATAAAATTTCATAAAGATGTTTATCGTATATTTTCTATCGAATTGAATAAGTAATTCTTCGACGATATTTTCCTGCAAGAAGTATCGCGTTAAAAGCTTGGAAGGGAGAAAAGAAAAGAGAAGCGATTGTTTTTCGCGATGATAAATAATGTATTAATAAATTCTTTCGAGAGAAAAACCACGTAACACGTTGTTTCCAATGTTACAATACTAAAATGTAAAACTTGCAATAAAAAATTCAATATGTATAATTGATAGAATATCGCGTTTCTTATTCGTACAAAACACACAGCTCTCATTATGAATTTTGCTTTTAATTACCGAGTTGGTAAACCAAAACGTTGTGGAACATTCTAAAGTGCAAAGGACTGATACGATGAACTTTAACGAAACGAATATCTGCTAGCTCGAACGATTGTTTCGATACGAAAGTTGCTCCGTCAAACGAGAAATCTACTATCTGCCGTTGACGTCAATTAATTAATAAATTATCACGCGATAGGATACTTTTATCGAGTGATACAATCGAAAACAATTCAAGCGTAAAATGCTTGTATATAGTGTTATTTAAATATCGATAAACACTCGAATTTAAAATATCCACGCATCGTTGATTACAAGGAGAATCAGCTCGATTCTTTTTTCGATTCAGTATCGAAAATATTATCATGGCGTCGTTGTAATTCGAAGAAACTCGCGTGGTTTTTCTCTTCTTTGCGATGATAATGTATACAGAGAATTGGTCCCCGAAGAGGTGACATATAAACAATACTCGTCGAACAATAATGGCAGATACAGAAATTGCTCTCCGCATATTTCCATCGTCGTCCCTTTTCGATTTTTCACGCGAGCGAAAAGAAAAAAGAAAAGTTCTCGTTTCTGATCTAAGATCAAGTATTCACCAATCGATCGATCTTTCCTTCGTCGAATTCGAAATTTGGCCAAATAAGGTCTCGAACAAAATCGATATTTCTATTCTTCAAGCGATTCTTGAAAATTTTCTCAATTTATCGAGAAGCTAGGAAGAAAATACGATTCAATTCGATGTCTTTTGAATAGATTTGAATAATAATCAAGTAATCAATCTGAATACGTGTAGAATGTTTAAGCGGATTAACCCTTTTGTTATGATACTTTCTGAAAGCTCTTAAAACTCTTATTGAAAATTCATATTATTGCTGGTAAAATTTTTAACATTTAATATTAAGGTCATGCTACATGTTACTAATTTAAAGATTATGTGATTAGTAGTAATTAATTGTAATTGTTTTTTTCTACTATTTGTATTTTTATTGAAAAATTAAATTCTCGTAGCTTGAATCTTTTTTTTTATCGCTTTAATCTCTGAAATAACCAACAATTCTCATTAGATATAAAATCGAGGTATAAAATTCTTTGCATCGTTCGTAAATAATAAAAGAACGTATTAATCGATAGAACGGAATAAAGACCAGATTAGAATTAACTGCTTCCTTTGTATTAATTATACATATATATGGTATATAACGGATAGATAAAAATAAAAATAATTCTATAATGCGTTACATGTCTTTCAGAAAATGATTACTCAATATTTGGAGAACAAGTATGCAGCGTTAATGGCAAAAGGAAACGTCATAAAAGGGACGTAACCATGAACGCAGAAAGCAAAGTGTTGACAGAGTTACGACGATGATTAGAGACAAAGTGGAATGGAAACAAAACTGAGTTTGCGCAAGTGTGTTTGGAAAATAGATGAATCGCGACTTTCGAAAATTAGTTTGAACCGGCGGCGTGTTTGGTACGAGGGACCGAAAATTTTCTACAATTTTCTGCGGGAGAAAGAGAAACAGGAGAAGGAGGGGGAAGAGGAGGGTCGAAGAATAATTTAAATCCTGAAGGACGCGCTGGACGCGGTAATAAAGTCACACATGGTAACACGTGACGAAATTAATTTCTTGAATGTTGTCGCGGTAAATATTTGTCGAATGTTTTAATTTGGTCGAATGCAAGTTTAAACTGAAATAATTTCAAGGTGAATATTCCACGTTTGTTTGAAGATAAAAATATTCCGCTGAATAGGGGAGTAAAAGTATCAGACGTATAATTAGAGAGTCTTGTTGTGTGATCAGGGAACCTGAGATTTTAGTTTCTGATTATAGATTGCTACTATAAACAGAACTCCATGGTAGATTTATAAATACCATCATCGATCTAATATTACGTTATTCAGGATCAATGGTAGCATCAAATACGGGTATACGAAAAGAGAAGACTAAAATTCTTGTCATTTACGTAGGACGATCGAGCTGCCCCTACTCCTCCCCCTATCTATCGCCACAGAAAGTTTCACCAATTTAGACCAATTCAGAATTCTCGATAATTATTGTAGGAGAGAAATACGTGTCTTACATTTATCGATCTGTATATCGTTTTATCGGATAACGAAGTTTTAATTCGATTAAAAAAAAAAAAAAAAAAAAAAGAAAAAGCGTTTGAGTATCTAAATTGAAAACAAAAGTCTGACCTTTCTCTAGACTTGATCGATTTTTTAACTTAAAGTTTCATATTTCTATTAAAAATAGAATTAAATTTTCATTCGAGCTCAAAACAAACGCGTACGTTTTTTTTTTTTTAATCTAAATATCAAAGTTCAAATCATCGAAATTGTTTCGATGAAATCTCATTAATTTTTCCAAAATTACAAGTAATTTCTTACGAATAAGAATCTCAATAACAAGGTTTACATCAAGGAATCGAAAAATTTTACCAATTCTCAAATTTCGTTAAAAATTAATAATCAAACATCCTATTCTATCTTAAAAACCAAGTGGTCAAGCCTCAACTTTTCCATTTAAATCACTAATTTAAATCCAAAACCCATTCCATTATCAAAAAACGTTTAAAACTCCACATGATCGATAAAAAGATCTCCATCATCTACCTCGTCGCCTCGCTTCCGATCAATCGAAACTCGAAACAATTCGAAAAACATGCAAAACACAATTTCACCCCCTCCTAAAATAACGCAAATGGCAATGACACTTACCGATTTGCGGTACGTCGTACTGTATGCTTCCCCTGGTGGATCTGAGCATAAGTTGAGAAGCGACGCTGATACCGTTCCCGAGGGAGGACGGCGGTTGAGCTTGATGCGGGGCCGACTCTCCTGAGAGGTCGATTGAGCGGCGTCCAACAGGAGTTTGGCTCCTCTTTCCGGGAGGTTTGCCCGCGTCCAGGCCGAACAACGGTGGCCTCGGGACAAACGTCGCGGCATTCTGATAATCCCGTTGAAGCTTCTCGGATCCCCGTGACGTTGGGTCAGTCTTCATATTAGCAGCAGTGTTCAATTTCTGCTCGAAGAGATCGTCGTAATTCGATTGTCTGGCTTCTTGGAGGCCGTTCCGCCCCGTCGTCTTTTCGTCGTCGCACACTCTTATAGGCAGGCTGACCGTGTTCCTGGAGTGTCTACAGTCGATACGAAGCTTTTTGCCGCGTTGGCCAACCAACGGACCCCCAACGGCTTGTTGCTGATCCTCGTGGAGAAAGTGGTCGGCCGGTTGCGAGGCGGCGGTGTTCACGTACTCCGAGTAGAGCGTGTTCAGCATAGCCGGGGACAGGGCGAAAAACACGGTCTGGAGCTCCCTCGGCTCCCTGATCATATCGTCGATCAATATGCCGGCAGGTGTCCACGAGGAGATCCGTGGCTCGTCGTTCAATAGGAGCCAATTGGACAGGTCGTCCCTGTGAGAGGCCTCGGGAGGATATATTCTGAAGTGCAACAGGTTATTGCCTACCGAATTCAACTCGCTCTTCTTTCTGATACCGCTACCGTGCCGGTAGTCCTGCTGCTCCTGTGCACCCTGCATTATGATCACCGGACGATTGCCCACGGCCAGGTCCAGGCCTTGTCCCACGTACGTGAGAAGCCAAAACATGCACACCGCCATCATATATGTATACCTTTCCACCGGTTTTAACCGGGCTGGCTTTCGAATCGAAACCGAATAATACCTTTCCTTCGCTTCGACCGTTCCTTCCTTCCTTTCTTCCAGACCTTTCTTTTTTGACGATTTCGAGATTTTATCTTCTCTATCTACTCTTCTTCTTGTCTCTTTATTTGTTCTCTCTCTCTCTCTCTCTATTTAGGTATAAATCGAGCGTCCCGACTCTACGCGTCCCACGTAGCAGTACTTCGGTTGCTTGCCAGTCGAAAGGCACCGGACTGGCTGAGTTTAGGCCGAATTTTCTGGGCGGGGGAGGAAGCGACTCTGTAGGGCGCGACTGAGGGAAGAATAAACGCGGACAATGAGCGATGACCGGCGATCAATCGATAACCGGTGGTAGGCTTCCGTGTTACATGGGAAAACGACGTTTTCTCAAACGCGTTCGATTATTTTCGTTCTGTCTCTTGCCTTTCCACTTGGCGGCCCGTGTTCTTTCATCGAGCGGCACGTCTTCGAGAGGAAGAGTTTTCCCTCGCAGATGACGATAGAGGAAAGCAAACAATAGGGGAACACCGCAAGTATCAACAATTTCTCTCTCTATCAATTTTCGACTCGTTTCGTTCCACGGGTCGTTGCACGTTTGTACATCCGTTCAGACTCGCGTTTCCCAATATTCCTCCCAACGACACATCAAAGGTTCTCGATTCCCCTTTCCTGAAATCAGGGCCGTTAATGAAAAAGGGATAGATCTTACAACGTTTCGGTCTGCGAAAGGGTGCGTGTCTGAAGAATTATTATGTGCGGTGCCGTGATCAAGTGGTGCTTGGTGCTGGTTCGTGGATGCTTATTAAGGTGCTCGACAATGAAACCCAATCGATCGGCCACGGTTACGTGCTCCTGATCGAACTATCTTTCTCCTGAGCTTTCTCGCTCGCTTACCCTTGCTGCTTTCTCTTCCCATTGCCTGCCGCACGATGAACGCTTCCACAAACAATTTGCGCTCTCCTCTCTCTCTCTCTCTGTCTGTCTGTCTCTCTCTCCTTCTCTCTCTCTATATATATATACATACATACATATATATAGATATGTATATATATTTATAATACAACTACTTTTCTCACAAAATATATTTTTCTACTTTTGTCTCCAAAGATAGAAGTCCAAGTCTCCACACTTGGAGGAATTCCGTACCCCCTCGTACAGCAGTCACCGAATTGGCCCTCTACTTTGGTTTGGTTCTTTTTTTAAGGAGGTTGTATCACTTACTGTCGTCATCGATGATGATGATGATGGTGATGATGGAATCACGACGATGATGAATGGAACGAAGCCAGTCTCGATTCTCTCTCTAGCCTCGGTGTAAACCCGTCCAACTGTGTGCCGGATTCGGGAGGCGGATTCGGATGCTTGCTCGTGTCCCGATACATCCACGAGATTTACGGGATATATACGAGATTTCTACGTGCTGTGAGATTTCGGCGTGCAGCTGTGACATCGAACTCCCCGAACGAGTTTTGAGAGAGTGCGGAAAAGTGGCTATGTAGTACGAGAGAGATCAACAGGTGCCCGAAAAATGTGCAAAACCGTGCTCCCGTGTACTAGGGGGGGGAGGGGGAGGTGGAGGGAGGGAGGGAGGGAGGAAGGGGGAGAGGGGAGGGGTTAATTAAGACGGCGGACGACACCGGTTGGTCGTCGTGACGTCGGAAACGGTGAAGGAGAAGAAGAACATCATAGTACGCACATCGATCATACCATCAGAGAGATAGTGTGAGACACAACACAGGCGGCGCGTGTAAACAGAGAATACAATATATATAAATATAAATATATATATAAATATAAAAAGAAAGAAAAGAAAATTATGGGAGAAAGGTGCAATTGCGAAACATTACCAAGTGTGATCAGGTCAATAATAAACAACGTGTGTATGGACAGATGTGTGTCAATGTGTATTTCTGTGCGAGATACTTGCTTCTGTAACTCTGCGTGCTGCGAAACGTTCTCCCTTATCCTCCTCCTCCTCCTTCTCTTTCCCGAAATTGGGATCTTTTCTCATGCGATACTCTCTAACTAGATAGAACTTGTTTCTTTCCGTGACTTCTTTCCCTCAAATCCTACGTTCTTCGTCGCACATAACAACACTCTTCCTCTTCCAGTTGAATCCACGAAAATCCTCCGGTGTATGGCGAGGTCTTTGGAACAAACTCTTTCGAACAAATCGTCGATCTCGTCGATCGAAATTCAATGTTTAATGTCAGTTTCTTTTTTTCTCTCTCTCTCTCTCTCTCTCTCCCTTCAAAACTCTCTATAATATTCTACAGTCTATTGTAGCTAGGTTCTTCTCTGTGTCACAAGCACCGTGTCATCAAGTTTATTCATCACCGACGGACCGGATCACGTCTTCCCGGATCACGCGAACACAAAATGGTGCGAACACCAGTCGGCTAGCATGTTGCTCTGTCAACCGCGTTCGTTGATTACTCGTCGTCCACCGCGACGATGACGTAGATCCGTTGAAAAAAGAAAAAGGAAAAAGAGGGAAAAGAAAGAAAGAAAGAAAGAAAGAAGCAGCAGTACACGAAAGTCGATCGAAAGGTACGATCCACCGGCGGTGTCAACCTCTGTTTTCCACCTCTCTCTCTCTCCTTTCTCTTCTAATCCTCTCCGTGATATCGATAATCCGCCGTGATCTCGACGCGACAAATAATCGCGTATAGTAACGCAAAGTGCTCGATACGAGTAGGTGCGAGTCCGAACGGCGACTCTCTTTTCAGAGAGAGAGGAAAAAAAAACCACACTTTCCTCGAGGTTCAACTGCGTACAACTCTCTCCCCGACGAGGTTGTGTTCTCGCATGCTCGACTCGGCGAACTGAGTGTAGTAGATATACGTACGTGACCACGTATATGTATACGTAGTGTTTCTGGGTAGACGCGAAGGTGGCGAAGAAAAAAGGTGTCTCGTTCGTTACCGAGTTCGTCCCTTGTTCGAATCGGTCGCCGCCGGTTACTCGGATATGTGATAACGCCGTTCGTTCGATCGGTGATTACGCGGGCCGGACAGGAAGTCGCGAAAAAACAGCGGCTACGGAGTCGGTGAAAAGGAGGTTGCGGCCGTGGATGTTGCTTTGTTGGCCGAAGGTCGAGGGATGGAGGATTGAAGGGTTGGGACGGTGGGTTAGTTTAGCGAGTGAGCTGGCTGGCGCCCTCACCAGAACTAACTCCCACGCTGCGCGGCAAGAGTCACCGGGTTTAATACACCGCGCATCTCCCCACCACCACCTCAGACACCTGCCGCTCTCTCTTTTTCTCACCTTCGCTCCCTCTTTCTTTCTCCGCCTGCTAACCCGGCCCCGGCCACCCCGTTCGTGCATCGTTCACGCTTCCGTTCCGCATCGAGTCGCGGCACACACCGGCTCGCACTTGTGCTTTCTTTTTTTCTTCTTTCTTCTTTCTCTCTCTCTCTTTTCCCTTCTTTTCCTTCTTTCTCTCGTTTCGTTCTTTCGTTCCTTTCCCCTACCCCCCTTGCGTTTAACGCTCGTTTATTTTTTAATCGCTTCACGAATACGACTCGGCGTGATACGTAGAGCGAGAGGTTATGTGGATGTACATGTCTGGTCTGGGTAAGGAAGTTTGAGGCGTGCAGCTTGGGATTGAACCGAGTAGGCGAGATTTCGCAAACTTAACAGCTGTTGCGGGGGAACTGTTATTGTTATTGAGAATGGGAAAGAATTGGACGAGCGTGAATACGAGAAAGGGGTGTATTTTGAATTTTTTCAAAAGTTGACACTGATTGAAAATTAGGTGATAGTTTTGTAAAAATGTCAAAATGATTTTAGATGTTTTAGGCAAGCAGTTGGACGGTTGGATATCGAAATACATGCTTTTTCATCGCATTTTACCTTCGTTATAATCGTTAGGTTGCTAGTTCTGATGTAATGGACGAATATCACATGAACATTATTTTTCAATCAACTCATTAAGTTGCGTGGAAGTTAATTCCAATTTTTGCTGGAATGATGTTTTACGCTTTACAGCCTTGCCCATTTTATTTCCCGTTATTATAAAAATGTAATGTTCCACAATCGATGAACTTGTGAAAAATTAGTATTTCACGATTCCGTCTGACGAATAAAAATATTTCAATAAAATGACGAACAAAAAATTGCTTCTTTTTATCTCTAAATTAAAAAAAAAAACAAAAAAGAACCAAATATCAATCGTACATCCCGAAATTAGAATTCTAAGAGTTATCCAAACGCAAAGAACATTCTTGATCGATGTTCAATACCAATCCAAGAATAAAAGAAGCTAAAGCCCGAACTGATCAAAATCGGGTTCCAGTGGAAATTTTAAAGGAAAACAAAGATCCGTAAAATTCAATTTCCTCGTTCTTTCTTCATCGAATTATACGCGCGTATACGCACCGAGGGGAAAAATTTACAAACACGTAAGAAATTTGAAGATATTGATCAGTCATACGTTTAGACGTATCGGATAGTCGGCCCACGCGAAGGTACTTTCGAGGCCATTAAAAATTCTATCCAATAAACATCTCGCCAGAACTTGATATTCAACGATATCACGAACGATGAATATCCCTTGACAGCTTAAAAGCGGAATATACACGAAATCGTCGACACTTCCATTCACCATTGAATCGTATACGCTCGTTGAAACGGATTTTACAGCTGAAATATGCTTGACACGACAAGTGTGAACGCAAACTGGGAAGATTCGAATGCACGCAGGCCACTATGATTGATGAGCATCCATTCATCGTTGCAAACGCTTTACAAAGTTCAGCAAACCGTTATTTACTCGGCTTTCGCGTAAAGCTCGCAAGAAGGGTAGCGAGAGAGAGACAGAGAGAACGATCGCGGTTGGATTATTCGATAGGCATCTCAGGTTGGATTTAATGCCAGGAAAACAATGAGACAGTTGGTTTAATGCATTGCTTTAATAACGAGTTAGTCAGACGACGATTGCCATGATACTTTGTGTTGCGAGATGCGCTTCAGGATCTCTGCTCGAGAGTTGTGCTTTCAAAGCAGTTTAAGAGTTAATTCAGTTAAAGGTGAGAAATATATTTTTCATCGGTTTATTGTTAATTTATCCTTTTCATCGCTTGATTTAGATGAAGTAAATTTTTTATTCCTAATTTTACTCGGTATATTCATTTCTCTATGTTTATATTTTTCTTGAATGTAATAAGTAATAAGTAATTAAACGGTTTATAAATGTATGAATTTCTCGTCACATCTCTTGAAATCAGTTTTTGATGAATTCAGAAAGTTGTTTACTTAACCAAGGATAAGTTTCTTGAATTCCTGGGAAATATCTGACGAACCAAGTGTCAACACGTTTCGAAGTGTTCGTAAAGTCCAATAATTAGAGCAGTTTGACCAAGTTTTCATATCAACATGCTTCATATTCCGTGTCTCTTTATTTTGACAAAGTAGTTACGAAGCCAGACGTATTGATAGTAAGTAAACATGCTCATGTTCGCAGCCTTTCATATTTTGTTTACACGTTGGTCAGACCGATGTGAATTATGAAACCTATTGGAACTTCATTGAATCTACTTATTTCACTATTAAAAAAATTAAATTTTTCAAAAGATGGAATTGATTTGATGAAAATTGGCTTTCAATAATTGAAAATCAATTATTCTTTGTTCAACAAATTTAAATCTTTTTTAAATATCAAAATCCAAGTAATAAAATTAAAGATTCGTGATTGAGATTATAATTATAAAAAGAAATAACTTGAATCTGAATCTTTCAATTTTTTCCACCTATTATCTTTTCTTTTTTTTTTTAATTAGATAGCATTCATATTTGCTAACTTTCTCTCGGTTAATGAAACTTTTTGAAACGCTTTAAAATGGTGGTGTTTCCTTTTTTTCTTCATAAAAAAGGAAAAAAAAAATCGAGGGACATTCGTGTGAAATAGGAAGAAATCGAGATATCCTCTCCTTGCTTATTTATACCCTGAACGTGGCATCATGGTTAAAGCTTACACCAAGACACTTACTCTAAAGCGATCGTTTTAGCTGGTTTCTCTTCGTTTTTACGCTGTCGTGGTACGATGGTACTTCACTTTCGTATTCACGATGCCATCGTTTACGTTCTTATTATTTGCCACGAACGTTTTAACATAGTTTATTTTTATCAAACTCGACTATATTGTCACGTCGTAATGTTATTTTATAAACTTTTACGAAGTTGATGATATTATTTAATTTTCTCATCCTACGAGCAATATAAATATTAGTCTCCCCTTCATTCTGAAATTTTCTGCATTTTCTATCGCAGCCATTAAAGATTTTCATATATAAAATTAAATGATAAAAATACATTGTACAAGATCAATCAATATGAAACAAAAAAGAAATTATATAAGAAATAATTTTAAATAAAAAGGCAATTTTAACAAGATTAAAAATCTTTCAACGAATATTATTAAATTCTGAAAATTCATTTCTTTTTTTATATTTCATAAATGTTACGATGTATTTTGTATATCTGTCAAATCCAATCTAAAAATTCCTATCTTTTTGTTCATTATTGATTTTTAAAAATCAATAACAAGAAATAACAAACAATAAGATTAAATCATATTCCATTAAAAAAAAAATAAATCGAAGCATATCTTATCACGTATCTACATCAAACAAACAATTTTTACATCGAATACGAAATTCGAAACCGATCAAATCTATCCCTTAACGATCTTCATCAATTATTATACATCATTTCCAAATGCAGCAAATATTCTAACATTGATCATTCGTTATTCAATATTCCGTTAAGCTCTTGAATACGCTATTAAAATAAAATCCATACGACACAAAACCTACATGTACAATATATGTAAACCAGTTTTCACTATGAAGTGGCGAACGATCAATTTTCCATTGACATCAAAAACTAAAAAAAAAAAGAGAGAGAGAAAAGAGAAAACGAAAAAAATATGTCGACTTTGAATTTTTACAATTTTTACAAATCTCAACCTACTCCTCCTTTCGTACGATTTCTATCGCCAAATAAAATAAAATGAATCGATCGGAAGGAAACTTTGAAACGTTCCATGCGACTAAGTTCATGCATAATACAGTCGCATTTTTCCAGATGGATTCCGTTCGAACACGTACATGTGCCTGATTGAATGCAAACTTTGCCGGGAAATCGTTATGTAAACGATCCGTTACAAACCTGACGACGTTTCAAAATTCAATCCTGCCACGTTTTATTTATCAAGGAATCGTGCGCATATTTTATACAAATACACGACAAATGCTCGATCCATCTATCGTATTTCGTTTTCGCGAAATTATCGTTTGTAACCGATACCCATTGTTCATTTTGATTCATCTGACGCGAACGTAACTCAGCGACGCAAACACGAATCTCGAAACCGTACGAGAGTTTACGTTCTAAAATCTAAAACATGATGAAACGTGAAATTCTTGATAATAAATGAAAGTAATAAATTCGGGGAAATAAAAATTCTTTAATCATTCATTTTTTGTAAATAAAAGAATTTATACATTTGACTCTTTAAATAAAGATTTATAATGTAACTTCATGCAACTTTGTGCAATAAGAAATATTAATTAGAACATATTTAGATTTGGTGTAAATTTAAAACAAATTTCTGGAAAATTTTATCGATACTGTTATTAAACGTTTGATAGAAAATTACGTAAATTTGATATTTGTGATTATTACACGACAGAGAAATAAAAATAATGTTTCATTAGAAGGATGAATGGGCAAATATAATTCCTAAATATTTTTCATATTCAAACTCATTAAAGGATAATTTGATTGTCTTTATGTCCTTACTTTTTATCCTCAATTTCAAACAATTCACAAATTGTATGCTATTCGGGAAAAATAAAAAAGAAATAGAAAAGTAATAAACGAGGATGAAACATTTTAGGAAGTTTCACTGGATTCCAACGTGAGCATCGCCGGGTCAATTAACATTTTCTCTCTGGAAAAAATTATTTAATCACGATGTTCATCGTTAAACAAGCGAACGTGGGAAGAACAATTCCATTAACACGATACTTAAATGTAAAAACGAGGCGGAAGGTGAGAGCAAATATTTAAGGAATGCGGAATTACCAGGCTAAACATTCGGGTGAAACTGTTGCGAACGGTTACCCGTTCGTTTTTATACGATCTCGCCGCTGTTTTTCGCAAACAGAGACTAGTTATGAATATAACCAGGACGGATAAATGGTTCTCAGCTTTGTGAAATTTTTTTAAAATTCTTTCGAGAGAATAAAGGAAGAGGGTAAATAGTTACGTATACGCTTTACAAATTGAATCGAAGCTGCAAATTAAAAATAATTTAACCCTTTTTTAAATATTTTCTTCGCCTCAAAGTAAATTAAAACCAGTAATTTTTTAGAAAAATGGAGGAGAACTTGTCTCGAGCACATCGGGCGAAGAGAAGTTCAAGATTGTCCCTACCATCACTTCTAGCTTATAATTATATTAGATAAGTTTAATTAAATTTATTTTTAAAAAAATTTATGGACAATCTGCCTACGTAACACCTATATAAGACAATTATACAAAATATACTCATTACAAAATTCTTTAATAAAAATTCTCCAAGATAAAAATATTAATAAGAACAAAATAGACGCTCTCTTTCAAAAATGAAAAGAGAAAAAGAAGAAACCAAATACAAATATCAATACAAATGAAAATTAGTATCAGTCCGAAATTCGATCACGATTCCTTCTTCAAATCATTTCCATGCGTGGTAAATGTTGGAACGAGCACCACAAGCTGCACCACAAGGTGTACTACACCTCATTCGTTATCGATTTCCAAGGCACAGCAGCTCGTGGAGCTTCCAAAGTGCCTTCCATAACCATAAAAATGACGCGCGGGGTGGAAAAAGAAACATCGGTTACACCGTCGACAATGCGTCATTAACGGTGTTTTACGACGTCGCTCTCGAGGTGGCCCGCGTTCGAAAACAAATTTCCAGATTAACGGAGGGCGATCGTCATTGATCGCGTCATCAGGGCCCGGGTGGGCGTCTTATGGGCGTCCGCAACGACTCTGAACACCATCCTTTCCCGGCAAACGAGGGCGAAGAGGGTAAAGAAGATGGACGTCATGTGGCGCGGTGGTGGCCAAGTTGTGGGTGGTTAGATGCTCGTCGCGTGAACGAATGTGCAAGGGGCGTTAATTAACCCCGTGCCCCGGCCGAGATTTAATTAAAATAAATAACGAAAACGTATCAACGTATTCGAATAGCCGTGGATGAATATTTTTGAATAAAAGGGGGACAGGGTCTTTCAAGTTTCGACGTCTTTCTACCTTTTTTTTTATAAATATTTATATAAGTTTATAAATATTATAAATTTTGCAATGATATAATGAGAAAATTTAAATGCATAAAATGTTACTTTATTATCCCGTGAAATTTTTGCTTAAGCGAAGGTGTATTCATTATTGAAAGAAATCGCTGGTTAATGAATTTTAAAGATAGCTTTCATTCGTCCGTTCAAAGAAAGAATTCCTCTATGTTTAAAAAATACAAAATATTCAAAGTAGACCAAACTATGTTGATATTCAAAATATTCATAATACGCTTAATAATATTTAAAAAAAATAAATAAATTTTTGTTCAAGCTTCATTATATACAAATTTTATTTTGCAGAAACATCTGTCTACGAATTTTCATCGAATTATTGTATATGAACAATGAAGATTCGATATTTTTAAATTTTTGATCAATTAGGAACGAGATTAATAAGAAGAAAATTGATACGAATGGACAAGGATTAATAAATTGGATTAATTTCTCACGCTGTTAAATGTTTCGATATGGAAAAGCGTTTCTGAGATATACGATTATGAAAAGTGTGAATCTGGAGGAAAATGATTGCACAGTTTTTGATGGACTCTGTTTGCGCAGGTACATACTGGCTTTGTTATCGATTTTTGGAACGCATAATAGAGAGTCCAAGGTTTTGAGGTTCAAGGTTGAAGGATCGAAGGTTCAATGCTTGGAGATCCGGTGTCTTATGTCCGGTGTTTAGAAATTTCATGATTTGAAAAATAAAGTCAAAGGTTCAAGACTCAAGGTTGGAAGTCCATGGTCGACAAGTTAAAAGTCTAAAGTTCAAGAGCGGAAATGGAAAGTTTATGGTCTAAATTCAATATCGAAAGTTGAAAATTTAAAATTATAGGAGCAGGATCGAAAATTGAAGGTCATAGGTCAAAAGTACAAGGTCAAAAATTGGAGTTTAAAGGTTAAAGGTTTTGGGATCCAACAACTACATTTCCAACAATTCATGCTCAATAATCTAATCTTCCCAGTTGAGAATTTAAAATTGACTTCACTTCATAATTTCTTAATTAAAAAAAAAAACTTTGTAATTTTAATTACCATTTTACTCTTTTCCAACTAAAAATTTTTATAAATATTAACGTAGTATACAATTCAAATATATTATTCCAACATGAAAGCTTGAAAAATCTTATAAACCTCAAACTTTGAAATTCTTAACAGGAAACTTTCCATTTATAAATATTGCATCTTAAGAAAGTCCAGAACTCTTAACAAAAGAAACTTTTCAACTGAAATATTAACACCTTCATCTTTAAAAATTATTTTATCACGAAAATTTCCTATCCTTTAAAATTCAAAATCTAACATTTCCAATAACATTAATTCTAGATATCATTTTAATCCAAAAAATTCCAATTCTTTTAAAAATTTCAATATTCTTCGTAAAAAAAAAACTTTCTCCTATGTCAAATATACCAAAACGTTAAACCATTTTCTATTCAACTGAACAATGAATATCCAACAATCAACGTAATTAATTTCCTAATAAAATATTCCTTTCAACCCTCGCCTTCTAATTTCCCCTCTCGAATCGTCACTAAGAACTTCTCATTTATTGTATTGAAAATCCCATCTATTAACTAAAATCCGATTACATCGAGCCAATAGCACTCCTATTTAACGATCATTCGACTTTACTTAATTGCGTAATCGATCGATCCTTCGATACGATCGATCGATTAAGGAGCAACGCAACCCTTAGCCATTCGTCGTTGATACTATTAAATTCCACAAAGGCCAATCTTCCATTCCTTGTCTCCATTCTCTTTTACGTTATTTTCTCGCATCTTTAAAAATGGCCGAAAGAAAAGAATTTCTTCCACGATAGAGTTACAAGGGGCGAGCTTTGCGCAATGTGCAGGCACTTGTTGCTCTAAATAAACGAGTTCGTCCGTCGGATCGAAACGAGTTATATTATCGCCTTTTTGGAAAAGAAACGATATGCGTTGTCAACAACAATTTATATAATTAATTTTCTGATTCGATTATTTAACGAAGGATCACGTATTAATTATTATGATCGAGCAATAAAATTATACGTTTCGTTCTCGTGGTTTTAATATCGATAAAATATAGAGTATTTGATAAAATAAGGTAGCTAATTTCATTATAAAGTTTCAGTGCGTTCCATGGCAAGAAAATTAAATTTAATTGTTTCTTGAAATGATAAGAAATCGATATTTTGTATAATTTTATTATTTGTTGATAAAAATACTTTTTTTGTATCGATTGAAGCAGAAAAATTTCTAAATTTTTCTTTCTTGAAAATAGAATTGAAACAGTAATAGGAATAACGAATGTCGTTACAACAGTAAAATTTAAGTTAACAGCAGTAAAATTATTAAAATTTTCATTATTTTTCTTTTTTTTTAATTTTCAGCTAACAATCCCCTTACGTGATAAATTTCATTAACCGTAATTGGCGATGATCGATTAAAATTAACTATCGAATTAACAAATTGGCCGTGTCTATCAATATCTGAATTTTCCATTTATCACAGTTTCATCCACATTGTTGAACGATAATTGTCCTTGATAAAATTACAAGCTGTGTGTCTGATATAATTATTAGACGATGAAACGTTGCTCGCGTAACAAGCTAGTCAATTATAATACGTTTTATTAATTATTAACCGTACCGAAAAGCTCAATCGCGACTACTAATTTCCTCTGGTCTCGTTATGAATTTAATCGAGATTGATGGGGACGTCGGTTCCATTGATGCCTGTAATGAATTATCGCCATCATGTGAATATTAACGATCACCAGTTTCTGAACTTTGCATAATAAATGTATAACGTTTAAGCGTTTACAGAGCGCAACGTCGCTAAATTTGTATCTTATTCGCTTTAATGGTAATGTCTGATTAATGTACATTCGTTCTCTGAATTTTAAAAACGGTTTGCATTTCTTTACAGTTCCTGCTCTTCTTTTTTTTTTTTTTGGTATTGATATTAACGATCTATGATATTAAATGATCCATGGTGGGACACTAGTTTTATAATTTAACTAATCGTAATTAATCTAATATTTAATATTATTTTTTAAAATATATAATATTGTGGTATGTAATAATTAAATCAAACACTTGAATTAATTAATATTTACTGAATTAAGTGATAATTTCCTAAAGATTATGATATACATATTTGAATATATTATACAATACCGGATTCGCGCTTTTAAGCTTCCGTAATTTGGTATGATAATCGTATAACCACGTGTGCAATTTGTCCCATTTGTTTATCGTATCATATTGTTACATCTGATTTCTAACGTTTAAAATAACAAATATTGAACAAATATCAATCATAACTTATATTATTATTGTTCGATCCCAACCCCTATTTCGTATTTATATTATCCTTCGTATTAAACATATCTTTCAATTTTAGCAACAAAAATCTTTTTTACGTCAACTTATATATTCTTACGCGAGAAACGCGATAAAAATATTTTATTTTTTTCATATTAGAATTAATCTTTTCCCTGAATCATATCAAACAACATTGGATGGATATGTTCTCGATGGACACCCTGTACATCTGTAATTAAGTCTCGTAGAAAGGGAAAAATTTGTAGAAAATTAAGGTTACAAAGAGCCATCGAGCGTGGCGACGAGGGGGATAAAGACGGGTGGTAAGTAGGGGTTGCTGTGAAAAGGCACCCTTTAACAAGTGGCATCGTTGCGCATGCCCATTTCCACGTGAGCCTGACGTCAGATTGCACAATTCCACGCCAAGTGCCAGACATATTCAATAACCTGATGTACTTGCATTCGTCGTTTAACAAGTAGGCATTTAGTCGCGTCTTATTGTAAACATTGGTCGAAGACACGAGATCCGAGAGATACGCGATGGATAGAATGTTTTTCAATAATTTTCTTACTTTCATTAATTTTATTCTTCGATTAAATCTAGAGAAAAATTGGATGGGTTAATTAGAAACAATTTGGTAAATTGTTTCTCGGAATTAGATAGGATTAGTTTCTCAAGAGGAGGGTCAGGATCAACCCTTTGAATATTATGGTTCATCACCGGAGGAATATTTCATTGCGGCACGATAATTTTCGTTTCGTTGTTATTAGATTATAATTTGTTTCGTAATTGTGACTAATTGATGCATTGTATTTTAGATACTTAGAATATCGTTATAAAATAAAAATAATAAATATTTGTTAAAAGTAGATTTTGCACTCTTCTTCGTTGATACGTAACTTTATATACGATACATTAAATATAAGTAAAAATTCAAAGGAATTTTATATTTATAATTATTTGTTAACGATAATTACAATAATTTGTAACAAATATTAAAATTATGGAAAAAATAATAATGATTCTGTTCTTAATGCATTCTGCATTATTATTTGTTAAATATACTTCTTCACTTGATAAATAGTGGCAGTGGTATATTGATTTTGTAGTTGTATCAATAAAGATGGATAATATATCGAACATACAAAGCACGTACAAATACATATATCCGGTGTATTGTTGATGTATTGCGAAATTTATTCAGTAAATTAATTTGTTATTTGATATACTTGATATATTTAATATGGTGAATCAATTTCTGAAACAGAAATCTCATTTATTTATTCTTCCTCTGTTTACGATTAAAAATAAATTAATTATCTTTTCCACACAATTCCCGTATTTCCATTTTTATTTTAATATAACAAATTATGTTTGTTAATATCCCTTTTCAATATTTTTATTTTAATGATCTTTTAATAAAATATGTGTATTTAAAATAATTAAATTATTAATATTAAATATTTATTTTAATTAATTTATCTTTGTTTGTATCTTTGTATCTTTGTATGAAAATTGGTATAATATATATAATATATTTTTGTAACATTCATTAAAAATCCATTCATTGATATTGAAAATAAAAATAATTTTTCCTTAAACAAATTTGAATATTCAAATTCTTCTCTTGAAAGTTTGTCATAACTCTCGCTAAAGCGACCAAGAAAACGTTGATAAAAGGAATTAAGAATTTGAAGCGAAGGAAACGAACGATGTGAATTTCAATCTTTTAGAAATTTCAAAGAACTCTTCGTATTTCTTTTCAAATAAGTGTATAACAAAGAAAAAAAAAGAAACTTCCTTTCTTTCTTCATTCACTCGCTACATTTATTTTTTTCACAATCGACAATAATTTTCTAAACATCGATTCACTAACTCTATCAACTTCTATCTTCTTCGTATCGCAATATTTATTACGCACTCATTGCAGTGTTTTCAACAGATATTTTTTTGCAAAAATCAATAGATATTTAATTCGTATTTAACAATCTCTCGTACCCAAAATTAGAGATTGAATTTTAATTCTGAAAGAGATAATAACCCGGTAAATTCAAATCAGCCGCACATGTCTGACACATGAGGGGCATATTCCACTGCGTGCGGCGAGAGCATTTATTTTCGTTGGCTCGCGTTACACGATCGCGCACGTCACGATAGTCTAATCTAGAAAATGCGAAATTAAGCCACCGTGAAAAATCGTTCCTCGCTCTTGTTGTTCCATCGTGATACAAAGGAACGTTAATTTGTAAATTTGTAGAATTTCAATACGCCCACGTGTAATTTTTCCAAAACTTGCTTAATTTTTCTGTAAGTAAGCACGATGATTGCACGATGTCCATGATAAAAGATAGTACAATTATCGACTTTCCATCAACGACGCTTTTTACCGAAATTGAATGAAACGTGATATCGTGAAATTCCAGAGATACAAGAATTAGAGGTATAGGGATATTATAAATTCAGGGATATAGGATTTAATTGAAAAGTGAAGTAAAATGTGTCGGAATTCGAATGAGATGGAGAATCATTGGTTGACGAGGGGAAAAAGAAAAAAAAGAATAGTATAAAATCAATGTTAATGGCGAAAACAAAGTATGTCCATGAAAAATCCTGATATTATTCCTCTCGATAAAAATTTATCTTCATTGTTATATTTGTTAAAAGTCAACGATATTTGAAATTATAAAGCGTATTTGTTGTTTGTCTAATGGAGAAATAGCGAAGATACGATTAATAAATTATATGATAATTTATTAAGGATATCCTCCAATCGAATATTCGTTGCAATTTTTACTATACTAATGATATGCTTCGAACGGTAGACAAAATATTTTTAAAAGTTATTCCTCCTTCTTTTACCTAATAAAACTATTCTTTATTTAAAATATACCATATTTAAAAACATTGAGAAAAAAGTAAACGAAATTCAAAGACATGTCAAAAGAGATTAAAAAAATTAGATATCTCGATAAAGAATATCCAATTAATTTAGAGACACGAGAAAAAGAAAAAGAGTTTGCCGAAAGAAAATAATTCGAATAATTACGTTTCGACAAAGGAGCAAAAAAATAAAAGAAAGGGGGGAGAGAAAAAGAAAGAAATCAAGGGAAGAGGAAGAAAGCCCTATCCGACCGATCCGACGACGTGCACACGAGGCCAGGCTACCACCGCCGCGTCTGCGATCGATTCAGCTTCCAGAATATTTCGTTGGAGAGAAGCGGCCATAATCCACGAGAGGTGTCATTATGCACGGAAACCGTACACCATCGCCTCTGTCGCCACTCTCCGCGCAACAGATTACACTCTCCCCACTGGCAGAAATCAAAGCTGTCTGCTCCTCGATCATCCTCCTCGAATCGTCGTCGACAACGCTTGGGAAAACCAGCTTGGAACCGTGCCCAATGAAAAAAAGCCAGACGATCGACAGACCTTTCTACATTTCACGGTTTATCTTCTCAACCGTGAAATCGTTCAACCATTGAAAGAGTTCAAGTTTATTATTCGGGAAAAACGTTAAACGTTTGGCTGAGAAAGGTTTCTGATTTTAAACGAGAGCATCGAAAGTTAACTTCTCGACCAAGCGACCAGGGCGTGGCTCGGTGCTGCTTTTTAACATGCTTTGCTCATCAAGATCTCCTTTCCTTTAGGGTTGAAAATTCAGTTGATTTCATTTTTTGGATTAATTAAGGAGAGAACATATTGCTGTTTACGGAAGAAAAAAAATTATAGAAACGCAAATTGTTGCAAATTATTATTGAAATATTAAATTTGCGAGAATTAACGACAAAGCAAGTAATGAAACTTTAAATTGAGCGCTAAAAATAATATATTTATTTAAAAAATGAATTTTTTGAACGTCTTGCATCGATCATTTCTATCAAGCGTGAAATAAAATATAAAATTGAAATAAATAATGTGAGATAATTAGAAGAACGTGTGCGTGTGTTAAATTTATCTTGTTTAATTACATTTTATTATTTTACGATATTATTATGTAAAGTTAAATGGTAATCGTATTTAAATTATTAACACAACGATAAATTTATTAAAATTAGATAATATTAATCCCAATTTATTGAGTTTTTAAAATATATCTGCATGCATTAAAAAATATCATACGTATACACGTATCTCTAATGGTTTCAAAAGTAAAAGGTTTTTTGTAGCTTTGACTCGAATAGTGTGATTTATAATAGTCTGTCTCCGAAGTAAAGATATTAATCCCTTATAATCCAGTTGTTCCATTGTGAAACCGATGTTTTATTTTCGTTTTTCTAATAGCTCCATGGATTTGACGACAAAATTTCTAATTGTTTTCAGAGTTTTTTACTGGTGTCAAAGAAATTACTTTGCATTCTTTGTATCATTACTGTAAAATAATCATTTTTAATTTACAAAGTTTAAACAATGAAAAAAACTGAACTTAAAGAAAATCTCGAAAGTTACTAATTGAGAAAAATATTTATATATATATTCGCAGAATTATATATCACACGATAGTTAATAAATTTTTACCTAATTTCTATTTCTCCATTTACATTTACGAAAATATAAATTAACACAAGCATTGACGATCTATTCATCAGAAACAGAAAATATTACTTGTTATAATAATTCCTGTCTCGAAAAAATACCAAATACTCGTAACAATTTCATGAAACTCACACATTGCGATACAACAACCGCACCCATATATCTTGATCACCACAATATCTCTATCCAGCATAATCCTCCTTGAAAACCAACCATCTCGCACAAACCCGCAAACCCTAACACTTCGTTAATCTCCGTCCACCATCCCCATTAAAGAATCCACCACAAAATACCGGTATTCCACGTCCACGCGTATACAAACGTACAATAACCAATAACAATAACAGGTATCTTGAAAAAGCCGTTATCATTCCAACTTTGGATACGTCCAATCTATCCCTAATATTCCACGATCCTCTTTACGCGAGGCATGGCAAGAATTGATCAACAGACGACACCAGAAAACGAAATCGTGACCGTGCTTTCTATTTCTAGCGATGAATTTGATCGCACGATCATTAGAATGTGACCATTACGTAAACTATGTAATGTTATGATTAAATTTACAATTGTAAATATATAATTATGCAAGTGTTTTTATATAACATTGACTTTTATCAAATAGATATTTGATAAAATACAATACAAATACAATACAAGCAAGATTAGCTCATTTCTATTTTTGTTTCTTTCTAAATGTAAAAAATGTAAAAAAGGCACACATACACTTTAAGCATAAAATTGTATTGCTTGTAATTTAGATACGTTTTCCTTATAAGATATTCTTATAAACATTTCTGAACTTATATAATAAAATGTTACATGAATACTCTCGGTTATTTTTTATTGTAAATTTCATTACAATTCGACATACAAGACATATCATATAATTAATAAACCTCGAAGATAAGAAAGAAATTCAATGATATACCAGTTTGTCAAATTCAAACTTCGAGAAAAACTTACAAATCTAAAAATAATTTAATAACGATGTATATATACATTTGCACTCTCTTCATCAAGTTAATGTGCACAAATTTTCGAACCAAGAGCAAGTACCTTCCTTTTCAAAAAAACTCTGAATCTCCCTTTATCAAGATCATCATCGTTATTAAAAATCTTTCTAACCTTACTTTTTCCCCTATTCAAGACAATGTTCCACATTGAAACAAGTGCATATCGGTGAAAAACAATTCGCGGACTTTTCTATTAGCGAGAAGAGCCAGAAACGCGAGAATGTTTCTCGAAAATGAGAATAGAGAGAGAGAGAGAAAGAGAAAAAGAGAAACAAAAAACGAAAGGGTAAAGTTTCGTTCGTACATCCTCGAATCTTGCGCTCTCTCTCTCTCTCTCTCTTTTTTCTCCCTTTTTCGTCAGGGTGATCATTTTTCCTCCTGATTTTTCTCTTCCCTTTTCTTTATCGACTCCCCTCCCTTCCCCCTATGTTATTGGGATAATAATGAGTAATAGGTTTCGTTGAAACTGCCACGGAGAAAAATATGGAAAGTTTGCAGGGGCGCCCTCGGTATTTTTACGAGGATAATTTTTATTCGAAAATGAATAGCTCGATCTTAAATCATCGCTTAACCTGGCAACCTTCCCGATAATGGAACATCACGCACGTCGTATTATCAAGAAAGATTTCGCGGCCGGAACGAATATTATCGGAGGAAACGCTCGATAGAAATAAACCCGTGTCCCGATACGGGATTCGAAATTGTTGTTCGTTTGCTTTTTAAAGATCGTCGATACAATCTGTGCAACGTTACTATTCGTTTTTCAGGGGAGAGGGATGGGAGGAGGAATCGAAGTTCCGCCAATGTGCTAAAAACTTTTCACGTTACGCGCTATTCTCTCGGCTCTTCGGACGGGATTTCATTAGGAAAATTTATCCGATTGGAATGGAAAAAGTTTTTTTATTCGAAGAATTGATCGAAAGCAATTTTAAACAAATATATGACGAATTATTTTGAATTATATCGAACGAGTATATTTCCTTTGCGCGTAAATAACTTATAATTTTCGAATGTTTCAAATAATTTCAATTTAATTTTGTTAAAGAGATTGCACGTTAGAAGGTTTTGCAATATCTTCGATTATTTAATATTTATTATATAATACGTATTAAACATATTATTATACAAAAATTTATTTAAAAAGGAGTTATTTTCATAAAGTTGAAAATTTAGGTTGAAAATAATTTTTGGGAATATTAATTATACTTTCTAACTTAATCTCATTATTCTGACGTCTAAGACACAACTCCGCTAGATGGCCTTACTATGATATATAGATAGGCTCAGAACAAAAGCTCTTTTTTCCTTTTTTCTTTTTCTTTCTTTCCATCTCTTCCTCATGAAATTACAAAATATTAGTTAAAAACTTCGAACTTGAACTGTTTTGGTCGTTATATTAAAATTTCCCCAGAAAGAAATACAACAGTTACGTTTCGAACTTTAATTCCTCTATCGATGAAACTTAAACTTAAACACTCTCCATTATTCAAACTTGGAAGAAGCGAAGGAATACAATCCGTTATATCCACACGCAGAGCAAAATTCGCGTTAATAAAGAAAATCCTTAGAGGTGTGAAAGTGTAAGAAGAAAGATACCATGGCTTATTGTCAAAGGTGAAGGGAAAATCGACTTCGTCTGGTATTTTCGAGATTGATCGAGGGATACTCGGTTAATTCTCAACCAGGACCTTCCAAGGGAAGCCAAGCTTTCTTTATCTTCGTCGTCGAATCTCCTGGATGAGTGGATGGAATCCTCGCAAACCCTCGTGCTCCAGTGATAGGACACCCTCACGAAACGTTTCTCTGCTCGTCGTTGGATTTTCTGCGAATTGATACCTGAGATATCCTGCAAGACCTGGACACATTGCAGGTCTTCGAAGATTACGGTCTCAATGGATTAAAGAAATCCCATGATTTGAGTGCCGTGTTATATTTATTTTTCTTTTTTTTTTTTTTTTGATGAAATTTATTTTGATTAAAATTATAAAACAAATTTCAATTCGATCTCTTTTATGATTTATACAAGAATTGTGAAAATGATTGTTTTGAAATTATCTTGAATATTTTATAGTGAAAGATATTTTATAGTGAAAAATGATGATCAAAGTTTAAGATAATTTGATTGATTAAAACAATATAATGTTAATTTTTATATTTAGATTTTATAATGGTAATGAATTATTATTATAATATGATAACAGCATATATTATTAACGTGTATCTTCAAATTATTCCCACGTTGTAAATTGATTATTATTATTATTATTATTATAGAATTAATATTATAAATTAATTTATGTAATCATTTAATTCGTATTAATCCTAATATCCTCCCTATCCTTCGTATCGTTGATTAAAATTTCTAACAAAGAATACATTTAAATTATAGAAAAAGTTCCACGTGAATTCTTTTTCATTCAAGAAAATCACTTTATCTTGTACACGTGGCACTACTAATTTTTACATTGTTTTCTCATCGATATAGTTATTCCATTCCACGCTTTCAAATTCTTTTCAAATAAATTTCTTTTATAGATAAAATAGATTTTCCAAATTAATCAAGAACCATGTTTGTTTTTTATCCTTCTAGTAGCTTAAAACAGAATAGTAAAGAATTTTCAATGAAAAAAGAATAAATAAATAAAAACTCAAAACGTAGAGGATAATTTCGTTCCACGCGAATTCCTTTATTCAGATTAATCAATTTTTACACTTTGTTGGATACACGTGCATTAGACTACGTTATCACACCCATTTTAAACGTAATAATTTATAATACATAATTCAATTGTGTACGTAGGTGCGTATATTGGTATGAAAAAATGTTTTCAAATATTATTTCTGACAAAGTGTAATTCGATTATTAAATTATGAATGAAAAAATTAATGATTTCATAACTTCACGTTATTAATAACTTAATATTTTATTAATAATTTTTTTTATTTGTAATACGTATATTTTAAATATATATATATATTAGTTCTTGATATTTAAAAAATATTTCAAAGCACCTATACTTTATAAAGATAATAAAGATAATGTTTGATTATCTTTGAAATTTATATCATCGATAATATATTGTAACAACAGTTAAAATAATTTGATTATTTTCAATTATATATCTAAATTAAGCTTAAGTGTAACCTATTATACTATCGAAAATGTCTAAATATTTACGAATAATTTATTGTTTTGTCTTTAAACATGTGTTATGCAAATATGTGGGTTGATATGATTATCGCTAAATCTTGTTTTTTTTCAATATCCTTTTTTTTCAATTGCATCAAGTTTTCAAAGGTTTTTGCATAATATAAAGTCAACCAAAAAGACATATATATATATACATATATATATATATATACCTAAGTGTCCTTACGCCCTCGCCTCAACCTTTAACCTTCAGAGATCCTATTGGAAAAGGACACGTTTGTAACGTTTGATTAGGGATGAGGATTGTTTTGATCGCTGTTTCAATTTGAATAATTTTTAAATATCTATCGATAAAAATTGCTTCAAAATAAAACAATTGTAAAAAAAATTCATATTTCAATCCTTCTCGAGATCGTTGCGACTATCACTTAAATTTTATTAAGCATCCTTTTCTTTTACAATACATCATACATATATATATATATATATAATATATATATATATAAAATTTTCATAAATTTTCAAAAGAGGGTGTATTTCAAAATTCAAGCTTGGAAAAACTTCATATATATTTGTGTTCCCTAATTGAGATATTTCACATCCCCAATTCCTCAACATTTGCACCAGTGTTAAAAATGAAATGCTCGCAACACTCCTAGTTGCGAAACGATTCAATTTAACAAATGTTTGACGAACTCGCACGATGCGGTTGCACGTCCGGTCGTCAGGATAATTGAACAGTTCGATATTCACGAGGATACAATTTAATGCCAAAGTTCGCGCGTATTTCATCAGCTTTTTCAACGTCTCTCTTTCTTTCTCTTTCTTCTTCTGATCGGATCGTTCTCTTTTATTCTATTTTATTTTATTTTTTTTTTCAAAAATAATACTAATGGAAAATTACATTCTCGTTTTTCGCTTCAAACAAAAAAATATATATATATATTTTTCTACGTTGTTGTAAATAATATTTAATAATAAAAAAAAGTTAACAATTATATATACTTCTTGATAACAAAAAGAAAAAAAAATTCTCTCGAAAATAAGCTTTGTCTATAGTTCAAATAAAAAATTGTACAAACTGAAATAGCATTATGTAAAAATGGTTTACAATTTTAAGGAGTAAAAATAATGAGAAAAAAATTACACTCGAGAAAGTAGTGTCAGTTCGTGTAGAAAAGAAGATCCAGGTTTCTCGAAATTAATATTTTTTAAAAATTCCAATATAGGAAGAGACACGAAAATTCTTTAAACGGTTGAAAAACTTTATACATAATTTTCGAAACGAAATATATATACGAAGCTTTCACAATTTTAAAGATTAACTGCAAAGTTGAATGATCAAAAAATACGAGAAAAAGAATTCATAACCTTTTGTTGTCGTCATAAAAATTTCGAAACCTATATTCGACTTATATATAATAAATGAAATATATATATTAGAATTAATAACATATGTAAAAATTTTGCAAATTTCAAAAATTTCTTTCTTCATAAACGTTCACTGCAAAATCATCTTCGTCGATGCACAAACACACACATACACATACATCAGAAAGAAATTTTCCAATGGTTTTATGCTAGAGGAACAATAAGCGCGCATTCAGATAAATAAAAATTATTACAATGCAATTGATAAACGCTTGCTTCTCAACTCTACTCTCGCACGTGTTCCTTCATTAGATATTATCCAATTATTCCGTTTCTCCTTTTCATTGCTATTGGGATCACATCTAAATCCCAATAGAACAATGTAAATTTTTGCGTTAATTTTAACGAAAATAGAATAAAAGTAGAATCGAGCAGAGAAAGATAAAGTGAGTGTGAAAGATAAATGGAAGATGACTTGAGAAAAACTTAAGAAAAAAATAATCGTTCGTTCTTCTTGTTATTCTTGTTACGCCAATATTATACGTTTAAGGAAAAGGTGTGTTTCAGTTCGGAATTGCGAGACACCCGGTGGTAATGGTAGTATTTCAGAGGAACGTAGGCGAGAAAGGACACTTTTCCTGGCCATTACGGACAATTTCTTAGGAGGAAGGCGTGTCAATACTTTTTATTAAAAGAATTGTCCTCTTAACACAGCAGGGATACTCAACAGGTGGAGGAACGTTCTTCTCTCCGACACCGTTTATTCTCCACATATAGTTGAGAAAAGGTTTCCGCGCCGGTGAAATAGCTCTCTAAACGAACGAAAACGTTAAACCCGTTACACGCTTCTTCCGAAACTATTTCCCTGAAAAAATTACCGAATTAATTTTTAAACGGATTTATCGCCATTGAAATTGAGATTTTTCCCCTCAACGAAAATTTATTCGATGATATCCGTTTGATGATATTTTTAGCGGAACACTGGGAAAAATATCTTCTATTTTCGTTTTTCCAACCCGTTATTCTCTCGCCGAAACTTGTATTTCCTCTGACCGATTCAATCCTTTTTTTCGAAATTTTTCTCTCTTCTATATAGAACGATACACTACTTTTATACAATTTATACAATATATATTTATTTATATTCTCCCCGTGATGATGATATATTTATTTTTTTTAAAATAGGAAACAAATCCATTCAATATATATAATTCAGATTGAATTTTGAAAAAAAATCTAAAGGCGAAAGATTAATTATATTGCAATAAAAGCACGATAATTAAATAATAAACGATGAAAAATTCGTAGTATCGTGAAATGCATACAATTTGATAATGACTATTAATCTATTTGATCGAACCATTGAAGGATTGAAATTAAATAATCGTTTTTCGTTATTCGAATATTATTTTCACTAACTATGTACCACAAATTAATTATATCATAAAGCAAAATAGATTGCTTTCATTAATTCTTAAACTCCCCATCTAAATGGGGAATCCAATTAAGGAACGAACTAGCGATCGAATGAAAGGTTCATTTCCAAACTGATTATCTCCAAAGTAACTTCGTTATCCATAAAGCTGAAACGTAACAAAGATCAAGTTGTTTCGGTTTTACTTCGTTATCTTCGTTTAAATTATAACCTGAGTTTCGATTGTGGCCGTGCGAAGAGAGTCATTATACCGGTAGACTTCCGGTTTAGAACTACTTTAAAATCTCTAAGTGGTGATGGACCACTTGCATTTGAATAATATATGGTTAACCATCATTGCTTGAATTATCGTATCGTTCGTATCGTTTATTCAATTATATTCTTTAACACTGAAGTTCAAGTTATTGGTTTTGAGATATTTAACGACTATTATTTGATAATTTTTTTGTATGTTATTGCAATTATCGAGATACGAATAGTTGCACAATTTTTTATTTATTAAAATTCTTATAATTTCAATATCGAATAATTTTTAATATTTTCCTTTTCCTTCTAAAGTTTTTTTATTTGAATTTTTGCAATTAATTTCATAATTTATTATTCGAAGATTTGATAATTTTGTATTTTATGAATACCATATATGTATAAATAAGTTGGTGACCTACGATAAGACTAGTAAATAAGTTGGTATCCTATGATAAGACTAATAAGTAACTCGCTGATTTATTGATTTCGTGGAAATATTTGTCAAATATTTTTTTTTTATTTTTTTTTTTTTTTTTCACTTGTGAATACTTTCCGTTTGAAATTTTTATAACAGGAAATATTTCGATCGGATAATTTGTAATTTAAAAACTTCATAATTTCACACGGAATTTAACGTGGGAGTATTTAAATTAAGAAGGCTTTTCCAAAATTTTAAATAACTTCAGAATATTTTTTAATCAAAGAGAAACTTTTAAATTTTAAAAATAGCTTTTTTGAATATTTAGAATATTTTTCCCCAAAAAAAGGAAAGTCTTTCTTTTTATAAAATTTATCAGTTATTATTCTTCAACGTGTATTAACTATTTCGAAATTTATTCTACAAAATATTAATATTTCCAACATTTTATATATATTATGATATAACTTGAATTACACGAATTTATATTCTTTTTTTATAATAATCTTTACTAATTGCATATATTTTAGTACGTTTAAATTATCTTCTATCTTTCCCATTATTTTTTGCAAAAGCTGAATTTATGTAATAATAATAATTATTTCTGAAGACTCTAATAAAAAATTCATTTGCACGTTTAAATTTTTTAATTCTAAAGATTATATAAATATTAATGAAACAAAACAAAATGAAATATATATAAAATTTAAAATCAAAAACATGATTGTTTCATATATAAATATATTAGAATATTAATTCTACTAAAATTACATCAATTATTTAATGCATATTATTCTCATTTGATTGTTTACTTATTTTTAACCATTATTACAGATTCATAATATAAAAACATTTTATATTAAAAATATGCATATATATATAAGATCAATAAGATCCATCAATCCTATTTCCATTATTAAATTTTATTATGAAAATTACCCTTTAAATTAAAGAGTAAATATTCACAAATATATTGATTTACACAATTATCGATAATACCAATATCAATAATAAGTTATCTTTGACAGATATTATGACAGTTTCAATTATGCGCACGTTCTGAATAAATAATTATTTCGTGTATTTCTTATTAATTTTTAAAAATTTCTTATCCAATCTTTTGGAGAATGAAATATTACGGAGATAATATATCAAGATATAAATCAATCCATCGTGATACATTTTTATGCAATAATATTCGTCGCAATATGTTGCTCATACCTTTATTACATACCTTAATTATACATATAACGTTTAATGGTTCGCGTAAATATTCCGTTCACGGACGTCCGATTACGTCATTGTTCGATATCGTTCTCATAGATTTATGCGGATAGTGACGTCAACGCGTGTTTCGTGATCCGAATATAATGGACGATGGTGGAATCTTTCCAATTTTAAAAATCCAAATAGAGTGGCCACCGTTATTGCTATCCAAGAACAAGATATCTTTATCTATCTAATGTAAAATCGTGAAAAAGGAGGAAAGATAAATCTCCTATATTTCCAATACCATTTATCCATTAGACGAATATATAGCAGAGATAATATTATAATACTTAAACAATTTGCAATAATTTATTTTTTAAACTTCCAAACCTGCTCTTATATAAATAAGTTATTAAATAAGGAATTTTATCATAACTGATTACACTTAAACAAGTGATTATCATACCATGAATATATATATATTATTATAAATGATTCAGTGTACAGAGTACAAATGATTACGAAAACTTGATACTCGATGAAAGTGAAAAGAGAATCCGATTTTTTAACATCAATCGTTGTACATCAATCGATTTTGTCGAATTACTTAAATTGGAATTCCACCTAATTTCTCCCTCTATACGAATGTATCGAATCACCGGGCTCATGTAAGTACTACTTACGTCATATATAGAACGGTGCATTGTGTTACAGGAAGCACGCGAGTATGTACGAATGGCACTGGAAACGATTGACACGATTGTAACGTGCGCGATATCGGAAACGGCGATACTCGATACCCCGAGCAAAGCACCCCCCGAGCGTTCGAGGATGTTATACGATCGATACAAATTGCCGACTGTGGAAATGTCGCGACACATTATGTAAAGTTCAACGATTCACGGCCGGGACCTCCACGTGCCACCAGGTCTCAAACCTCTCCCTCTCCCGGCCACCATCCCCAGCGCTCCAACCTCTTTTCACTCGCAACCCCCTTCTGTAATATCCAAATAACTAGCGAGGCGAACGACATTCATTTTTTTTTTTAAATTAACACTCGTTTCATCAGCGAGGAACTAACTAAAGCTATTTTCACTCGGTCATCCCCTTTATCACAGGGGATGATTGTTAAATGGAAGAAGAATCGTTTTTATTGAATCAACAATCTGAATAATTGAATCAGAGATTTCGATGAGCGTTTCAGAAAGTGTTTCAAAAAAGTATGGAATTGTCTATGGAGGATTAAGTAGGATATCAGGATGATATTCTTGTAGCAATTTAATTGTGTTACAAAATAAACAAGGTAGAAATTGTTAAATTGAAAAAAGAAAAACAATAGCGAGTCACAGATTGAGAGGCACTACCCCGTTGAACAAAGAGGGTCAAATTGGAGGATGATATTTCGCGAAATAAAAGGGGATTAAATCGACAATATGAGAGGGGAAAAAGGATTGTCGGGCAAAGGGGTTGAGGGCGTCAGACGTTGCGAAAACTCGAAAGGGGGTAGGAATGAAGGGGGTTAACGTCGACGCTAAAAATAAAGCGAACTAAATTTAGGGCTGGCTCGTTCCTTCCCTCTTTTCTTTTTCTTCTCTTTTTACGATCGTAATTTTGTTGCACTCGATTCCTCCCTCTCTCTCTCTCTCTCTCTTCTCTTTTCTGATGGGTGAAAATGAGGAAAATATATGGAATGGGGGATTTAAAGAGAATTTTCGTGTATTTTCAAAGGACGAGATGTGCTTTTGCTTGAAATTTGTATATTGTACGTGTGCGGGTTATGTACGTTTACCTGTTGCGTTGAAAATGAAAATGAATGTTACACAGATTACACAGAAATTTTTGATTTTATTAGATAGAGTTGTAAGGAAGATTATTTTTCGAAGAGATTGGTTTAAATATTTTTAAAGCGAGGAGTTTGTTTCGTTAATTTGAGAATTCGATTCTCTTTTTATATTTGTTTATTTATTTCGATGACAAATTTAATATTTTTTTTTTAAATTAATTTATCGATGTAAGTAAAATATGATTAATTATTTTATATTTTATTTAATATCATTTTTACGATTCTATTCAGTTTTGCGAATATCTTCGATATCTTTTGCAAATGGATTTTATTTAGATAAATATTTTAATTTTGATAAAAATATCCATTCATCATTCAATAAAAAATAACGTTTCAATGTTTTAATTTTTTTATATAAATTGATTGAAACTCTCTATTCTTCCTATAAGAAAATTGATTAAATACAAACTTTTATTGATAATATGTTACAATATCTATTCATCAATTATAATGAAATATGTATAAAATTCCATGAAAACTATTTATATGAATAAAACCATAGATTGAATAAAAATTAGATTTGATTCGAAAAAGTTTCTAAAAAGAACTATCGTGGACTTCGTACGTTTTCAATTACTGAGTCATTTATTTATTTGCATCATGCATTGGCCGATAATAAAAGAATGTTTTAAATTTCGACGATCATTATGTCTTATTTGATTTACGCTCTCTTATCGATTCAATATTTATTTGTATTCTAACCGATCATAAAGAATTCATGACGCAATCGTGCTAAGATTAAATTAAATAATGATAAAAATTTCTTGATGTAGGAGGAGACGATAATGTGAAATTTGCAAGCACAAATCATACGCGTGATTTTGAAAGGGAAAAAGCGAAAAAACGCGAAAGAAAAATTTTGATAACCCGATCGTTGTTATATAATTATTATATAGTTTGTATTTCAATGTGATATTAATTAAAAAACTTAAATTTCGATTTTTTTTTGTTGGTCAAAATCGAGAAGTTTCCAGTGAATATTTTGCAATTGGAAAATTTTCAGTGCGATAACTTCGATGTTTAAAAAGTGATTAGAAAAATATATTATATTTTTGAATTTTTTAATTTGAAATATTATAATTCAAAAGATTTTCTAAATTTCAAATTGTTTAAATTTTAGAAAGAAAAATATCGTATTGTTCATTATCTCCTATATAAAAGATTTATAATATTTTTCAACTTAAAAATATTAATTCAATTTAAATTAATTCTCAAAGATTTAATGAATTTTTAAATGGAAAATTGAAATGTGGAAATTTTTAAAAATTCATCAATTTCTATCTCTGATTCAACAATTTCTTGAAAAAAAAATTGTCTCCGATTCTAATTCGCGAACGAAACAATATGAATTAAATTACGAATTTATTAATTACGTTATTATTGTTAATAAGCATCTTTGTACACTCTTCGATAGTACAATGAATAAAAAGATGAATATTTAATAAACATCCATGATTGAGCACAAAAATTCGATAATGTCAGATAAATATTGGTCGATAAGCTTTTTTTTTTTCATAAAATATATAACTATTCACTTATACCACCGAATCGCGACATTTCTCGAACTTTACATGGAATTGTTTGTTATTTATTAATCTCGCAGCGGAAGAACCGTCGATTCATCGAAATCACTGATATCACTAACATAATATTGGGACGAACAATAAAAATCGTATATCGGCACTTTCCTTTGTCAATAGTTTCTGGGACAACGGGGGCGATTGTTCGTTTACGATCGTTAAAAATGCTTAACATTGAGATTTGAAAACTTCCCAAGTTTAATTGCCGATCGAAGATAGGAGTACAATTTACGTGGAGATAAATCTTGAGGGGGAACATTTCCATATAAAAAAAAAAAAAGGAACGAGACAAATTAAATAGGAAAATCTTTGGACGTTGTGTTTAAACGTGTATCGAATGGAATATTAAATGTACGTGGCACATACATAAAAACACGTATCGTAACAAAGGGAATATTGTTGAGTTAAATATTTTAAAAGATTTTAACGTGACGTTTCTTGTAGATTGGTTTTTAACGAATTATAATAATTTTATTGGAAATATACGATATTGCATTATCACATTGGAAAACGTGCAACTTGGGAATCGTGTTGAACGCGTTGAACGTTTCATTACATTTTAATCGGTGAAGATTAAGTAATATACGTATATCCACAATAAGTTATTATTTCGAACAGTAAGAAATGTATAAAACGTATTGCTTTTTTTCTTTTTACAATATATTAAAATGATATTTTATAGATATTCAATACTCGAATCAGTTATATAAAAAATATGACTGTATATGAACATTTTTATATTTAAATATTTTGGCAAAAATTCAGAAGATTACACCTCGATTGATAGCGACACGGTTGGCCGAGTCATTTATATATCTACCACTATCATTTGTTCTTCGAAAATAATTTTTCTCGACTAAAATTACGCGTAATTATATAAAAAAATTGCATATTAATACAATTTGAAAAAAATGAAATAAAGGACTTTGAAAAAAATAATTACTTTACCAAAAAAAAATTAAAAAATATTAAGCTTCAAAAATACCAAACTTTCCTTTTCTATCAAAACTCCATTATCATCCATTAATTTTATCATTAATAATTTGATACTGAAACGAAATATTTTCGATGAAAAAAATATATATATATAGAAAAACAATTAATTACTTTTTAACTATTCAAAATCGATCACTTGAGGATTATACCATCGGAAAACTTATCGGAAATGGTATCGGTTCTTCGTGCTTCTAGCCTCTCTCGAAACCATTCTCTTCCACCATAATCTCCATTCCTCTTTTTATCCACAAGGATAACCGCATGGTGTATGCATCGGTTACGCTCGTCCACGCTTTTAATCAAAAGATACAAAGGACCGGTGTTGCTGTTTGTTTGGCGTCCCCTCGAAAACGCGACGATACAGAGGATCCGTAACACGATTTTCAACGATACATCTAGGAAGTCCCTTTGATCAAGGAACAAGCAGCTCGCGATGGAAATCCGCAAAGAGGAAAATACACAGTCGATTCCCTGAGGGTGGAAGGAGATCATCGAGAATCGATCGTCGAACGAAATTGAATAACTCTGCTCGATGAAAATCTATCTTTTGGAGGAGATTCTTTCTTTAAGAATTCTTTCGATATATATATATATACTCTTAACGATATGACCAAAGGAAAATTCATTTTCTACATAAACTTTTTTAAATCTTTTTTGATATCTTATATTTTTATCTTTGTTTTCTCTATAGTTTCTTTCTTGTTCCAGAATATTAAAAATTTGAAAAAAATTAGAATCATTTTTGTAATATTTGTTAATAAATTTATTTGAAATCGACCATTGCAAAAATGCGAAGATTGCTCGAGAAGATATTTATTTTGCATGGAAATTTAATCCTATTTTTATCAATGATCTAATACTCTTAGATTCATTTTGTTTGCAAAAATTGTTCGATATTCCAGCCTTTTAAAAATTAAAACAAATTCTTGAATTTAATCCATCAATTTTTATTTAAGATTCCGCGAATCTGTGTCGACGATTTTTCAAAAAGAAATTTCGCTTTATTTGTTGCCCGTTTAAAAGATTCAATATTTAAATTCACAAAAATTCCAAACAAATTTCGAATCATTTATCAATACCTCTATCCCATTATACACTCAATTTATTAAAAAAATATCTTTAATAATAATCGAAACAGTAATCACAGAGATGTTTAAAAATTCATTTGCATCATTGTGGTCAAAATAAATATATCCAAAAGAACGGAGGGTTGGACGAAATATTTATAATGAGGAATACTCGTAACCCAGGATGGACTCTTGACTCGAAGACTATTTTTTTTTTCTCACATTTGCAACGGAGCAACGGTCACGGTGTTATCGCTTCTTCTAAGCTGGTTGCACGAGGCTTGGTAACGCCTGTCAGCTCGCCAATATCGTGAATCGTTTTGATTCAGTTTTATTCAAGTTCGAATTCGAACAGAATGGCAAATACAATTGCGACATTGTGATTCGCAGCGAAAATTGAAAAATCAACGAATAATTAATCTTTCGGCTTCTTTCTTAATTCTGTTGATTTAAAATAATCTATCATGTGAAAAGAATTCTTTCTTCTATTATTACGTTTTGTTTCTCCGGATTGATAAGCAAGGAAAATAGTGATATCTATTGTTAATTTTCCTCAAGAGATAGGGAAAAATTAAACTTGTTTAGAATTTAATACGTATATTCGATACGTATTGAAGATTGAATATAAAAATTGTTCCAACTATTATGATAAACTGTATCGTATCACTTTTATATTTTCTTAAGTTAAGATTTCTTTTTTCATTGATTAATAAAATTTTGAAATTATTGAAATAATTAACATGATTTGTTATATTTTAATATATTTTATCTATAATACAAGTATAATATTGATTGATTAAAATAACATAAAAATACGAGGATTTCATTAAAATAAAACTTGAGCAGCCTTGAGATAGATGTTATCAAAAAAATGAATTTTTTTCCACACACATACGTAATCATCTTTACCTTCATTTTTGAAAAATTTACAACAAGTATTCGATAAAAATTGTCGATATTGTAAAATGTTGTATATCTTCGTAAAAGGAAAAAAGAATCGTATAATAATCATCCTGAATTTAATTTAAAGCGTATATTCAAATCTTTCACAGTTCTGAGTTCATTTTTTTCAAAGATATTTTTATATCGTGTAACAAATAAAGAAATAAACATGCTATTCTTATGAAAAAAATTGAAAAATTCTTTTCGTAACTTACGCTACTCTTCAAGATTGTAGTCTGTCTCTCGATTTTTTATTCTTTTTCATCAATTTGTTAAACTTCGAATCTATGAGAATTAAACGATGAAAAATTAAAAAGAAATACTTACTTTCGTCATTATTGAAAATCCAATAATACAAATTCACTCGATCCATCTCAATTCGGTGTTTTGATCTCAAATATCTTTGTTCAGCATTTGATCGGCAATCGATCACAATCGGGCAAGAACTTTCCTCCATTTCCAAACACGTATCACAGGAGCGTATATGATAATCCATTGGCACATCCACTGGTTGTGACAGATTCTCGGCAAACACGTGAAATGAGGATTATCAAAACAATATTGTGGATATAGGGAACGGCTTGGTTGGCGCGGGGCTCGAAGTGTGGCATACAATCCATTTCCGGTAGGGAGGCATATCCATCCGGAGCATAGCGGTGATATGTTAATAACGCGTGCGACCATGCAAAAGGAATGCACGGATTATGCGTGGTGACATTTTTGAACAGTTGTCGAATTGGGTTGACGTCGCTCACGACGAATTCGTGAAACGTTTCTCGTATAGTGATAAATCGGATCGATCTATTTTCGAATTTGAACTATTTCGGCAAACAATTGAAACGTCAACAGATCCGTGTTAATTTCTGATCGACGTTAGAAATGTTGTTGCTCGAGTGTGATTGGAGATATTTATTAGAAGGAGGAAAAATTTATTGTAAACTTAATGAATGGTGATTTGTATAAATTGTTGTTAGATAGAAGTTTTAATATTCCTGTTTTTATAAATAATGAAAAGAGTAAATCATGATAACTGGTGAATATATTATTGTAATTATCGTTGAATAAATTTTCTTTAATAAGAAAAGTGAATCATATATAATAAGAATATTATTATTATTAAAAATAATGATTAATAAGATGGAATTATAAGTAATAAAGTATACATGTTGTATACATATATATATATATTTTTTATTAGATGTATGAGGAATATTGCATTTATAGCGGATACTGGTGGCATTATCGCGATGTGTTTGCTAGTTAAAGTCCGTTACTTTCCACACTGTCATCGTCGCCACTGCAAACCAATGAGTAATTCGTTTACTGATAATTTTCCATTCAAATTTGCCCGAGTCTGTCATTTAATTATCTTTGGCCATGTTTACGCGTCGAACGTTCACGTACGTTCAATTGGTCGAAATTGATACGAGCAAATCCTGTTTTTCCTTTACAATCAACGGTACTTTGTGTGACAAATTTTTTTCGTGACTCGAAGAATACGACAGATTATCGATTTTTGAGTCGAAATAAATTCGGAAATATAGATATTTAAACATGTCTTTGAATCAATTTCACTTTTAGTAGATAGATGACGTATCACTTTAAGGGCACTAGATGTATCATAATGATCAAATTTCTCGTCAACAATGGGAGAGAAAAATTTTTGAATAGTATAATTTTTTAATCAACTATATAAAATATACTGTGATCATTTTGAAAGTATTTCTTATAATATTTATAAAAAATTAGAATTTAAGAAAAAATGAAATAAAACCTTCTTTGAGATCTTGAAAGGTTGCATCATAAATTATAATTAATTTCAATTTTGATAAGATAAATTCGTTTTAAATAAAAATAATCGCAGCTGTATATATATATATATTTGTTTCAATATTGACATAATACAAAAATGATGATTTTTAAGGCAAATATATATTTATTGTATAAAAAAAAATATATATAAAGATCAAAATATGATCATGTTAAAAGTTGATTTACAATATTTTTCAATTTATTTTTTTTTTAATAATTTAATAATTTAATAATTCATATCACTTGCGACAAATGATATATTCTCCTTGAAACAATCAACGTTCTATTATCAATATTCAATATTAAAATAAATAATATTTTATAAGAATCTTTTTAAAAATAAAACATATAATTCAATAATGGATCGATCGATGAAGGACTGGTGGAAATAAATCGAAACTCAAGTCGTATAAATACTCTATATTTGAACCGATGATTATTAAAAAAAAATAAGACTGGGGTTATCGGTAGATTAGATTCACTTTAGTCGCGTATTCAAGGTATATTTGATATATTTATACATATTTATATTTATATACGCGTTGAATAAATTGCATTCATAATGTAATAAAATTTTTTTGAATTTCAAAATTTAATTATGGCTTTTATAATTTGTGCAACGAGTTTCAGAAGTTAAAAAAGTGATATTTACTTTTATTTACGATTATTCGTACGACAAAATTTTAGGGAAATTTATAATTATTATTCGTTTCGATAAAAAATCAAAATGAAATGAACAAAACGAATTTAGGAGCTTATTGTATCGAATATTGAGAAAAATATTAAAATTTCATTATAATCTAATAAATATTAAATATTTTATATTTACTATATATCACGATAGGCTTTTAATAAATTTCGATAAATCGATAATTCACTACTGTTTATGATTGGATCTCCAATTCACTCCTGATAATGATACTATTATATTGCGATTTAATCTCTGAAATTACTTTTCACTTTCATTCAACATCGAAATTCCACGCAGACCGTGGAATTATTTCTTTTCGAAACGAGGGTGAAAAAAAAATTCGAAACTGAATAACCTGATAAATTAATTAAACTCTAATTACACGTGAAAAGTTGATATCAATGAAATTTTTTTCATTTGGAAAAAATTAAATGTACATTTTTTCAGATTACAGAATACGAGACGACTCCATATAAGGCAAAAAAAAAAAAAAAAAGAAGGAGATAGGAAGCGAAAAAAAGGAAGAAAAGATATACAATGTTAAACCTTTGATAAATTAATTAAAGATGAATTATGCAAAAAAGTTCGCTTTTAACCGGATCTCTTTAGCCGAAGATTAACGAAGTTCTTTCGACGATTCCCGCCTGTTCCAGCTCGGTGCAATGCAATTATGCTTGAAACAGTTGGAAAATTGTCTTACATCTCTAAGCCTCGTTCACTATCTGTTACGCTATTTCGATTTCTTTCGAAAAAGAGACGAAGAAGAAGATAAAAAAAAAAGAAAAAGAAAATCCTACGTAGGAGGGAACATTGTTACATAAGGAAAAGAAAGGTCAAAGGGAATTATGGTGTTCATTTAATCCTGTAGAGGTCACGATTTCATTCATAAAGTCTTCCATTGTAACTACTTTACAGAATTGATGTTTACTCATGATTTATTTCAACCCTTTTTCAAGTTAAAATGTTCTATATTTTTATGTAAAAAAATGTTCTATATTTTTATCTTTCAACTCTATATAATTCTATAAGGATTTGAAATCAGATCTGATTCATTCAATCTACAACAAGAGCAACTTTTTTGAACTTGTTATATAATATTTTAATTAAAAAACGTTGTAAGATAAAAAGTGTACACATACATAAGTATTTCATGTTAAAATTGCGTTCAAAGATTTTATTTTTTTAATTGAAGTTTGGAAGAAAGATTAATTTCATTAGTTCTTTATATCTAGATTCGTGTAACAAACGTCTAGAAAAATCTTTGTACACTTTATAAAAAAAAAATCTCATTTTTATGAAAATTCTAGTAATAATATTTCAGCGAGCTCAAAGTTAACGTTTCAAAATCACTAATGAAAAATTATTCAACTATCAACATTATTATTCAACTTCGTATCTTATTAAAAAACATCTAAAGATCCTGACCTACATTAAATTTTTATCGATCGCCCTTGAAATTACATAATATGAAACAAGAATATTCCATTATGTCATAACATATGAATTAATGTACAAATGTAAATAGCGATAAAGATTGATAATATCCGTATTATCCCGAATGAATTATATAAATGATTTTAGCGATTGAGAAAATTAAACTTATCAACGGCATAAGTCGGTTCACTCATTCGAGATTAGCGCAGGTCGAAATCATCGTTTATCTTTTTGTTTGGAAATGAATCATTCATTATGTTCTATGAAATATAAATTTGCAATGGTTATCGATTATCGGATATTATTTCTGAAGGACCGTTCTGAAGAAATTAATCAGCTCTTTATAACGATATACAAAAAGAAAAAAAGTGTTTCGACGAGAGAAAATCATGTGTATATATCCGGTATTTGAAGTATCCAATTAATTCACGAATGCTCGAGTCAACAATGTTCCATGATATTGTTATTAATTTTCAATAAATGATTTTTATTAATTAAATCATAATATTGATACAATATTGCCGTGATAATAATTATTATCGAATATTATTTATTTTCCCTACGTTACATTAAATATTTAAAACATCTATATCCCTTCAATTTATATTTTACATTTCATCTTATAAGACCTTTTATCAGAAATTTAACTCTTACCCCAACAATTCCCCATTTTCCAATAATTCTCCTCGCTAATCGCACCTGGAAAAATAACAAAATTCATTCCTCCACGAGCGACCAAGCAATCTACTTCCCCTACCCCAAGCAGGCCATAAAATTCCAACCCACGGAACACCTGCACCCCAAAACCGTCGTACCAAAGCCATCTAAATCACCCATTACGATCGTTCTCTCGGCCTCTTTCATTCCCAAATAAAAAAAAAAAAAAAAAAAACAACACCTAGGAACTCGTAATCATTCTTCAAACTAGTTTGTGCACGATGAAATGGCGAACGAATGACGAATAGTAATAGTATAATAATAAGTTACACGAAAATGGAACGATCAGCTGTTCGAGCACAAAGAATTACACCTTTGAACGTGCACGGTGTCAGGTAGTGGTTGTACAGTCATCCCTCGACTCGTGTCGTTTCACGCTTATGTCTTTTCTATTAGTAATGTAATACTCATTTCTTTTTTTTTTCTTTTGCAACAAAAATGCTAATATATTATATATACACGTCTATCTTTTAAAATTCTATGTTTTGTTTTATGTAATTGTATAAAAGTATTTTTTTAAACGAGAAGAAATTTTATATAACTTGAATTTAAATCCCATAACAAATTCATTGATATGTGTATATATATACACATATACTTGATAGTAACAATAATATTTCAAATTGAAATTATTGCAAATATCTTACTTAATTCTTTAATTAATAACACGAGTTATAAAATGTTTCAAAACAATAACTCCAACTTCCATTTTCCTTTTTAATTTAATCCACGATTACTATTATATTTACACTATTGCGAGTTCGAATTATTTTTGACCTTTTTAAATTTTAAATTTCGATACAAACTTCTACAACTTTTTTTAATTTCGTGAAAACATCGCGTTGATCGAATGTATTACTCATTTGTCGCGTAACTATAACGCTCTAAATCCATGACTCCACGAAGAAAACCTGACACAAACATCACGCGTTCACTCGTTTCGTTATACCCGCCGCTGGATCTCGTTATCTCAGTGTCAACGTGATGAATAGAGTACATACCGTATGCCAATGTCCATCGTGGACAAGCGAGCCGCGAGAGGGGGGCCGCGAGAGCATAAAAGCACGCACGAAGAAAAGCATCGATGCTTTTGTGGTGTTTCTCTCGTGGCCGCATCGTGTCCCAGCTGATATTGTGCCGAGAGTGATACATAACTCGAGACTCTTCTGCCTAACCGGAGGATTGTCATGGGGCATCCGCCACGACTCATGGGGACGGCCCTTGCCTGCCTTTTCCTGTTCTTCGCGGTTACAGAATCGGCCCGTAAGTACCCCTAACGTTCTGACCCTTCGAGATGTACGATCGCACACACGCACACACACGCATACTCGTCTCTCCAAAATTCTCTTTTTCTCCCTTTTCCACAATATTGCTGGAAGAAAAATTTCCAACAGAATAATGGAAAATAATAATTATCTTATTTTTGTATGATTTTTGAAACTGATTTTCCTTCGAGTTTTTGATACATATATATATTATGAGAAGAGATTTGGGAAATATATTATTCTTTCGTAATCGAATTTTTTTTTCTTTTTCGAAGTTCATATCAGCCAAGTTTTAATGACTGCGTTACAGGTAGTAACATTTCAAATACCGAAATTTGTGTAACTATTGTTTGCAGTTTGGCTCAGTTTCTCTCGGAGATTCATTATGAAAGGGTTAACTTTATACAGTGGAATATGCTACAACGAAATAATTAGTTTGAAAACCTCGTTATTATGGATATTAACTCTTTTTGGACAAATTTTGTTTTTAATAAATAAATGCATAATATTACTGAGCCTAGTTCTCGAAATAGAACGTGTAATTTCAAAAAAAAAAAATTGTAACAAATATACAATCAGTATTTAAAAATTATTTGAAGAAGTATCATCAGCTATTAGGCTCGAAATGTTTCGTGCTCGTTATCTACAACAAAGTTAGCACCCAGTACGATGATTTAGGCAAGAAAAATTTAATTGAAAGTAATATAATAATCGTCAGAACAATCCGCATTCATTGTTGCCGCGTTGTGGCATGCTCCATTGTACTTGGATGGTTTTAATCCTATCCTTGAATTTATTTAATGAAATTTTATTTTTTAAAGATTTCTTATTTATTTCTTACTTTCCGTTGATTGCAAAAAATTTTTAATTTAAAAGTAAATCAAAAAAATGAAACGATTGATTTTAATTTTCAATCTTGTTAATCGTTCATAAATAATATTCTGATTAGATAATTTTCAAATTTTAATAATATATATATATAATTTATTCTCGTAATAAAATTATAAGAGTAAATCGTGAATAATATTTTAATTATTTGTTCTTATTATATCATTTATCTAAAAGATTGACAGAATTACAGAGCTACAATTTTTATCATTTTGATAAAGATGGAAGAGAATTTAGTTTAGAAGTAGAATCTTTATTAATATTGTTGACAGAGATTAGAGAAAAGATTATTATTGATTAGGAGACAATTGATGAAGTAGTTGTGATAAAGTGATGAAGTAATTTTATCAAAGAAAAATGTTGACCTTTTATGGAATGAACTAGCTTTTTCTTTAATCACAAAAAAATGACATTTTGCGAGACTTGCGAATTAAGAGATAAATGATACGCTCGCGTTGGCAAAAGTTTTTTGATAGCTTCTGGGAATCTCATAAGAGGAAAAGCAACGATCCTTTTTTTTACCATAAACGATTTCTTCTATAGGGTTACAACTTAAATAGCTTTACTATCATAAAAATTCTACTATCGTTAAGAATTCTATTTTAAAGAACATGTTTAAAATTTTCAAATTTTTTTTCCTTTAAAACAGAAATTCGTCTTAATTCGTTTGCAAAGATTTTAGAAAACAAGAAAAATACGAAAAATTTTTAATTCTTTTAATATAAGAAATAACAGAAGAGAAATAACGAAAATAAAACGAAGGAAATAGTATCATAGTATGTTCATTAATATTCTCTACAAAATCTACGACCTCGTTATTAAATCATAAAAAAATATATTGTATAATTTTTTTTAATACAAAGATATGCTTCTTTATAAACAAAAAAAATTGATAAATATATATTTTTACTTGAAAAGAAGTGATTATATATATCATATATACACATTTAATATCTAAAGTATGATATAATATTAATAGTTTACAAATCGAAGCCAATATCGTTCGTGGACGATATCGAATATTGCATACATTTTATTTATTTTTATTTTTGTAAACCGATAAAAGATTTATAAATATAAACAGATAAACAATCATCGATTTTTTTTCCAAGTTTTTTTCGAAGATATCAATATCGTATTAAATGATAAATTTTAAATAAATGATGTAAAATTGTTTCAAATAATTCCTAGAAAATGTGTTTTAATCTTAAAGTAATCTTAAAATAAGAAAGCCCGATAACAACAAAATTCCCTCAGATTTGATTTGCGAAATACTTTGGTAAAATTATCATAACCGTTATCTTGAACATTAACGATATTTGCCAAGTTCTTTAAGCATTTCAGATGACAAGTGTAACCATTAAAAAGAAGCGTAATAGAATTTTAAAATACTTCGAACTTCTTAATTCTCTCGAAAACTTCGTTAACTCTATTTTACACGAAGGTTTGTTCGTGATCAAACGAATTTCAATTCAAATTTTCGAATTCAATTTCACCGGTAATTGAATCCAATTCAAAAAAAAGAGATTACGAATATTTATTTTATATCGTTTCTTCTCAATTTAAATTTAATTCCATCCTTATCAAAATAAGACATAATAAATATTAATCTCGTTAAATTGATAATAAAATTTTCAAAATATTTTGTAAAAATATGATTGCAAATTATTGAAACAGAATTATATATTTTATTATACATATATACATATATATATATATCTGATATATATAGTTATCTCAGTTCTTAATTTCAATTTCTCTTTCTTTTATTTTTACTATAAACGATTAACTAATATAGAAAATATACTATAATATATTACATGCAACTTCATATATCTTAATACTCTTTAATACATATTGGAAAATTTAAATAATATAATAATATAATCCTTTAATTCTGATACTTTCAAAAGAAATATACTTTTCTACTTGAAATCAACAATTTCTCGAAATACTCGCATACTTCTTCAGAGAAATTTCAAATTTTGAAGCGACACTTGAACTTCACGCTTGAAACGACCCCAACATCCCTATCAACTTCCTCCCTTGAATAGGAACGCGCGCATCAGTGTCCATGCAACGACCAAAACATTTTTTTTTTCTTTTTTTTTTTTTAACGGCGTGATAAACAACGTCTCTACGCCCCCATCATGATCCATCAATTTTTCACGTGGCCATACGCCGCACAGGGTGTCGGGGACGTAACTCCATACACTCGAACTTGAAACTCGTTACGTCGTCTCGTGAAAACTTTTTTTTCCCGGCCTCCATTACTGCGCGACAAAACACGACGGTGAAATATACGTAGAACTCTGTTTATATGAACTTGTAGGAGAACAAGGCTGTTCGTATAAGATTCTTCACACGATACGACTCTATCCTAATTCTCATCAGATTTCTCGTTCAATTAGAATAGAACTCGTTTCTTTTTTCTAGAAAATAACGCATTTTAAGATCTGCTTCGTGTTTCGATTATATGTATCTTAATTATATGTAATCTTTCTGCAATATAATTATATGCTATAATATATATATATATATATATGATGAAATAATTTCGAATAAGAATTAAAGATTTAGAAATTATCTTCTCTTTTAGGAAAATTGACAAAAATTTAAAAAGTTTTTTGAACTGTTTGATGAAACAATTTTTTATTTCGTATTAAAGAAGATAATTTACATTTCCAATTCATGTAATAAGATTGATAGCTCAGATAGCAGAGGCACTCGATTAGGCGTTCAATTGATTTGCCTAAAATTTCGTTCGTAACAATGGTTCATAGAAGAGGAAGTGGAAGGTTTGACGAAATATTTTGCGATAAATTCAATTTACGCGAGGAGAGGTATCGGGCATTCACAATATGAGGGGAAGGAGTATACCCTCACGCAGCAACGAAATTCAGGTAGAAGTTTATTCAGCTAGTCCCGACCGTCTCTAAAATGCATGGAACTACCCCTTTGCAGTCTCCGAGGAATTCTGTGTGCCAGGTAAATAAGTTCCACCCTCGCAGATACGTATCTCGCATAAAAGTTTTTTGCAGAAACGCGAGTATCGGGGCCGGTAAGACGACGAGAATAGGCGCCATTTCTTTTTTGACAATATTTAATTCGAACCGTGCGAATTATTCCAGGGTATGAAAACAAGTTTACGAGATATATTGCGATATATATTTGAACTTGCTTCTTCGGTTTGGGTTACAAATTTTTTTTTTTTCCTTTTATCGATATCTTGGGTTTTATTAGGGAGAAATTTATTAGTCTAGAATATTGAATTTATGGATTATTGGATGAAATAAATCCAAATATATATTTATTATTCCGCTTTCCACTCCTCGAAACAATATCATAGAATTTTTATCAAGATAATAGATAATTTTTGCAAAAATGAATGAATAATTAAATTTATTATATATTTTTTCACATAAAATCGTCTATTTTGCACTATTTACAAAATAGCAAAGTCTAAATAAATTAATATAAAGTCTTTATTAATTAAAAATAAGCATGTTATTACTTTTCTTTTAAAACGAAATTACTTGCAGAAGAACTTGATAGATATATTTTTAATAGATAGTTCTAATAAATCTTATGTGAATTTCTCGATCAAACATGTTCCGTACGATAGAAAGGGTCAATGAGCTTTCACTTCTTGATGTCAAAAGGTTATTGGTCGTGTCAAGCGTGGAGAGATTAACAAGACAGACCGATGTCGAAATTAATTTCAACAGATAGGATTCGGTTATGAGTAAATTACTTTATGATTTTAGTCCATTCTTTTCATTACTATTCAAATAGGAATTCTCTTTCTACGCTGAATTGAATTAAATTGACTAATATGATGATAAGTTTGAAGTTATACAATTTTTTTTTTGCCAATTTGATATTTATGAAATTCTTTATTTCTTTAATTAATTCTTCATTATTATTATTATTATTATTATATATTTTTGGAGAAAGTTGATAATTTTTTATTTAAATGATTTCCAAAAATACCAGTTTATTCTTACGTTCGTGAAAGAGAGCCCTAGTGATTTTTTTCTTTCACTAATTTTTCCTTTAGTTCGATTATTTTAAAATTGACGTACGTTTTCTTCTTCTTCTTTTTCTTCTTCTTCTTCTTTTGTAAAGATCCTGGTATTTGGTTAGTTCTAATGACTGGTTTTCGTCTTTTGTTATGTTTGTTCTAGTTTAACTGCAGCGACTATTCATAGAGCAAGCTGCGTCACAGTGGACGTCAGTATACTCTACTAATGGCTACTAGAGTATTCTGCGTCTATGGCTTTGGCACATAGCAGTTTCTTCTTATACTCTAATTTCTGTACTGGTTATATATTTTCATTCTTATCTATTGGAAAGAATTATCTTCCTATATTTTTTTCGAACGATTGTTTATTATACAAAAACAAATATGTATATGATTTCTCAAATTATGATAGATCGTACATAACTTTATTATCGATTATTTATTAGCTTATATGTATAAATGTATAGATTGAAAGACGTGGAATTAAATGAAGATGAAAAATGGGGAAAATAATATGAAAAAGTTGCTGATAAAACATATTTGATTAGTCTAATAATTAATGTTGAATGATTGAATTTTTGAATTATGAATTATGAATGTTAAATTTTTAGCAATTCATGAGCTGTAAACATAGATATGAAAATCGGCTAATGTATTAAGAGATTTTTAAAGCTTCATAGATAGCAGAATCGATTCGTACGATTATCTTTGACCCCGTAAACTTACGAGTTTTTATCTTTGCAAACAACTTCGAATCAGAATCATAGAGATCATGGTCTGAACTTTGAGACCGATTGGTAATTCCCTCGAAAGAAAATTCAAAAGGAGTAATAAGTAACAAATAATATCTACGATTTAACGTTTAAATATTTTCGTCCATAAATTAAAAATTAAATATTAATGTCTACTTAATTAATACTCGTAATTTTTTTGTTTTTCTATTTAACTTTTTTTAATTAGTTTGTAATTTCAACTTTTTTCAATTGTTCTCAATACTTTCAAAAGATTTTAAGATTAAAAAGAGGACTCATTTTCCAAAAAATATATAAATAAAATTTTGACTTTCTATGTATTCGTTATTTTTCTTATCAACTTTAAAAGAATTCTTTTTATTCTTTTTATTATTATTCTTTCATTTTCAAGAAAAAATAATAGAGTAATAACAGAAATATATATAAAGTTTTCGTTTTCCATCCTCCGCTCAATATTTTATTTCGAAGTAAAACTTATCACTGTGACATTTAACTTATTATTACATTCTTACCGTCATGGATTTACGTGTGTGTTTCCTGACAATAGTTAGAAACGATGCATCAAGGAAAAAAAGCTTTTTTAACGTGTCTTGCTTCCCGAAGCCATCAAGCTTGCGTGTTTCCTATCTTCATCCGCGTTGATCATAAAACACTGTATAAACCACTACATTTATCAGGCAATAATATCGAATAATTTACGACCGTGGAGACACTTGACATGGAATAACATAATAATATAATAACATAACGTAATAACATAATAATAACTATAATTAATATTTCCTTAACTATTGCTAGAAATTATCGTAAATAACTATCTTGTCTCTTCTGTGTGTTTTTTCTTTTTAATTAAAAACTAAACACATTCACGACTTTTATAAAATATATTCCAATGTTTAATCTTCTCCTATTAAATATATTCTTAAAAGACCATAATAATATATCTAAGAAGATATATAATATAAGGTTTATGATAAAATAAAATATATTTGAATAAAATCTTTGAAAAAAGAAAAAGTTTTTCATTCTATAACGTAACTACGAATTAAATTTTAATAAAATTCCTATAAAATTTTTCCTTTTCAAATAAATATTACACTTCAAATAAAATTTTATTTTCGTTTCATTATTAGAAAGGAGAGCAAAATTGGTTAAGTTTTTACCTAATAAAGATTGCATAAAACAAAAAAGATGAAATAAATATTAATCGAAACAAAAAAAGAAAGGAAAAAAGTAGAAGAGGAACGCATCGTTGAGTGAATTTTTCAAAGTCCCATCTTGAAAATGGAATACTATTGGAGGAAATGGGTCGAGTCTCTGAGGACACGCGAAGCTAGGTATCGAAGACTTCCAAGATTTCGAAACTAGCAATTTTCCCCAAAATAAACAGTATATTCTTCGAAATCGAATGGTTTCTGTCACTTCTCTCTTTCTTCAAGTCTAAACGACTGTTTACAAAAGAGTGACACCGAACACCGAGATCAATGATCCAGAGACTTCCTCCACTTTGCACGGTCCTATTGTCGATGAAGTTAGATGGACGATGATGGACAATGATTAGGCCGCGAGTTCTTTGAATCATTACCCAATGGTCAGTCGTCGTTATTATTGTCCTACTTCCGCAGACGTTAGACAATGTTAGAATTCGTGCCGGTTTAAACACTAGAACTGCGGTATGAAAATATTTTTTCAAACGATTACGTTATAATGAATATACATATAAATGATATACATGTGTGTATATATATATACGTTGTTCCTTTACGGTTTAAACACAGGAAGTAACAAAGAAAACACGCGTCTTTGATTTAAACGGAAAATTTTTTAGAACGATTTCGAATAAAAGGAGAAATAATAGTAACGAAGGAAATAATAAAAAAAATAATTTTCGAATTCTTTTTATTATCTCGACCTTGCTTCGAATTATCAAAGATATCAAGAAAAACTTCTGTCTGTAAAATTGGAATAATATTAATATTATACATATAAAGACGAGAGAGATAAAAGCGAATAAAAATAGATGCATGAAATTTCAAAAGAGAAATGATTGGAAATATGAATAGTGGAATAATTTAATACGTTTGAAAACAAATGAAACAATGGATAAGAGTGCGAAATTAACAATTTATTATTCCAATTTCAAAAAGGAGCGGAAAGGGCAAACCTGGTCCCCCATAATACGCTAACCCCATAATATTCAACCACATAAAATTTCGTTCCACGGACGGTAATTTCGAGCTAATCAGAATTCCACTTTCCTCCGAGATATGATCGTGGAAAATTAGAAAGGTCAGTTCGAAACTAGTCCCGGATAAATGTGAACGGTGGTGCAGCGGGGAACTGTTATCATACGACCCGTCATGATTACCTCTCTGGATCGAATTTCCCCTATGGTGCCTGCTCCACCGATTTATCGAGCCCCGTGGAATCAAGAAAATATACTTTATTTTCGCGCGTTAGGGGCCGGAATATTACAACTTCGATGTAAACAATATTATTAATTTGTCACGGGTGCCAGCTTCGTTGCACTTTAATTTTCAAGTTCATGGAAATTTCTAATAAATTCACTTCCGACTGTGACTCTGTTTCGGGAATAGAAAAAGTTTCCCAGAGCGGAAACTTTAAACTTTTTTTGTTGGGAAATATTGCTTGCGAAAATAAGAAAAGAGAGATAATAAATTAGAGAGGAATAAAAAGAAAAATAATAAATAATCGTGTTATTTGAGACTGATGAACCCGTCTCTAAGGCGATGAAAATTTTATATGAAAATATTGTACAATGTTATTAAAATATGAAATCCATTGAGGAAATATACGTTATACGCGTGGGAATAAATTGAAAGTAAATGAAGAAATAAAGAGAAGCTGGGGAGAGGGGAGCATAGCTCATGATCTACTTGACGCCATATTGAACGAAGATTAACTTGGTCGGGAAAAATTTCAATCTCAAGTTCAACCTTAGCTTAAATCGAATGATCAATAATTTATTGCGCTCTTGCTCTTTTAAAGGAGCATATATATATATTTTCTTTATCCATTTGAAATTCTTTTATACGCATTTTACATGTACACTCTACTCGTTTCCCTTTTTTACAAACTTTTTACACAATCATCACTAAACTATCATTTCTAATTAATTCTCCTTCGAATGTTTCTCACATTTGCACACCCTTTGCAACGAAAAACATCCTTCTGAAAAAAAAGAAATTACCAAGAAATCTCTCTGAATAACAAGTTTGTAAAAAAATCGAAAGAGTCGAAATTAGCCATTAACTTTTGAAACTCGTTTCTCTGACAAATAATCCCTCAGATATAACATTTCGAAGAAAATCCCCATCTACGTGAATTCCGTTCTTCCCACGTTCTTGCCATTTTCACAGAGATCGCGGGGGAGGGGAGGAAATCGCGTGGAAAATCCGACGGGAAGACAGTGGACCGCTTAAGAGCGTCTCGAGTGACGGTAGAAATGAATTTTCGATGGCGGCAGGCAGACTACATCCTCGGCTTGAGATAATTGCAGCCGCGATAAGCGGATGTTGCAGCCCCGTTGCGGTACCTTTCCACGCGATGAACACGTGAAAGCTGGGAACAATGTATCACGGGAATTATAAGTGGTGTAAATTACGGGTAGAAAGCTTCGTGCGCACGAGGGGTTACCCTCACAATCTAACCTAACTTTCGTTTTAAACGGCTATAATTCCGTTAATGAAGACACATCGCCCAGAAATAGTTAATCGATAAAGTGGCTCGTAAATGGTATCGCCTCGAAGATGTTCACTTCCCTTTGATTATTCTTATTCCGACTTTATCCTTAAGGAAGTCGTTTAGCTCTACATAGAGGAGCCACGAAGGCGGGTTGTAATTTATTTTTGAGCAAATAATTTGGATAAAAGCTGCTCTCTGTCTACGTGAAACAGTCGATTGAATTGCAAGAATTGATTCTTTAAACTTATTTTGTTTCCCTTCGCTTTTGAATCGTGAAAATTAATTGGATAAATTTAGAAATTTCTTTAATTTTTCATCTCCTTTATCAATTTTTTAATTCTATATTTTCTTATCAATACAAAAATTATAATATAACAAAATTAGAAGATACTTTAATTATTTAAAACTCAACAAAAAAATATAAATATTCTTTTTCCTGAAATCCTGAATCGAAACACAATTCTAAAAGAGCGATTTGGAAACTGAATGGTCTCCGCTCCCCTTAGAAATGAATGTTAATCGATGATTCCTCGTCAAAAAGTAGCGGCAATATCGTGATTAGGGCTAAATTCATGGTAATTGTTTGTTCGACACGGTATTAAGAGTACCTAAAATCACCCTGGGCCGCTAATACACGGTATCTCGCGGTACATAACCGGCTGGAACGAGGTCTATATCATTGAAACGATTACAGGTCCCCCATGTTCAACCGGACATTTGGTAAATTGATTTGATCTGAACGTCCCTACTTCCCAATAAAACAGACGAGATACGATATAAGCTCGGTTGCGTTGTCATTATACATCATTCTGGTACAAAATCTTAGAATGGTTACGGGAAAAGATCGAATTCGAACCGAACAGATCGCCATTTTATCCCATGTTCTATGTAACGTTTGATACATTAGAAAACTTTTAAACTTAAATCACAATTTTAAATTTGTTGCAGATTACGTTCATTTTAGATTTTAGAGAAAGACTTGGATAAAAATATATATTGTTTTATTGTAAAAATAATGAATATCACATACTCGAAAGAGACTTGGAAATTTATATTTTGCTCAATATAAGAAATTATTATTCCGTTTCGTATTTTATATTAATCTAAATGATTGAACCTAAATATCTTTTATAGAAATATCGCACGATATTCGTGATGACCATCATCGAGATACTTATCCTTTGTGTAAAATATCGATCAGATATAACAGAAACGTTTAAGCTGTTACTTTCCTATTACGTAAAATCACTATTACGTGAAATAGATAAAACGTGCTTCCTCGTGCTACCTCGAGCACGTCCATAGCCCACACTGACGACATTCACCGGTCGCATATACGCGGTCATAGTGCTCAACCTGTTAACTGGGTCGTTTCTTAAACAGAAACCACCGTAATCATGGAATCAAAGATGAATAAAGCCAGCTCAATTTTACGTATTACGTGTTTCGCATGAATAAGACGATCTCTTTTAAATAATGAAAATGGAGTATAACATTTAGAAAATTTAGAAATTTCCCTAGAGGATAAAAATAAATTATTTAGCTGAAAATGCGAATGAAGAGTGTTCTAAGTTACTAAATAGCTTGCAACAATGCATAAAAATCAAATAGAAATAAATATTTAACATAACAGAAATGGAATAATATAGTAAGAAAATTTAGGTATCCCCAAATGAATAAATCATTAAGTTCAACATATGAATCTTTTAAGTAACTACTCATTTTAGAATATTCATAAGAACAATAATAAAATGGCAGAATCGAAATATAATGAGAAAAATTTAAAGATTTCCATCCCTCTTAAATAGAACCTGTGTAGCGAGAAAATTTATCACAAACGAATTATCCAATTCTGAATGCAATAAGAATCAAATTCATAATTTTCTCTTTCTTAATCTTATACAAAATTCGTACAAAATCCATCATTTTTAAAAATGATACCATCCCATCGAACCCTGTCTCTGTCACGCAACGTATTTCTATCACGAACGAATTCGAATGTTTCTATTGAATCGATATTATTATTTATTCCACCATCACGTGAAACAGTGAAACGAGAGACATTTCCACAGAGCTGAAATTTCGAGCACTCGTGACACTTGCAATTTTCATTCACGATCCGGGAGCGATTACGCGACACCAAATGGCGAATCTCTGATAATCGGATAATGGAAGAGGAGAGAAAGAGAGATTGAGAGAGAGATTGATAAAAAGAGAGAGAGAAAGAGAGAGAGAGAGAGAAATTGCGATTGTGGTCTGACCGATTTAATTTGCCGCCCCATTACGAGGTCTCTGCCGCTCGCTCGAAACTCGACAGAAGCCTCGAGATTCTTTTGGAGGTAAGGATCGTTTCATTTAGTTTTGAGATTGCGTCTGAATTTTCTGAAGAGGAAAATTGACCAGGATTCGCGGCTTATTGCTGAACGTTGTGCAAAACCAGAAATTTCGAGATTATTAGGTTCGTTGAAAGGTTTTATTGATAAAATTCTTTTGCTTTGTATCATATTCTGTTCGGAGAGTGTGAATTGGGGTCGAAATGAATTTGTATTGTATTGCGTGAAAAGTGGAGAGGGAAAATAACGGAATTGAGAAAATCTTAAATTTTAGAATTAGTGCGTGGGATTTAGGAAGTTGTGCAGGAAAATTTAAATTCATAAGAGGAAGTACACGAAATGTATTTTTAATAAAATTTCAAAGTTTTGGAATTAAATAAATTGTCGGATAGAATAGAATTTCGAACAAATGTATGTCACGTCAAACAATAATCGAGGAAGATTTTAATTAAAATGATGAATTTTTTAAAAAGAGAATAGGAAATTAGATTTCGAATGTTGATCAATCGATATTTTGAGGTGTTTGTCGAGTCTTATCCTTTCTAAAAATTTTATAATAAAACGGCAGTAGTTTTATTTAAGGAGCACGATAACTCGTCGAAAATAAGTTATCTGTTCGATAAAAAATTATAAACGTTATGAAACAATGAAAAAGTCATTCCCCTGTTTGATTTACTGTCATATAGTATCAACTATAATGATTCAAACGTATCGAGCAAAACAAGAATAATTCTCTCGAGGGGAAGTAAAATATTTTTACAGAATATGCAGATTTATGCACGTTTTATAAAGAGTTTTAAAAAATCAAGAACGCATAAGTGAAAACATCCTTTCTTTTATATAAATTTTAACGAAATATAGTAATTTAATTATAGAAATTTCTCTAATTATAATAATATCAAATGTTTCAGAAAAATTTATCTCGAGTCTCTCTAAAATATTAAATATGATAAAATAAATTTTAAAATTGAACAAATAATAAGATAAGATGAATTTTTCTTATATAAAATAGTTAAAGACAAATAATTAATTCGTATTAAGGTATATTATATTATTTCGATTTCTTTGATGAATTTAATCAATAAATAAATTTTATCCATTATCTTTAAGAAAATCGCATTATATTTCAAGCAGTTTCAGTCAGGATAAAAATGGTTTAAAAAGACAAGTATTGATAACGACGAAGTGGAGACGACTCGATTTTTTTTCCCCTACGATAATTCTGATCTGGATAACACGATCAACCAATAGGATTGAACCTGTACGAGGATCGGTATTAATTTCAATCTTCTGTGTGACCAGCAAACTCCATTCGAGCTAAATCCAATCTGGATCCGGTAAAAAGGAGAAATGGCGAAGCACTACGTGACAGGAAACGTTCACAAGTCCGGAGGACTCTTTATCGTAATTTATCATGACCTTTCTTACAAAAGAGCACCGATGTTGTGTTACTTACTTCACGTGGACGTTGCCGGCATAATGCCGTACGAAAATAATTCTCTGTATTCTAAAAATTGTTCTTATTATTATTAAATCACAAACGAGGAGAAGAACGAGGGGAAAAAAAAAAAAGAATCAGAGGACGTTATTATTATCCTTTTTTTTTTTTTTTGCATCTTATATTCAAATCTCGACAACAAGAAAATAAAGTTTCTTGTAATACGCTTGCATCAGTGCTCTCAACAATTTAAAATCTGGTATTTCGCTCAATCCTGAGATTGAGAACGAGAAGAGAACGAGAGTTAAAAAAAATAAATAAATCTAGAATCCTTATCGAATTGATTTCGATATTAGAATATTGCAATATCCTAAAAAATTACGATATACGATATCTATAAAATATTAGAAAATTACAATATATTACACGAACATCTTAATATTGAAATAAAATTGCAATTGCAACAGTAACGTGGCAAGCAGCTTAAAATTTCATAGACAATATCGTTGCAATTTCTAAAGTACCTAATTTCCGAGCCACGCACCCATCGAATCGACTAAAAATAAACGTTTCAAGATCGGGGGTCACCGGAGTCAGCGATTATCACATTATCGACGCGACCTTACTACGAGGTTCAGGCCTGTTCTGCACAAATACATCGTTCTTTCCCCCCCTTAAGGCTAATCAACGGCGCGCGAAAAAATGTAATGGATTATAAAACGAGTCAATAAGATTTTTTCTTGTGGTCTTTTTGCCGGCGATGAACGAATAAATCATCGGTCACGTAGATTTTTTTTTGCGGTCTTCGAAAGCAAACGATACCGATTCGATATGCGTGTTATAATATTATTCGATCGATCGAACGAAAGAAAAGTATCGAAGATTTGATTTACTATGCTCGCGAAAAGTATTTCAGTGTTAATATTTATTAATATTTAATTAATGATTATTTAACTATCAAAATATTAAGGTTTACTTATTAATTTTAATATTTTTCATCATTCGAATGATTGGTCTTTATTAATTTCAGAAGTCTACGTGAAGAGTTTCAAAACAGAGATTTTTCGAAAATTAAGCATTCTAAATGTATTTAGAAATATTTGAAGTTGATATTGGTATTTATTAAATACTTTTTGATTTTGAAAAACAATTTAACATAAGAGAGAAATTTCATCGGGAAAAAAGATATTGTAAAATATTCAATTGAGAAAGTTGTTGTGCTTGAGATCCTAAGGGTAAACAAATTTACATTTTATTTATTTAAACGTCAAAGGGTATGGAATATTAAATGAATAATTAAAAAATGAATAAATGTTTACATTTCTACAGAATTCCAAATAATTAATTGAATAATTAACTATTAAAAAAGAGTTTTAAAAAATTGAAATTTAAATACATTTTTGAATTAAATTTTTAAATTTTAATTTTATTATTTGAAATATTTTAACGATTGAACGTTAAAAAATTTAAAATATTATTATTTATTTAAAGTATCAACTCGTCAAAAGAACAAGAAAATTGTACAAATAGAAAGGACAATAGATAGTAATAAAAGAGGCTCGATAAGACAAGATTTATTAAAAAGTTCTCGAGCAAATGAAGCCTCTGTGAGCCTTCTGCGCGTGCATTTTTCTACGACGTTATCCACTTTCTACATTATTATCTGGTAAAAATCTAAATAGTGTATAAAAACGGGATAAAGTGGCTCGATGATAGAAGCTTCTTAAACACGAAACTTTTCATAAACATTCACCGTGCATATTTTCTATATCGTTTACCAAGTTATCTTTTACATGCATCACGACACTTTAATGAGTCTTAGGAAAGAAAAAAAAGTTCTCCTCTTTTAATTTTTTTTAAGGGCTGACCGAGTTTTTTTCGAAACAAATTTTAATTCTACCCGTACACGTTGGTCTAATAAATTTTCGAGGAGATTTTTAGAATAATTTTTCTATTATCGTTTTCTTAATTATTTTTAGACCATTAATTATTAATATTATCGTGCGCTCGTCAAGTATCAAATATTTCAAGTCAACAGTTTTAACGAGTCATTTTTCACAACTTTTTTAATCATGAATTTCCATTCACCACGAAAGAACACGCATAATTTATCCCTAATATAATAATTAAAACATAGATTACGAATGATCGAAAAAATACAGGGAAAGGTCGTGAAAAAAAGTACATGAAAAACTTTGATATTTCACTTTTTTCGAACCAACATATTCATAAATTATTCAATATTCCAATTCGAAGAACCTCTTCGCGCAAAAATAAAATAGTAAAAAAAAGAAAATTTATTTCCAAAATAACTTTTATAATATTTCGAAAATATATTCCACGTAATATGTATACACGCACGATTCCTTCACGATTCCTCGGATAGAAGAATTTTTCTCGCTAAGGTTACCACGGAATGCATACGAAAATATCTATCGTCTCACGTTGATAACCCGAGAAACACGTTTCTCGAGTCGTTTAACTTCGGTAAAGGGGATGGCAGATGTGAGATCGCTATGTCAGCAACACTATCCCGCCCCAATCTATCAGGCAAACTATCGAGATACCCTGCTTGAATCCGAAATATCATGGAGAGGGGGGGACAATATGGTGGTGGCCTCCGATAATCCGGAGATATTCGGGGATATATTCGAGGATGACTGTCGAACAGATTCTGAATTTCGAGGAGCAAAGAGAGGGGTTTTTTCTCCCCCCGTTTCGAGCCAATTTATCAGGTCTGGGCTCGGGACCGGTCTGGATTTCGCGTCACGTGCCGAAATCCTTCAACGACGCAAAACTTTCATTGCGTGGCACGGTAAGGTAAGAAGGAGAAAACGGCCCTCGAGGGAGTCTGAAGACTCGATTAAATAGAAAAGTCGATTAAATACAAAAGACGGATTAACCGTTCGAGGTTCGTCACGCACCGTAATCACATCTCATAGATCCTCACGTATTCTATTTGTTGCATATAAAAAACGGTCGATTAAAAGGATTGGTTGGATTTCCTCGAAGTTTACGAGTGGAACGTGTCGATGGTTATTACAACGGAACTTCTCTATCAGCTGTTAATTGAAAGTTTAATTTTAATTGAACATTGGTTCGATTAAAATTTAATCAGCAAGCTTGTTAAGCTTGGCGGATCTGTATTGCACCGTGTTAGATTATATATTGGGATTATTTATCGATGAGATGTTTAAAAGATTAAATATTAATCTAATTTTCAAAGCTGAATTCGTAAATCGATATTAATCAATGTTTGATAATTAATTGAAAATTAATTATAACGTGGAATCAATCGAGCGAATATATCTTGCTACTTTTCGAAATTTCGATTTTGTTTCCACATTGCTTGTTATATATATATATTATATTGTATTATATTATTCGTCAATTACGTTAACGATTAATATCGTTATTACTCTATTATTGGGGTGATTGGGATAATTCTCATTGGTTATTATGCTGTTATATATTATTATGCGCTGGATATGTGTTTATGCGACGTCGAAACAAATCTCGATCTGGCCAACTATTGACCCCTTGTTAATGACGAATTCAAGTGGCCATTTTAAGAACCGGCTCGGTTCAATTCAATGCAACTCTGTCTCTCTCGTCTTTTTATTGATCATTATAAATCGTTACCAAAATTGACCAACAACGTCCAGCGATGAGATAAGTTAGAGCAATTAAAATTAACAATGGTCGATCGCAGATTTTTCTTCTTTAATTTTTCTATTTAAACGAGAGAAATATTTTTATAAAATTTCCATCATTTCTTTAATATTTTAATATCCTATAGTTTCGACAGAAAATCTATATTAAACTATCTTTAAATTATTTCTAATTTTTTTTTTAAATTAATCTCGAGAACGGTTTCATTTTCTATATAATTCTTATTTTTTTATTTTTCGTTTCAGCTCGGCCATCATGCGTGACCGGTTGCCGTGGAAGTAAGTGTACAATTCGAGCTGATTCTTAATTCTTAATAAAATCTACGAATCGTGTAACAACGTATTTGCTTTTTCTGAAATAGTGCACCAAAGCAAGGCGTATCAGGAAGGGCGCACGTATGTGTATAATTTGGAAGGGTTGTCGGTGACATCTATCACCGATGCGCAAGGAGATGCGTCCCTTAAACTATCAGCCACCGTGGAATTGTCCGTGAAACCGGATTGCATTAATCAACTACGGTTGAAGAACGTCAAGATCAACGGAGCGGTAAAATGTTTTAAAATCTTTCTCTCGTTTTTTCCACTCTGATTGACATAATTAACATTTTTTTTCCCTTTTATCAGGAATCACTTTACAGAGTCAAAGTATCAAAAGAACAGTTTCATAGGTTCAAACTTTTACTTTTACTTTTTTTCCTCCCAACACTTTGATAGTTTTATAGTTCTTTCGCGCTAGGAAAAATTTATTAAAAGAAAGAATGGAACCATTATTATTAAATTTTATAATACAACCTTCACGTTCTTCATCGGCGAAAAGTAATCTTTGATATGAAAATTATACGTATATTTAAAAATTTACTAATTAAATACCATTTGCGTACTTTAACTACGCAAAGTCACGCAAACGAAACATCAAAGCGTGTGTAATAAAACTCGAATTGATTTCGAAAATTAAAAATTTCGATGATTTTATATAACTTTATATAACATTTTCTTTTTTTTCTAAACTGAAATTAAAATAAAATAGTACTTACAGTCTGATGTACTGATGAATAAATATACATTTCAGCCACCGTTGATCCCAGAAATCGAACAGCACGCAGTCCAATTCAATTACCACGATGGCCACATCGACACTCAGCTCTGCACCGAGCCAGGTGATTCCCAAGCATCCCTCAACATCAAAAGAGCAGTTGTCTCCATGTTCCAATCGGCCATTATGCAAGATAGCGGTTCAACGACACACCACGAGGTTCGTGAAACCTGAAACAATTTTAACAACTCGACGTTATTCAAAGTAATTCGAAGATTAATATCTCACATAATTAAATCCTTGTTGCCTTGATCGTTACGTCGCAAACTGTCTCTCTCAAGAATCGAATAACCCAAGACAATCCGATATTTATTTTCTGTCAATTAAATTAACAATTTAATTTGTTTCAATTGATCCAATCGCGTGTAATTGAAAGAATTTCTTTATAAATACTCAAAGATTGATTTCAACACAAATTTCAACCACTTCGCTGAAATTGAAAGATGGTAAAAAAAAATTTAATTCCATGTTTAGACCGACGTGATGGGAACGTGTCCAACGGAGTTCAATTTCCGCAAGGAAGGTGATTCTCTGATCGTGAATAAGAACAGAAACCTCGCCGCGTGCGCGTACCGCGAGAACGTGAACCAGGGCCTCGTATTTGGAAACATGGACGCGGAAGCAGGCGTGAAATCGTCTCCTCTTCTCGGCTCGCAGCAATCGATCGAGCAACGTTTCAAACGCGGCATTCTGAACAAAGCGGTCTCAAAGGAGCAGTACACGCTTAGGCCGTTCAGCAATGGACACGCCGGCGCGAGCACGAACGTGGAAACGACATTGACGTTGAAGAGCGAGAAGGCAGACAACCCGACCGTAACCGTGTCCCAACCCAAGTCCATAATCTTCGAATCCCCGCAGCCGGTGTTGAAATCATCCGCGGAGGCGGTTGGCAACGCGTTGAAAGCCGCCAAGGCCGAGGTGGCAGGGGGCGTGAGGCCGGAGGCAGCCAGTAAATTCGCCGATCTGGTGAAGGTTCTCAGGGTAAGCGGCAAGAACGACATCATGTCCGTGTACCAGAAGGTTCGTTCCGGGGACAAAGAGGATCAGAAACTGTTCCTCGACGCTCTGTTCCGCGCTAGGACCGGCGAGGCGGCCGAGGTCGGGGTGGAATTGATCAAGAACAAGGAACTGACCAACGTCCAGACTCTCCTCTTCTACGCTGGAAGCCTCGCTCTTATACGCCATGTGCACCTTCCGTCCGTGACGGTGGTCGCATCCCTGTTGGACCAGCCCGATCTACCTCGGCTCGGTTATCTCGGTGTCGGTCAGGTGATCGGCAGATACTGCCAGCAAAATTCGTGCGAGAACGTGAACGAGATAAAGCAGGCGGTGCACAAGATACGCGAGAAAGTGGGGAACGGGAAGGCGAAGAGCAGGGAGCAGGAGAACTTGATCATTTCCGCCCTCAAAGCCCTGGGTAACAGCCAGTTCCTGGACGACGCGACTCTGCAAAAATTGGCCAACATAGCCGCCGACAAGAACGTGCGAAATCGGGTTCGAGTAGCTGCGATCCAGGCCCTGCCCACCAGATGCTCGATGAAGTGGAAGAACGTGATATTCAAAGTGTTGGCCGATCGGGAGGAGGACAGCGAAATCAGGATCAACACGTATCTCTCGTTGGTCGCATGCCCGTGCCCGCATGCGGCCAATCAATTGAAAGAGGTGTTGGACAAGGAGACGGTGAATCAAGTCGGATCGTTCATCCAGACCCACCTGAGGAATCTTAGAGCGTCCACAGATCCGAGCAAGTTGAACGCCAAGAATCAATTTGGATTGATCAAACCTCGCGTCAAATTCCCGGAAGATTTCCGCAAATACTCCTTCAACAACGAATTGTCGTACAAGATCGACTCGTTGGGATTGGGCTCAACAGTGGACAGCAACGTTATATACAGTCAGAACAGTTTCGTCCCACGTTCCGCTAATCTGAACATGACCGTTGAGTTGTTCGGGAAAAATTTCAATTTCCTCGAATTGAACACGCGCGTGGAGAACTTGGACAGATTACTGGAGCACTATTTGGGCCCCAAGGGCAAGATTTGGGAGAACGATCTGGAAGAGGATTTGAAGAGCAGGGCGAATGAGGTGAACAAGCTTCGTAAATACGCGAGGGAAAGATTCGAGAAAGTGGTGCGCGGTAAACGGGAGGTGAGACAGGGAGATTTGGACAGATTCGCGAAGAACGTGCGTTTGAGGAGCAACGAGGTCGACCAGGACCTCGACGTCGACTTGTCCGTCAAGCTGTTCGGCGTCGAGTACGCGTACCTGAGCTACCAAGGCGAGGATAGCAAATTGACCCCCGAAGCCGTAATCGACAAACTGTTCGACAATCTGGAAAAAGGATTCGACGTTACCAAGAATTTGAAATCCGATCTCGAGAATTACCTTCAATTCCTTGACAACGAACTAGTGTACCCGACCAATTTGGGGACTGCTTTGAGTCTCGGCCTCACCGGAACCAGTGCACTTCGCCTGAAAACCCAAGGGAAATTCGATTTGAAGTCGGCACTGAAGGATCCGAAGAACGTCAACTTCCGCCTCGCTGTTGAACCGAGCGTTTCCATCAGGCTCGCGGGAAGTATGACCGTACAGGCACCGGGTGTCGAGTCCGGAATGAAGATAATCGGTACCCTTCACACCAGCACCAGCACGGACGTATCCGTGTCTCTATTGGACGGAACTGGTATCGACGTGAACATCGGTATCCCAAAGAAGAAACAGGAAGTGATCAGCGTCAGCAGCGAAGTATTGTTCTCAACACCGAAGGGCGACGTTGCACCCAAATTCGGGAAGAACAAGGAATACGCCGACTGTTTCGAACAACTGTCCTCGTATCTCGGGTTGACCGTTTGCGGGAAGATCTCGTATCCTTACGACGACTCGAGCGACCAGAGACCTTTGTTCCCCCTTAACGGGCCGGCCAAGTTCGCCGTCAAGGTGGAGAACAACGATGTGAACAAGTATCACTTCAAAATCTTCGCCAATAACAATGTAGAGACGAACAAGCGTTCCTTCGAAATTCTTCTGGACACGCCCAACAGTAAGATGAACAGGCGGATGGCCCTTCTTTTGGAATCCAGCATGCAACATCCGAACATGTACGTGAAGGGATCCCTGGACACGCCCTTCAAGAAAGCTTCCGCGGAAGCTGTACTGAAGAACAATGCTCAAGAACGTACATTGACTATAATTATTAACCACGATCAGATGGAGTATTACGGCCGTATTGGTATATTGGCTAGCGGGATCAAGTACAAACCCATCATGGAGTACAGAGTGCCCGAGCACATTGAAAAATTGGCCAGTTCGAAAACTGGTCTTCCCCCGGGGCAACAGTATTATCTGGACGGTAGCGTGGACGTTACCGACAATCAAGATGGCAAAAAGTTCAAGCTCGAAAAGGTGGCGGTCGTGCTCAATGGTCAAAAGTTGGTCGTGATTGACGGCCCCATAACGTGGACCAGCAACAGCGTTAACGTGGACACGAACATCGGTTACGGGGACAAAAATCTGGCCTTCAAACTGGATGGCCAGTCTTCCAAAGGTGATCACAGGCTCACAGTGTCCGCCATGCCGTCCAGCGATCCCAACATCGGTTTCAACCTGAACTGGCATTTGAAGAAGGCCGACAACAACTTGGAGAACAAATTCTTTTTCGTCCACGGTCCTGATCCAAACTCTCAGACGAATCGTCTCTCCTTGACGCAGAAAGCGGTTTACAAGCTGAACAACAAGGAATTGCTCCTATCCGTATCCAACGAGCTCACCTATCCTATCGTAAATTTGAAATTAAAATACGAGGGAGAATTGACCCAAAAATCGGTCAGCAGCGATCTCGAATTGAAGTACAAGAAGTTCAACTTCGGTACGGAATTGTCTGCCAAAGTAGGGATGGAGAAGCCCGGCGATTACGAGGTCGAATTCGAGGCTGAATTAATGGAGAACGGGTTCGAGTTGAAGGCCAAGCGAAAGGTTCTGGACGGGCAGAAGAGTCAATTCTCCAATTCCCTCGAGTTGAAGCCGGGCGGTAAGTATACCGCCGACGCGCTTGTGCTCTGCAATATAAACAAGAACAATGTTAACTTGCAACTGGACGGGGACGCGAATTTAAATGGGAAGAAGGTGAAGATTAACACTGTCCTGGAATCGAATCCTCAATCGCTCAACGCCCTACTTAACGCTAAAGTGAACGACGTGAGCTACATCGAATTCGATTTGAAGAACAAACGTTCCCCTAACCCGAGCGGCGCTTTGGTACTCAACTTGAAGAATTATCTGGCGGCAAACGGCCAGTACTCTTACCAAAACGGTAAAGGGAACGCGAAATTGGACGTCGATGTCCCGAAGATCGATCGAAAGATCCAAGCTACCGGCTCTCTGACAGTCAGCGGATCCAAACATGTGGGCGAGCTCGTGCTTCTCTACGACGCTAGCAAAGATCCCAATAAACGGGTGAAACTGTCCACCACGTCGGACATCACCAAAACGTCCGTGGATACGAAGAATATATTGGAAATCGTGGATAAGAAATTGGAATTGAACGGGAAGGGTAGTATGCAAGGCACGTTGAACAATGGCCAGCTCGAAGTGGAGGTGGACGTTACTCTGCCGAACGGACGTCACCTCGTGTACAAAGGGAAACGTAATTCCGTGAAAAAGGATGCCAAGTACGACATACAGGTGGCCAGTAAATTGACGGACTACGAGCAGAAGGGAGGACCGTCCAGATCGTTATCGTACAACGGGAACGTGCAGGATCTTGACGTGAACACGATCACGTTCCAAGGTAACAGTCAGTTAAAGTTCGTGAACACGAACGGCAACGACGTGCAGATCGCGGTGATTGGAAAGAACTTGATTCTGCCTGACAACAAGAAACAGAGGGAGGTGAATATCGAGTTGGGAGGATCTAGTATTCCTAAGAAACTGCAATTCCAATATCGCAACCAAGGCAGCGATAACGAGGGATCGCATAACGTCAAATCATCTTTCGGGGATGACGTCTCGTTAACGGTGAGAAATTATTGGCCTTTTTCTTATTTTATATTTCTGTATATCTTCTAGATTGCGATTCGATCAATCGGGAATTTAAATTCTTATCGATCATTCACGTGAGTGTAACGTTAATTTAATGAATATTTTTAAAAAGAAATCTAGAAGAAAAACAAGGATGAAATTTATAATTTATAATGTATAAGGTGAACGTAAGATTGAGTCAAAATTTAAAAAAAAACAAAAAATTCTCCCGTCTATATATATTATGAGATAGATAAAATTCAGAATATTTTAATCACTCGTTGTAAAGTCACGTGGAATTATTATATAGAGTTAATCTATCGATCTTCTTAAATTTTTATCCTTCTATTCTTATAGAGCAACGTGAACGTGAGAAAAGGGAACAATATTGATAAACCTTGCAAAATAGACGCTGTTTGGGACATGAAATTGCCGAGCGAGAATTTGAAGAATTTGAAACTCGAACTCGTTTCGAGTTTGTTGGACTCTAACGAGAAGGATCTCTTTAAATCTTCAGGAACCGTGAAGTTGACGTACAATACCGATCGAAAGATCGAGTTGAGCAAGGAGTTGGAATTGATAGGAATGAATAAAAATTTGGAAAGTCCTAGCGAGGGTAAAGGGAAGCTCAATATGAATATTCTTGATTTGTCGCCTGTCCAATTGTCGGGCAGTTACAAGTACGATCCCACACCTGAGAAAAAATCAGCTACACTCGTTCTGGATGGGCAATATGGTAGCAAAACACTTTCACTCAGATCTGACAACGAATACCTTCCCTCTGTAGCTACCGTCAATCTCAAGGCCAAAGGCAATTTAAAATTCGAGAAATTGAACAACGTTGATTTGCAACTTGTTTATAAGGTATTTTTTTCTTTTTATCATATAAAAATATTAATAAATAATTCGTCATAAAAATTCATATAAAATTTCTGTCACAATATTAGAAATGTTCTTTCCAATATTAAAGTAATTAAAGTAATACAGTTATTCTCTCAGAAATCAATAAAAATATTAACATCCTTTCCTTTTTTTATAATTAAATGATAGACAGAAGAAGATTAGTTTTCTTGGAACAAATTTTTTGGGGAAGAAAAATTAAGAAAAATTTTAGTCTTTTTAGCATTTATGAAAAGATTGAGAATTAAAATTCGGTTAAAACCCGAATGGAATCTCTCTGAATTGATTTCTTATTTCATTTTACATTCTATAGAGATTTAAAGACGAGAACAAGTTGACAATCGACAGCAAAATCGATGCCGATGGTGCCAAACACTCCCTAGTCAGTGAAATCCAATATCTGGATTCCAACAATCTGTTCCATGTGACGACTATATGCCCAACAGGGAAAACTGAAATCCTTTCCAAATTCCAAAAACTCAACGACAAAGAATACAAAGGTAATTCAACGCTACATCAAAAGACATAAAAGATTGATTTAAAAATTATCCAATTTCTCTACATCGTTATACTCTTATATCGCAGGTGAATGGAAAGTGGACACACCTAAAGGATTTGCAAAGGCTGACGCTCACGTGAATCTCGAAAGTGTCGATAATTTCGTGATCAAAGCGAACTTTGACAGCGACAAGGCCAAACACCGTAATATCCATGCTGAAATAGCCAACCAACCAACAGCTAAGAATGGAAAGAGCATCTCCATCACTGTCACCAGCGATGACAAGAATATTGTAACTGGAAGGTACTATCTTATATTAAAAACGCATGCAGTGAAGTAATCGAAAATTATTAAAAATATATATATATATATAAATCTGAATGGAAACTTTACAAAGAAACACAATCGAATTATTTTAAGTCACATTTTTATAAAATCATATAATAGAAAATATCAAAAAAAAAAAATCTTTAGAATTATCATTTTTTACAATTATTTAGAATCATTCTAAAATAATATCACATTAATTAAAATTACACGTATATCCAGCACAAGCTACAAGCATCGCGATGAGGATGGAAAGATCGTGGTAGAAGGTAATGGAAATTTAAAAGTTGGCGATAATACAAGAAGCTCATCCTTCAAATACACCCGTCAACGATTAACTCAAGAAAAAGACGGTGAGACGGGTGTTGCGATAGTTTTGAACGCCAACCTAGGTCCATCCGCCATAGTGGGTGAACTAAAACTCTCTAACAAGGAGTTACATCTCTTCAACAGCTATTGCGAGCAGAACAAGGATTGCGCTCAGTTCAAGCTTCAATCGATCCTCAATGTCGAAAGTGACTATTCTCGTATATTAATTTTTAACAATTAATGCAATTTCATGATGTAATTTTCAATGGGGATCTCTTTCCTTTCAGAGAAAACTCTATTGAAACATCAGGTGACGGTGGAAGTCGATCTGAAAAAGTTCAACGTACCCGTCGAATTTGGTCTGAAGACCAATACAGAGTTCAGAAACCCGATATTCGATCACACAACCAATCTCTATCTACATTCCTCTAAAGACAAGACTGAATACACTTATCAAGCTTATATTCATCCCAAAGAAGCAGGTGAGAATAGAAAATAATTCTTGAAATAATTTATACGATCATCGAAGTGAAACGAGAAATTTCTTCCCTCCATTTTTATGCCAATAATGCTCGATTATAGAGATAGAATAGATCGTATTACATTTTTATTACATTTGATTGCAGCTACCATCTTGACTCTGCCCTCACGTCAAGTGGCTCTCATTCTGATCTACGATCTGCCCAAGACCAAACAAACCGCGGCCTACAAATTGGACATGTCCCTTTATCTGGACAAGAAGAACAAACCATCCGAAAAGACCAGTCTATCTGCCATTGGAGACATAAACGTCGATAAGAACAGCTTATCCGTTAGTGGAGAAACGAAATTCACGTATCCAACTCAGCACAAGGTAACGTATAATCGAATGAATTGATTATATATTACAAAACGAAACTTGAATACTTGATATTTATATTCTTTTCTCGACATTTGTTTTTTCAAAGTAGAAAACGTAACGATCTGTGTACGTGATCGTGCGTGAAATAAAACGTTGAAAAAATATTTTTTCAGGACATATCGATGAAAGGATATCTTCACTACGGAGGTGACAAGCTGTTGGATGCCAATTTGGACATCGACGTGTTCGCCAAAAGATCTCAGAAAATCTCTATCGTGGCAAACGTGCAACGGCAACAAATCCCTGACGGGCAGAACGTGACCAGTTTGGTGGAAGTGAACAGCCGTGGTCAACAATTGAAACTCGACTTGAAATCTCATTTGGCAATATCGAAAAAGCAAATAGGATTCGGAAGTTTCTTCACCTACAACAACGTTAAACAGAAACCAAAGACACTGGGCGCCCTCTACTCTGCAGATTTTAATCACGTCTCCTTGTTGGTCACTTTACCTGACAAACAACTGATCAAAGATAATTGGAAGTTCGATATCACGAGAAACACTCAAAAAGTAAATAGGGAATTGTCTCTTTTGGACAACACACCTCAGATTTTGAATTTCGAAGCGAATGACTTCAATCGATTCAAACTTGAAACTTATCTTAAAAGTGAGTCCATGTTATAACGTATTTCTCCATTTCAATTGAAATCAATTTATAACAATATTCAAAATTATTCGTCAGTAAATGGAAATAACTAACCCTATGTTCTATAATTCCATCGTGTTTTCACTTAATCTTTTTTAATATATCATTTAAATGCTTCATTGATTTCAGACAATCCTAACAACAAAGCAGTGCTCAATGGTCAAATGGTCCTTGGTCAATTGGCGGAGATTCACGCGGATTGGTTCAAAGATGGGGCGAAGAAGAATCTTTTCCACGCTTTGGTCAATTTGGACGAAAAACAATTCCTGAAACCCGACTTTGGTTATAATACGGATAATATAGCTGAACTTGGAGTAAGCAATCTGATCGTCAACGAGTAACAAGATTATACGATAAAAGTTATCAAGCATGATTTAAATTTTTCCAGAAAGTTATCAAGAACAGAAATCTCGACTTTATTAAGGGAGTGAAAGACGTTTACGGATACGTACTGGACGAAACGTCAGCGGAAGGTACAGATTTTGTGGAACATCTGGTAAAGGCAAAACCGAGCTTCCAATCGCTTGTAGAATATTACGAAAAGGAGTTGAACAAGTTGAAAGAAGAAATGAATGCCGATGAAACTATCCAAGAAATTCAGGTTACCTTGTAAGTATTGTTTTTCGAAATTTTTATTTGTAATTAAGAGGAATTATATAATAATGTTTTTCACGAGATATTTCTCATAAAATGAACTATCTAATTATCTTATACGTTCGTGATAATTTTGTACAATGTTCGTTGTAAAAATATTTTTTGATTCCTCTGAAATATTACTATAAAATAAGTTAAGGATATAATGTAGATGATTAGATGGAATATTTTATGCGAGATATCTCGACATAGTCAGCAGTCATTGTTCGAGTAAAAATAAGAAAAAGAAAGTCATATAAGCATAAGTATTTTATGAATATTTTATAAAAAAAGAAAAATACGAAATAATAACAAATTGAAATTATATGACATTTTTTTCTTATTTTTACTCATAGAATATGTGGGCATCAAATGGCGGAAAAAATCCAGGACACCCTGTATGTATATACAGTACTACATTTTATCATATATATTATCAACATTCCAGATTTTATTGCATAAAGCATTACGATATTAAAAAATATATAACAAACATATAACGAAATTTAAAAATAATATTTAAATAATAACAAATAAAAATCGTGGGAGAAAAAAAACTTATAATCGATTCTCAGACTATCAATTTATTATATTAATAATTATATAATTTTAAAATCTGATACTGTATCAGAATACCTGATAAATTACTCGAGGATTAACAATAAAGTTCAAATTTAGAAAAATTGTCCCATCTATATTTTTCTCTCACGAGATTAAAAGGAAATTTAAAATTAAAAAAAAAATGATATATTCTTTTTCAAGGCGCAAGTATTTCGGCGCCCTCTTCGAAATCCTCACGGAAACCATGAAACGAATCGCCCATGGTTTGGAGAAGTTGAAAGAAACGCTGAACAGTCTAACAAACAACCTGAAGCAAGCCGTCAACTCGATGTACCCTAAATTAAAGGAATCATACGATAAAATATTCCACCAAGTATTGGAAATCCTCGATGCCGTGATGAAACTCGCCAACACGTATCTTCAAGCAGTTCTGAATTTGATAAACGACCACCAAAAGGAAATAAAGGACGTGTTGAACGTTATTTCCGGAATGAGCCAGGACATCGCCAAGATCGTATTCAAGGGATTGGAACAGATCAAGCACAACCTCAACGAGTTCTGCTCTCTGCTTATTAACCAATTGAAAGCTTTGCCAATTTACGAAACCATAAAGGAGAGGTTGGAAGAGCTGAAGAACTTCCAAATACCGGATAATATTTTGAACTCGCTCGAAGAATTGTGCAAACTTGGAAAGAATATACTGCCCACCGAAGAATTAAGACATTTTGTCGATATCATTTGCCAATATATTATCAAACACGTAAAACGAGAGAAGGTACGTTCTACGAAAATTTTTAGATTTTTAATTGCAATAATCTTTTTGGGGATAAGCTTGGCGACAAGTTTTTATGCTTTTAAATTTGCATAATAAAATTGTACGATGTATCCTTTTTTTACGAATAACATTTTTCAAGAGAAGAAGATTTTCTTTTTTACAATTTCGATACTATTTTACAATCTGGTTTCATTTTCTTTTTTCTTTTCTCGCATTATTCGCATTACAGAACCAGAAATGTAAAAGGTCTTGGAAAATTTTTCGTCGATGGCGTGTACTCGTCTAAAAGATTATTACCATTTAACTAAATAAGTTGAAGAAGTAGGCCAAAAACTTTCGCACGCTATGCTATGTATCAAAATGAAAGATCTCCCGAAATAAAATAGAATAAATCTAGAAATTTAGTTCTTTTTTTGTTTCGATCGACAGATCGACGATATGAGCGAGCTCAAGAAGATCTACACGAGTCTGGCGGCCGCGGTTCAATCAATCGTGGCTCTGGCGCAGAAACAATCATCGTTGGAGAACGTTTGGGGATTAATTTCGATTCAGACCCCGGATCTCGGCCTTTTGTCCAAGTTGCCGACCATCTCAGCCTTAAAGCTCTCCGTCTGGAATCTCTTGCGTAACAGAGAGTTACCAACGCTTGGGGATCTATATTACACTTACAGGTAAACGAATTTCTGAGAAATATGTGTGTGTTCAATTGTTACGCGATACAAAACTGGTTAAATTAGAGTGACAGATGCAAACTAATACGTTGCACCTCCATTTTAACTTTACACGATTTTCAAAGAAGTTATTTATAGCATTTCCTGCTGTTACGACACATTATGACGGATGTATTACGGAATTGCTTTTGTCTTATCATTCGTAATTATATAATTGTTTGAAAACTTCAATTTACATTTTTTTTTATTTCAGATTTTATTCGGATGACGTAAATTATCGGAATTATAAATATAAATTTTTGAAATCGAAATATATAGAAATTTTTCTATAAAGCGATATCTTTCGAAAATATTTTTTTTACCACGGATAGGTGTGATTTAATGTATTTGAATGATTGAAAATCGATATTATGTAAATTTAAGAAACATTTAGAAACCCTTTAAGAAACATTTAGAAAATTTAGAAAATTTTCGTTTCTGACGTTTCAGACCGACGTCATTGTTCAGAAAGTCGGCTGTCGTTACTGACGGAGGACACTTCTTCACGTTCGATGGACGTCACCTAACGATGGCTGGATCCTGCACCTATATCCTTGCACAAGATATGCAGGACGGCAATTTCTCTGTCGTGGCTAACTTTAATAACGGTATCCTTATCAGTGTCACGCTCACCGAGCCTAAGGAAAGCATCGCAATCAAGAACAACGGAAATGTAAGTGATAACATTCATGTACAATTTTTTGCAAATCATCGATTGCAAACAAGAAAAGATCAAAAAATGTTCATTATTAGAAGAGATAGATAATTAACATCTAATCATAAAGAAGTAGAGGGCTGGAAAATTATTCTAATTATTCTCGAGAATAATTTACAAAAATTTTACTTTATTATGGAATAATTCGAAACGATTGTTCTCGAAAAATTGTGCTCCCCCAACCTCGCGAAATTTTCAAATTTATTCGCATGGTTCTAACGATATATACTCAAGAAATAATTTCTTACGATGTTAAATACACACATCAAAGGATTGAATAATGCCTAGACACGGACATAATCGCTCGCTTTTCAGATTCTAGTGAACAACAAACCAGCCGATTATCCGGCGCACACGAAGAATTTGCACGCTTATCTGTTCCCACCATACGGCAATATCAAATCCGATTACGGTGTTCGCGTTACATGCACGAGCAAGGCACCTATGATTTGTGCTGTCTACGTTTCCGGCTTCTACCATGGCAAACTGCGTGGAATCCTGGGCGACGCGAATAACGAGCCGTATGACGACTATACTTTGCCCTCTGGAAAGGTATGCATTTGTCGTGTCGCAAAGTTTTTTAATGCCTTCCTCGCACACGAAACTTGGCAATTCGTGGAAGTCAAAGTGCTCATGGATTAACAAGGTATTCACGTGCCGAACCTAGTATCGTTCGATCTTTAAAGGGTAACGGTCCTTCAACGGTTGCGAGGGTAGATTTAGAGACCGAATTGCAGACCGATCGCAGAAATTTTTCGATGAAAATATGCTTTTTCTTTAACTTTGAAATAAATTTAATATTTTACGTGTTAAACGATGAAATTTCAATTCAGTTTCTAATGATTTAAATTAAAATCCTTATATTTTATTATTTAATTTCGATTTAATTTCAATTCTTGTATATTATTTTTTGTGAGAATATTTAAGTAAAGGATTATGAAATTCATTGGGATTAACGTTAGTTGAAGAAACGAACAATTTAGTGAGCAATTTTTTTTTCTTATATTTCCCAGATCACCGAAAGTGGAACAGAATTTGGAAACGCGTACAAATTGAAGAGCGAATGTTCAGAGGCGACAGCGGTCGAGCAACACAATGAACGTACCCCAGTTTGTACCGATTACTTCACTGGCGAAAATTCACCTCTGAAGTACGTAAAATTATTATTTTGTTTCGTTAGGTTGATTACATTATTCCTATTCTTAAAGGTTCCGAGGAAACAATTTCATTGGAATAACATAACGATGATGAAATAATTACAGATCTTGCTTCAATATCGTCAAACCGTCTCTATATCGCGATGCCTGCGATCATGCAATTGCCGCTGGCACACCGGCTGGAGCTTGCATAATAGCCACAGCTTATCATTATGCTTGCTATGCGCAAGGAGTCATGTCTACTCATATACCACCGTCTTGCAGTACGTTCCTCAATTCTATAATCTTTATAGAATAGAATTCGATGCTATTCGACTTTTGATCCCATTTATTTTTCTACTAAACAAAATTCTAAATTTTGAATAATAAAGAAAATATAGGAAATAAGAGGGAATTCGATTCTTCTTTTAAAATCTTTTATTGGAAAGATGGCAAATTTTAAAGAACGTATATATATATTTATATTAAATAAACGAGAGAATGATAGATTTAATTAATCGCATCGAAAGTTTTATTTCTTTTAAATGTAAAATATTTTTAGCTCTTAGATAATAAAGTGAACACTAGTGAAGATCGTATCGAAGGAAAAAAATCAATTATTTTCCATTTACTTTCAGCAAATTGCAAAGTGGGCGGGAACAAAATCGACATAGGCGACTCGTTCAGCGTAAAGGTACCGAAGAAAGAGGCTGATGTTATTTTTGTAATCGAACAACAGATACCGAACGATAAAGTGTACAAGGAAATGATTACACCTTTAATGTCTGAACTTAGGGAGGAATTGAAACAACAAGGAGTAACGTAAGTCCCTTCTATTATATTCATAGTTATGTTATATTCTTCCATTCTTTCGTCCAAGAAATTCTAATCAACTGTGATTATTTTTCTCTCAATACAAATTTTATTCTTCTTTAAAAGAAATACCTACAATATGTAGAAATATGTAGCTACATAAAATCAACGAAGAAGAATCAAGTTAGATATTTAGAATTTTTCAATAACGCCATAAATATAGTGAAAATATCTTTCAGAAATTTTCGGATACGGATTCCTGTCGATTCGTATTTACAATTTTTTAAAACAATTGATTTCACAGAGACGTGCACATTGGATTAATCGGATACAGCGAGATGATGAAATGGCCACAACACTTTACATTAAATGGCGATACCAACATCGATGGTGAAGTCAAAAATATGAAGTTCGAGGAAGGAAAACCAATAATTTCTTATCAGGTAATTCTACAGAAAACGATTATACGGTATTTTTCGAAAAATTTCTCTCGAAATTATATTTATCGAAAGCCCATGATGCATTTTATATTATTTCGTGACAAACTATTCTTTAAAAAAAATTCATCGGTTTATTAATTTTTTCCACGACACAAAGAATTCGTAACGAAATTTAATGCTTTAAAAATTAGAAATAATGTTTTTATATTATCAAATAGATGAATGAAATGTTATCGTTGCAATGCTAGAAAAATCTTGAATGAAATTCGAATCATTCTTTCATTCGCATGGATACATATTTCATTAGTCCATCAAAGCGATACATGATAAATCCGAATGTATAATGAAATAAACATTAACGATCTGTTTGGAATTCCATCGTACTTCCGGTCGACGTGAGATGAAATGTTTTTGCGCGCCATCATTCGACCGACATCATTAATATTCTTGTTTAGAAAACAAATCGTTCCACGCGAGATTTCTATACATAATTAATTCAACTAAGTTTCCATATATAGAAGTTAAATCATAATCTCTTATCATATTTTTGCTCGTTACATGAAACAGATTTTTTTTTCTAATTTCATTCGAAACGTCTCATTATTTACCGAAGAATTTATTATTAGCATATTATCAGTCGATCAATATTGTTTCGATTTGAATTTGAAATTATGAAGTTAAAGTTATCGAATGCTGATCTTTTTTTGATTTATTTTTATCATATATATATTGCAACAATGCGATGATCAATCAGCCAATAAATCTATTCTGGTTTTTCTTTATTCGATAATTACACTCGTTAGCATAATTTATAAACATTTCGCGGAAATAATCGTTATATTTTGCGCGTTAAAAAAAAATTAATGATTTCTAGGAAGCGAAAGAAGGCAACACGGAGAAAAAAATTGATTATCTACACCAGAGAATGGATGTCGAATTAGGTACTTTCAAATTGACCGATGCTTACGAGGCAGCTATTCGATATCCATTTAGACCTGATGCTGCGAGAGCTGTGGTTGGGGTGATCGCGAACCCCTGCGAGAAGAGCCCATTCCCCATTTCGGTAAGTTTTTGTTTTTTATAAAACATTTATATACATAAATATTTTCTATATATTTCTATATATAATATCCCCTTAACGTCCACGTTTCAAAGGATCGATTATTGCTATCTTTCAAGGATTGAATTGGGGAGGTGACACGGTGGTAATTTATAGGGAAGATAAAGTTCGGCATTGATAATCACAGTAATTAATCAGTAATTATCAGTAATTTTGTGTGGGTAGCAATCAGTCAGAATTAACCAAAATTAGGAGTAATTAAGCAATTATCTCTATAATTTGTCCAAAATCAATTCATTACTATAATCTACTATTGACTGATTGACCTATGTGTTTCGAGAACCCATTAATCAATGTCAGATATATACTTGAAATAATTGATTTTATTATTGAAATTCAGATCTGAACTATGACTATATTTTGATTTGATCAATCATTTTTAAATAGACTCTTATTTAGATTTTTAAGAATTAGAAACAGAAATATTTTCTTTATAAATAAAATTACTTGACATATGCTTGGATATTCTTTTAAAAACGATAAGGAAAAAAATTTTCTATAATTCTGAATAATATATTAATAAACTTTATATTATGATTATTCTATTAATTCGAGAATGTTATTAATTTATTTCTCTATTTTTCTACATTTTGTATATGTTTAAATGCAATTATAATTAACACTTTAAATTATCCATTTCTAATTCCCAGTTGCAGCAACTTAGACTTATACTCGGTCTTAAAATATATCGTGATTTGGGACTCACCTATTACCACGTGTCGTATCCGAAAGAGCTTCTCGTCTCGGGCAAGCCTCAGAAAAATATCGTCGCTTACGACCAAGACAACGTGTACACGTTCGCTGACAGCAAGAAGAAACCACTCACCGGAAGCACAGACATGAAGAGCAATCTCGTACCAGCGATCAAGGACGTCTGCGCTGACTTCGCGGTTTTCGTAAGTGTTCAACAAGTGATCCTCATCTATTATTAGGGATTTTTTTTTTTTGAGCCCGTCAAAAGTTAGAAGAGTTGAGTGAATCGAGCGTTATTTACCTGAGATCATATTGCAGTCTGGCGGTGCCGCGTTCAGCTCTAACAACTTCTTGGACGCCAAGTCGAATCAGAAGAAGCAATTCGTCCAAGTGGCAGCAAAGAGAATCGCAGATAGCCTCGTCAACGTAGAATTTGAGAAAGATTGCTCGTGCTTGTACGAATACGGTATGATAGGACGCTCTAAGTGTAAGATCGTAGGTCGAAAGGAAGTTCCGGTAAGTAGTCCAATTTCCGTTACTTAACTCCTTTCCTTTCCTTGAAACTTTCTATAAAGCATGAAAAACATTGTGAATTGTTTTTTTCTTTTTAAATAATTCAAGGAATTCTCGCTCGTTTTCCATTACCGATATCTTCATTAATCCTTACGTCAATATAATTTTTCTATTATTTGAAAAATTGTTGAGAATTATTTTAAATTTAATTTTAAATACGTATTTGAAAGTACAGAAATATCTAGATATATATCTAGATATTGACACGAATTATTTAAATGTTAATTTTAAATTGTAATTCTTGTTGAAATAACTTTCATTTTTCAGTGATAAAGTTGAATTTTCAGGTATATAATAATCGTGTATATATCTATTTCAGAGATCCGCGAAAGGAGGAGCGAAGGGTTAAAGCGAGACCGTCGCGCATCCCATAATTACTAATTAATTTAGGTATATTGTGTTTGTTACTTTGTTATACTACGGCAGACGTATTTTCGATATTTGTAAGCAAATTAAGATCATCAGACCTCCCAGCGACAGGGAGGGCCACAATTGAGAGTAATCACAACCGAGGACTGAAAAACTTCATTTTCGTTCCGTTAAAATTCGCTTCGATGATATTTTTTTAATTTTTTTTTTTTTTTGTAAATAATCTTTTATACTTTTTCGCAACAACGAAAAACACGAATTGTTCCACAACGTGGCCCAACTGTATATCGATCACGACTTAGAATAAGTTCTTACCCTGAGTAAACACAGGTATTAATAATGTTAAATGTGTGCGACAAATAAAATAAAATGAATATATTATAATTTGTACGAATGTTAAAAACGCGATGTATCCTCGTCCACGTAATACGGGACATCGATTCGATTTACGGTACGATTTGTACGGCTTACTTTTATTAAATTAAGATACCGATGCTGTACGAGACTCGGGGGGTTAATCTGAATTCAATACCGACCATCGTACCGTTTATCATCGATACGAAACGATTTTACGCGCTAGATGATATGGCTTGTGAAGAAATATACATACATTGTTCTTAAATTTAACTTTGATTTTATTTGTTATTCATCCTATCCTTAATTCACGAATCAATGCGAAAAGAAAATTTTACAAGGATAATAATGATGAATGAAAATTAAAAAAAAAAGATGAAATGATATTTATTATTTCATCAAAATTTCATTCAACGCAAATCATTTTTTTATACACGTATATATTCTCGGACATGGAATAAAACAATTGTGAAAAAATTTTAATTGAGTATATAATACGTTTCTTCTAAAATAATTCTATTCTCGATATTTCTTTTTCAATTTTTAATTTTCATAGTCATTCAGATTTATACTTAATTAAAATCGTCACAATTTTTTAGAAAAAAAATGTATACATATATATTTTAATTTATGGAGATCAAAGTATTTTTGCTAACTGAAATATAATTAAAAAAGAGTTTTAAAGGAAGAAATTTATTAAAAATTGAATAGTCAAAAGCAATGATTTCAAATCGAAATCGTATCCATTAATAAGTATTCATGAATTTAGAATCAAAAAAAAATAAAAATCATAATCACGAAATTCGAATGAAATGTCGATTCGTTTGTCTTTGATGTTATTTTTTGAACACAACAAAGTTTCAAATATCACAATTATCTTCATGCTTGCAATTCATATTTTAAATTGTATAAATTAATAATTTATAGTAATTTTCCTCTTTGAAAAGATATTTCACTTCTGTTTTTATCTTTTTTTATTATATATATATTCGTTTTCATTCTTTCTCATTTTTCTTCCTCAAACTTGTCTTTTTCTCATTTCTTTCCTTTGACAAACTTTTAAAATATAATAACCAAATATACTATATATAAATATATATAATATATATAATAACTATAATTCATAATAACAAATATATATAATAACTATAATTCTTTTTTAGGCACATTTACGTGATCGAAAAGTTTTTTTAAGCATCTCTCCTTAGCTGTGACGTTAATTGTATGTCGGTCACGTTAATGCATGCACACGTTTCTCACATAATATATCTATGTTTGAAATCAAAATTTCTTGACTGGTTTAATAAGAGAGATACAGATCAGATAACGACTATCAAACGTTATACTTATTTTTAAAATGTTTGCCTTAAATTATCTGTAAGTTATTCTTTTATGATTAATGATTAGAATATTTTGAAAATTTACGAAAAAAACTCGCAATAAGAGTTATTACTACTATATTACTTATTACACAGTACTTATTCACACAATAAAGATTCTTATCTTAATTATTATTAATTATAAAATCTCTGACTCCATATTTTTATTTATCTGTTTATTTTTAATTAAAATATAGATACGTTATCACGTATCAATAAAATGATTTAGATTGTTCAATTTAAATCCTTTTGATCTCAAAGTAAAAGTGAATTATTTGAATTGTTGATAAAAGAAATTTATTAGCGCAATATATATATTGTACGATATATGCTATGTGATAAATCTTATCATTAAACATACACCGGCTAAGCTCGAATTAAAATTGAGAATTAGAGCGTAACTCTACTCGACAATTCAATTCGAGAAACCTTATGCTTCGTTGTGTAGCAAATCGAATTATTTGAAAATCTTCATTGTATTTTTCCTCAACTATCTTTTCCCTGTTATATATACATAGAGCATAAAATTTCAATATATTTCCATAAATTCAAATATATCTATTTTAACTTTAAAATATTTTCTTCTACAGAAATTTGTCTCTTTAAGTTATATTATTTCTTTACAATTGTTCATAAACTATATTCTTCAAAATTTAAAAAAATAATTCATACTTCTACCTTTTTTTTTTTCTAATTATTAAGTTATTAATTTTGATCGATTATTTCTTATAATGATTCGATTTCATTTATTTCTTTACTTTTATAATTTTTCTTTAAACAAAATTAATTTTTCTATTTTAATTCATCTGATATTGATAAAAAAAAATTGAAAAAAGAAAAGAATTAACTACTGTTATTATTGAAAAAAGAATCGGCTTGCTACATAAAGATTTCTAAATGAAGCTCGAGATTCAAGTCACTCGACGACATACAAGTTGTATCTATAATCTACAGCAGACAGATCTACTTCGCTGACCTACTTGTCTGATGCGAGACTACTTAACCCTTTGACGACCACCTCTTCAACTCGCGCGGTCCATCTGGTTTGCACAGATCGTTGACATTATGGATCCGTACAGCTATTTCTGTGTTCGTTATACGTTATACGTTATAAGTTTGCATTGCATAAGCAAATTTATTTATAAAATTCCTATATATCTAATAGATTTTCACATTTGTTTTCATAAGACCTTTTAAAATCTCATTACACCTTTGACATATTCGTTTTTTCTTTGATATATCTATTTTTAATTTATTTATCTTTGATCTATATACATTTTTGAATTCGCCGACTTGACCTTTTCAATTTATATATATATAATTCTATCTATGACTTGTGAAAGATGAAATTTCAATTATCCTTCTGAAACAGAATTTTGTTTTATAACAACAAACAGTTATCGCAAAGCCGAGATTAAATTCTTCCAGGAAACAATGGATTTTTACAATCAATCTATTCTTTATATTTTTTTCCTTCCATATTTATTCTCTATCCGATTTATTCAGTGAACGAATCGCAATCTTCTTCGAGCAAAGAATTAATATTTTTCAATGTATACATTTTTTCGTTTACCATTTAATCTAGTCATTTTAATGGAATGTAATATCAAAAATGATTTGATCAAAAAACCGATAGATTGAAACCGATAATTAATTTGCGTTAATTTAAAAAAATGAGGAACATTTGAAAATGAGATTGAAATTATTTTTAATTTAAAGAAAGCTAAATTGTATCGACTTTATAAATATCTATTGTATAGTATAAAAATTCATTATTATAACAATAATAATAGATATTGAAAATCTTTGCTTATATAATATATATAATAAATATTTATAATAAATATTTTAAATCAATAGATTATTGATATAAATATATATTTCCGTATAAAATAATAAAATATTTTCAGTCTTTTTTAAGTTAATTTTCTAAAACTAATACAATTTATATAAATTTTACATACATATGCATACATATGCATACATAAAATATCTGTTATTTAATAATGTAAAAAAAAATCAATTACAATTAAAATTTGATTTATTGTTAAAGGTAAAATGGTTACTTATATGTAATGAATTTAAATCCAACTATAAAAATTGCGTATCATATTAAATTTAGGAGATAAAAAATATCAATTTTTGCTATATTTACGAGAATATAAATAAGTCATATCATGTTAAATGTTGAAATAAATAAATATTAAATAACAATATTAGATACAATTTTATTTCAACATTATATAAATCAATAAATTATCGATGATTTCAAATAAATTTCTTTCCATGATGCATTATTCTTAGATACTATTAATTTTTTTTGCCTTTTTAGTGATCATCACTATTATGTTTATAATTAGTTTTAGAGATGTTTTCACGATATACTGTGTACCATACTGAATTAAGAAAACATATTCACAATCACTGAAACAAGGAAAATATTCAAGAAAAGGAAAAAGAATAGCGTAAATTGAGATGTATATATATAAAATCATTTGGTCGAAATTGAGAAGCTCAATTTAATAAGAATATATGCTTTTATTAATTTTTATTAACTTTTTTTATATCATTAATTGAAACTATCTTAAAAAGAACTAAAAATCAATTCTAATTTAATAATCTATTGAAAGTTTTTTTTTTGAATATTCCTTAAATAATAATCATAGAAAAAAGATTATACAATAAATATTAATTTAAAATTTATTACATTTATCCCATATATTAAAAGTATATAGTAATATATTAAAAATCTCATAGATATATATCATTTTCCCAAAAAGTTCTTTAATTGCAGCACTGAGTTTTTCAATTGTAAATAAAATTGATATGGATATAATAATTAAAAAACGCTATAAATTTTGAAAATGGATTTATAATTTATAAATTAAAATATACCATATACAAAGCTTCAAGTCTTCGCTACGGAATGGAAATAGATAAAAGAGAAAATAACAACGATTTAAACAAAATCTAACGGTAGAAATAACTACCTATGAAACTACTGCATCATTCAACTACATACATAATGAGGACGTTGACAATGACAAGAGAGCCAAATCTCATTGATTTTATTTGCTGAAATAAAAGTGAACTTTAGACTTAACTTCTATTTAAATAAATTAAATATCAATCTTATGTAACAATTTCAACAGTTTTAATGAGAAAGGAATAATTTTCTTGTTATATTATGGCAAAAGGCAACACTCGCCATTGCATGTCCTCAATCTTGCATTTTTAGGTTAGATTTCAGTAAAAAAATTTAACTTCTGATCGACCTACTATCATGTAAAATGACGGAAGCGCAAATTTTCGTTAATCAACGTTTTATTTCACCTATGTTTTTATGACAAAAAAGAAAGAAACTATCTGAAGAATAATCGTTATACGAAAACAAGGATCATGATTCTCGACTACTATGAACACGATATGTTCGAAATATTGTACAATGAGCGAACAATACGAAATATTACGTTTGGAACGATTAACGACGCCAAAAATTGACAAAAATACGTTTAGAAATATCTACGCGCGTCTTATCTAAACACAAAAAAATCACCCAATCGATTGGACGTAAAAAATAATAATTTAACGTTGCTCGAAGATAAAGTGCATCTACCAATATTTAAATAATTTTTATTGAATATCATAGATAATATGAATTAGCAAAGATCATACCCACAACTTTGTCTCCTTTCAAACAAAGAACAATGATTGTTCATAAACACTGATTATATATACCTGCACGTTTTCTCTGTGGTCTTCATTCTCTTTCTCTTCCACTCATAACACATATACTCTGTTTCTCTCGTTCTTTCTTTTTAATTTCATACTTCAATTTTACTCTTGAATTCATTCTTTCTTCTCTCTCATTCTCATTTTTTAACACATTCACTCATTCTCGCAACATCGGCGACAGAATCGTCTAATTAACACTGTATGTGGTACTTAGAGAGCTCGCGCATTTGTGCACCTACATATACAATCATACGTATATTTGTATCACGACGTTATACGTATCTGAATGTATATGTGCATATGAACCACATCTGCATCTCACACGCGTCTGCACCTAGAAGTTACATTTATTATTACATGATTGTACCTAACAAGCATGAACTTTCCATGATCGAATTGTCTCCCGAGCTTACGATTATAAATATATATATATATGTATATATGTATATGTATATCTTGGAAACCAAGGGGTCCTCTACGTTCGTTAAGCTGCGCTTAAATAAACTAGTACGTACAATTATTTCTTCGTCGTAACTGTAAATTTGTACCCGCAAGAACGAAGTTTTCATCGACGTACAGTCATCGTCGCGTCAAGAACCACAAGAAGTACGTCTTCGTGCATCACAGACGCCTCGGCAGATGTCTCACCAATCAATCGTCAACGAATCAAATGTTGACTATGTAAATAATTTCGAATATTTGGCGCGAAACCTGCGAAAATTGTTCACCTTTTAGGTCTTCTTTTATAAAGTAATTAAAACAAACCTTCTCGCAGGTAACACGCTTATTTTGCGTATCATTGAAGTATAAAATACTTCTAAAATTTGAATTTTCTAGTTGACATAAAACCTGAGATTGGTGTCGAAGATTATAATGAAATTTGGACGTATTATTTTAGAATATTTTAATACATTTTTTTATTACTGTACAGGATGTTTTGAAAAATAAATTATTTTTAAATATTAATTTGTTTTAATTAATTTATCTATTAAGTTGGTCAAAAAGTTTCATATTCAAAATTTATATCATTAGATTGTTGATTATATCAATTCCTTTCTATATGATTTTTTTATATTGATATTAAAATCAATAAATATAATTAAATATTGTATTAAATCGATTACTGCGATTTTTGTATTAGAAATAACATGAATAAAATTTAATTTTATAATTATATAATAATATTAAAGATTAAATTAAATAGTTTAAATTAAATTTTATATAGAAATACAATGTATTTTTATTAAATGGAATTTGTAATTCTTTATATAAATTTGTAGGTTGAATTGATAATATAAAACAAGAAAAAATGCTTAATAAATGCATTTTAGAATATATAAAAAAATTCCAAGTAATTAAATTATATTTAACTAAATTAAATATAAAATAACAAGATATGTGTTGTTACTATTATATTACATATCATAAAGATAAAAATGCTATGTAAGTTCAATATAATGAATATAATATATAATGAAATGCAATAAATGATCACATGTTTTATCATCGTCAATTTTCTTTTATAAAAAAGATTTTCTTTCATAAGATAAGAATTTATACAATTTATTAAATATGACTTTCTAGATCAAATGTTATGGATAGTGATCAAGTAAAAGCTTTCATTGAAAATAATATCTATGTTAAATAGTTTTATAATATTAAATCGAATATAAAAATATTTCCAAAAACAAATTTAAAAAAAAATAAGAAAACTTTTCAGCCAACTTCATAAATAATTCTAAATGTTTTCACAAACATTCTTTAACCCTAAATAATTTTCAAAAACATCCTGTACAGACGCGATAATATTGTGGTATTTAATCAAAATATCCAACCTCTGAATCCATTGAATTTCGTTAAAATCTTCGTGTAGACGAACCGAGAGATTTCTTCTAATCTAACTGCTGAGAGAACAAACTTGGCAGTACATGAAGAGTACATCTGGTGATTCCATATTCGTTCGTTAAATGAACTACCCTTTTTAGGGATGATTATAGTTGCCATACAGTCCTCTTATCTCTAAAAATAATCTTAAATAAATCTTGGTAAGGCAGTGCCAGCTCGGTGGTACATGTATGGTGGAGGAGGCGGGCCAGTGTAGTGCCTCTGATGAGGATGAGGAAGGGAGGACCTATGGGATCCCATCGTCCCGCTCGAAGGTGAAACATGTTGCAGAAGATGAGAAGTTCCATCTCCTAAATCCAATTCAAGCTCCTGTTCCTCTATCAGTTGCAATGCTCCAAAGGAAGCCGTCGCCATCGCAACATCCGGCATCACACCCGACAATTGTCCATCGCTACACGAATTGTTCTCTTGTTGCTGAAAAAGTAAGAGTAAGTAAGAGATGGAAGAGTGAAAATTGATTTAAATAGTTTTTAAGAAAATATTTTCATTAAATCATAATTAAGAATGTCGTTATTTTTTTTTAAATAAAGTAAAAAAGTCACAACAAAATATAAAATATTGGAGATTTGAGTAATTTTATATCAAAAGAGGTTACGATTTATTTTCATAATTTAATAATTTAAAATTTACCTCAGCAAGGAGTCTACAACTTTCGCCTTCTGTGACTATAGCTGGAAGTTCATGTCTATGAGTGCAAGAAGAGGCTGGCCGTGGAAACGTCATGTTTCTTCCGTAGCACAATGATGGAACTGTTCTAGCATTGATCCCTAAACCCGGTGAATCCATATCTTCGATATCAGTTAGCCTTTCATTTTGCTCTTTCACATTGTATGCAGCTGTATTCTGCAAAAAAATATAAAACAGATATTTATTATCCAATTTCTATAAGTTAGATATATCTAAAATAGAATAGAATATCTAAATTGCAAAGAAATTTTTTAATGAAAATATAATAACATGATAATATAATTAGATAAATATAATAACATAATAATATAATTGATATTTATTAATAATTCTTATAAAAAAGTATTTAAACACTATTTGATATTCAACCGATAGTTAGAATATTTTAAATTCATGTTTATTTATATTATATTTATTTATATTTATGTTTCGAATATTGAATATTGAATAATTAAATATTCATTCAAATTTATAAAATTTGTGTGCATTTAAATTGCGATATTTCGAAAAATTTAAATAACTTAATTAAATATTTTTTTAAAATTTTAGTTACTTTTAACACATTTCTATAATAGATAGGAAGCTTTAGTCGAAGGTTATTTGATAAAATATTTTCTTATTAACATATATATTGTTTATTTATGTTTAACGAAAATTATATATTAGAGTTTCAAAGAATTGAATATATTGTATAAGCAGTATATATCATACTATATAAGCATTGTCAATTATACATTGTCAACTATATATACATATCAAATATTTATCTTCAGCTATTTATCATATCAATATTATAAATATATAATTAATATAATATAAACATTTAGTTGTCAAAAATATTTTTATATTTATAAATATTAATATTTCATAAATATTAATACTATTTAAAAAATATAATATTTATCTTTCCTCTTGCTCAAAAGTTTTATATTATATATTATGTCGAAAAAAAATAAGTACTATTTTCTAAATATAGAAAAGTTAAATACATTTATTTTCCTATGTGTCGAATAACATTTTATCCTTTCAGAAGGATAGAAACCATCAGAAATTGTCCTTTTAACAAGGAAACAACTCATCAAATTGAAACTCATCCATGCAAGTAGAAGCGCGCTTAATTTGTAAACCGTACCAAAAAGGTTTAAACCAAACTTTCTAACTAAAATTTTGAACCTATGAAAGATCATCGACCACCATCGACATTCATAAAAAATCCAAGGGTATTTAAGATCCCATGACTTAATTGTCTCTGACGTCAGAAGCAGTGAGTGCAAAATTAGATTACATGATCGTGCAAACGTTGAATCTCTCTTATTGGTCTCTCATCATGTAATCTACACTTCCTCTAACATTATTACATATTCGGTTTTAATTTTTATCGAGGAGATGGGGATATCATGAATAAGCGTTGAAAAGAGGGAGAAAATAGGGGTCAAAGTCAAACGGTAACGAAGCTTGGCTCAGTTGTCGCGATTCCACTGTGCGAGCCAGCTGCATTCAACCGCTTCTGTAATTTCTTCAACATCGCGACGATTATTTTTGGATGATACTTCATTAAAGGTTGGTATCTCAATAACTAGCATCTTAAACTTGTACCACTACATTCAGTCTCTTAGAAGAATTTTAACGAAACATTGTTTCATTTCGAGAAATAAAAATATTGTTTGAAGTTTTTTTTATAATTAATGAATATCTATAAGTTTTGAATATTGAAGAATTGATTAAATTAATAATTAAGTAAATTGTTAATAATTAACATTAAAATCTTATATATTATATAGACCAGCAAGAAAATATTAATGTCCCTATGATTAACAAATATTATTTCGTTGTTATAATTGTCAGATTTGATAATTATTGACGATCCATAGATTCCATGATTGCAATATTTATAGATTAGATAGCAAAATTAAAAATTTCAATTGTTAATTTCAATCATAAAATTTTTATGTATTATTCCATATAAATATTCCATATTTTATATGGTACTGAATGAAATAAACAAAGTGACATATTATTAAGACATATACTTTAATTTTTATTTTATATATTATTTTAATAATTTTAATTTTTAAAAATAAATGACAAGTCAAAATAAATTTCAAGTTGAAGTTTGGAATAATTTAATTTTATATATTTTTTTTCTGTTTAAAATACTTTTTCTTTTCCATGTTTTGTGCGATTCTTGTGAAATTGTGCAATATTCAGAATTAAAAAAAAGAGCTTTTATAATAAAATTTTAGATTCGTTTTTTATTTTTTATTTTTAAAAACTTTAAAATAAGCCTATTTACATTTATTTAGACTTAGTATCAGAGTTTTAGAATTTTTTATCGATCGTAGTTGCATAGATCCTCGTATAAATGCAATTCGATCATTGTATGATTATATAGACGGTTAACCACGATTGCATAATCACAAAATTGAATAGATTAAAATAAAATTAAATAAATTGCAAAATAATTTTTAATTATTAAATAATAATAGTAAATCATATTTAGAAAAATTCCATTTCCATTTTCATTTGATAATGCAATAATATCTTGTTTTGATGACATTGAATATCTGAATAGTTTGAAAATACTTAATAATCATACTTTAAATATCGAATATTTACTGTTTAAAAATTCTTAAGATTAATCTTTTTATTACGACTATTACGTTATTCAAATATTTTAAAAAGATTATTTTATTTTTAGAAGTTGAAATATATCTAAAAAGTATAAAAGTTAATAAAATGAAATAATAAAAATATATATGATTATATTTATATTTGAAATGTATACATGAATATTTTAATGAAAATCAATATTAACTTTGTTGTATAAATGTATTTTAATATTCTTAACTTCCTATCGTATTTTTAATATTAATAATGTTATTTTTATTAATTATTTCTATACTTAAATATATGTAACTAATATAAAACAATTTAATTATATGGAAGTTAATTATTTTATTACTGAAAGTGTTAAATATTTATTCCATTTTAAAACATTTTTTTGAAATCAAAAGTTTAAAGCGATTTTCGTCGCCATTATATTCTTCCCTATCACTTTATCTTAATATACTTAAATAGTAAAATAGCCTCGCTTTATTAAATTGATTTAGTATTATATTTAGTATTATATTAATATTATATATACATATATTTTTAATTCTCTAATATTTTTCAATATGTGAAACATGAGTTAATCTAGTTACAAAGTTCACTTCGTTAGAGCGTAATTGAAGCTAAGAAATTGATCTCAAAAAAATCTAAGGAAGAATCTAATTAAACAATATAATATCTTTGTCTCTTTTATCTCGTTATGTGAGAAAAAGCCAAAAATCTCAAATGCAGGAAATAACAATAAATAACATAATGTTTACGCTTCGTTAAAAGTTATCCTAAAACTAAAAAACTACCCTCAAATGTTAAGGAAAAATTTTTTAGAGACGAATAACATAATCACGTTCAATATTCTCGAAATTAAAATTTCATTCTCTCGAATATCTAATGAATATGGAAGAAAATTATACTAAGTTTACAATAAATAGAATATTGAGAGATTGCAAATAATAAAAGAGAAAATGTATTATATAGATTGTATGGCAAAAAGTATCATTATTCTATGATATCCGACACTTTCTCCTTCCGTCAAATATCTTTCAAATATCTTATAATTAGAAAACTACGACGGAGAGGAAGTGATTTAATGAGTCACTTCTTATGCTCATTGAATGCCGCATTAATTTTGAAATAGATGCAAAGAAACGAAACAGTTTCTTACTATTTTTTTTTTGTTATATTTCAGAAAAGAAAGAACTATGAATATTACTTTCTATTTTATACTTAAAATCATCAATTTATGTGATATATTTAATTCTTATCTGTAATCAAAATCTTTGACATCATTCAACTTTTGTTTTGTCAGTGATTTTGTTGCAATAAAATGTTATGAAATTGAATCAATAATAAATATATAAATAGATACATAAATATTAAATAGTGATGATTAAATTGTAATCTAAATTGAATTTCATTACTTCCTTAATATTTACGATAGAAATATAGATATATGTTACTTTCAGAATAAATTTTTGTGAAAAATTATACGAATAAATATAATTATTATAATAATTATTTCTTTCTATATTCTAAAATGAATTCTATTTTTTATCTTGAAGCAATGAAAATAACAGATTTTTCTTGTGTATAATCCAAATGAAAATTGATATTTTGTATGTAATATTTTAAATAAATTTATTTGGTGAATTTAAAAAAAAATTGTACTTCTTTTATGTAATTTCAAATATGGTTTATATGAATACATTTTCAAGATATTTTTTCAATATAAAAAAAATTAATTTCTATAAATGATTCAAGTTAAAAAAGAAATAATTTCTAAATGCAATTCAAACATTTTTGCATTTTTTTTCGCAAATTTAGCAAATTTAAACGAATTATGTCATTAGAATTTCCGACGCATGTGCAACAGTTATTTTATTACGTTAGATTTCTTGATGCGTTACGCAAACTATAAATAGAGTATATACTCTTAGTAAGCTTAGGTCTATTATCTAAACTAACTAAACGACAAACGTTATAGTAATTCTTTTTTCTGCATTATAAATATAATTTTTTTTGCATATAAATAATTTCTTAATAATTATTTAATGTTTTTGCAAATTATAAATAAAATTAATAATAATTAAAAAAACAATAAAGTCAAAATTGTAAATCAATTATCGTTAAATCTTATATATATCTTATACATAATATATAATTATTATAATAAAATTAAAAAACAATTACTTATTCGATTATTTAACTTTTTCTTTGAAAATATTTTTTATAAAATAAGATAAAGAAAAAAAATAATTCTCATACTTCAAATATTTTTCATGAAATCTAATCTATCGTTGATCGAAATTGGACTTTATTTTATTTTATTTTAATAAAATTCGAATATGAATTGTTATTCATTAATTATTCATATATTATTATTTTATTTAATATAATTATTTAAATATAATTAATTATGTATTATATTTTGTTTAGAATGTCTACTAAAATCATTAATAAATAAATAATTGTCATTATTTGATTCAAATAAAAAATGAACTATATTCATCAAAACTAAAAACTTAGAAAACAATATCAAATATTTTAATGTTACTTTATAAATATAATATTTATTTCAAATCAATGTTTATTAACGATAATATGAAAATCTTTTTATAATTTTTATAAATACTGAAATTAAACCTTGTTTATTATCCTTTTGATTTTAATTTTATGAAGCAAGAAATTTCATATATAAAATAGTTGCATTTAATAAAAAATAAAAAAAAGAAAACAAATATTAATAGAAAATCAAAATTATCGCATAATGATATAAAAATAATAAAAAAATAAAAGAAAAATTTTCCCCATTCGAATAAATAATAACAATCGAACAAGTAATAAAAAAGTTAATAAATAAAAATTGAACGAAAAGAAATCGAATAAACCGATAAAAAAAATACAATTTAAATCGATTATTTAATTTCAACATCAAAAGCTAAATTAGAATTCGCCGATATAATCGATTTCTTGAACTTAATAGCACTATTTACTTAATGGCGTATGATCATGTTAAGCTACAGTTACCAGTGAATGCATTTTCTAACGATTATGTTCAAATATATTTATGAAAATATATTCATGATAAATTCATGAAAAAAATTTTGAAAAATTCTTCAAATATCGTATTCGTCTCGAATAAAATATTTTTATTCGTTAGAAATAATTAGTGTTAAAAATAGTCTCATAACAATAGTCTTATGTAACATTAATGAAACATTTTGAATAATGTTTCGACCACCATAATGAAAACGTACGTCGTGACGTATAAATCGGGTTTCGAATAATTTATTCAAATCATTCTACGTCGCTTTTCTATTCACGTGCGAAAACATTGTTCGGGAAACCATTGTCATTCAAGATAAACATCACATTATCATTATAAATAATTTGTCGTTAGCTTTTTATCTGAAAAACATCGACAAGTTTATCTCGTGCAATTTTCGTCTACGGAAATTACGATGCGCTCAATTTCTCGCATGTAGCGGAAACTCGTGCCTCTGACAGACAGGAAACGACTATAGAAAAACGAGAATCATTGACGAGGAGGCGTCGATATTGCTCTATTGCGTTTCGAGATTAATTTTCGAGAAAAAATAAAAGATGGAAATATTTTAACATGAAATATAAGATGTATTGTAATATAAAGTACACGTTGTTTTCAGTATTTTAGAATTATTGTTGATGGTACTATAATAAAAGATGAAATTTTATTAAGAATTAATTAAAGGAAATTGTTAGGTTGAAAATATATTATAAAATAGAACTTTTACTATTCAAGTGTTAAGATTTTAATTTCTATTACCATACAATGCAATCATTTTCTTCATTACTCGCAATCTAAATTAATTTATAATTATTTAAATTTATTTTAAAAGCATTATTTAATTTAGTTCCTATTTAATTTCTAATAATTTTATTTTATGACGTTTCATCGATTCGTAATATGTATAATAATTTTTTTTTCAAGCTACATTTCATTTTAAAAAATTTTTTTTTTCGATATTTGCAGATATATTTACTATGTTGTTTTTCTAATATTCTTTTTGATATTCGATAATCAATTATTATCAGTTAATATTTCTTCGATTGATAAACTTTCATGGAAGCTAGAAAATAACATTTCATATCTACAGAAACACATTAATCTCGTAGAATCGTAAAACAAATAACGAAAGATTATAAGAGTGCAAAATATTAAAAGTTGATCGTGTAAAATAAACATATGTGCTATAAATTAATACTTGGTACTAGGTATTAAAGTATCAAATCATTTGTAAAATATAAAATGAATATTCTCTTTCTCGAATACTAGCCTCTAAACTATTTCCAAACATTCAACAACTGTTTTAATCAAATGTTTAATCAAAAGCTTAATATAATAACGATAATATCAGACTTGTTTGCTTATTTGAAATTATATACAAATATTGAACTTTGCAATAATAACTTTGAATAATTACTTCTACCGAATTTGAAATCAATTTTGATTCTTCCAAGCTGCTTTAAAAAATTGTATTGAAAAAAACGATATTTATCGATAGTTTTCTTTTTAAATTGATAATGCAATTCGATTGACGTTGAAAATCTATATTACTTAATTGCGAAATCGATATCTTATTTTATAACCACAATACGTAGCCTAGAAAACTGAACATAATGAACAACTTAAGAGATAATTGTATGCACAAAAATTGTACGATTTTCATATTATTTACTTTCAATAAAATTCTCGAATATAATAGAAATGTTTTTTTTAATTCTATATTTTTTTCTAATTTTCTTTCCTTTTATTTTTTATTTCAATTATTAAAAAAAATATTTTTTTCAAATTTACTGATTAAAATTTTCTTCGTAAGAATTTAATTTCTTCAAAATTTTTTTCGATCAATTCTATCTTCAAAATTAATTTTTAGATTTATAGCATTGTCTATAAATATTATAATTTTTATAATTGATATTTGAAATAATGTATCATATCATATATACATATCATAATAAATATGTATTCAAAAAATTCAAATTCTATTTTAAAACTATACAATTTATTTTCAGAGAACATAATATGTATGATGTAGTAAAATGTCTAATAAAAGTAATATTTTTACTTGTAAAATTATTCTATGTGCAAAAATATACCAATTTTCATTCAAATCCATGTTTCATCGAAATTCGATTCTCTCAAAAACGAAGCTAAATGAAAAAGTTTAATTTTACATTTTCGATTTATTTTTTACGATCCTTCACTATTTATTAATATATATTTGAATATCTTTTTTCACATTAAATATGTAAATATTATTGGCTATAAGCCAATATCCAATAAGCCAATATTATTGATCAATACAAAAATTACATATATTTAAAAATATTTTATTAATTTATAATTTTATGAGAATTCTAATTATTTTTCTATTCTATTTTATTTTTTATCTTCTTTTCTTTGTACTACATTTGAAATATATTTTAAATATATTTTATATTATTAAGATTAAATAATTTAAATAAATTAATTTAATTAAAGCACTTCACTAAAAAACTTCAAATAATTTATTCAATTTTTTTAATTCATTTATTTTTATATTCCTCAATAATTTGAATAAATTGCATTTTATTAGCTTAAATGAAACAAAAAATGAACTTTATTAACAAATCCATATATAAAGTGAAAATAAAAAAGTGCATATGTGCAGTAATATTTTATCGTATTTATCTTAAACTATGTTACTATGATAAAGATATTTGATATTATCTATTATTGCTATAATAAAATCATATTTAATAGAGTTGGAATAAGTAGATAATAAGTAGATAATACAGCATTCTATGATACATGTATGGTAATTCGATGATGCAAGTTTTTTTAAAATTACCTACACGCAGATCTACCTGCGACATTATCTGTTTTCTATCGCATAACTTGAACTATAAAATCGATTTAGAATTAATATAAGCATAGAAAGACAATAAGTAGATAACTGTAAGATGTATTTATAAATATATTGTATCCTTGTGTAAATATTGTGCAGCCTTGCTTTCCAATAAAATATTTTTTTTTTATCTTTCTCTTTTATCTTCTATTTCTTTTTTATTTCTATTTCATTTTTATAATATTAAATTTTTTGTAATCACGAAAGTAATATATATATCTATCTGAATAATGATAAAATGATTTAAACTTTCTATTATATTTCAATATTCAATTATAATTGTTTCTTTACATTAACATGAAACTATTTTAAAATCAGATTTCTTGAGGTTGTTTATTTTTAAATATATCTATCATTATAATAAATTTTTAAAAATGTTATAGGAGTATTTATACTTGGATCATTTTTGAATTTTAATTTAATTTGGTAATATAATAAGTATAATTGTTTACAATTATAATATGATATTAAAATATCAATTAAATTTACTAATTATATAGATTTTCACAATAGTTGTAAAAAATTTTTCGCTAAAATATTAAAATGTAAAAATAACATAAAGATAAACAAATTATAATAAATTATAACAAAGATAAAAAATGCGAAAAACATGATTTTGCATTTAAATGTTACACTTAAAATGTATAAAAATAAAAATTTTAAAAAATAAAATGAATACATATATCATTGATAAATTCATCATATTCGAATAGTGCTTTAGTTGCTTGATAAGTATTTAGTTACTTGATAAGTATTCAATAGTATATACATATTTCTAGTAGAAAATATTACAATTATCGATTAGTGTTGGATAAATCAAAAATATATTTATATGAATAAACTAGAAAATATTGAAACACGAGTAAGTCATCATAAATTCATCTCTACTTGACAATAAAATAATAAATTGTGTTAAATAAAACATTTATTATAATGAAAAGCTATTGTTGCGCAGTTTATGAAAGCAAGATTAGCAATAAACGCGAAAAAAATTACTAATGTAATATATTATTGTTTTATAAATTATTTCACTTGTTATAATTTTAGTAACGTGCTCGAACAAGATAAATCGAGCATCCTCAATTATTTATCAAAAGTATCCTCGTTGAATAGTTAATATTTTTAAGATTAAATCATCGTTTTTATATTTAATTATGAATACAAAATTATATTCAGGTCTTCTGGAATATAATAAGATAAAACTATTTCTAAATAATCATAAATAATGTTAATTGGAGAATAAAAAAGTTTATTAATTTTTTCGATTTAAATTAAATTAAAGGAAATCTTATCATGAACCATATAATTACAATTCTTAATCAATCATTTAATATATTATTACAATTATATGTTATTATATAAATTAGCCTTCTGTAATATAAATTCAACCAGTAATTTTAAATTAATAATAATCAAAAAATCATAATAACTATCGAAATTATAATATATAAATGTAATATAATGATAGACTATTATGTGAACTATTATTTCAGGTAAATAATGTCACCATCGATCGAATCATTTCCAATTCAAAAATTGGATACACTTCTAGCACAAACTTTAGGTAACAATATTCAAATAAAACATGTGGAATGGAAACTTCTGAACGCTCCAGGTGAAAATTATGGAAGCGATATGCTAGCGATCAATGTCATCGTAACGCGATCTCCCAAGAACACGGAGGAAACCTTAAATTTGGTAGCAAAACTTCCGCCCACTTCCGCCTTTTTATTGGATTTGTTCAACAGTCCAGTATCGTTTAAAAAAGAGATTCAATTCTACAATTCTATGGCGAAGGAGTTCATGAAACTACAAATCGAGAGTGGCATGAACGATTCGCAATTGGTACCTAAGTTCTATGGAGGAAGATTGGGCTTGAACCCAGACAAATTCGACGGACAAGCTGTCATCCTTTTGGAGAATCTGAAATGCAATGGTTACATAACGGAAGATCGAATTTTTGGATTGGATAAGAAACACACAGAATTCGCGATCAAATGTTTAGCTAAAATGCACGCTCTTGTTATTGCTTTGAAATTGAAGAAACCTCAATTGTACAACAATATAGTAACGGAACTATTAATAGAGATCACAAATGAAACAACAGAAAAATGTCTAAATGATATGATTCAGAAAATTCTGATAGACTTACAGAATATGGAGGAAATTAAACCATATATGGATAATATCAAGAAAAGCATGGAATATTGTAAAGAACAAAGTGAGAAATCAAAAAAAGTGGAAGAACCTTGGGGTACAATGATTCACAACGACTTCTGGGTAAATAATATGATGTTCAAGCATGATGAACAAGGAGAGATTATTGATATGAAGATTGTAGATTTTCAACTGAACATATACGATTATGGTGTTAAAGATTTGATTTTTTTTCTTATATCGAGCGCGAATAAAGATACTTTGGATAATGAATTGGATTATATGTTAGATTTGTATTATTCTTTTTTCATTAAAGACTTAAAGGCGTTAAATATAGATATAAGTAAATTCCCTAAGGAAAAGTACGATGAAATTGTAAATCATTGTAGCATTTTAAAACTCAATCAATGTCTTATGATGACTCAAGTGATTCAAGCTCCTCGAACAAATAAAAATTTAGATACAAAAGTTACAAATTTCGATACGGAAATGAAACCTGATGAAATTTTTAAGGATCAATCTAATAATGTTATATATAAACAAAAATTATCTTGTATTGTAACCCTATTCCATAAAAAAGGATGGTTACTTAAATAATAATAATTTATAATATGTTAGATAATTTGTCATGGATAGAATAATATTTTTATAGATACAAGGTTTTTATAGTACAAAATAATAATTTTTATATAAACAGTGTTAAAATTTATACAAATTATGTTTATATGAAAATATATATAGATGATTTTGATGATATTAAAGACAAAAACTTATAATTGAAAATTTCATTTAGAAAAAAATACCAAATATGTTTAAGCTTTAAAAGTTAAATAGTTGTTTAGAAAATAAATTTTTTATTTATATTATAAATATATATATTTTATTAAAAGCTAAATTTGTTATGTTTAAATGTCTGCACCATGTTATTTTGCATATATAATTATTTTTTTGAAATAAAGAGTTTATTTTATTATATAAACATAACATAATATAAATGAAATTTATTTTTTTAATCCCATATGAAAGTAAAGTATTATATAAACGTTTCAATAATTTTTTTTATTTAAATTTTCACTGCTGCTCATTTCAATCTCTTAAATTGCTATTATTATATTTCTGAAAATTTTTGTTATATGAAATAGATGTATTGTCCAGAATTTTACTTTGTTTTACATGTTTCTAATTGATAGAGAGAGGAAATTGATAATGATATATATATAAAATATTGTGAAATATATTAATCGCAATTATTTATTATTATATATTTTTAATTAATCGAATTAACTATTTTGAAATAATAAATTAAGTATTTTCATTGATTTCAAAAATATTAATTACAAATAATAATTAAATCATGCTTCTTAAAACTCCATTGGATTAAAAAAAAATCACATGTTGATATCATTATGAAAGAAATAAAAAAAATAAAAATAAAAATATCAAGCAGTTATTTGAAATATAATTGTTTAAAGTAAAAATTTTCCTGTTTTGAATTCCTATCAGAATGTAAAGACAATAATTTATTACTGTTTATTTTAAGAAGAGACTCTAGAATTATATTAAGAAACAGGAAAAGAAGAATACTCACCTCTAAGAGATCTGCTACCGTGTCAGGTAAGTTGAATTCTCTTACAACACGTAGTCGCACTTGTCTGTTAATCTCATGACGTGACGATAACGGCAAACTAATAGCTCTCTGACAACTGGGAGATTGTCTCAATTTCTGTTCCCGCTTCATCATAGCTGCCAAGGTCGTGGAATCTGGAACTTAAATAGAACTCGTACCGAACTAGTTTTTTGAAAAAACGATTTGAAAAAGAAATTTTTCACATACTTTGCAAAAATACAATAAAATATAATACAATAAAAATTGTAAAATTATCTAATAAGAAAAGTAAACAAAATACCTGGGAATGCCGCAGCAAGAACATCTACACCGGCTGTACCCATTGGTCTCGGTTTCTCATCAACCATATACAAGGCATCGGGAATATCAGCTACATAACGTGGCCTTCGTAATCTCACTAAATCTGCTTCTTGGACCATTTGTTCCTCAATTAAAGACTGTAAAAAACGTTAAACTAGAATATATGTCAGTGGAATATATAGCATGTATATTTATATTATATATGTATATTATATAATTTTTTTGCATGTATATAATTATTAATATATAATATGTATAAATTATAACTTCAGTCAATTCCAATCATTCAAGATTAATTATAGATGATATTAATATAGATTAAAATTTGATAAGTTCGATAATATGTTATAATACATAAATCTTCAAAATATCAATATTATTTACAATATATATGATATAATAATAAGTCATTCATAAATTATTATAATAAATTTAAGCGGTTGGTACAGAATTAATGTAACTAACTTTACACAACATAAATAAGTTTTGATTATTTAGTATATTCAATTAAAATATAAAATTAATTTAAAAAAAATTTTTAATAATTATTTTTTTCTTTTCAATAAAAATTTCATACCTTTATTTCTTCGTAATAAGGCATGAATAAGCGTGGCCTTACAAAAAATCCATTTTTCTTCCCTCCTCTTATCCATGCATTCATTCGTAAATTTTCTCTTTCGTCTCCTATCATATGACTGGGTGGAGTTGAAACTAATCCTCTTCTAATAGCCTACACACAGAAAAGCTTTATTAAATATCGTATAAAAATGAATATTTATAATTGCTGAATAAACTTAACGTTTCGTACTTGAGCTAACGCTTCGCTGTTTGGGGGTAATATGTGATCCATTCTGACAAGTGGTAAAAGTTCACTAAGTATTTCCCGCAATTCTATGTCGCTTAAATCCCTCTTCTTCAATCCTTTTCTAGTTACAGAATGTACCGTATGGCTGAGCAAATTTGGTTCCCGATCCTCCATACGACGCACTAATTCTTGTTCTCCCCACTTGAGTACCGCTTGCAGTATTTCAAGTTCACTCGCTTGCAAAAAATGACTTTGCAAAACATTTGCCAAATGTGCGTGATCCAATTGATGAAGAATTGAAGAAGAAGCGACTGGTTGAAATTCTTCTCTTAAAAAATGCAACGCTTGTCTATGTACCCATGCCGATCCATGAGGTTGACTACCCCATCTGTAAAAAAAATAATTAGATATCCATAAGTAATAATTTTTAACAAATTTCAATCTAATTAATAAAACTTCAAATTATAAAAAAATTTACTTTAAAACCGTTGGAAGCGATTCCAATGTAAGATATTCTAAAATAAGATCTTCACAACCCTGTGATAATATATCTAGCTCCAAAAATCGGCCGATTTGATACAATTCCATTGCTTCTTCTAAAGGGCTTGGTCGAACACGTCCAGTGTGCGTAAGAGCCTGAACCTAAGAAAAAATATATAGAAAAAAAATAATTCATATCTATATCATAAGTTAAATCTTAAAAATTATTAAATTATACTTTAAATAAAAAATTTTAATCAAAATTTTAATTAATTTGATTTTGCTTCTAAATCATTTTTAAAAAAAAATGTCAAAATACATTTATAAAATATAATATAATTACCTCTCCAAGACTACCAGCGCTGTTCCCGCAACCATTACCTCTCATAATTAAAGATAAATCAACGGTATCTAAATATACTGCATGTAACAATACTCTGGCATATCGTTTGGGTATTACACTCTCATCCAAAACTATTCTAGTGGGTATATGAAGCGCTCTTTCTGTGTGATCTTCCCCAGATCTAGTCCGTCTTTGTATTAAATTTCTGAAGAACGGGGATCTCGCAGAAAGTATCGCTTTATGACATGGCAGTTCTAACTTTGGCCGGAATCCATATTCTGAACTTCCACTATCTGGTCTCTGGTAATCACTATCCGATGTGAACACTAATGCGGCATCCGCGTAATCACCGGTGTCTAACAGATATCTAAGATCATGTTCCAACGGATTCGGTGTCCCGAATTCTTCGCTCAGTCGTCGCAAGAGATTCGCCTCCAACGTTGCATCGTGTGGACAAATATCACCAGTGTAGAGATATCGTAACAATGCTGAAAACATTTGTACTTCGAGATTCGGTGTTCTCAGTTCCAAGCATATTCTGGCACCATATCCTAAAATAAAATTATGATTAAAATAAATTTTTAAAACCGACTATTACATTGATTAACCCTCCATAACTAATTTTAATTCTTTATTTATAAGAAAAACACAATTATATATAATTATATTCAATTATGTTATGATTGTAAAAATAATAAGTAACAAGTGATAATATAAAATAAAATAGTGCATTAATTAATAAAATAATTATTAAGAAACATAGTTTCAAAATTTTATAATGCTACAGAGGATTAAATGGATACAAAGAGGGCAAAAATTTTAATATACCCGGACATCCAGCTAGCAAATCCCTAAAGTACGGGCAACGCGCCGACAACAGGGCTCTGTGTACGGGGAAGCACGCTCCTCGGTAGACGAGATCCACATCAGAACAATGTTTATAGTCGTACAACTTCGACAAATCCTGTTTATATGTGGCAGCTGGTGGTCTAGCTAATTCGGCTTGGACATGGAGATCCTTTAATGCAGCTAACGCCTCATACTCCTCTAGAAGCGCAGTTGCTTCTAAATGACTCCATGTTGAGACCAAATCTCGGATTATCCTACCATGGTCGCAGGCCTTTGAAGACCGACGTCTCCGAATGAATTTCTTTCGTAATGTCGCGAACCCCGTCATTTTCTTCTTCTTTTCCCTGAAAATAGATGACATTCGATTTTATCAATTTCTATAATAGTTAATCCAGAATCAAAGATGCTCATTAAGCTTGCTACTAATGATACTCAGCTGAATCTTTAAAACGGTATCATTATCGTTTATAGATTTAGGCGATAAAGAACGACAAGCAAATGAGATAAGGAGATGTCTAAATATTTAAATACCTGATAGCAATGCCATGTTGATCAGGTGGATTACCAGAGGATGAAAGTCTAGCTGCTTGAATCGAATCTCCACCTACACTGGTGATGCTTGACGATGCAGAAGCACCCATTCTATGTATCATGTAGGAAGCATCTCCACGCCGTCTTTTCACGAACCAGCAATCCCTTTTATCAGAATTATCAACCTCCTTTGGTCGTCTGCGTTGCAATACACACGGTGTCAAAATTCGGAATACATTCATTGCTCACCCAGACAACAGCCTGAAATCATTGTTCATCTTTTATATGATAAACATATATTCTTCGTGCTTCTATCGAGCAAATTTCAATGTTTTCGAATTAAAAAATTTGAAAATTTTAAATGAATTTTTCTTTCTTAAAAATTAAATGTATTTAAACATAAACATTACGTAATTTTTATATAATATTAATATGTTTCGTATAATGAAAATTTAATCTTTTATATGATTCTAATTATTTATAAATTAATTTAATTAAAGGATTTCTTCATCATTTAAAATTTAAGTTTTAAAGATTTATCAATATTTATGTCAAAAAATATTTATCAAAGGAAAATTTCTACTAAAATTTTTTTTAAACAATTACTATTTTTTTAATAATAATTTTTAATAATAATTAATGTAATATAATAATATAATAAAATTAATGCATTTTATAAAATAAGAAATTTACTTTTTTTAAACTTTAAAATATTGTACTTTTATACTATTCTTAAAAATAACTAACTTTTAAAAATATTATACAAATAAATGAATTATATAAAAATATTTTAAAGATAAAAGAAATATTATATGAAGAAACTTTTTATTCTACAATATTACAATATATTTATATAAAAGTTTATATATTTGTAATGAATAAATGTTTTATCAAAGTATAAAATTTTTTTCTGTTCTTATCTGAGTTCACGCAAAGAGGTCACTTTAAACATTGACCAAATATGCGATTATACAATACATAAATAAATCTTAAATTATAATATAAAAAGAAAAAAATAACAACTCAAAAGAAAAATTAAAAAATTATTTGATTTACTCGAAAACAAGTATCAATTTCGATGTGTTTTCTCATTTATAGCAATGTTTTCATCTACATAAGTACATATTTTAATATTCAAAATTAACATATTTCAAGGTCAATATTTTAAAGCAACAATATCAAATACACATATTAAATACAGATTTTTTTAAATAATCAAAATTTTTACCATGCATGATTCTATATATTACCTGAAAAATTAATTTTAGAAATTTTTAATAATTATAACATTTATCATTTAAAATTTATTTCAAAATTTCACTATCTAAAAAATTTTAATATTTAAAGGATGTTTTTTTATTATTTAATATGTTATTCTAATTTTTATTTATAAAAGAAAATAAAAAACAATATTGAAAAAATATGTATCGAAATGATTTACGTAAAAATAACGAAAGTTTATCGCATCTTAAACTTTCACTTTGTTAGCCAACATACAATATTTACCTAGAAAGTGCACTGCATTGAATTCGGAAGCGCCTTTTAAATGGATACGCTCAATTCTCGATACTTTTTTCATCCATTTCCGACGAAATTATCGACGCTTGAAAGGAACAAATTTTTGGAAGTCATCAGATGTTGAATAACATATAATTGTAGTAATAATCTTATCAAAAATTATTTTATTAAGCTGTTCTGGAAGTTAAGATCTTTTAAAAAATTCTTTTTAATTGCCTGATCTATTGCAAAAGCTTCAATTAAGCATTAATTTCTATCAAAAATAATTATTTACAGGCAAGTGCAATAAAATGGATACTTTAAAATGACTTGATAACAGAAAAGTGATATATTAATGTATTTGTGACTTTTTTGAACTAGTTTTTTTTTTATTTTGTATATAACGTCACAAATACACTAATACAGTTCTAATCTTTATTTGATAATTTTATGACAAATATGATTATGTAATGAAACTAATTATTCTAAATATAATATCATAAAATATGTAAATCTCATATGATAATCATATATATTTATTATGTTGAATGTAATACTATATTTATTTAAGGAAATATTAAAGTATTAAAATATATAAATTCAAAAAAAATTATTAATTCTTGTTTTTCACATTTTTTTGAATACTATATAATACTTTAACAAAAAATAGAAATAAAAAAAAAATATAGCATTTTTCATAACCTTTACTTTTTAAAATTTAAATATTTTAATATATGTGGAACTTTGAAAATAAACTTAATAATATTTATAAATATCTAAATATGTTTTTTAATAATCAATTTAATTTATATACAAAAAATAAAATGTAATATATTTAAGAAAAAAATATCATTATGTTATACAAATAATAGAAACTATTCTATTAAAATATTAATAAAATTTAACATGAAATTTTAATATAAATATATACTTTTTAATATTATTTATATATTAATGTGAATAATAATATAAAAGAAAAATAATTTTGAATATTCTTTATTATTCATTACATTCTCGTTAGATTTTATAACTTTCACTATTTATTTAATTTATTTAATGTCATTTATATTTTCATTTCATTTTTTTATTATAAAATACATTCAATATATATTTTTAAACATGCTTATATATAAATTTGAAGCATAAGCAAACTAAAATATCAAAATAGATCAAAATAATATTATATATGAATTCAACATCATATCAAAAAAATATAGTCTTAAAAAATGTAACATATAGTTGAAAATGATTTTAAAATTAATATATCTTTTGTATATAATTTTTACATTTATTATATCATTAATTTTTATGTATCAAATAATATAATTAAAATAAATAACTACTTCTTGAAAATATATATAATTTTTTTTAAAAGATAATCGAAATTAAACAATTATAAACTATAAATATAATTATAAATATATATTATATGTATTTATGTATAAATTTATATTCATTATCAAAATATTCTTATACTACAAAATAAATCACTTAATAAATAGAAGTATAATTAAATCAGACTGATATATTATTCTAAATAAATATAACATATAATGCTATAAAAAAATATTAATTTGATGAAACATAACAGGAAAACATTACACGAGGAAAAATAAAAAGCATACTATAACTCCATTACAAAACAGCCCAGAAAACTACTGACAGAAACACATCAATAGGTCAATAGTAGTCAGCTGAGCTATGATTGCGATCGCGTTACGTGGTTAACAATGCGTATGACGTATGTCTAGTAAGTTCAATCACCTCTGCGATTACATAAAGAAAAAATAGAGAAAAACAAAAAGAAAAAACACATATCCAATAACGTACGTGCAAATATATCTTCGTGATGCACGATAAAATCAAGATACATGATCGACAAGTGAACTGTAATCGCAGAATGCATTGAAAATGTTTAGGAAGTACGAAAGTGTCTTGTTACCTGGATATCTTGGATGCATGCGTTCCATCCATTATTTCCGTTCTCGCAAGACTTCTTTGAATTCAAACTGGCACAAGTAATCATCACAAAGCACGACGGCCATGTTTATGCTTGTCAGCTTAGTCTGCATGTAAATAAAACTCAATCGCGTCACGATGAATATGATTTGTAGCTCGCATTTCTGTATTATCGAAATCTATGAAAAACTTTATAATAAACGAGTATTTAGCTATGTTAAATAAATACAGCCGTGCAAACGACAACGCATAACTTTGAGCACAGCGAATCGTCTTTTCACACGAAAACAAACCTCGACGATAGTCATACTAACTATTTAAGTCAACGATAGGCAAAACGAAAATAACGCAAAATATTAAAAATAATGTGTGAAATAGTTTGTTTATTTGTTTGTTTGTTTTCAACGCTTTCACAAATAACACTATCGTTTAAGATATACACACAGTGAAGAAACTTTTTTGACACGAAAAGATTTATATTCTGTCTGATCATGCGCGAATACACAATTCCATGATCAAGTACCCCATGACCAATTTTGCAGAATACAAATATTGGAGAGGTTAGGTTTACTAATTATATAGCAATGATAATGATATTTTTTTAGCATTATTAAAAAATAATGGATTATTTTTATTTAAATGAATTTCATGATTGAAACAATTATTATAAACTGTTATCGTACGTTTCCATGGAACTAATAAATTCTTTATCCTAAAGGTGGAGCCACAATGAAGATGTTCGCAGCGTCATCTTTGAAGAACATTCAGTTTGAATTAACTCTGTTTCAAATGTGATAAAACCACAGACAAGGTACAAAATAGATCTAACTATTCAATATATTTTTTTTATTTTATATTTCGGAGCATTAGGACTCTTTTATCATTTTAATGTCATTTTCATCATTACTGATTTATTTATTTTTTTTTTTCATTATAAATGATAAACGAATAGCGACTTGAACGTATTCTTTTATATTGAAAGTATAGTTACTAAAAAGATTCTAAAACCAATTTCACATTTGTCGCCGAATTGTCAAATTTATATCAAAATATTTATTCATTACAATATATAATTTCATTTAAAGTGTTAAAATTTTTAGTCAATAGATTAGACAAAGAAGACAAAAATTAAAATTCATTAATCAGATATCGAAGCCATCTTTTGAGCACATTAATTTTGTAGAGGAGCAAATATAGACAAAAAGAATAAATAGTGAAAAAAGGATAAAGATAGGTTAAAAATTGGAATATCATCATTTTCAAATAAAATATAAATAACGAGAATATGTAATAGGAAAAGAATATAGAAAGATAAAAATTAAGCATCATCTCTTAAGATCTAAAGATATTTCTTCAATAATAGAAAAAATAAAGTAAGAATTTAAGATTAGCGTCATCTCTTGAGATCTTATTTTTAGAAAGATGTTTTTAATCCAACTGATGCTAATTTCAATTTCTTCTCTAACTTATTCTGTCTTTGAAAGTCTTTAATAAAAGTCTTAAGAGATGGTATTGATAGTCGATTCTTATCACATCTCTATTGTCTTACATGTATTTTCTTTATCTACATTTGTTTCATTTCTAGAAATAGATGTTTAATTTGATTGTTTAATTTTTTCTCTATCTTTGTTCTTTCTTCTTTGTTCTATATTTCTTTTGCAAAATTTATAAAAAAACAATTCTAATATCTATTTTATTTTATTGATTTATAATGCATGAGATGTAACTTTAAAAAAATATAATATAATATAATAATTCTAAAAAAATTATTTTTAATGTTGACTTTATTACTGTTTTAATTGAATTGAATATAATTCAGTGAAAAATAATAATATATCAAACAATCTAATTTTTGTACAATCGGTATTTCAGAACATGGTACAGAAATTTCGTAAAGTTGTAAATCTATTTTATACCTTGTCTATGTTTGAGTGTATAAGAATGGATTGGTATAGCTGGTAACGCAAGCAGATCTTGATTCAATCATATTCGGTCAAGTGGTGAAAAAAACAGAAGGGAAAGTGAGAGGTTCGCATGTGTTATTCAACTTTAGAATAGGTGTCAAACGTAATTTTGATTTCGGGAGTACACGTCTGTAAAGAGAAAGCTACTGTCTGTAAAATGCAGTAAGTTTTAAGTGATTTCTTGGTGAATCATTATAAATGCGTAGCTAATTCATGACATTTCATCATATAGATATCATTTTCAATTTTGCAATATATTTTATCCTAATAATATAATTTTTTAATTTTGTAATTTTATTATTAATTTAGCAGATATAATTATGATAAACTACTATCCACACATTCTCACACGTAGTTACGAACGCTTGTTTGCATACTGTTTTGTTTTCGTTTTCGTTGTATTATATATATGTACAGCTGTTATAGCGCTGTATGATACATTGATTTGGCGCGTTTAAATGTCTTACAAATTGTTCTTCTAAATATATGTATTTCAAGTATGCTGAACCTTGAAATCTATATAAATGTAGATTGATTTAAAAATGAGAAAATATTTATTTCATAATTTACATAATATAAATATTATATTATGGAGATGATATAATTTTTCAAACAAAATAAATATAATATAAGAAAATAAATATTTAAAATAATTATTTATTTGATATTTATTTTATTATAAAAATCTTGTCTGAAAAATATATTCTGATTTGATATTATTCTATCTTATATATTTTATCTCAATAATATTTCTATTGATGCAATATAAAATTTCAAATTTTCAAAATAAAATTTTGTAAATTTTTATAAATCTATCAATTCTAGATCTTATAAATTTATTTAAAAATTTTTGATTTTATAATATTATAATAAATATTACTCTCATATTTTTTTATTTTTTTAATATTAAAATAATTTTTGTTATATTAATGTTAATCTATATAAGAATAATATTATAATATAATATATTTTAATATATATATATAATTCTAATATATGTATATATTAATTGCTGTAATATTATACTTTATATATATATGATTTAAGATATTTATTTTATGATGCAATGTCATATGATGCAACTTACAATTTATGAGGTAGTAATGAACTAGATTTTATTTAGAATTATTGGCCACAATAGCAAAAGAGTTTTATGATCATTAATAATTTAAATTTTAATTTATTGATTAAATAATAATATATTAATAATTTTAATTCCTTAATATTAAATAAAAATTATTGAAATTTATTAAACTGTTTTGATAAATTTTATGTCTCTCATCTCTTACTTACAGATATGGAGTCATTTTTCGAATTGTTTGATCCAGATAATGATAAGAATACTCGGAAAAATATTTGGAATAACTCAGAAAATGAAATAAATCGAATATCAGATTGTGAAAATTTAAGTAGCGATGATGAGCAAGAGGAAAGGCTACCACCAGAACCTGAACAGGGTAATATTGAATATAAATTAAAACTGATAAATCCATCTAGTCAACGATTTGAACATCTTGTAACACAAATGAAATGGCGTCTTAGAGAAGGTCATGGAGAAGCTATATATCAAATTGGTATAAAGTTATTTTGATTTTTAATTAACTAATTAAATATCTTTTATCTATTAGTTATTATAAATTATTTAATTATTTAATTTATACTATTAGGTGTAGAAGATAATGGAAAATTAACAGGTTTAACAAAAGAAGATATGAAGGCATCATTGAAAACTTTAAATGATATGGCAGCTAGATTAGGTGCAACAACACATATACTACGTCAAAGATTTGCCAATTCTAAAAATAAAAATATGTCCACATGCAGTAACAACAAAGATGAAAGACAAGTAGCAGAAGTTTTAGTAAAAAAATTAAGAAAAGGAGATAGGGAAGATCAAGATAGTATTGTTGACTTGAGACTTGCTGTCACTGGTGCACAGGATGCTGGAAAATCAACTCTCTTAGGTGAGAGGATTAGCAGAGGACATTTAAGGTAGAGAAATATACTTAGAGTTTACTCTGCTAAATTCATTGTTTATCTAGTTTAATAAAATTTTAAATAAAATATAAATTTTAATATCCAAAAAATGTATATAGGTGTATTAACTCAGGGTGAATTAGATAATGGTAGAGGGAGAGCAAGGCTAAATATGCTGCGTCACCTTCATGAAATAAAAACAGGCCGTACATCATCGATATCGCATGAAATTATAGGATTTGACAATGAAGGACATGTTTTAAATTATGCAGAAATGGCAACAGCAGAAGAAATATGCGAGCATGCGTCAAAAGTTGTTACATTTATAGATTTAGCTGGTCATCGCAAATATTTAAGAACAACAGTACTCGGTCTTACAGGTATGGTAATTCGGATTATTTCAATAATTTGTTAAGTTTAAGTTAATAAAATAATGATTGATAATTTTTCCTTTCAGGATATTCACCTCATCACGTAATGTTAGTTGTAGCACCTCCTATGAATGAAGCATCACAAGAACATATGGCATTATGTCTTACATTGAGACTTCCATTTTTTATAGTTGTAAACAAAATTGATCTTGGTTTTTGTAGTACACCCGAAACGATAAATCAGTTAGAGAATGCTATTAACGCACAAGGATATTCAAAGCAATTAATAATGTATAATAATAGTCAAATGTCGTGGGATTTTGAATCAGATATAATACCTGTGTTTAATGTAAGTTGTGTTACTGGAGAAGGTTTGGAAGATTTAACAAATTTCATAAAAAATTTGTCACCATATAATGTAAATTCTGCAGATTCAGATTCTGAATCATGTTTATTTCAAATTGATGAAACTTTCAGGTACTTTTTTCTAAAAATATCATCAGATTATATTTAATAACTATATAAACTATAAATTGTTTCATTCCAAATAGAGTAGCAGGTTTGAATGAACCTGTTTTGGGAGGATTACTCGTAAAAGGAGCAATTGCTCTTGGAACTCGATTGTTAGTGGGTCCTTTACCAGATGGCGAATTCAGTCCCGTTAAGGTTGTTAGTTTACATCGCAATAAAGCTCCATGTTGTCTAGTAAGAGCATCGCAAAGTGCTAGCTTAACATTAGCACCGTCGACAAATCGAAGTCCCCCTTTACCTCATCTACGACCTGGAATGGTTTTGATATCAGTATGGGATCAGCCTCATGCGACACTTTTTTTTCAGGTACATCCAATATATCAATATAAAATTATATAAAATGTATGTAAAATTTAAATAAATAATTAATTAACAATTTTATATGAATATAAAATCTTTTAGGCAACTGTGTTAATAGTATATCATGCGACTGCAATATTTTCTGGTTTTCAAACAACTGTCCATGTAGGAAATGTAAGACAAACATGTATTATAAAAGGAATAATGGACGCGAAGGACAGAGGTTTACAGACAAACGATACAGCGTCTGTGCTATTTAGGTTTGTTAACCATCCAGAATATTTGCATGTCGGTATGCGATTACTACTACGAGAAGGTCGTACTAAGGGAATTGGCAAAATAACACAAATATTTCCACTAATAAGTCAACAGAACAGTATGCAGTAAATTAAATAAAATTTTATTTATAAAAAAGTATTAGAATGTGCAAAACGTTTACGAAGATATAAAGAAACTTAATTACTTGAATAACTACTAGATGTTATTACATCATGCGCCTAGCATAAGTATCATAAATTATACATATTTGTTATAAAACAAATAAGGGAAATTCTTTTTGTTTTCGAATTTAATCTTTTAAAGTAGAGATATTTTTTTATATAAGAAAGATATTTTTAACAATTTTTTGTAAATTCTTTTCTGTTTAAAAAGATTGTATATTATCAAAAATAGAATAACAAATGAAGCAGCAAACACGATCAAATCACAATTATTTGTTTATAACTTAAATACTTTTGCTTTAGGTGCATTAGTTTTGTTGTGAAGAAAAGAAATCTTAATCTTATAAAATTTCTACTATTATTTTATTATTGTGATTATAATCATATCTTCGTTTCATTATTATGGAATTTATTTATGGATTGATTATTTATGAAATAATTTATTTCGTCATGAAATAACACGAAATGAAAGATCATTTTAACTATTTAATGTCATCTTTTTGCGTGTGACGCTCAAATTTAAAAATTTTTCACGAGAGCAATCATTATAATAATGTAATGTTTCTCTATAAAATTTGATCTTGACTACGAATCTATTTGTTCTGCTAGTATTTAAAAAAATAAGGAATTAAAGATATTTATAGTTGATTAAATGCAAAATAAATATTTTTGCGATCGATTACTGTCATGAAATGATAAATATCGTTTTTCATTCATAAAATTTTAAAGAAATTTATATACTATAAATTGTACTTGTATAAATCTGTCAAACAAATTAAAAGTGATTATATTTACGTATATTTTGAAATTAAAAAAAAATTACAAATGATAAAATTTGTAAAATTACTTGAAAATATTACATATCTTATAAAATATATTAAAATATGTTATAAATTACGGTATAACCGTCCAAAAAAAGATTTTGATTTTTTTTTTGATTTATGTTAAATTTTAAATATGATCTTGTATTATATTGTAAAATATTTTAAATAAAACAAAAAAATGTACACATCTGTATAGAGTGGATTTTTTTATATCGCAGAAAGAAAAATTTTCGTTAAAAAAAATATATATTCGTTGTCGAAAGAAAAAATAGATTAAAAAAATGACTTGAAATCACTTAAGATATATTCCAAAATATTTTCATTGTTGTTTATACATCAATTAATTTTTATAATTAAAAAAAATATATTTATTTATTGTGATTATATGAAATCTTAAATAAATAAGGCAATATATAAAAATACAATCCAATTTAATATTAAATTGCACTTAAAAATAAAATAAAATATCATGTTAAATTCTGAAAAAATACTGTTCTAATAGGAAATGTAGATTTATCATCTATAAAAGCTAGAATACAAGAAGAACTATATAAATAAATCATGTGTAAATATTTGTAGCTTCTCATCGCATTCAAATAAAAGAGTTCTTCAAACAAGCTGATTTCTTATGATTTTTGTACAAAATACAATTAAATCATTTAAAAATGATAATCACCCGCATGACTAGCAGTAAAAGAAACGCCAGAAAAAGAAACGCGAGCTATGAGGACAAACTGAAATAAATAAATATAAAAAAAAATGGTATAAAAGAAAGTTAATAATTATTCAATATGATTACTTTCGGTAATCATCTTTATCGTCATTAAAAAGTATTCTTGTTTCAGATTACGTATTCTGATAGTTCGGAGTGGGAACATTTAACGTGCCCCAAAAGAATACGAGTCTTGTTGGATCATGCCTGATGAAAAAGATGAATGGCCGATTTGCTATGAGCCTCTTCTGATTTCCATCACGCTCTAGCACAATGCTAGTTACGACTGCAGCCTCGGTACCCTTTTCTGTGATATCAATCTCCACTTTTTGAAGAACTTTAGAAGCGAAGAGATGAGGATTCACTAAATTGCCACTATTTCTTAGATTGTCCAATCCAAACGAGGGAAAATTCTTTTGTTTTACATAATTCAAAAAATCCTGATTAATCGGTCTACTCTGTCTTCTGTTTCTTCCTCTTTGTTTATTTTCCTGGAAGCGATACTTATTTTCTTCAAGATTTATAACTTTTGCATGATTGTTATTTTCTTCAGTTCTCTCTTCTATTCTATACAAATTTCTGTCTTTTTTCTCTTTGACGTCACGAACATTACGAATTTTTCTAATAGAAAATCCATTTGCCCATTGTTCCACAGAATAGCCACGAAGCTTATCCTTGTATGCGAAGGAATTTCTTTTCATCATGCGATCCTTCACCCTTTCATTTTGAATTGAAATACGAGAAGAAATAAAATCTTTCTGTTGACGTGTATTCGTTCTATTATTTCTTGACGTAAAAGAGTTAGTAGTTGTTCCATTTTGATTGTTTTTATTCTTGCCTTGAGATATAAGACTCAAATCCGCTAATTCAGGATCAAATAAAGACTTTATGCCTAACGCAGCAAGTACAGGTTCTAAGTGCAATGTGCTGCTCAGTTTCATTCGTGGCATACCAATGATACAAGTTTCATTTTTCATATTCTTAACTAAATTTTCAATTATGTCAACTGTTAGTTTATTTTGGAATTCTCGAAGAACTTTCGCACCTGCATTTTTCGGAAGAAGAATATACATTGAGATCTGCAAAAAAATATTGTAAAAATAAGATATTGTAGAATGATTTGACAAAGTTTCACTAATTTATAAAAATCATATTTTTAATTGTAATATTTAGAATTCGATTTTTATTTTTTAAAAAAATATAAATATAAATAAAATATATTATAATGAAGACATTATAAATATTTGTTACATTTGTAAAATACTTACTTCGTGACCTTTATATGGAAGACCAAGAATTTTTACACCTAATTGTTTATCTTCATAAAAAGGAAAAGTGCCTGCATTGTACATCATATCTACTAGAATTGATTCGTTTGGCTCAACATGAAATAGTGTCCTAATTAAACAATATTGATATTTGCAATCTTATAATCATAGCAATTATTAAACATTAACAAATAATTATTAAAAAAATATTAAAATGATTTTAGATATATATATTTTTAAGAAAAAAAATATACCTTTTTGTAAATCCTGTTAAGAAATGTTGATTCCATTCACCATTGAAATAAAGCGCCGACAAAAGAATCATCATAGTATTTGGACTAGGCACATCATCCAAAATTTTTGAAATTTTTCCCATTGTCTTCTGATTTACCCATGTGTTTATTATGTCCATTGCTGTTTTTCCTTTTCTTATGAAATCTACGTTGATTAACTCATTTTCATAAACATTATTGCTCAGTGTTTTGAATTGTGGCAATATTGGAAATCCTTCCTAAATTAAAATTATTTATAATATGTGTTCGTTTTAAAATAAAAATGTTCAATTTGCTTGTGAAACAAAATTTTTACCTGGATATATGAGGCTGTAGCAAAATCTACACGTGGTCCAGGAGATCCATCTATCTTGGTGTGGAGTTTCGTTAACAATAGACCAAACATCTGATGAACAATCTCAGAGTTTTGTGAGATATCAATACCACTTTCGAGTCCAAGTACTTTAGACACTTCGTTGAAAGTTCTGCCAGCAGAACCCGCAAAAACAATCGCTAACGTCACTGTAAGGCTGATCGGCGAGAAAATTATATTATCTTTTTGACCCATTAAAGATAAATCTCGAGTTCTATAAATCTGTCGTTCTACGTCCAAAGCAAATTTTAATACTCCATTAATGATAATGTTATTTACCTGAAATTATTTTTATTTATTATTTTTTATAATACAATTTAATTTAATTAATTAAAATAATAAAAAAATTTTTAATAATCAATATATATATATATCTATTCCAATCATTAATTAATATTGAATAAAAATTTAATTGATTTGAATTTATTGATATTTAATTGATTTATTAAAATATTAATAAACTTTTTAACAATATTTTATATAAATTTTATCTGTAAATTTATTTGAAAATTATACGTTGAAAAACAACAAAAAAATCACAGCAGAGAATAAAATATCAATATTTATATTTCTAAATGAACTTACTCAATCCTTATTGTGCAATGTACAGAATATCATAGATCGTGCAATTTTTTGTTAAAATTGAATTTGTATGCATTTTCAAATATTTCAAAATATTATATAAGTTATATCATATGCAGTAACGGAAAAAAATTCATCGTAAATATTATTATTGAAATATTAAGTCATTATTGTGTAAATTTTAAGGTCATTGTTCAACAACTTGTGTTTAATGAACTTGCATCACCGATGCTGCCTTTTATTTATCATGAATACTATCATAAATACCTCAAGAATATTTCACAATGTGTAAACTTAAATTTCTACATTTTCTACTTTTCGTGAGTTATATAATTAAATTTATTTTTTAAAGTTTCCATTAAAGAAATTAAAACTTTTCATTGGATATTTTAAAATATCTTTCTACTTACATGATCGCTCCAGCCTTGTAATGTGTTCTCCATCTGAGTAGGATAAATTGCTGCATTTTGCGATTCATTGGGTATCATAGGTTGTAATGAAGTCAATGATGGTAAATTTGCAGAATTACTTTTAATTATAGAATTTCCAATATTTGAATATAAATCCGGAGGAATAGTTGATAAATTTCTGAGTCGGTTATATTCATCAGGATAGATCAATTGACCAAAAGTACTGGTCATAAGGCTTAAGAGTATCAATGTAGTCACCATTGCTGCAAAATGTGAATATTGATAAGTATTATTTATTACATATAAGTAATTATTTAATTAATGAAAATTAGATTTTATTAATTGCAGCATTATAAAATGATTTTTTATTCAAGTTTTCAAATATATATATTTAATATTATATTAAATATCATATATTTAATATTAATTTGATATTGAATCATTAGTCATTTCATTGTTTGATAAAAATTTAATATAACAAGACAAGTGTTAAACATTGAAAAAAAGATTAAAATAAAAATTTTTATCATCATCAATAAAACTAATTAATTCACAACTGATCAAATGAATGACGAGTTTTCCTCGAAGGGAAAATTCTGAAAATCATTTTATCTCGAGCAATTTCACAATTTTATAATTCTATTAATGTAATATTATTTCTAATGTAAATAATTGCAAAATTCAATATTTCAAATTTTTTTTAAATCGCATAACTTTAAAGTCAGAAATAAAAAATAGTAAAAATGATAAAAATTCAATAGCAGTTTTTGCCATTATTATATTTGCCAATTTAAATATATCATATTTAATCTTATTTTCATCAATAAAATCATGAGAATACATTTTTATAAAAGAAAAATCAATGTAGAAATTCAATTTTTCTTTAATTAAATTTAAATATTAGCAAGACAGAATTGAACAAATTATTCCGAGATTGTTTCTTTATTGAGTGAAGATAATGGATTGATATGAATACTAGTTATAGAATCACGTCTTCAGTTATGGAGGTACTATTGTTATTATGTATATTCGTTTCTTGATTATATTGATTTTAAATATAGACTGCTTTTTTTCAATTATAAAATTACATCAAACAATGATTTAGAATTGAAATAATTAATATATTAAAATTCAATGAATAAAATGAGAAAAATATATATAATGAAAAATAAAGCTGGTGAATTTCTGTCCTGTATATTAATTTCTTTTTAAAAGGAATTTATTAAGATCAGAAAGGAATAATTTATTTTATTTTTTAATTGATATATAATATTAAAAATTATTTTGTATATATCTGAGAACAATAATGTAATAATAATAATAATATATTTATAATAATAAATATAATATTAACGTAAATATTATTGTAATATAATATTAACAATATATTGAGGTTATGAAATCATCTCAATAAAAAATTATAACTTGTTTATTAATTATTGAATATGAACATGTTCTTAATTTTCGAAAAATCATATCGTAATTAAAATCTTAATAATTTTTTCTTTCTTAACACGAAATATAATCTGAATTAATAAAATAATAAAATAATATGTAAACTGTAAGGATTTTAACCTCTTTTCTCTTTTCTTATCCTTTAAAGTTAATAATGATATTTATCAAATACCTAATAAAATAAAAAAATATACTTATTTAATTTTCGTTTAATGAACGAAATGTTTAATGAATAAAATGACACACTTATAATTTAAACTATAAATAATAATAATTCTTTCAATAATAATAATTTTGTTATGAAACTTATTTAATGCTATATTATCTACTTTTTTCTTGCATGTGAAAATGCATAAATGTAAAGATCACGTAATGCATTATTTGAATATTATACTATTATATTATAGTTTATATTAGAATATTATTAATTTTGATTAATTCGTTTGTTTCTATAAAATACATTTAAACTTCAAGAATATATGCATTATTTATTTGTTTCAAGATATTCAAAATGTAATGAAGATCAAAAGAAATATCAATTTTTCATATTAGCTTTAGAAATAGATATACATATTTATAATAAAAAAAATGATTGATAAAAAATAACTGCTTGTTGTAATCTCGAAATTATCAATTCTTAATTAATCAGGTTCCTGTAATCATATACTACTTTTTATTTATTGATTCATAATTCCACTGCATTATCATTTTATTGCAATATAACATTTCTATAAATATTTTCTATTTACATATTTTATTTTTTTTTATTTTTTTCATAATTTCTATATTTATCTTTATGAATTTTAATTAGCGATCTACAATGATAAATCACTAATCGAAATTATTCGTTTTTGAATAGGAAATAATTTTTTCTTAAAAAAATATTTATTTTCCAAAAATAAATAAAGAATATCTCTCTTTTTTTTTATAATTTATTGAAAAATATATTCTTAATATTATTAAAACTATTTTAGTAAAAATTATTCTCTCAAAATTACTGATTGCGTACTAATAATCATAAAAATTATTGAATACGAGAATACAAGAATGGAGTAAACTTTATCCAATGAGAGTTTCAACCTGTTATTTATATTCTTCTGTGTTGTTTTATAAATTTATATATATATATATTATATATATATGTAATTTTAATCGAAGAATTCCAAGATATAAGAATAATTGTGATTATATCTATAACTATCCTCATCATTATACGAAATTTAAAAGCAATGATGGTAATCTAATGATGGATCGACTCTAGCTCATTGTCTTGAAAACAATTCTTTCATTGTTTCTCAAGCATGAATACGAGAAGAACATTAATATTCCTCCTGTTTCACACGATCAGTGTTAAGTATCAACAATGTATTCAATGATTTTATTATATTAAAATACTTTCCATTCCATTCGCATAATAATCTTGTGGAAGTGTCGTATATCTATCGGGAAAACCCATTAAATATTATCCGAAGTCACGATAAATGAGAATGCACACTTGTGTGACATCATGTTAATAGATTGTTTATAAGAATATAAAACGCATAACGAGTGCAATGCGTCGTAAAATTGAACAAACAAGTAAATATTTATGTAGGAAGAAATTATTTAAAAGCGGAAAATATTTAAGATATCAAAAATAAACCTATTTGATTGCTAATAAAACTTAAAGAGAGATGTTAAGAATTCAACTATAAATAATTTCTCATACAATCGTATTTTTTTAAGATCCAATAATTTTTTAAGTTTTAAGAATCTGTAAATCATTTTTTTCATTTCAGATCGTCTATAATTTGAAGCGATTTAAAATTATATGTGTATACATAAAACAAATTAGTAAAATATTTGATATTTTAAGAAATTTATCTTTCTAATTAAAATTATGTAAACTAACTGTTTGCTAAAATTCTACAGATTATAACTTCGATTCAAACCAATTCTTATGTAGTTAATGTTGAAGGAATGAAAGAAATGAAAATAAAAGAAATTATATAACATTAGTATTTTATTATCATATAAATCTTTTATATTTCATCTTTGTTGAAATAATCAAGCAATCATCAAAGAATTTCTAAATCTATTTTAAACATTTCAACTTTCGTTATCAAGTATCTACATTCCTGAAAACAGATATTTATCTTAAATTTGTATCTGCATCTGCATCTACATTTGCATATAACTCTGATTAATCTCTGAAGAATTGATATTCACAATAATGCTTTCTCTCTTTATATTATAGCCATAAATGGTCACGAAGCCAATTCTACAATAAATTCTCAACTAAACAACTATAGAATCTTGACAAGAATCACGAACTTGATGATTCTCAATAATTATTCAATTCTCCTTATGCATATTAGAAAGGCTGTATATAATATAAATGCATTGAAAAATATCATTGAACAGGATTCAAAATTATCCTTGATTGGATAATTAATGATTATGATTGATTTAATCATGTTTAATCATTATGATTGATTAATTATTATAATTTTTATATTTTTTTATGCTATTTTTTGAATAAAATTGCTTGATTATTGAGCTTGAATTTTTAATTGAAAGAATAAATGAACATATAATCGATACTTTTGATAAATAATAACTTTGAGCGTTGTTTAGCTTTTCAAAGATTATATATATATAAGTAAATTGAATTCAATTATTTAATGTTAAATTAACTAACTTTACTTTATGAAAATTCCTGTTGAATAATGACATGATTGATTTATCGATATCATTAAAATTGAATTTATATATATTGATTAGAATTAATGTAGTATGATGATAATAAATTTTTTTTCTTGATTAATTTTGCTGAAACTAATTTACATTTAAATATTTATGAAAGTTTAAGATTTAATAAAACTCATAAATATTTAATATTTAAAATCATAAAATCATCTCTTTGAAACTTCAAAATTCAATAGTTCTGATGTTAAATCATTTGATATCACAATAAGTTGGAATAAGATTTCTATCACAAATTATATTTTGTTTCTTTTTCTTTTGTTTCTATTAATGTATAATATATTATGTAAGCGAGAATTATCTAAAGTTAAATCTTTTTTAAAGCAAATACATCGTTTATTTGTATTTGTATTTAGTTGATAATTGATTTGAATATAAAATTTATTAAATTTCCATATATATATATGATAAGTATTTCAAAAATAAATCCAGGTATAACACGTATATATCAGTCGTAATTTCTAAGAAACTATATCATTAAATAAAATTGATTAGTTTATTAATTGTGAGTAACTCAATTATTAAGTAATAGAAATGGAATTTTCTATCTTCATTCGTAGATTCTTTAATGCACAGAATGCCAATATGATTCTTATAATATATCAGATAGTATATATCATAATATCTTTTAGTACATCATAAGTTTATACAAAAATTAATCTTTAACATCTTTAACGATTTATGTAATTTTGTAATTCTAAATGAAATGTTTAAAAAAATAATTTAAAAATATTCAAATAAAAATTGTTGAAAACTGAACATACTAGTTATAAATAGTTAAACATTTGATTTACAAAAATTTTAATAAAGAAAAAAATAACATGTTGAGAACTTTTTATTCCATTGTAACCGTCAATTGACTATTATTATTCGACGCCATTAGATAATTCTGAGAATAATCGTTATTTAAAAATAATAAACAGTATGATTACTCTGACTTATATCTTTGTTACAAGTTTAGTGCCCTTGAATGAGCTTATGTTTCAAACGAATTTGTCATCAGTTAATTCATCACAGAAAACTATGCTTATTGTAACTTGTAAGTTGTAAAAATGATTCTATAAATGTTAAAATTTTATAAATTTTGGAAAACTTGGAATTTGTTTGAATATGGATTCAAAACATTATTCGAAATGATTTTGACGGTTGTCATTGATGTTTTTCTGTTTACTAAAGTGTTATCATATTTCTTGATGATGAGATTTCGCAAATAATTATACAATTTGGCGTAAATTTTTAATCTAATTAATTATAATGATTATTAAGGATTATAAAAAAAGAAAGAAATTTTATGGCTTGATCTTTAAATACAAATTTTTTAAGTAAAAGAATATGAACAAAAAAATATCAAACTACCTATTCGTGTTTAAGAGCAATTTTCAAACATGAATCATATCATGAATATGCAAATTTCATGGAATTGGAAATTTGGAAAGAAAGTGAATTAGTAAATATCATTTTTATGTGTTTTATATTATCAGATTTTTAAATTTGTTCATAAGTATAAGAAGAATGAAATTATATTTGATCTAAAGAAAAGATATAAGATATAGAATTCTATGAAGAATTCTATAAAGAATTATCAAAGAATTATAGCAAAAGGTTGTATAATTTTATTAGATTTTTGTGCATATGAAATTTTGTTTCTTAAATTTAATGAATGAATATCATTAATAAAATTTTATCTTAACGTCAGTAATTTAATTATGATACTAACAATATTTATGATAAAGATATTTATAATTTGATTATGAATAATCGAAATATTTGTCTGATTTTTTAATATAATTTGGATAAAAACATTAAATTCGGATAAAATATCAAGTAAGTAGCTAAAAACTTTTCCAATTTTAATAAAGAAATTATTTGAAAAAAAAATATGGAAATAAAGAAGTCTTAATTTTAGCATTGAAAGGAAACTAAATTAATTAATAAATATTAATAAAATAATAAAATTAATAAAATAATATTAATAATAATATTAAAATTAAGCACTTAATTAATTAATAAAATTAATAAATTTAGTTTCTGTTTTGATCCAATTAGAAAATCGATTTAAATTTAAAACTTTGAAAAAATATCTAATATTCATAATGATTCTTTTACAAATCTCAAACTTCTTATTTCATGTTCTCTTCGAAATTTTAATTTCAAATTAATTTTTTTTTCAAATATCTCTCTTCGAAACAAAATCTTTGTTCTCTTACATACTTTTCCAAATATTTTCTAAATCCGTTTGCTCCTTTTAAATGTCACGTCCTTTTCTTCTTCAACTGGTATTCGATTACCGGTTGTCTTCACCGATTTACATATAATCGTCAACGTGGATTCTTTTCACAATTTCAATCAGTATTATTAATATATATAACGTAATTGAACAAAATATTCGAGAGAATAAAATCGTCGCGTTGTTTAAAATTATAGAGATCTCGTCGTCGCTGGCAAAAAGAATCGTGATACGAGACGTGCGAATCGATCAGCAGCTACGACACGACTGATTGAATCGGCCTTTGTATTCCGATGTATTTACTAGGTTCGTGTCTGCCGCCTTCTCATGCTATATTTGTCCAGGTAGTACATATGCTTATAAATATAATTTCATAAAATTCATTGTACGAAAGTGAAATCATCAAGTTTCATTCCAAAGATATGTGATCTAAATAATGATTATCAATAACCAAGAAATTCGAATTAAATTTATCTCCTGGGATTTTCCAAATTTCTTCATGACTTAAGAATATTTTATTTTGATGGAAATAATAAATGGAGAGTATGATTTCGAAATTAGTGATTTATTTGATTTTCCCTAAAAATGAAAATGAAAATACGAATGCTTAAATTTGAATTGATATTTTGATATGAATAATTGATATAATGTTAAAAAAATTGAAAAAACGAAATTAATAATAAATTACAGAAAAAAAATATTTTAACATAAATAAGTATAAAAATAATTGTTCTATTCAAAATGGAGACATCCTTTATCTAAAAATAATTAAGCAAAAATAAAAGTTGATATCTTGCATTTTATGAAAAATTGAGTTAATTATAAAAATTAAATTAAAATTAAAATAGATATATAATTAGATATATTTTAAAAATTAAAAATATAACTTTATATAATAATTTTATTATATAACTCTTGTGCAGAAAGTAAATCACGCAATTATGATGATTATAATTTCTATATAATTTCTAAAGATAAAAAATAATATAATAATATTTATCTTTTTGTTTTAATATTTTTTTTGTAAATAAACAATGTAATAATAAAAATATTAAATATCTATTATTATTTTTTTATCCCGATATTTTAATAATATTATTTTTAATTTTTAAAAAATTCTTGTAAAACCTGCAATATTATTTCATTTATGAATAATAAATTAAATACCAAAATATTCAGAAAAACTACATTGTTTTCTTTTCGAATAAAAATATCATGCAATAAAAATTAACTGATGATTAATCTTTTCGTTTTTAACATGTCATTATTAATGTGTACTATCAACCAAAATTCCAGAAATGAATTCTCCAAGAAAACTATTCATTCATGGACACTTATATCTTTTATTGAATGATGATATCTTGTTTGTTCAATTGACGTATAACAAAATTTATGGTAACATGAGTCCACATTTATTTCTCGAAAAAAATGATTTGTCAATATTGAAAAAAATAATAAATTTAATTCCAATAGTAAAGCTTCTTCTAAATGATCCATTCTTGGGGAAATCCATATACGTATTTTATTTTATCTTATCTTATGGTATTTATAATATAGATTTATTATCAAATATTTCAATTATCATTAAATTATAATTCTTAGGATTTAAGGAATCTAATCAAAATTTTTATTGAAAATACTTATTGAAAACTGTTACTGAGAAATTTTTCATTTAAAGAATTAAATATTAAAGAATAAAATTAGAAAACTAATTTATATTCTATTAATTTACATTGATTATTAAAAACTACATGATATTATTATTAAAAATATTAATAAAAGATTTTAAAAATATAAAACCATGAAATCATTAATATTAATGATTAATATAATCAATATTAATTCTAAAATTAATCCTATACTTTTAATTAATAATTAATTCAATTATTGAAAGACTTAATTAAAACAATTACAATATAAATGATTTCTTTCAATTATTCAATGACCAAAATTGATAATAACTTGTAAGACGTATCCGGAGTAGAAACTTACATAGCAAACTGACTAATTATATGCTACAGGAAATTTGAACAATCGATGATTACGTGGGTTACCGGAACCATGAGATGCGTATCTTCAATGGGGCATACCAATTTCGTCATGCAGATTATTTACTTCCATTTACATCCCTCATATTGAGATATAGCAATCGATAAAACTGATAAGGATCACTGACTCTGTATGAAAAATCTTGTAGATAACTAATTGCATATTATAAATAGAAAATCGATTATTGATTTAATCATTTTCTCTTGTAACTATTTTTGCATATTTAATCATATAAAGATTTTTTTCTAAATCCATTTTCTCGAATCGAAAACATTACTGCGTATTACATAAATAAATTTTCGTATCATTATTTATTATGTTTATTATTTATTATTTATTATTTACTTTAATCGTTGCTCAATTCTTGTTCATTTATTCTTAATCTTTTATTCATTTATTTATTCATTTGTTAATTCATCAAAAATTGCTTATATATATACATATATTCCTTCAATTATTATTTCCAATTAAAATTATAATTAAAATTATTTATACGATTAACATGCAATAATTTTATATTTGTTATTTATAAGTAATTAATTATAAATAATAAATTTGTTTATTACATTTTATATCTTATTCTAAATAATTTTTCATGAATATAATATGAAATTATATGAAAGATTCCAATGCATGGGAATTTTTTCGAAAATAACGAATATAAATTGATAAAAATTAGACAAAGAAATTTAAACTGAAATACATAATGAGAAATAAAATTTTAATAAATTGTTTTAATAGAAATTTTGACGAAAAAATTTGTATACAGAGAAAATGCAATATAGAAATGTATTTTGTAAATTGTATATAAGATAACAAATTGTATTATGATAAAAAACATTCCATATATATGTATATATACATTCCATATATATTTTATATAACATTCCATATATATATATATATATATATATATATATAGATTTATTATCAAATACTTCAATTATCATTACATTATAATTCTGAGGATTTAAGGAATCTAAGGAATTATATATATATATATATATATATATATATATATATATATATATATATAAATGTATTCAAAAATTAGAATATAATTTCATTTATATTTGATTTTAAAAAAATGTTTATTGAAAATATCAAATTTTATTACTGGAAGTTATAATTATCATTGGTGTTACAATTAAAATATTTCACTATCAACACTAGATTTAATTCCAGTAATATTAACAAAATAAATAATTTTAATAAATAATTCTTTGTTTTTGAATTGTGTATTAATTCAATCAACTATTAATTCTTTGTTGATATTTAAATTATTGGAAATTTTTCTTTATAAATTATTGATACATATCTATATATATATACCTATTATATATATTATGTATTATGTATTAATTTATCATAATATAAATATAATATAAATTCATTTAGCAATATAGCAATATAGCAAAAATATTGTTAAAAAAACAAAATATTTTCATTACTTCACGATTCGATTTATTGATTGCATATTATAGGATTAAAAAACTGTGTTGATAACGTATATAAGCAAAAGAATCCTGTTCAAAGGATTTTTGTTTCTCTAACATAAAAATAAATTATTAAAATGGAAACTTACGTTTTTTGTGCTAAGTTTAAATATGCATAGTAATCTATAACATATTCTAAAGTTGAAAGATTTTATAAAAGAATTTAAATAATTTTAACTGCATTTATTTCTCAAATAATTATTTATATTTACTTGAATTTTATGAAATACGAATAAAACAAATACGAATAAAAGAATTCAATAACAAATTTTTTATAAAATATAATTTTATAAATATTATAAAACTTTTTATTTTCATCCAAAAAGAAATATGTTTGATAACCTTTCTATTAAGATTGTCCTCGTTTCGAAAACAGACGTTTAACTTGTTCGGATATTATCCCCACTATTCATATTATTTGTAGTTTATAATGGAAATTCTATTCTATACATATATACATATAAGTATAAAAAATACGCAGTAACGATTAATTTTATATATATATATGTTTTATATCACACGTATATACACATACACACACACATATAAATAACAATAAGAAAATTCCTTTAATAAAAAATTTTTATTTTAAATACTAGTTATATTATCAATATTGATAATGAATTAATAAAATATTATTTTAAATATAATTTCTAAAAATATAATTTATTTTAAATATAAAAATAACATCAATAATTATTTTATATATGTATTATATAGATATAATATATATATATATATATATATATATTTATACATATTATTTGTTGATTATATTCTTTTTAAGCATAATGTTCTGTGAAAAAAAAATTTTTATATAATTTAAATATAATAAAAATATAATCATTTTTATAGCTTTCTATTTTAATTTGCTCCTTTTTTTCTTTTCATGAAAATTTGCCTTTATGTATAATAAATATATAACACTTGAACTTATTGATTTATCCTATCGTGCTACGATTGGACGACGTGTCAGCATCCGATTCTACATAAGAACGAACCAATGAACGAACTTCCTTTTTATGTGTGTGTGTAACCTACTAGTTAGGAGCGGAAGCATTGCCCAGTTGCTCGTTTCCGTCTTCCCAGTGCCTGTCAGCCATTACTGCTCTGCTCGCCGGGTCTTGCAGGGTAAGTCTATTCGAATATCTTATCTTTTTTTATACAAATTTTTTTGTCATTTGATATAAGATTATTACAGAATTAATATATTCATTTATATATTCATTTTATTAAATTTTTTATATAATTATTTTTGATCATAGGTGTAACTGGTACAACTGACATACTTTCCGAAAAATCGAAGATCGTTCCTACGGAACTGGTAGTGTGTCAGCAGATTCTTCCGAACTTTTGCCGAGATGTATAACAATAGTTATTCCAATCATACCAGGTAGAATATTTTAATTTAAATGATAACTTTTAAATATTACATATGTCAGTACCATACGTTATGAAATGTTAAAACTGGAGAAGTTTTTTTTTTTAATATCGTGATCTCCACCATTTTGTTCATGGATTCTCTTATTCGTCATTTTTATTGAATTATTATTTTGTGTTGAATTAATAAAATCACAATTTACGGAAGATTACTGTTCTAAAATATGATAAAAAGAAATTTACTTGTAACAAAAATGTATACTATTGAATAAGACCAAATGAGTCATGAAAAAAAGTAAAATGGCGGTGTCATTATCTAATGGAAAGCTACTGACAACCGTAAGATGAAAGTACATAAAAAATCTTTATTATTTAATGTTTTTATAATCATTATTATTAATGATTTCCTAAATTGTTATCTTTTTTTCATGTGATATTATATGTAATATGATATAATATGATATATTAAAAATTATTTTTTATTAATATACAATATACTTCAAATATAAATAATATACAATAATTATATTATCATTATAATAATATAATAATTTAATACCATTTAATATTCTATATTAATGACTTAAATTTAATATTAAATTTTAAACATGTTTAAAGAATGAGTATCATTTTATGAGAATTAGTTACAGACCCAGGGGAAGTAGAGATTCTACCAATCGTAATGGAGGGGGAACATATTGGAATAGACAACAACAGACAAACAAAGAGAAGTCAATTAAGAAGCAAGTCCAAAGAAGAACTCCTGGAGATTCACTGAAAAAACCAAGCTGGGATCTCTCTAAGTTACCAGTGATCACAAAAAATTTATATATTCCACATATCAATATTTTAAAACGATCCAGTGATGAAGTTAATAAATATCATATTGGTAAAGAAATCACTGTGAAAGGAAACAATACTCCTTCTCCAATTCAAGCATTTGAAGAAAGTAACTTCCCAGATTATGTAATGGAAGAGATAAGAAAGCAGGGTTTCGCTGAACCAACAGCAATCCAAGCACAGGGCTGGCCAATAGCACTCAGTGGTCGTGATTTGGTTGGAATTGCTCAAACAGGATCTGGAAAAACTTTAGCTGTATGTATTTTTATTTATTTTTTTAATTTTTGATTGCATTGTTTATTATATATATAAAAAAAATAAAATTTGAAATATTTATAATAATTTAAAAGAAATTAAGAGTTTAATATTAAAGATTTGATTGATTCTAATTCTTTATTATCACATTATGTCAATGAAATATATTAATTGATCATTATATTGATTAAATATAAAAGAAATCAGATTTCATATTCAAATCAAACAGATTTCAGTATAATTTTTTTGTACATATTTTTGAAAATATATATTATCTAAATCATTGATAATTTATCAAATAAATATTTTTAAATAATTAAATTTAAGATTTTTATTATTTATATTTTTCAGTATATATTACCAGCAACCGTACACATTAATCATCAACCACGTTTGAGCCGAGGAGATGGTCCCATCGTTTTGATACTCGCTCCAACAAGAGAATTAGCTCAACAAATTCAATCTGTTGCTAGAGATTTTGGTTCTTCCTCCTGTATTCGTAATACTTGCATTTTTGGTGGTTCCCCAAAAGGGCCTCAAGCTCGTGATTTAGAACGCGGTGTTGAAATATGTATTGCAACTCCTGGTAGATTAATCGATTTTCTCGAGAAAGGAACTACGAATTTACGCAGATGTACATACCTAGTCTTAGATGAGGCAGACAGAATGTTAGATATGGGATTCGAACCGCAAATCCGAAAAATCATAGAGCAAATTAGACCTGATAGGCAGGTATTGATGTGGTCTGCAACATGGCCGAAAGAAGTACAAGCTTTGGCTGAAGATTTTCTCTCAGATTATATTCAAATTAACATCGGTTCTTTGACATTGGCCGCTAATCACAATATCCGTCAAATCGTAGAGATTTGTCAAGAGCATGAAAAAGAAATGAAACTTTCAAATCTTTTGAGAGAGATTGGCAAAGATCGAGGAAGCAAGATGATAATTTTCGTTGAAACGAAAAAGAAAGTGGACGATATTACCAAAGCTATTAAACGAGAAGGTTGGCCTGCTATTTCTATTCACGGTGACAAATCACAGCCTGAGAGAGATTACGTATTATCTGAGTTTAGAAATGGAAAAACAATGATTCTTGTTGCTACTGATGTTGCTGCTCGTGGCTTGGATGTAGAAGATGTGAAATATGTAATTAACTTCGATTATCCGAACAGTTCTGAGGATTATATTCATAGAATAGGAAGAACTGGGCGTTGCCAAAGTGCGGGTACTGCTTATGCTTATTTTACGCCTAATAATGCTAGACAAGCAAAAGAATTAATTTCTGTTTTGGAAGAAGCTGGTCAAGCAATAAATCCACAACTGGCCGATTTAGCAAATTCGATAAAACCTGCATACGGAAAGGGCCGCCAGCGTTGGAGTCATTCTCGTTCTAACAAAGATAATAGTTCCACTGGGAGTCCAAGAAATAATAGTAGCCCGATTTCGAATAATTGGCAAAATCAACACGTTCAGACTACTCAGCACAGTAATGGTAGCAGTCAAGAAAGAACTGTGGTACGCCAGCAAAATGGATATCAAGCCAGTCGACAGAATAGTTTCCAATCTAATTATCAGCCGCAACAACATCAACAACAACCGCAACAGCAGCAACACCAACACCAACATCAACAACATCAACAGCAGCAGCAGCAACAGCAACAACAACATCAGCGGCAACCGAATACTTATACCAATGGCTGTCAAACAACCAATAGCTATTCAGCTAGTTATCAAAATGCAAATATTCCTAGATATCATGGAAGAACAGGAGGTTTCCAAGGAAATCGTTATCACAATCGTCAGAGTGCTTACAACACCAATCAGACACCTGGAGGACAAAGCGTATACTCTATGCCGCCTCCATTCATGATGCCATCTGCTGGCGGACACACAGCTGATTCCTCTATGCAAAGTCTCGTTAACAACAAGTTTTTCCAGACGAATCGTCCACCACCAAATACTGGCGCTTGCGCGTATCAATCGATGGGATATAGTCAGTTTCAAGCTGTGCCACCATATAGTTATCCTTATCCGCCTACACCAGTGCAGCAGTGACGCTTTTCAAGGTATAAATCGGTAAGAGTGCAGGCTAAGTAAGAAAATCAATTTTTCCTCTTTATATCAGGCCCATTATATATTTACGGTTTGTGTAGACAATTGGGTCTCTTTTGAATATATAAGTAACATAATGTTTCCTCTTTTCATTGTCATTTATTATTTTTTCTGGAATGATGCCGATTCAACGCATTCGACAAAGCAAAATTATTTGTGTTTATTCGAAGAAAACAAGAGAAAGCAGAGACAAAACAATCGATAATTTATTGATTTTATTGAAGTTATAAATATTTAAATTGAAACGTTTTCAAACATTGGAGAGAAAAAAAAATAAAAAAATTAATTATTAATTATTAATAATATTAATAATTATTAATAATAATCCGTAGGCACATTCCAGTCAAGTTTTTTGAAGTAGTAGTAGTAATTATTTAGCAATGATATATTGATATAATCATTACTGGATGTAGAATATGACCAACAAATGTAGACTTGTAACTAAGTGGTCATATCCTAAAAAGTAATTAATCTTCTTGAGATAAAACTATGTAAACGTCATTTAATGCTTTCCCGAAATGCACGAAACGTATAGAAGGGGGGTGGGTTAACGTTTTCATATTTGATAATTTATTTATATTTTGCATATATATATATACGTATGTACAGGCAACGCTCTTCAAAATGTAAGGCCTTTTGCATAAAAATTAAGCCGTACACCCGTTTTTACAAAGCGCACGACGAATATAAAAAAAAAATATCGTGTCCTCTGTTTTGTAACGAGACTGGGTGTTGTGTCTCTTTGATAATAGGGGAAAGGTATATCTCATCAAAATTAAAGAACTTTGATGGAGGATAAATCCAGCATAATTATATAGCGTACAAAAGTGAGTACTTCGAAACTATCCTGGGCCGGTATCTTTGGAATAAATTCAAAGCATAAAACCGGCTAATGGGGAAGAGAAAGGAAAACTTAAATTAAGCATGTAGTCACAATGGCTGTGTACCTCGGCGCAAAGTTTGATACCTTATTTTTATAATATATATCGAAAGTAATTTGTTGTTAAACCAACGAATGATTATACGAAGATAAAAAAAAGTAAGAGAAACATTGTTGTTTGATGTTTATGCAATTGGCCACTGAGTGGTCTTGTCCTTGCGCGACCGTGTACAATGTATATAGGTGCACGCGCAGGCTGGCCGCAAATCGAATAAAATTTAGTTGTACCTGTTTTTTAGTTCGCGCTCATCGAAATTCTTGCTATTTTTTAGGGAACGATTCAGACTATCCGAAAGGCATTTTTCTATTGAAACGTTTAAGAAAAAAAATATTGCGCTGCCGTGAACGTATTGAACGCGTGATGAAAGAGTTTTTAACTTATGGTATTGATCCATGTGTTGTATATATCGTTATGGCCATTCCGAAGTGGCTTCCAAGGAAATTTCACGTGATAAATGATACGAAAAATAATGAATAATGAACTCATGCCGCGAATCAGGCACGAAAACCGTTTATCGACAGCGCATAGCGATTTTTTGCGGGCCTCCAGATTACACTGTACACGTCACTACTCGAATAAACGAACAGCAAAGAAAAGAGCCAACAGAGAAGAATGCAAGACTCGAATATACACTCGAGCAAGGACTCGTTTGCGAACGACATTATTGTGATAATTATACGTAACGCTTTCGTGAAACGGTCTCACAGTTCGTTACTTAATTACGCACAGTAGAAAATGTTGTGAAGCAGTACGTGTGCACAATAACATTTCCGGTTGATTCACGAAACCGCGTCACACGCATTTCAAGCGGATTTTGCTCGATAAGAGAGGAAAAAGCTCTATCGATTCGTTTCTAGGTTTCCACATGGTAGTCTTTATATTCTTCTTTTGCTGAGCCGATAGATTGGATATTTCAAAATATATGGTGGGGTCGCGAACAGAAGTTAGGCATTCGCGGTATATTGTTGTCTTTGTCCTTTTCAACATTGTGAATGCTTATACGCTCCTACTGCGTTGATCTGACTGCAACATTGCGTTGTCAGAATGAATAGTGATATAAATAATAGGAAGCGTATGCTACGAGTATTGGACACTTCTGAATACTCATACATTGCGTACGCCCTCTATTAAATCATCTTATATTATTTTTGAAACTTCGTTTAATCTATGTCTTTTCATCGTTGTTGATCAGTAATTTTTCTTTAGTACACTAATTATCTATTTCTTCTGAATTTTTCTTAGTATGTAGTCTACTATATTTTGGCAAATAGCAGACTATTGTAGTGCAATTCTACATCTTTCAATTCCATCCATTGCAAGTAATGCATCTTTCAAGCATTTATCAATAATTGAGGCTTATAGATACATATATATATATATATATATATAGATACATATATATTGCTGTCATAAAAATTTGACAGATAAATTAAAGTTTCTTCTAAATATTCAGATAGCCTCAGAATTATAACCCTTTAAGCTGTACTGCATTTGTTCCCATATACTAAAGTGAAATGAAAATTAATGACCGTCGAATATGCATATCTTTTCTAAAACCAAATCTCTAACGTATGGTCATAGAATTTTCTTAGAAACTAGTTATAATTGAAAAAGTTTAAAAAAAAGTTTAAAAGTTTAAAAAGAAGAACGCAGAGCAAATATTGAAATACTGTTGGACAGCAAAGGGTTAATATTTTACATTTCATTTAACAGAACACATAACAGACATCATGCTTTTAAGTTTTTCCTAAACAAAATAAATGTTATAACGAAGTGCAACTTGCATTTTGAAAATTGATAGTGGGTGTACGCGTAGTTCTGTGATATGTAAGATGTAGCATATTTATAGATCTACCTATCGTGCATCATGATTAAAATAAGGAACGTATCTTATCAGTTTTATACGTGGTATACAAATCATATGATCCTAAATGACGTGTACTGCGAGAGCTGTCTACTTTAAGGAAAGAAAAACAAAAGTTGTTGCGAAAAAGCGAAAGATCAGTATTCCTTTTTTTTTTTTGTTTGCGTTTGCCGTGCGAATTCGTATATTGTCAGGGTAGAGAATAGGGAGAAGAAATTGGAATATGAAAACGTGTATTACTTCAGAGCGTTCTTCTATTCATGAATATCCAAGTTTTTTATTTCATTATGTAGTCTGATAAATTCATCTTCTAAGCGTATATGAAGATGTAGACACAAAGGTTCTTCATTTCTCTCTTTCTCATATATTGTGAAACTATTTATCTCTTTTTTTTTTGTATGTTTGTCTATTTTATTAAGATATAGTCTTCTAAATACTTACGTGTTTGTTGCTAACAAAGGGATCTATGAAATTTCAGTATTTTTCAGCTATGGGTTCTTTTTTGTTCTTTTTACTTCTCTTTTTTTTTATTTGCGTTAATGAACACTTATAAATCTTATGTTCATTTGTAATCGTATTACGTATAACGAGAACTGTTAAAAACATGGATATGTATTTTTCGTATAGTAGAATATGCGGTATACTTCATTTCTACGGTGCAAAATCGTATCTCTGAAGTCTACTTTCTCCCTACTAGTCGATATTCATTTTTTTTTTGTTCTTTTTTTTGTATTATACTCCGTTTTGTCGTGTTGTTAGGGAACATCCATTTCAGCTGTACACTTTTAATATAACTCTTAACGAGATCAGTCATCTCTAGTTGATAACGAAAGATTTCCCGGAGAGAAAAAACGAAATCTTATTCTCTTGTTGTTACAAAACGAAAAAGCGGAAACGAAACTAGTGTTCAACACTAAACTTTGCAATATCGATGAACTCGAATATCTTGGTCGATAATATTTCTAAGTAAACCGTACATATATTTTTTTATATCAGTTTTCAACAGTGATGGTAAACGTTGAACGAATGAGATGAGGGAGGTAGTTTTCAAGATATTTGTATGACACGCCTTCCGTCTGTTTAATTGAAGAAAAGATTCGAAAAATATATTCTCGTGAAATCTTTGCGCTTGCATTAAGAACACTCGTTCAGGTCATGTTAGTTGATCGATCGAACTTGTAATCTTATATTTATAATCTGTTGTTCGTTTCACTCGAAGAAAAAAAAAAAAAGAAAAGGAAAAGAGTCAATGAAACGATAATCGGCACAGTTTTTCGTGTTGTAAAGATCGACGAATAAAATGACGTCGAGTTTTACGTGCTGAGAAAATCGTTAATGACACTAACATAGTCTCGGGAACACGAGAGTACCTTTTTAACGATTAATGCTGAACGCTGTGATATCGCGTACATAAACATTTTTATTATTATAAACATAAATGTGCATATTGTAATGTTAAAAAAAAAAAAAAAGAAGAAGAAGAGTACATATTCTCCTTTATATGTGAAGACTGAATCTCGCCAACTTATACACAGGTTTAGCAGCCGCAGATACGTTCGTATACTGGATAGACTACAGATAGACTATTTGTACATTATTAATTGTAACAATATGTTTTTACGTCGGTAGTGCCGTATGTGGGGACGGTACTACTATGTTATAGTTCGATAACGGGTGCGTGTTCGTATTGTGCATTTTTTCTTTTTATTGAGAATTAATGTCTTCGGTGTGTCGTGATGAGAAATTCGCCAGATATTTCGCGTTTACTTTCCATAGAGGTTGGAATAGTTGCACGAATCTGGTTTCCTGTTTATTTCTTTCTTTTATTTTTTTTTTTTTTTTTCTACAATTTCGTTTGATTCCGATCGAAAAAGAATTCGATCAAAAAAAGGAAAGATATCAAGTTAAAAATATCGTTTGTATTTGATTTTCGAATGATTGCTTGCCACGTTTCACTTGTTTTTGATTTATCAATTATAGATCGTTCGTGAAATAAAGGGACATTACAACAACAACAGTACAATCCGTTTCATGATAGTTCCTATATTGCATTCTTCTTTGTAACGTGAATGAATTGCAGCTTAAATTTTTGCTAAGATGAGTCAAAGAATTTTCACACTTTTTCTCTGCGTATCGTTCTATTTGGTTAAAAAACTTGCGAATATTTTATTGGTGTAGTCACATGTGTGCATTGCCAAGTCTGTTATTATTATTATTATTTTTGCGATTGTGTCACAATTGTTAACTTTACCACTATCTTTCACTCAGTTTCTGGAGAAATGTACTAAAGATTGTTGATCGTTCATCAACGACGATTGGAAGTCGTGGATTAATCTCATATATGTAAAGTACATTTTTCTTTCGTTATGTAAGGTTTAAGAAAGAAATGGAAAAGTGAATATGACGTTAAGATTAATTTTAGGAAAACTAAATTTGTTACTATCTTTGTTATTTATCCGTAATATTATGTCGTTTTTTTTTTTTAAATATTGTGAAATAAGCGTAAAATGATTGTTTCCTATGAAAAGTGATATTGTTCGTAATATGTAAACGGTAATATTGTTTGTTTGTTTCTCTTTTTCTTTTTTTACTAATAATAAATTTAGTTTTTTCCTAATGTCAAATGTAGACTTGTTAGTGTATGCATGAATGTTGAACACTGTACACTGCACGACAAAATTTACTGTGCAAACTTTTACGAAACTGTGAAGTTAATGCAGTTTACGATTCAGATATTTATCATTTTTAATAATGCGTCTTTTAATGATGGTACATATTTAAGCCTGGGCTAATTAAAAAAAAAAAAAAAAACGGTACCTTCAATCGATCTTAATGTGTGCTGAGATCTTCGAATCAACAAATCTTATACATCTTGTTTAAATTTATATAATTCCATTAAAAAATGCGTCATGAGAATTATATCGATGGTAATAAGTGAGTGCAGAGAATACTATATAACAAAATTTCTGTAATGGCTAATGTATTAATTGATTTCATAATTTGTGTATTATGTTTAAAAATTTCGCGAAAATTACAAGATTTATTTAGATCTGCGTACACTATTTTCATAGTTATATTATTGTTTTATATATACGTATATGTCAACTTTTGTAATTACTTGTTAAACAATTAAGTAATTACAAAAGAAATCGTCTTCTTTTCTTTTAATGCAATTTAACCCTTTTGCTAAAAATGATTTAGATTATTAACATATTAATTTTTATTATAAAAATTTCGTACAAAGTTTGTTTCTATACATTTTCTAGTGTTAATTATTAAAAATATAATAATTGATAGATTATTAAAATTTTTCATCAATTATTCATGATTTTTCATTCGAATAATAAAAATTCATAATCGGATAAAAATAAATTGAATAAAATTTCGTTTCAATAAATAGAGTTCAAATTGAAAACTTATTAATAGTTCATTGAATTCATAAAAGTGAAGGGGTTAAATTCATCAAATTATTTTTATTTTAATATAAATGTTATTCACTGTTTTTCCTTGTGTGCAAATGTTCGCATTTTTCATGATTGTTCTCAGAGTAGTGAAGCATACGAATTCGTCGTATCTCGTCTTTTTTGAGAGCATAATATCTCATATTCAAAATATCTTCAAACGCGTATTTTTGGAGATTAAAAATTATTTGACCGATAATTTGTATAAGCATAATTTATGTGATCATTATCACACTATGCACTTATTTTTTCGAGCGAATCATAAAAATGAAAATGATCCTCTCAGAAATGTGAAATCGAAAAACGAAATTGAAAAGCGTAAAGGTGTTATAGGAATTACGCGATCATTGCGTGAAAAACGCAGTTACAGCACGGTAGACTTCCTGTTGTTGTAATACTTCATTTGTTGATGCGTTTGTTCTGAACGCGCATTAGGAAAAAGGAACGATATTAAAAAAAAATAAAGAAAAGAAAGTAGTTTGAAGAAAAAGCGCTAAAAAGAAATATAATATGCTAAATTGCAAAGAAAGAAAAACGGAAATGTTGATAATTTAGTAATGCGTAATTTTAGTCGTTTCTACGAGACCAGAAAGTTGAGAGAGTTCAGATCGCCGATGGTATCGGGAAAGATGTACATTAAAAAAAAAAAAAAAAAAAATACAAATAGGTATTCTGTAATTACGGCTTTATTGATTCATCGCGCCTTACAAATGAAAGAGCTCGGCCAACTTTCATCAAGATGTGTATGCAAAATTGCGAACACTCTTAGATTCGAAACGATAAAAAGAAAAAACCGCTCCTTGGTCGTCCTCGAGTAAATTGAGACAAGCGTTTGCTAGAATTGTTCGAACTGCAGCACAGAAGAACGGCATATAACTGTATTGCATTCTTGTTGAGTATAAGAATATGCAAAAGAGGCATGCAAGAATATATATTTGCGTCAATTTTATGTATAAAAATGACATTTATCAGTTCTTTATATAAATATGTATATGTATATAATGTATGTTTGCATATATATATATAAATATATACAGACATAATTCTAAAAAAAATGGGATATTCTATTAGGGCAATGCTGTCCATCAAAATTGATGATCTATTTAGCGCTTCTTTAACATTGTTATTAATAGACAAAGAAGCTAGAAGATTCTAATGAAAGAATAGTTACGCATGTTAATAATGTAGTTGTTATTTAATCGTGTTAAAGCCTGTGAAATAACAAAAGAAAAATAGAAAAAAACATAATTTTTAAGTTTTATAGCTTTAATTTAGACAGCATTGTTTTAGTAGATAGAATATTCTTGGTGAATAAAAAAAATGATCGCTTATCACATTATTAACAGATTCACTGCTCCCTTATTTTGATAATTTATCACTGTACTAAACTGTAAAAAAATACATTTAAAGAAAATAACGACAGTGTACAGTTATCGCAATGAACTTGGCAGTGAATGTGTTAAGATGACAAGTAATCTAGTCGAAATTATTCTGTCGTTAATTATGACCCTCGAGAGTATAAAGATATATTGAAACAAATATCTTTTTTATGGTATAACAATATTGGAATATTCTTCAAACATTGTTGTACTTAACAAAAAAATATTTTCAATTATTCAAATATTAATTTTTAGAATTCTGACGCAAGAAAAAAGAAAAATCAAGATCTCTAGTGTTTTTGTATCGAATAATGTTTAGACTCGACATGAAAATGTTATTTCAAAATGAATATTTTAGGAAAACGAAAGACCAGTATTAACAGTACAACTAGAAACAAGATTATGTGAATACTTTGTCATCGTTTTGCTTTCTGTGTTGTTCTCCGTCTTTGAAATAATTAAGTAAATGCAGAAAATACCTATTGTTGTCTAATCATGTAAGCCGTTTTACTGCAGAATTATTAATTTTTACGACCAAAGAGAGGTAACGCGAAAATGGCTTATTTTTTTTTCTTTGACCATGACACGATTTTCAAAAGCGGAAAGTATATCAATAGTTTATATGAGATGTGAATATTTTAATGCAATTTTCAGTGAGTGATAGAAAACAAGTGACGTTTGTTAAAAAGTACCTTAGAGTTAATTATTGTATGAGTCGCTTCTGTTCAAACAGAATTTATTGTTTTTCCGGTGTAGAAAGAAGAAAAAGAGCATACACAAATTATTTATATGCAGCGCGCAAGGCGAACAATTTAAAAAAAGGCGTAAATAATGTTAAATAATATTTCTGTATTCAAATTCTCTTCTGTAGGTTTCATTAAAGTGCATTTCTTGTATGTTACACAGTATTATGGTAGAATATAAGAATAAATACTGCAATAATACATTGTTTGTTTCTTTATCTTTTTTCATTTTATTTTACTTAAATGTTCTTATATTGTAGTGTATATTGTGTATATTACTATTATATATAATTCTATATTAGCAACATAAGCTAATGTAGAATGTTATATTGTTATAAATTTTTTCATATTTAAATAATCAAAAATAATATCTATGTGATATCAAATAATCAAAAAATCATAAAATTTTTTATTATAAGTAAATATCATTTTTTACTATATAAGTAAATATACAAACTATTTTAAAAACAATAACAATCGTTTGGAATTGAAGAAAAATTAATATATAGAAAATATTATAAAAAAATTTTCCAATTTCGTTCAATCAAAATTTAAAATCATACATGCTATAAAAGTTACATTTAGTCTGTCCCGTTATTCTTTTCTTTCTATTACAAATATATTTTGTTGTAAAATCACAGACAGCATTGTAATATTATAACATTAATTTATGAAGGTAACAACGTTCCATATACCTTCTTTTCCATACCTATCATAATAATATATTAATGATTATTAATGAGACCATGCATCCATCTTCTATTGTTTTCGCAATTTGTATTTTAAATTATAATTTTGAGACAATTCAGATATCTGAAAAATATAAAATATATTTTGAAAATATATTTTTCTAAATTGTTCATTTATTTCTAAATATTTTAAATAATGCATTTGAAATTAAAGTTGCATAATTTTGATATTTATTTTATTGTTATATGTTATTTTCTTATAACAATTTATAATTTCAAAATTATTATTAATTATTAGAAGAAATTATATAAAATAAAAATATTATAGATTAATTATATTTTTCACCATTATTTTCATTTTTTTTATAAAATTTGAACTAATTACTTTTTGTGTAATCCATGATATCGTTTTCATTTGGTATTGACAGTGCTTTGATGACTCGCACTCTTACCAAATTATTAGAATACACGATTAAATATGCATTGAGGATAGTAGAGGGAGCTGTTTTCACGATTTTAAATTCCTATCGATGTTCATGTTGAATTCCTCTGTCAGTCCGTTCTGAGACTTGATCGGACAAGTGTCTGTATGTCTTGATAGATGTAGTGCTGTGTATTGTGATTGTGGTGAGAAACATAACCTATAATAACAATAGTATTTTTAAATATTTATAATGTAAATAGAAAGAGAATATACATATATTCTTTGAAAAAAATATAATTTTCTTATTTTTAATTATTAAAATTTTATAAATCAAAATATTATATATAGAAATATTAGTGAATTAAAAAGTTACAATAATTGAAACAAATATGAGGAGTAGTAAGTAATATTAACATTTTATAATGTTATAATAGAAATATTTTTATTTATAAATATATGAATTAAATTATATTAACATTTTAGATTCAGATGAAAGTGATTATGAGAATGAAAGTTTTATTAATACAGATCATGATGAAAGTATTGAAGAAAAAAGGACAGATTCATCATTTTTTAGTGATTATTCTACTCATGAAAAACATAAAAAAAAGACAAATCATTTTATTTATACTACTTTATCAGATGAAACTTCAGATTTAAATGAAAGTGATTGCAACGAAGATTATTATTCATCTAATGAACATAACAATACAAGTATAAATGTTTGTATAAATGATTCCTCAGATTGTGATGATAAAATAAGAACAAAAAAAAATGAAGATGCTTATCATTATAATAAGAAACAAAAGATACATGAGGATTCAGGTGATGAAGGTAGTAGTCAAAACATTAATAATATTTCTATAAATGATCCATCAAGTAATGATGAAGAAGATATTAGAATAGAGAAAAATATATATGAAGACTCTTATCATTATAGTAAGCGACAAAAAATTCATAAAATAAAAAATAAGAATGAAAATGATATTAGTGATAAAAATAATTTCAATATAAATGAAGAATTAAATAAACAGGAATCCAAAAATCTTAATACTGACAAAGTTAAACGTATGATGAAAAAAATGGGATATAAAGAAGGATATGGTCTTGGAAAAAATAAGCAAGGTCGTTTAGAACCAGTTGAAGCTTCTAAACAACATGGACGTAGAGGTCTTGGTCATAATATTCCTGGGCTTGAAGCTTCAAGTCTTAAATGGGATCCTGCAGAAGAAGAAATAAAATGTAAAGAAGATATGGAATGGATAAAAAATCCAAATAAAAATTTACCTACAAAAGAAGAAATGCATTTTTGGTTACAAATAGGATCTAAGAAAATGACTATAGATGATGAAACTCATTTTTGTCATGAGGATATAGTTAGAAATATAATTAATTCGAAAACAGTATTTGATAATTTAGATGATGTTGAATTTCGTCGCGCAAGAACACGTTCTAATCCTTACGAAACAATTCGCGGTGCATTTTTCTTAAATCGAGCCGCTGTTAAAATGGCTAATATAGATAGAGCATGTAATTTTATGTTTACTGATCGAAAACATTTGGGAAAAAATGAGTTATTATATTTTGCAGATGTATGCGCTGGACCAGGTGGTTTCAGTGAATATGTTCTTTGGAGAACAAAATGGCATGCTAAAGGATTTGGTTTTACATTGAAAAATGAGAATGATTTTAAATTAGCTGACTTTTATGCTGGTTCTCCTGAAACATTTCATCCATATTATGGACCAAAAGATAATGGTGATGTCTTTGATTCTGAAAATCAAAGAACATTTAGAGAACTTATAATGAAATATACTCATAATAAAGGAGTACATTTTATGATGTCTGATGGTGGTTTTTCTGTTGAGGGAAAAGAAAACTTACAAGAAATTCTTTCAAAACAATTGTATCTTTGTCAATGTTTAGTGGCATTAATGATAGTAAGAGAGAAGGGTCATTTTGTTACAAAATTATTTGACATATTTACACCCTTTAGTGCTGGTTTAATCTATTTAATGTATCGATGTTTTGACGAAATTTGTATTTTTAAACCAAACTCTTCTAGACCAGCAAATTCAGAACGTTATTTAATATGTAAAAGTAAACGACCTGGAACAGAAGTTGTTATGCAATATCTTAATAAAATTAATCATTTGCTATTAGATAGTGATGAAAATAATGATGTTATACAATTAGTGTCATTTGACGAATTAGAAAAAGAAAAACACTTTTTGCAATATTTACGCACTTCTAATGAGTATTTAGGAAAGAAACAAATAATAGGTCTGTGCAAAATTGCTGCATTTTGTGAAGATAATACTCTTGTTGAAACAAAACAAGCTGATATGCGTAAAGAATGTTTAGCATATTGGAAACTTCCTGATGAAAGTAGAACAATTCCAAAACATATGAAACCAAAAGATAAATTAAATATTCTTGTTAAAGATTCTACATTTCTTTCTAATTTCGCAACTACATTAAAAGTAGATAATATTAACAATTTATTAAATTCACCATATGATTGGTTTTGCATGCCATGTAGTACTAAATTACAACCTGATGATGAAAGAAAAAATGCTACATTTTATATGAGTATGGGAAGAAGTAACGTTTATCGTTATTTAAAATATGGTTGGGTAGAAGTTAGTGATATTAATATAGAATTACCATCAAATACACTTGTATATGCAGAAGTTGTACATGAAATGAAAAGAGAATTTAGACATCAGCAAAAAGTACTTGCATTACATATCATAGATGCATTCATCTTAGGAGGAGAAGATGTTAGCCAAAAATATTTAAGAGAAAGGTAAAAAAATTGAATTTTATAAAGATCAAAATAAAATTTTTTTAAAAATATATTAGTATGTAAAATTAATTTTTTTTTATTTTTTATAGGCATGAACTTACAAAAAAATTTTGTGAAGCTTTGTGGAAACCAGAGGGAAGTAATTATGCTCGAGTACGAGCTAAAGAATTATTCCCGGTAAATTCGGATATATGTGAAAAATTGCAAATAAAAGAGCGTAGAATGAAAAATAATTGTCCTGCTTTGGTATACGAACTTCCAGAAACATCTTTGCATTATGATCAAAATTGTGATGATAAATTATATTTTATACCAAATAGTATAATATTTTTAAGAAGTACTGTTAATCCATGGAATCGATATGTCAGCAAAACACATCGTACGACTTATGTTTTTAATTATAAAACTAATGAGAATTTATTTGATAAAAATAGACCGCGTTCGGCAGAAGCGAATTTCATAGAATCTTTCAAAAATCGCGTTATTTGGTATTGGCCTAGTGATAAGTCACTTACCATGAATATATTTGCGAAATTTATCAAAGATAAGTGTAATATAACTTTACAAAATGGTTTAAATTATTAGTAAAACAAACATTGATAATAGAAATTCTCAATGTGGTATTATTAATTGTACCATTCGAATACTAAATTGATCAACTTGTTTTTTGAAAGTTTTTTAATTTTAGTATATTAGATATAATTTTGAAAAATCATTAATTTTGATGTAGTTGATCAATTCAGTTTTTATATGGCTCAATTTTTACATAAACAATGTATGTATAATAATAAATTTATAAATGTATATATACAATATGTTTCTTTTAACTGAAAATATAAGAAAATTTTGTGACGGATTATAACTATTAAAAAAATGTTTTTTCATGAATTTATGAATTTTTAATGAGAGACAAGTAAAAATAAATTGTTAGTTGATATCTATTTTTACATTAAAAAAAAACTCTTTATGTTTGCAAATAATATATATTAGTGTACAATAGTAATTAATAGATGTAATTATATTGTAATTATATTAAATTATAAATAATTGTAATTATATTCATACAAAATATTTGTATGCGTCGATAAATGAGTGTAATTAATCTTAAAAACAAATATTTAATCGATATAATTTGTTTTTAGTAAGAATAATTAAATATTTATTTGTGGCGACTGCTCCCATAATAGGATAGGTTTCACTATCTAAATCTATAATCCATTGTTTTCCAATTTGAACATTTAATTCAGGCCTTTTATAAAGAAATATATATCTTGTGTGCTCAAGAATAGCTACATATGAACCATCTAAAAATAATTTTAAATGAATTTATTATGTAAAATATTGTATATAAAATAATTTATAATTTGTCAGATTTGGACAAATTATATTTCAAATAGAATAAAAAATTATGAAACATAATATTTTAATTTCAATTTTCTTCAAATAGTAAATAAATATATGTATATGAATAAGGAAAACTTTTATTTTAATTAAAGATAATTTTGAATAAATAAAATAAAAAAAATATAAAATTTTATGATCAAGTAATGAAGTAATTCAAAGAAAAAAAAATTTCAAAAGAATTGCATGTTATTAAAATAATTATTTATCAAATATTTTATTTAAATAATGTCCAAATCTAATATTAATTAAAATAAAATTTTAAATATTTACCAGTAGGAGAAACACAAAATTTTTTATTACTTTTACTTGCTTCAACATAACCAAAACCAGGGAAAGTATAATAATGTTTGATATTCCATTTATTATCATTTACTTGGTCAGTAATCCATAAGAAACCATCATTATTATGTCTTAGACAAATTGCTTGTCCATTTTTTGTTTTATATGTATACAATACATGATTGCTTGTTCCAAGCATAGCTAAATGAGTATTTGTTTGTTCAACAAGATCAACTCTCAATAGGAGATTATCTTTTCCTTCAAGATCACATTCCTCAAGTTGTTCAGCATTAAATCCTAGACAAGGTTGTCCTTGTTTATTATCAATTTGATTTGTACACAAATGTGCTAACCTACATATGAAATAATAAATATTAAAATATAAAAATAATTTAATGAAATTCTTATTTTAAATAATATACTTGGAATGAATTTCAGTAGCCAAAGTTTCATTAGGTAAACATTCTCCACCAGTATCACCTTTAATTAATTCATTCCACATTAAACCATTTTCATGTTTATATAATTCAAGTTTAAATGTATCTTGTTCATATTTCCATGTTGTTAAATCTTCATCTAATCTGTATTGACATTGTCCTTCTATTAGTACATTATTATTTACCATTACTGATAGTTCTAGTGATGTTACATTTACTTTAATTTTATCTCGATATTGATTGTCTATTTTAAGCCAGACCGTTATTGAATCCTCATCTTGAGACCAATAATATCTTGGAATTTTTAATTTCTCAGTTTTCTTTGTATCTTTTTCATTATCAGTAGATTTTTTTATCTTTGGGGAATCAAATGTTATATAATCTTGACAAATGGAATGTAAGTATTTACCAGAGTTTTCTATATATACATATTCAATAGCACCATTTACTTTTAAAGTTTCTTTATTAATAAGCTCAAAGAATTGATCTATATTTCCTGCATTTTTCCAAGCATATGTCAATAATAAGAGCCTTGAAAATTTTTTTTCACCTGTACTTCTAATATCACACATAGCAATCATAATAGTATTTGTGGTATCTATATATCTTATATCTAATATTACACCAGGTTCCGCATTATTTAATGTGAAAGATTTAATATTTTCTTGGGCATTTGTTATTAATAATTTCAAACAATCTCCACCATCAGAAATTACAATAATATTATTATCAGTAAATCCAATTGATGGATTATACAAACGATTTTGCACATTTTTATTTAAATTATTAATTTCATATATTTGTTCTAAATTACCATCCTTTTTAAATCGCCATACAATTCCATTTTCATCTATATACCAGGATGATGTATCATATGGATTTTTGAATAAATGATTATGAAATGCGAATAATCGAGTTTCTAAGAAGGAATCTCGATTTGTTGTTAATTCTAACCTATATACGTCTAAAAATATAATTGCCTTTGTAATTGCATTTTATTTTAATAAATGATAATTATTTGTTGAAATAAAAATTTGTTTTTTTAATAATGCTTACCTGTTTTTAAACATATTTCAGTATCTATCGAAATTTCATCGCTACAAAACTGGTATTTTTCAAATTTTAAATTTATCAAATTTTTATTAGGACATAATTCAACAATTTTTGTCATTTTTTTATGTTTGTATTTTTATTTGAACATTATTATTTAAAAATGAGAAAATATAAGTAATTTAAAAACAAAATTCATAACCTTAATTTGTAACTTATTTTCATTATTTTGAATAACATTTTTTAATATATTGACCGTATTTATTATGTTTTTTATTTTATTGACAATAATTTTATTATTATTATTATATATATTCTTTAATTTTTTAATATCAACTATTTTTTATTTTATAACAATATAGTCAAATCTGACACCGACTCAATTACTCAATTGAATTGAATTGTGATGCGATCAACGATAACGATACATAATCGATATAACTATAATAATCGATATTTATTCAAAATTGAAAAAAGCAATACTATCGAAAGTAACAGTTAGTTTGAGGAAGCAGTGTTGAACGAAAGTGTCGAAGTTTTAAGTAAAATTTAAAGTAAAAAGTAAAGTAGTTAAAAAAGTAAAGTGATTGTGATGTACATTTATCTTATGTGTTTTTAACAATCGTGTAATATGAGATAAGAAAGAAATATATTCTTATTTGATATTCTAATGTGTACGTATTATAATATAACGTAAATTTGATATTATACATATATAAGGAGATGTTTGTAGGAATCGTTATTTAAGAGTATGACCATCAGAAATAATTTTATTGTTTTTTTCTTCCAGTAAATTATTTCAACTTTGCGTGAACATCTTCAATCAATGTGTACCATGAAAAATTCACGGAAATACTTCATCGATGGACTTAATCTACATTTGCATACGTAAGTATTACATATTTTTAAAACAAATTAAAATTTTTTTTGTATTCAAGAACTATCATAAAATATTTAATAAGGATTCGTTATTGTATATCGTTGTACATTAAAATTTTTTTATTTCGCATTATCTTCAGACTTGTGATGCGTGCGCACACAACATGGCGCGAAATTAAAAATTTTTTCATAAATTTGAAATCCACTAATCCAAAGATAATACCGATTCAATAGAATTTCTATTTCTTGATTGATATTTCGCTAAATCAGGATAATTCAATGGATATCCAAAAATTCTTCGATCCGGTAAATAGATAGATGGCAGATTGTAAATGTAACGCCTTGCAGAATCTAAAAAGTTATATATATAAATTCTCAAAATAAATAATATACTGAAAAATTAATATTAAAACTAATACACTTGTTATTTTTTTGTATTTTGAAGATTTACTTTTCTAAGATGATATTTAAACTATATATAGTATTCTTTAATTATTATTCGAATTTAGAATATAAAATAAAAATGATATTGCAACAATGATAGATTATTTAATAACAAAATATGCTTTTTTACAAATAATTAAAATAATACTGACCTGAAAATAAATTTTCGATTCTTGATCGTTGTCCAATATCATTTAGCATGTTTTCCTAAATAAGATGAAACTTATTTTAAGTAATTTTCAATTTGAAAATGTTAGATAGTGAAAATATTATATTAAATTTAATTTCATTTCAAGGAAAATTTAGGAAAAAGTGAACGTTATAATAAATTATAATTAATAATTTTTTAATGTAACATGCATCCATTTAATGCAATACATTCTATTGGTTCTTTTTGCATATTTATAATTCATGCAATATTGATTGATGCATTCTTTATATAGTCAAATTTTTTTTAATATTTACATTTGATACTATTTCAGTTAATTTCTTATTTTTATTATTTTATTATCTTAGTATTATCTGTAATGAAATATCTGAAAATGAAAGAATATTTTATTCATGCAACTGAATATTTTGATCAAATATTTCCATTTTATTAAAGTTGATTTATGTTATATCTTTCACTGTTATAGTTGTAACAAATTATACTTTACAAAAAAGATGTAAAAAAAATTCTTTATTAAAGTTTCATTTTTAATATAGGAGATAGATAACTAGTATATATAAAAAATGGAGAGCAAAAAAAGGCAATTTTTCTATATTAATCGTACAGAATCATGCAATGATTTTCAATAAAATAATTTTTTGAAATACAAGAAATTAATGACACTTAATCATGTTCTTATTCTGTGATAATAATCCTAATGTAATTCGCATTATATAATTGAAAATATTAAAAAACATTTTAATATTTTATTATTTTGAAATCTTTGTATTTCTTTTTCATTAAAATTATTCGCGTTAATATTTTGCAAAATGAATGCAAATTACATTTGCATTATAATCAAAAAGCAAATGACTAATCAGAAGAAGAAAGGATGCAACAAGCTATACGATAATACTGAGTACCTTTAAACTTCGTATTGCGTTTTTGTTTCATCGTGTTTCGGATTGTTGTTTAAGGAATCAACACTCTCTTCGACACTTATCCTAGACGAATTTTCTGGCTGAAAGTATCATATATTTTCGATTATTGTTCGTTGCATCCCGATCCCTTTTATTTCTTCGCATTTCTCAAATCGATTTTATGAGATGATTTCCTAATCGGTTATCGGATGAAATGATTTATAGGAAGAATGTATTTAATGGATTTACGAGGAATGAGATGTTACAACGTTTGAAAAATTGATTTCTTTAAGGATATTTTATTCGTTCGTATAACATAATCAATATTGCATATTTATATTTATATATATATATGTATATAAAAAAAAGGTGTAGGAGGGATATACATACAAAGCCGACAAAGATAAATAACAAATGTGTGTGATGATAATGGGTGTGAATAACATTGGTGTGTTACGACGCAATCAAAATATTAATGAATATATCCAACAAAATCCGAACATAGTTTATGAAATCGAATCTGTCTTTGAAATAAAAATTTTTCTTTAGCTTAATAAAATTGAATGACAATTTGATTAATTTAAAAATTATAAAGAAAAGAGAAAAGAATAATAAAATTTAATTTTCATTTCTTAATTTGATTTATAAAAAAATTTCTAAATCTTTGAATTACAGATTTTGTTGAAATTTTGAACACTGATATATATTTTGTTTAGAAAATTAAATATTCAATTTTATAATTTATAATATTTTTTTAAAGCTCTATCAATGTTTAGATCTTCAACAAAATCAATAATCTGAACATTTTGCATTTATTATTATACAGATATGATATGTACTTTGAGATCTTTAAAAAATAGATTTGCTATTTCTTTCAAATTATATCAACTGATTCGTATTTCAAGGACAGATATCTATCTATTCAAGAAATAACTTCTCGATGTTTTTCTTACCGACTTGACAAAATCATTATCATCAGTACGTTCTGTTTTTTGATGTATCTCCTCCTCGTCTGTATTTTGTTCTTTAAATTCATCTTCATCTTCATCTTCATCTTCTTCATCTGGTTCCTCTTCTTCGCATTCTTCCAGTTCAGGTTCCTCCTGTAGATCTTCCATTGACTGGAAATAGATCGATTTGCGATAAATAAATTGAAATAAAATTTATTTTTCATTGTTTTAATTATTTTTTTTCTAATTCTTTCATAATTTATCTTTCATACGTATACGTTCGATGTTCACAAAATATGTCTATACAAAATATATCTATATAGTGTATAGTTATTTCTAGTAGTTAAATTCAATTCTGTTTGTTTTATTCTAATTTTTCTTTTTAATCTTCATTTTAATTTCAGGATGTATATTTCAGCATGGTACAATCCTGTATTTAATTGAGTTTATTTCATCATATCTTAGTTTTTTTGGATTTTACTTTTATACATTCGATGTATTTAGAAAATATCTATAAGGGTGTATAATTTGAATATGGTACGATCCTATAGATTTTATACGAGAGAATAAAACGAAAATAAAAAATTAGGTTCGTTTTATATCTCAGTTTTGAGACAATTGAATTTGGAAATCCGTCGTGTAGGAATAAAAAATTTTAATTCGTATTCTAATAATCTCACGAAATTCATAATGATAGATAATAATGTGAACATCTTATATATGTATATTTTGAATTAATATTTGAACTTATCAAAATTAATCAATATAAACAAAAAAAAAATATTAATTTTTCTTCTTATAAATAATTCTTCATGAAAATATTCCTAACGGAATATCGTAATTGATTTATTCATCAATGGATTTTTCATTTATTTCAAATTTGTTTCAAAAAGGCTGAAAAGCGAGCCTGCAAAGTAGACAACGATCAAATTATTAAAACATCCAATCACCGATTCAATCATCGTTCTCTTCCTTAAATTCGTATATAGATATCATAAATTTTCATTTGAAAAATCTATTCAGCAGGCTTACTTTAAACTTAATATAGATAATTTTTATAAAAAAAAGAAAAAATCTTTACGAATGGATTCAGTTTCGGAGATTTAGTGATGATGCCTGTATTTACCCCTAGGAGCTCCTTCTTCTCTGGTTCTTCATCTGCTATAAAAAAATTATAATTATAAATTCGAATCCTCTTTTCACAAACGACATATATCTATACATGTATATATATCTGGACCGAATTTTTTTTCCCACCAAACGATTGATCGATATTTCAAAATGAGCCTACCTATGATATGAACTCTTTTATCGTTAATCAACTCTTTCGACTCCGCGTTGGCCAACGGTTTATACTCCTTGACCGCGGCCTTCATGTGCGTGCCGTTCGGTCTTTTCTCGTCCTCGGCCACGTTCTTGAACCCGACCGTTTTCACGCCACCCGTTAATGGATCCGTGTACTGTTGCGATTGCCACCTCTGGGATCCGGGCGCGGGAACCGTGGAGGCGACGGATGCGCGTCTTCGACGCCGATCTTTCCTCGCGCTCCGCCACACCTCGTAGATACAACCGATCACCGCTGTCACGAACACGCAACACAACGCGATGAAGATGTAAGTACCAGCACCTTGCTCCTCCTGGGTCGCGTTCGTGTATTGCGATTTGTACGGTATCCTCTCCGGCGGGTCCTCCACCCACACTTTGTCGACACCCTTCGACATAAATTTTTTTTCCGCCCCTTACATATTTTTTCTTTTTTCTAAACTTAAAATTTTTCGCTTCGTTTCTTCGAAACTTTGAAAGTTTGCTCGGCGTTTTGTCACCATGTCATACATTATTTGCACTTTATTTATCAATCGTGAGATTCTTCATAAAAATTTAACGTTCCACAAGCTCTGCTACGTGAGAATCATAATTTCGTACAAAGGTTGATACATTTTTCGAACATTTTATGTAACGTAAGAACGTATCTGTCAGAATTCTTCATAAAGTCATTTCTTCATAAAAATCCAACGGTAGCAAGAGAATCTCAATGATAACCGATCGAAAGCTGGAATTGCAGGGAAAAATTCGAAAAGATTGCTTACCACGTTGCTATCGTTCTTGGGTGGGTCAAGGCCGTGCGGTTGGACGTGGAAAACAGCGCACTGCGCGCTTCTGACGCCGGCAGGCATCGTCGCCCTCACGGTTTCGCTTCCCTGTTTCGTAAATAGCATATATTCCTCGAGCGGCTTCATGTCCGGTCCCCCGTTGATCGATACCACGACGTCTACAAGAAGAGGGTATCCGTCATTTCGTAATCGGAATGTGGCTGACGATCGTTTTGTCTAACATAAGAAACACATGGTATTCTATTAGAGTCACGCCTCGATTCCTCTCTCGCTGTCGACGAGTTCTTTTCTCTCTTTCTCTTTCATTATTTCGCAATTTCGACATATCGACTGTTTCAAATCGGATGACTTTTAACGATTTTTTTTGGAACTCACTGCTCAGACAACCGGTGTATCCCTTGTACGCGCTGAATCGCGAGTCTGTCGTGTTCAGACCGCCTAGTTGGATCTCGGTCACCCCTGGACTCTCGTCCTCTCCGAGAGTCAACGCTGGGATCGGTAACAGCGTCACTGGTTCACGATCGATCTATAATTGAGGAGAAATTGCAGGTATCCTCGAATTCGAGAAACATTTTGTCATTTTACCAGAAACGTGACAGTGCTATTGTCTCGAACGTAGTAAATACTGTGCCTGGCCCCGTTCAAAAAATTTATATCGTTTAAACGCACTCCAAACGCGGATCCTTCTCTGTCTTCCTCGAAAATCAATTGGCCCTCTGACGTTAAAGCAACGAGCAAGTAATAGCTTCTTCTGAAAGGGGGAAAGGAAAAAAAAGTGATTTTAAAAAGAGGATTCGAGAAGTAAGCAATTCGAAATTTTGTGCGTAAAAGCAACGAATTTCCATACAGAAAGGGAGAACTTACTTATTTTCTGTCTGTAAAAGCAAAAGCGCTGTGGTACGTTGTCGTAGTTCGTTGGTTGAAAATGCGAGTTGAACTTTCACTTGGTTCACTTTTCCAACGAGATCGAACTCCCGTTGAACGACGCTCTCGCCACTGAAATCTGCCCCTTTTTCTAACAGAAAATAGAAATTCCTTGGTATCGTATCTGAGAATCGTCGCGAATATTATATTTAACATTCTGAAAAATTTCTGAATTGTTCCAAGATCGTATAATTTAAAACATGATTTATTTTTAAGATATTTTAAAAAATTTTAATAATATCAGTATTTATTATTGAGGACAGGAAAGAACAGGTAAAATTAAATCTATTAAATAATTTCTCAACAATAACAATTTTTGGTAATGTCCCTATAAATAACTAATCAGAAATAATTTCTATTAAGTTTCTAAAAATCAAAATGCATTTTGTTTTCAATTCATAACATATATAATATTATTACAATATTTATTGGAACTTATTTTTTCTTAAAAAATTCTCTTTGCGAAAAATTATCGAGATAAGATTTTAATACGTAGATAAATTTAATGCCCTTTTGAAAGAGAAAACACGAAGGAACTCGTTAATCCAATTTATTATAACACTCAAATCGAAAATATCTCACCATCGGCGCAATGCTCCCCGAAATACGACGTTAACTCGCAATTGCACAATGATTCCTGCCTCTCAAAATCTTCGGTGCAGATCCCCAAATTCTTGCAAGGCATTGCATCGCATTTCGTTTGGCAATTAGGAAGTATTTCCTTGCTACCCTCGTGATTGGCCTCGTTGGCAAGCTTAGATAAATTGACCACGTATTCTCCGATCATTAATCCACCAAGACAGCCGACGTACCCCTTAATTTGCATGTCCTCTTTGCCGACTCTCAGCAAATCATCCGGATCGAAACCCCCTAGATTCACCTATATAAGATTGCTGATCATTGCTGATCATTCGATTCGACTCGAAACCCCTGATATCTCACCTGAAAATAGCTGGTGGGCGAGGCTGGCGGCCTCTGGGGAGCTAGCACCTCTTTTTCCGGATTTATCCAAGGTTTGTTCGAATACGTGTCCAGTAATACAGGCGTGGCGTTCAATGTGGAATTGTATTCGTTCACGTGAAGCGTGGTTGATCTCTCGTTCCGAATAATCGCGATTTGGATCGAGATCCCTGTGTTCACTGAAAGTTTTCCAAGAAAAAAAAAAAATATTTGTGATCGAACAACGGGAAAGATTATTATTCTTGGATATTTTAATATTTTAAATTGAATTGAAAATTACCCGGATATTCCACAGTGATGTTCTTAATCTCGTTACCAGCGTTGAACAGATATACTATACTGGTGCCATTCGAGATGTAAAGATGGGCAAAGTTGTTCAAGTTGTCGTTCGCGTACAAGATCGACGAATAGGTGTCGTACGTTCTCAGATTGATTAGAATATTTTCCATCAGTATATTCTTCAACAGCGATTTCTCTTCGTCCTTTTCATCCGTGCCAAAGTAGTTTTTCTTCAGGAAAGCACTTTGCGAGGTAAATGTCAACGCCTCGTTGTTTATGTCTAAAGACAGAATTCAACGGACTTATTAGGAATTATTTCGAAGGAATTATTTGAAATTTATAAAGGAGTTAGTAGTTGAAATTGGAATTGGCAGAAGCTTACTCTTCTCGCAATAGTCGCCAAAATGGGCCCATTTGTTCTCACAGACGCATTCGTAGTTGCTCCACAATTCTACGCACCTTGCACCGTTCTGGCATTTGTTCGGTTGACAGAAAGGTTTGCAATCTTTGATGATCTCGGACAAATGAACAGACATGTAACTGTGAATGTCCAGAATCTCTCCGTTCACGACCAAACCTCGAAAACAGCCTATGAGTCCTTGCTGAACTGAAGAAGTTCTCAAATGTTCTCTGAGAGATAAAATCGTTTCTGATTTTATTGCGTTTTTATACGTGTGATGATCTATATAATAAACTTTTGCCTATTTTCTTTCTTTCTTTTCTTTTATTTTCCGTAATGAGAATTTAAAAATTTTTCACAATAATTTATACGTTATTTTCTATTCTGAAAATATCTTGTGTCATTGCTAAAACTTATTTTGCAATTTTATACAATTCTTCGAACGGTTTTTAAATATTTTATCCCGTGCCTATGTTAAAATTTAATATTTTGTCCATTTGATAAATATTTCCTGTTTAAAATTTGTTTATTTTATATTTTTTGAAAACCATTACATTTTTACTTCGATTTTGACTTTTCAAGATAATAACGGTAGGTAAAATCAAAATATTCAAAATTGATGAACAAGAATGTATTACATCTAATTGTATCGTATCATTTTTGAGACTAATACTCACGCAGTAGCTCCACCGATAAACATAGAGCCCTCGAACGGTCCAAACTTGTCTTCGAGATCGAGCATTTGAGAGTCGGTATTGATCATTAATCTGACGTGATAATTGTTGTAATCGATCCAAATCTTCTGCCATTCCCCGTTGTTCAATTTTCTTTTACTCTCCACCTCTATACCCTTTATAACACCCGTGCTCAGGGTGAAATTAAACGTCAATCGATACTCTGAGGTCAAAGCAACCATGAAAGATGGATAATTGTTTCTGATGGGTGGTTGATACAATAGAATAGCTTTCTCTCCAGTTGTTCGAAAACTGAATGCTATGTCGCCTTTTCTCCAACCTGGTACTTCGATGTACGATTGCGAAGTGGTGAATGTTACAACGTACTTTTGTGTATCTGTATAAAAATCAACAACGTCGATGTAAATCGTTCGTTTCAAATATGAGAATTTTAATCGAATTTGGAATTGAAATATTTTTTAAAAGAATATTTACTTGCAATATATAAATAATATTTTGATTATTAGGTAAAAATTTATTATTTACTCGTTTCGACACATTCTAATGGACCTAGGGTAATTCGGCCTTGTGCATCTTCCTCGAGATCCCTTTGTTGCAAGAATACCATTCCTGTGATACCCAAAGAATCCGGTGTTTCGTAATATCCTTCGTCGGAAAGCCATTTATCCCCGTTTCCGGTGAAATCGCAATTGCAGCTTAAATTTGGATTAATGCATGTCTTGTTCACTAAACACAAACAGATTGTCAATTCCTTGAATAATTTAATTATTCTAGACTGTATAATCAAAATTTCTTGATTTTACGAATCAATTTGGTATTGATCAAATGGAAATTTTATCATTATATTTTCCAAATTCATCACTCCTTTAAATGTTAACAAATGTTGAAATTTCTAGGTAAAACATTATTTTGCCAAATGTATATTTCAGAAGTTATTGAAATTAAAATGATATAACGTAATACTTTACACGGAATGATAATTTCAATCGTCTCGATCTTCGAATACGCGAAAGAATTATTTCGATTTTACTCACTTCCGCAAGGACAAGATCCTCTGTTCACATTTCCAATGTAATCCACGGTGGTTCCCTTCGAGTTAAGGAACCACGTGGCGCTGTGCAATTCCAATGGTGCCTTATAGCAATCGTATTTGACGTACTGACTGCAGTACAACGAGTGCGAGATCAATTCTTGAAGCATCTCAGCGGTGAATTGCCTGTACTTGATGTTGAACGAGAAATCAGACTCTGCGATCGATCTGACGTCGACTTGCGAGGGCAAATTATGTTCGACGATGGTCTTGGTCGAGTTTTCGATAGATTGGAACTCGCATTTGACCAGGGCAGGAGGAAATCTACCGTTACCGTCGATGTCGATTTTGTACACATCGTCCTGGGTGTATCCTAGCAATGCCAATTCCTCGCAGGTTTTTCTGAATTTAGCTGAAATTTTTTTCTCCTTTTAAAATTCATTCCGATTTTCCAACTCTTCTCAATTCGTTTCCCAGAATAATAACAATACTCGCGATAATTTCTGAAACGACTCACTGAAATGACAATTTTTCCCTACGTAACCGGTGTCGGTGCAATCGCAGCTGATCTCGTCCTTTTTCACCGAGCATTTCCCCCCATGCTCGCAAGTGTTCGGCCTGGTACAAGGATCGATGAATTGGCAATTGTCCAACGCTACTTCTCCCATAACTCTGTCGGTGTTCATCACGTATCTAGGCTCTATTCTCTCGTCGTTCACCCGTATCTCGCGCATACACCCGACCAAACCTATCCAAAAATCAAATATATATCGCTGTCACGTTAGATTTGTGAGAGAAACTTACCCGTGTTGTTCTTTCCACTTCCTATGATGACTTTGTCGCCCAGCTCGAACGTCATCGAGAATAATTTGCTCTGCTTGTTCCGATAATCCACCAGAACGCTGATCTCCCCTTTCGTGTAATTTAATTCGACCGCGTGCCAAGACGTGTTGTAAGGCGGAAACTTGACTGCAGTCGTGACAGTGACGTTTTCGCCCAACACCGGGATCAGTTGAAAACGGATTTCGTCGTTCATCAGTTGGAGCTGCGCATTAAAAATGTTTTAAATTCGTTAAAAAAATGTAAGTTGGACAATTGGAATAATTAATCAGATTTGAAAGATGTTCAACTTTGAATGTAAATTCGTAAATTTGAAGATCGGATGTGTGTACAATCAATAAGTTTACAATTTTTCATATTTTTACCGATACCGAATTTATTAGAATTTCGTTAATTCTTCAATCATCGAGAAATTATTAAAGAAATATTCATCCTCAATCTTTGCTTGTCACAAATTATTACGATATATTTTCATTACGATTCACAAATATTCATGAATCATTCTATTCAAAGACGCAACTGGTCGATGGCAGTTTCGATCGATAATTTCATTCAATTCAAAAACGAACGAAATTCCAACGAACGAAAATATATCGATTTATTCTATTCGACGATCAGATTTATTCAAATTTATTGTCGACGATCGCATTCACCGCTATTTTCACCCCAAGGTTTTCAAGCAGCCAATATTTCCTCAAAGTTGAAACGTACCTCCCAGTATCCGAGGCTACGATTACATTTCACGTCCCCAGACGCGACCACAGCCACCGGCTTCGAACTCTTGAAGTCGAAGTTCAATTTAAGGGAGTCGGTCCGTGCTATTGGCCACCAAATGTGGCTGGTCGCGAACGGATATGTTATTGGAATCACATCAACATCCGCCTCGTAGTATTCGGGCTCGAGCACACCGATATAATGCACCATGGGGTTGGAACGTTTCAACTCATAAATAATGGACTTGTCGTTGAAGAAAACGTATTTCAGCGAGCCTGAAACCGATTCAATCGATCTCCATCAATCTTAAAAATCGTATTTTAGAGGGATAAATGTATAGATTCACGTTTCCTTAGAAATGTTTCCTTTGGAAATTCTTTAGAAATTCTTTGCTGTAGATTTTAAGTCGCATCTATCATTTTTTGTTGCTCCTTTTCCTTTATTATATCTCCATGAAATTTTATTGAAGAAAATTGTAACGTCTTAAAAAAGGACGTTTTATTATAATTCAGCGATAAGAATACGCAATCTGATTTAAAGAAACGGATTTTTATCTCATCCCAATGTATGGAAAGATCGAATTTTAATTATTTGTCGCGAAGAAAATCTACCAGTTACTCGATATATTCGACACGTTCTCACCTGCGAAATTATTGTGCGACAAAAGTCCCTTCTTCTTGTGCAACTCCGGACCACCGCCTATATAGATCTCAGGATCGATGATCATGTTATAATTCTCACCGGGAATTTCGAGTACTTTAATCTCGTCGTCCAAGCTGACGAAGACCAAGGATCCGTTGTGGAATATCGTCAGATTGTTCCAATGGTTCGATGTGATATAATCGCCGAGTACAGTGGCGATCTTCGAGTTGTGGCCGAAATCCAACTCGATGTGCACCGATCCGTTCACTATGGAGGCTGCTACGTAGTGCGGCGTACCGTCGATTTCCCCGGAAGCGTAGAACAAGGCCGAGTCGTCCCATTTCGTCTTTCCAACGATCGAATAAAAATTAATTTCACGAACGAAAATATGATCCGTGATCAATCGATTTATCAAATACCTTGAACGCAAGGCTTATCCTGTTGACGGACGAGTGAACTCTGTCCTTCCAGTCGTAAACGCGGAAAGATACGTACGAGGAACCTCTTAACGTTAAGATCGTGGCCGCTGCAATGCATTCGAACGTTTATTTTTTATTGGTATTATGTAGGATGTTTTGAAAATTGATTGAGTTGCTGGTCATCAAAATATATAAGAAATTCCATGTGGATATAATTTTGAATTATTATTATATAGATGTAACGAATCTAGGAAAGTAATTGTCTACTTTAATTTGAAAAAATCTGCTAAACTTTTTCTTCACAGAATTCCAAATTTTCTTTCAATCCAATTGTGCGCAATCCCAATTAATTTTCATACGGAATAAAACGTGCGTCCTTTTTATAACAGAAAAATATTGTTGTATTGATGAAATGATTACGTACTATATACATCGCATCGTTCTCCTTCATACTTCGTTCCAAAGCAATCGCAAGTTAAACTATTATAGTGATTCACGCATTGACTCGAGATGAAACAGAGATTTTCTCGTGTTCTACATCTGAAATTTGTTGTGAATTACGATCAATGAAAACGAATATTATAAAATAACATAAAATAACATTCTTTAAGGGAATTATTAAAGATTATCTTACTTACTTGTCTATGCAACCCTCTCTCACGTTTTCGTGTTTTGTGGCAATCAGAGGTTGAATGGGCAACAAATCGCTGGCCGATTTGCCCGAGCTGAGAACCATATCTCTTATGCAGCCAACGAACGATTCTATTATGTATTTTACGCCGTGCAATCGTTCCTCGGAGCTTAACCCTAACGAAAAATCACGTAATTCACTATTAAATAATAAGGAAAATAATTCCATCATTTTATCTTCGATATCAATAAATATATACCAATAATCGTCAACCAGATCCTTATTATATTTTGCGTACAATCATTAAGGTAATATCTTTGGATAAATATCTCTCGATTGATATTTTGAAAATTCAAAAAATATATTCGATAATGTATTTATTCGTAGAAGATTTCAAGGATTTTAATATTCATCGAAAAGAGAGGCATTATATTCCTTTTGATCAAAGTTTTAAAATTCATCTTTCCATTAAAAAACTTGAAAACTCGAAAAGTGTCATTATATATTACCACCAATAAGGACGACAGACGCCAGTTCCTCGGACACTCCATAATTGATCACGTGTTCCAAGACTTCAAGCGTGGTCTCTTCTTGTTTATCGTCCACCCTGGCGATCAATTTCGCCCCGTGGACGTCGATCCTCACCAAAACGCTGTGCCATTCATCCCTGTTCAGCCCTTCGCCGACCGTCAGGCTGGTTGATCGTTTCCCGAACACGTGGACCACTTTCAGCTGGCCTTTCTCCACGATCACGTAAAGAGCATACGGGTCTAAGCGGATCTCGGGCCGATCCTTGACGCTGTGATACACCAGCAAACCGTGGGGCAATTTCGTGCGAAATTTGAAGGATATCTCGCGACACAGTCTGCAAATTGAAATCGTGATTATTACAGCCCAGGATTTCTTTCAATTTATTATCAAGTTAAGTTTCGAAAGAATGAATGTTCGGATTTGGATTCAATTTAGGATATTTTGAATTCTTGTTATTTGAATGCTAATGATTGATTAAATAGTAGAATAATTGATCTTATGCTTCTACAAAATATATGTGCTGGAAATAATAGCAATAATTCTATAGAAAATATCTATTTTAGGAAATTAGAATTAATCTATTCTTTTTTATTTTATTGGAACATTTAAAAAGTTAGGCTGTTCTTTACGATGCAATTTTTTGAAGATATTATAGCAAATACGAAATGATTTGAAAAATCTTCGTATCCCAATTACATTATCATCATTCTTTTATCCCTTTTCTTTTATTCCTCGTTAAATTTGATATTTTCCCTTTTCTTTTTTTGATTTCAAATTTTCGATCCTTGTTTTAACAAGGATTTTTCAATGTTTGAAGCAAAAAAAAAAAACTACCACTTGTAAACGTCTATTCATCGTTTTTTCTTGACAGATTGATATTTCGTTCTCCCGTTTCGAAATAATCCTTTCGCGCAAAGTCAGGATTACTCACCGAAGTTGAAACGGTTTTATACCGCTACCGTCGAGTTGAATAAACGTGTTGCTTTGGGCGAACATAAAAGTTTTCTCGTAGCCAGATTCCATGAAGGTGAGCTCCTGTCGATCAATTTTTCTGGGGTGAACTCTCGTTGAAAATCTTTCGTATCGTAAATTTTTCTTATTCGTTCGACATTTGAAACACGTTAAGTTGGAGGAAGGAAATTCATGGAAATAAATTTTACCTTTCCTCGTTTGTACTTTGGTACAGGCGGTTTCGTCGGTTCTGGTGGCGAAAACGTCGGCTGTGAAGTGATGGCGGTGGTGGAAGGCAGTGTGTTCGTGGTTGCTGTACTCGTTACAAATACGTTCCCCTTCGTGATCAAATAAGGCAGTGTGTCTAAGAAAACCCAAAATAGAGATAAAGATCTTGGCAAGATTCGATAAAAAAAAAATACAAAATATTTCTTTTTTTTTTACTAAATTTTTATCTTATCTTTACAAAGAAACGATATTTTTACAAAGATCTTTTAAAAATCTAATAGAGATATCTTGTTGTCGTTCGATGAAAATCAAATAAGAAACATGGTGATCTAATATCTCATCATTTTTCATCATTTTCTCGCGATATCTCTTCGTATATTAATTCGATAATGAAAATTAAACGAGTGGGAAAATTTATTTGATTCTCCTTACGTTCAGGACCACCCCCGCAATAATATAGACACTCGGCTTCCGAGTTGAAACGATTCTCGTTCCCTAAGCAGCCACCGTAAGAGAAAGTCTTGCATTTCCCTTCAGTCTTGATGAACGTCCACCTGGAGACGTACTGTTTGCACGGGCCTGGCTCGGTCTTCACCAGACACCTGTCAAGAAACGTCCTCTTCGTGGTGGTGAACGAGTCCATCTCGTTCGATTGATCGATCTCCGATGAATCTGTTAGGTTGATCGAAGCGATCGCGGCGTGAACGTTTGCCAAAACGAGGATCCTCAAGATCCATCTTTTCTGGTCGATCATCGTTGTTTCCTTGCTGAAAAATGAACCAACGTTTCCTCTGATGTTTCGTTTCAAATTTTCTTCAAATTTTCGGCTACTATTCTCGGAGATTTTTTCTTTTTAAAATAAAGAGAACGTGGCGTTATTTACGTTCATCGTATCGTAAAATAATTGGCAATTATTCGGAAGATAAGAAAGTAAAGAGATAAATATCGATAGAGGGTATCGATGGATATAGCGACAAGTTTTTAATCTCTTCACAATTTTTAACGAACAATTTGAGATAATTCTCAAAAATCCCAAGAAAGATTGGCTTAAACCGGCAAGGATAATTCCACAAATTTCATAATGTTAAATGTATCATTAATATCGAAATTAAATCTATCAAACTACTCTGAAACTCTCAAAAGTTCTCAAAATTCTCGAAGATGAAAGGATAATCGTCCTTTTCAACTTCCGTCCTTCCAAATTTTATCACTTGTAATTTTATCACTTTTATCAAAAGGTTAATTACGACACCAGTTTCGCTGCCGAGCAGAGAATAAGATATATCTTTTGAAAGAAGTCCCAAGTCCCCACTTGAAAAGAATCTCAAATTCCATCGACGCAAATTGCACTTCTATTCACACTTGATGCACCAAAAAAAAAAAAGAAAAAGATCTATTAAATCACTTTCTTGACAATCCCCTCTCCTCATCGTTATCCATTCACCATTAATATTCACCTTCGATATCTAAATCACATCTCCTCCTCCGATCACAAACAATCACTCTCGAATTTTTATATCAACATCCATCTCCAGCCTCGTCCTCGCCACGGATATCAATCCGTCAAGTTTTCCATGAGGAGCTCGATATATTCAACCCGCGAAAGGGAAAAACAGGTTGAAGCAAAGGTTGGTGGCGAGCCGCTGCTGCTAAATCACGTGCCAGACGACTGTCTGTGACAGTTTTCTGCGTCCAAACATTGAGGACGCACGAACCTTCTGCGTACCTTGATGTGCCGTGGTCCAAACGAGATCGCGACTAGCCAGAGGACAGGATGTGACGTCAGAAGGCCCCCGGCAAGCACGACGGCGGCTGCGAGTCAATTGTCTTCTTTCGCACTGACACACCGATAATCCGATCCCACACGCACGACACGCGTGTGCACACGGATCGTCATCACGCTTCGGCCACGATAAACGTCTCCTCCTCTCGATCACCACCTCGCCACCTTCTTCTCTCCCTCTCCCTTGCGCGGCCACTTTCTTCGTGGGCATCGTGAATCCCGGCCTATGTGGGGGATCGAGATGATCCCCCTCCCCCCTGTCGCTTCGTGGGATCGAGAAAGCTTTTCCGTTCGTTTTTTTTTCTTCGAGGGTTGAAAAGTTGATTAAATTGGCCAAAATTTTGGAATTTTGGGTTTATTTAAGAATTCTTATGCATTCGAAAACGCATGGTTAGTTATATTTAACGAGGCTTTTTGGATTTTGGATTCCAATTCAAGGAAATCAAGAATTTTTTCTTTTCGCGTGAGATTGAAAATTGAAAGTTAACTCGACGCGATCCGAGCACTGGGTTATTTTTTTGTTGGTTATCTTGATAATTGAATGTTATATTGGGTATGGATTAGGTGTAAATTATAGGCAATAGTTTTAATGTTCGTTATTTTATTCCATAGTTATTCAATAGTTTGTAGTATAAAGTTTATACCAACTTTTAGTTTCTCTTATTTATACTCATAAAATATACCGACAAAGTTTGATCAAAATTAACTGGGTCATTCTGTTACCATGTGCGATACAATAATATATTAAATAGAATAATTGAACTGCTGCAATTGTGTACATACTGCTGGTGAATTTTTTTACAATATAGTATTTTGTTATATAACATTCATAACATTCAGGTGGTTATGGAACATTGGTTATGAAACAGCTCCAAGCTTGAGTCGAGATTATGGAGCCGTAATCGAATTAAATTTGGGATGCTCGAACGAATTGAGATTGATCAAACATTAAAATTGAATAAAGAGCTGTCGTAGTCAGTGTTCTAACGTAATAAATCATAGTAAATTTCTCGTGTATCGATATTAATTCTCTCACTCCATTCTTTCTCAATTTATCTTCAAATCTTTGCGCCATTTTTCTTTTTGGTTCCAAAGAAAAATATAATAATCATGTTCCAACATTTCCAATCTTTTTCACAAAATATTTCAAAAAAAAAAAATGATATATATTTGAATCTTTTAGCGTATAAAACATAAATTCATTGTGAAATCGAACCTTGAAGGGATTAAGCAGCTCGAAAACTCTCGAAGAAAAGAATCGAATATCCACTTTCCATCTTCGTCTTCATCACTCTCGTCTCTTGTCCATCGATTTTCCTATTCTTTCTTTATCCGTTATTCCACCATCTCCTGTCACTGCTGCTGCTGCTGCTTGTAGCAACTAGACACTAATTTATTAATACCACTCCGACTGTTACTCTCTCTTACTCATCACGGTTTATTGACTTTCATTGCGATCCCGTCACCACCGACACGTTTTCGCATAACCCCTTTATCTCTTTAACCCCTAACTTCTTCGTACCTTCGAAGTGATTGGTCGATTCGAGGAAAGTGGAGGAATATCTCGATTTTCATTTAAAAACTTAGAAATTTAAGTATCAAAAATTTTTGTCAATTTCAATTATATTCCAGTACGAAAGAAGCTTGTTATAACGATGATTTTTTTGAGATTCATTATAAAATTTAAGATGTTTTATTTTTTCAACGAACGAATCAAAGGAAGTACGATTCTTGTTGTCCGAATTCGAATTAAAATGTTTCACGTTTTTGTCGAAATAAGGGCAGACGTTTCTTATTTTGAAATGGCAAGGTAGTAAGCTCTTCACGGGCACTCCTCCTGTTGTCCCTAGAAAATCGATATATCGAGCAAAACTGGCGAGTGGGTCATTGTAGTGGGCGGGTTTTAAAGCGAAAGCTCGGTAGAAAAGAAGAAAATTGCTGCTCTCCATTTACGTAATGAGCAATCAAATTTCGAGTTTTTTTCTTCTCTCTTTCTCTCCCTCTCTCTCTCTCTCTTTACCTGAATCCTCGATTAATTAATAGGAAAGTAATTAAGAGTTTACCTTCGATCTCGAGTAAGGAAATATATTTTCGATGTGGTTAAATGAAAAAAACGAACATTTATTAAATCTTAATAATTACTCGTTTTATTTTTTGTTAAATTGAGATGACATTGAGACTAAAAAATTACCTCGAAACAAAGTAAACGGAATGAAAGAGAAACAGTTTCAATTTGTAACTATGTCATTCCACTTCTCTGATCTACTTCTCTGTGCTAAGTTAAAAATTATTAAAAGCAAATCGATATATCTTAGCTCTTACAAATAACGATATGACTATTTTTATCCCTCCTCTGATATATCGTATTGGGTCATACATGGGACAATCTGTATTATTGTACATTTTAAATTATGTTATTTAATTTTAATTCTCTTTTACTTCGATTCCATTTTTTTTTCTATCAAACGGAATTCATAAAGTGGAAAAATTTATAGAAAACAAGATGAAATAAAATTCAATATTTAGAATATATTTGTAATTTTTATAGCGCAAGATAGAAGCATAACAAATGAAACGAGTATTGAGAGATTTTTATCATTCAAACACAAAGAACAATACAACAAAATTCTCAATTTCTTAATATCAATTCTTTTTAATTCGAATTATTCTATCAAACAAGCATCTACGAAACAACCATTCTCTTTTATATATAATTAACTAACTATAAAAATTCAAAATAGTAATATTTTCTTACAAAAAAAGAAAAACAAATTTCAAAATTTATACTCTGTATTTGCATTTGTGCCTTTAATTTCTTAAATTTAAGCGAAAAATTAATTTCTTCCTTATACATTAAAGAAAAGTAGACGAGGAAAAAGAAATAAATGGATTCAATGAACAATTGTGTAAAGTTTCATTAAAATCGGCGCGTATCAGTCACCGATGCTCCCTCCTAAGATCGGTTAATGTATCCGGGTCACGGATCTGTGGCCACTATATTCGAATACAGTCTCGATTCCACGAATGAAAAGCAATCCATTACTCATAATCCATCTCCACGCCTGGGACCGATTTTATTTAAGACGAGGGGCTCCGTTGCATGACCGGAAATCACGTAGGGCGCTACATCGATCTTATCCTTTGAAGGGAGACGATTCAATTTACATAAAGGAAGTTTATCTCGTAGGTGCCGAGCGTTGCCCGTGCATATCAATGAAAAAGGATGAATTAGCCAGAATCCAACGGTGAATCAATTCGATCTAACTATTGTTGGATGCTTATATTTTTCATATAGGGATATTTTACAAGGAAAATTATTGCTACATTAATTTCTACATCTTTGTGCATCATAAAGAATTTAAAATGCAACAAATTTGTATAGATGTACGTAGAATAATTTTTATGCTATTTATTATTAGAGTATGCATTTATACAAAATTTAATATACGTTAATATGTATAAATGTACAAAAGAAAGCTATTCATTATGACAAATGAAGTGAAAATTTTTATCTCTGCCCCTTCAATGATATTTGATATTGATATCAAAATATTAATTTGTATAAACATATGTTAATTATTATATGGCCGCGTCTTTAAACAGGTGATCCAACAGGTTGACAGAAGGAAATTGGTAATAGTATGAGTAAGAAATTATCGTGATTGCGATAATTAGTTGTTTACATTAGTTTTTTGAATCTTTGAATGATCAAAATTGCTTTTCTTTCAAAGAAATTTATTTACTTGTTCTGTAGTTGTGTTTTTATAGTTGTGTTTTAGCCACAGATTCTTTTTCAGAAACCGACTGCTCTATTAACTGAATTGAATCTTTAAAGACGATCTTCTAATTGGTGTGATTAATAATCGCCCGTGTACCGAGTAGCACGAGTCCGTGTACGTCATGCTTCAAAAATGTTCCTCTTCTTTGTTTTTCTATTTTTTATTTTTTCTTTTTCACCTTCAAGAACAGAAGAATCCAAAATCTTTTTGGATTTTATTTCTTTATTTTTGTTCAGAAGAATTAAATGGAGATTAAAATTAAATTCTTGTAGAATTTTATTTAATTTTCGTTTAAGTTGTTAGGATTATATATTTTGAGTTTTAGTTTTGTTCCTTCTGTATGTTTCACATTTCTGAGGGAAAAAAATTAAAAAAAATTTAATCGTATTCGTTTTTCAATTTATATCAATGAGAAATTTAATATTATTAAATTCCATCGAATATGGGATAAATATCGGTTTTTTAATGAAACGGTGTCTCACATTTTGAAAAAAAAGTGTCGAAATTGTGGGGAACAAAATTATTTGTCTCGTTGAATTTTGAATAAAAATTTACACTTTTTTTACATCCGCACCTCGTCACATGAGAACTTACCGAATTCCAAATTTTATTATTCCTATATATTCAAAGTCTTGACATCGTGAGAATAATATTTTAAAATTTCAAATTAATTCAAACATTAAAATAAGCGAAACGCACGCCTTTCTACCGAAATTACCATCATCAATTTCCATCATTTTCTTCGCGCACATAGGGTACTTCCGCAAATTTACAAATTGCACCACTTACTTCCTTTCAATCCCAATTTCCCTTCTCAAAGTAATCCCCAAACTTTCGTGATCACTACAACATCTCTACAAATATTATTCCCGCATCTACACTAATTACTTACACGTTTCAAAAATCATAGTCATGTAAAATCTTCACGAAAAGTCAGAAGAACAGTTTAAATGAATAAAAGCACTGATCATGGTTCACCAGCGATATGGAAGAATAACTTGTTTTCAAAAAAAAAAAAAAAACAATTCGTAAGTCGAATTTTTCTCTTCATCAAACGTTTATCGGTTAAAATTGTTAGGAGAAAGAAAGAATATAATTTTTTAAACCGTGTATATATATATATATATATATATATTCCGGTCTGTCGAAGTGCGCGACGCGACGGGATCGCGCTTACGACTGACACATTAACTCATTCTCCAAGCCGCCGTGCTACAGGCTTTTCCTCCACCCACGTAACCAACCGCGTATCAATTGAGGGTACTATCACGAGGTCTAGTTCTGTAGAAGGTGTCTCGGAAGTGTCCTGTTAACTCGTCAGTTCCTTCGAGAAACTCTCTTCAATTGGTTATCAGAAATGTTTGTCATCGACCACGAAATTACTGGCCATCAACAGACGAGATACAAACCGGATTATCGTTATATATTAATTTAATGTTATAAACAGAAATAATATATATATATATATTGTAATAAAATAAAACGGTTTGTTATCGTGGTATCAGTTTAATTTTGGATGTTTAAATATTTTAATAATACATCGTAATATAGAAGAATTGAAATTGTGGGATAATGTTTTTTTTTATTACAATTACATATGGCCATTAAAGAAATTTTTATCATTAATTTATTTGACGTAGTAAAAATTTGTAAGATAATAATGGGAAATAATCTATCAATTATATAGATACAAATATATGCATCCTGTTTCAATTTAAATTTCAATTTTGTCGACACATTTAATCGAAGCACAATAGTCAATTGTTAACGTTTCGATTTAACGATTATTATAATCTCTAAATTCGTCGATTTAACATGTTTAGCGGCCGTTTAATAAACGACGGGTGATCATTATTCGATAATTATTGTTAAAATGTTCGACCTACATATTATACGGTGTTTCATTTAGCTGCACATCGCGAAACAGCTATTTAGTCCGGTATATATATCGAAATTACTTAACTGTAATTTGTAGTAAAATTAACGGTGTTTGATAGCTGTCACGTATTACTCGTGACTTTATAACCTTGTTTACCAACAGCTCGATAAGAAATACCTTGCAATTCTATATCGAAGGAATTTCTGCGTTTTCCATTTACATTTGGTTTTAAATTAAGTGGATAGTGCCTCGTGAGGAAAATATAAAAGGATGAATTATGTTAAGGAAAGTATTTTATGACAAGTGATGGTGTAACCGTGACGAGTTACTTGTTCAACGAGGGAATGATTTATTTTTCTAACTGATATTTCGTAAATGATAAAAATATACGTAATGGTGCAACAGTCCTTGTACAATTTTTTATGCAAAGCACATGCAACGAATACATATATATATATATATGTGTGTGTGCTGGTAGATCGTTTAGTTAAAACCTGAAAGAATTTACAATGGAATCGAGAAAGTAAAGTTGGTGGTTTGCATACGTTTAAAATTAAAATTATACATTGTAGTATATTCACAGGAAGAGAGAGAGAACATTCATAAAAATTTGCACGATGAAGTCTGTGAATTACATTTAACGAACAAGTTCTTGACACGTTGCATCTAAAAATAAAATGAGATGTTAAAAAAAGTGAAAAATGATGGACGGAAATAAAGTGGCAAAGATGAGATGTGAAATTTTTACGTAGATTTGTGAAAATTGTTTTAATTAAAAAAAAAAAAAATAAGGAAATACCGAATGAACAGTATGAAGAAATTAAAAATATTGGAAAATAGAAAAGAAATTGATACGATCTAGTTAGGAGATATTCAATCTAGATGAGTCTTAAAGGGTTTTAGAATACTTAACATAGTTTCAAGGAGATGAGATTCTAAGAGATCGCGACTGAATTCAAACAATGGCCTTCATTACTCGTGTCCAATCCCTAAAATTTTGAGACAAGTGAAAATTTGGTGCATTTCCTCTAAAATATCTTTCGAGATTTCTCAACATCCTATCATTTCCTAAACAATTGTATCGATCTTTTTTATTTTATTTATAAACTAAAATTCAAACATTCACGCTGAAATCTTAAATTGAAATTTTTCTCTTATTCGAATTCTTGTAAAAATAATTATAACACTAACAACTTAACATATTTTTCTCGTATTTTTTGTCGTGAATGTACAGATATGTTCATTCGACGATTTTTATTCGTTACAATTGCTCAGCATTCCCAATTTTTTCGCATAATTAGAAACGCATCTCAAAAACAGACTATCAGATTTCGTCAAAATATCATTTCGATGAGAAAACTCAATATCGCTCAATATCGGGAATTGGACAACGCGATGCAACGAGATTGAGTTTAATTGCATGGATAACGTTATTCCGGCAGTCGTATATCGCGTAATAGAGTCGTTGACGTTGATTCCATTTAGGCAAAAAAAGTCCATTTGCCGATGATACGGTATTGCCGATATTTTATCTCTCCCCGTTTTTTAGTAGAATTAACTACGATAAGCAATATTTAAATTTTTGGCTTCGTTATTGCCATGCCAAATTTTTTAATACAAGTTTTGTATTTCGCCTGCAGTATATCGTTTTTAATTAAAAATATAATATGAAATTCATTCGAACTATAAATTAACTCTCTTTAAATCGTGTAACGAGACGATTTTATATCAGAGTTTTCATTATTTGAATAAATAAATTAAATGAAAACGTGAGAATGAATAAAAAGACACGAGACAATTTCGTGATTTGTAAATTATCAAGAATAACATGAAACGATAAATTCGAAATATTATATATTAGAATAAATAATAAATGAAAGATTATTCAAAGATCGCGAAAATGATCAAACTGGGATTTAAGGCCATTAGAGAGCCATTGAGGTCGTCAAAGTTGTTTCGATGAATGCGAGGATCATTTAAAAGTCTCATGAAGATCATTCAGGTCATGTCATTCTTGCATGTCAAGATCATTTAAAGGTCATGCAGACTTCTTCGAAATTTTATGATCGAGACCATCATCATCAAGTTCATTTGGAAATTAAACGAAGGCCATCGAGGTCGTGTCGCTGGATATTAAAATTATTTCAAGATCATATAGATTATTGTAATCGTGGATCTCACATTTTTTCCCTGGATTAATCAATTATAATAGGTTTCATTGTATTAACATCGGAATCTGTAATTATCTGTAATGCTATGCATTCATTTGCAAATATTGAATCAATTTATTGTTCGCTTCGTTCGTTTTAAGTTAAATTATTACGGCAATAATAATAATTTGTACGATATAATTTATGAATCTATTAAATGATGTGTTCATGGCCACGAGTTGGCTGACATATTATCTCTTATACTACTGTTTACGTAACTTGCGGAAAAAGATGATACAATGATAAAAAGGAATTGGATTCTAGCTCGTTTCAACAAATTACTTCAATCAAACAAAATTACGATAATAGTTTATTTGATATGTTTTATACGAAACATAATCTTATATCAATAAAATATGTTGTCGAAGAAATCTTATTTCGAAGCACTGGTCGTTGAAAATATATTCGAAATTCAATATTCAATATTTAATATTTAATTAGTTCAAATTTTGTCACAAAAATCTGCTTTTTATAAATGATCATATAATATAATCAAGTATATCGTGTTCATACTATTTTAAAGTATTGTAATGCTTGATTTTTCTGATAAAAAAGCAAAAAAAAAAACCAGATTGTAACATCAATATATGCGTCCCTTTCTTCATAGAAAAATTTTGATTTGAGAAACTTGTAAATAGTTGTTGCTCAGATAAATTGCCGCGACGAACAAACCTTCGTCATAATTTTAGGAGAATGAAGGGAAGAAAACAGTGAAACAAGACTCGAATATCGAGAAGGAACAATAATAATTATATTTATTACGCAGTTTACAGTTATTTAGGTAGTGAGTTGAGTCGACGAAACAAATGCTTCTTCCATTTTTTTCCCCCTCCCCCCTTTTTTTTATTTTTTCATTTTTTACCCAATAAACGGAACGCGCTGCCTCGGACATTAGACGCGGGGCAAAGCGTCGTATCTCCTTCAAGGAATAATACAATTCGTAGGCTGGTCCGAGAACGAAAGCATTTGCTATACTTTTTTTTTTATTCTTTTTTTAAGCGTAAGACTCTTAAAACTGATATACTTCAGTCGCATGCGCTATTAGTCCACCGATCGAGTGAAATATATTAAGGTTTCTTCGTTAAAGTAAATGTACAAATATAACTCGTTAGGAATTTCGAGCAATCACAAGTCTCGAACACTTCTTCTTCTTCATCTTCTTCTTCTTCTTCTTTTTCTTCTTCTTCACCCCCTTTCTTCTTCGCGAGTCCCCCCTCCCCTCCCTCCCTCCCACCCATTTAACACATTTTAAATCGAACCCTCGATCGCCTCATCTCAATTATTGTCCAGTAATAGACGTTAAGCTTTGTAGAAAATCCTATATCTTTCCTCCTTTTTTTCTTTTTTTTTTTTTTTTTTTTTTTATTTTAATCCCATAACCCATTCTATCGATCCTTCCTACTATTTCTCTCTCTCTCTCCCCCCTCCCCCTTTATCGCTCTCGTTTAAACGTAGCGCGCGAACGTTAATCTCGTTACAAGGAGAATTACTCGCACGTTATGTTTGGTCGAATGCGGGATTCATTAATGACTACGGCCCTCGCAACTTCCTTCGTGTAATCGGCAGTGTTGGTAATAAGTTTTTTTACACTCGTTCTCTGTCTCAGCCTGGCTTCCGTATCCTGTTTCTCTCACCATTTTTTAATTAGTTTGATTTTAATTAGTTTTATTTTTTCTTCGAAAGATCGACGAGCTTTCAGAATTTTAATGATTTTTAATTGATGACAATATTTTTGATAGGTAGATAAGAAAATAGATATATATCTGGATGATTCGGGATGAATTTTTTTTAATTTTGTTTTATTTTTTTCTTCGAAAAGTGAAGATGGAGCGAGAATGGAGTTTGATATCTGCTTGCATCGAAATTTATTAATTTTTGATTATTTTATTAAACTTTTTAATAAATATTGTTGCATCTTGATTTTGAATTAATTTTTTTAAGAGAGAAATATGTAATTTTTATTTCTTGAAAATTTAAGAAAGAATTAACCGGACCATTTTTAAAAATGAAATATATTCTCACACAATAATTCTGAAGTCAATTCGGCCGTATGATTTTTTTTTGTATTTATTCTACTCTCTGACGTGCTCTACTTTATCTTTCACAACTGTTTTTCCATTCTAAAGATGGAGTTGATGATCAAGCCCCTATGTCGGTATGGAAGATTCAAACAAGCAAGAATATATCCATGTGTATATTCTATGATATAATCATCAATATTCTGAAAGTTTTCAATCACGTTTTCAATTTCATTTCACAAGTATTCAATTCGACACGTTGCTCGCGGCATTCAAATATTATACACCAAATATTGTTACAATTTAAAAGAAAGAAAAAATTTTTTATTCTCTCAAAATTCTATGATAAAGAAGATGAAAATAATTTGCAAGTATATTAAATTTTAACGAGCAACGCGTTAATAACACCAACAATGTTCAGTTTATAAAATTTATAATATGGAAAAGAAATTAATTTCGAAACGCAACTTATAAACGCGATAGCCAACTAATATTAATGTTAATAATTATTGAACTAGTAAAATACGCTATGGTACACTTATTTCTATCATTTTTCCTTTACAAGGAAAAAAAATCAATAACAATAAGTGACGGTGTTACGTTATAATGCTTTTCGTCTCGTTTCCGCTTTCTCGATGCTTCCACTCGAAAGAAAAGGGGTACGTGATAATGATAAAATAATTCGATCGCGAAGAATGCTATAAAAGTGAAATTACGCAAGTTATTACAAATATTATCGCATCGAAGATGCTACATACAACGTTGATAATAAAAATAAAATAAAGATACTTATAGAATCGTCGTGTGGGAAAGGAAGAAATGACTACATATAAATCTAATCTAAATATAATAAGAAATATTTTTCTTCTCGTTGGTCCCCTTTCGGTACGAATTTCGTTTATAATCGATAATTGAAACCTTCTCGATATACGTTTATTATTATTATTATTTTTTTCTTCATAAATACTCGCTCATTTTACACTTTCTACAAAATATTATTATACTATATAAACGTAGAGAATTACACATCGTGCAACATTAAATACAATTTTATATATTATAAACTTAATTAAATGCTTACAAAATACAAAAATGGTTACAAAATCGTTTAAATATAAAAATCTAAAGGAGAAAAGAAATCGTTAAATTATTCAACGTCAAGATCGGAGGATTCGACTCGTTCACCGTTCACAGGCATCGATCTCTCGTTCCTCGGAAATAAATCGCTCGTACCGAAAGGGTTGGAAAAACGTTGAACACTGTGCCCTGTACTGCTGAGTATTTTGTCGATTTAACCCGATTCACTTAACTCTTTGCACTTTTCAATTGTTATTCTTATTCGTTTGCCAATAATTTCGACAACGTTAATGGGGAAAAAAGAAAAGAGAAGAGGAGAATATGATAAAACGATACGACAGATCAAAAATGAAAATTAAGTTCGACAGCATTGAAAGAAAATTGTGATTTCACGCAAAGGATGAAAGTGCAAAGGGCTCGATCATGCATGCTGTAGAAAATTCGTTTCGCCTCGAATAAATCGTGAGACTCGCGGTGTCCGGAAAGTGCGATAAGAACAATCGATCGATAAAGAATAAATCCGGCGAATGATTTCGCGCCAGATCGTTCGTGACGACGAATAAATATACACGACTTAAATACTGGCAGTGGAAGATGTAATACAGTTATCCGCAGAGTAGGTACACATTTTTTTTTTTTTTTTTAAATATATTAAGAGGGAAACATTAAGAGGGACTTAAGTTAGTTTCGAACGAATCACGCCACCCCGATGAAAAACAATCGCTAAAAATCATCATCGTCGTCGACGCTCGATCATTTAAATAATCCGCTCATACAAAAATAATTACGCGTTCCTCTGTCCTCGGGCATCAAGGGGATTGTCCCCGAGAATCACTTTAATTATACGCTCGTTTCTCCCATCTAAAAAATTCGTTCATCTCTACAAATGGCCGCCCAATCTCTCGACCTGTTTTCCCTTTCAAACGTGACACCTAGATGGTGCGATTCGCACGATAGAACCTCGAACAACAGTACCTTAGGCCGTGGAATGAAAGAATCGAGGCTCCTCGAGTCGCTTTTTCGTCTCTCACTTGGAGACTTTCGATCACACCCTTCGTCGTTTCTTGCCTTTTATCATACGTCGCGAGAGGGAACCGTTTCAGATTTATTTTTCTAGAATTTAAGCCTCGAAGCTGCTCTTTTCTTTTCATTATTACTATTAATTTTCGTCCGATAGAAAATCGTATAGAACGTGTTGATGGTCGCAATTTTATCGATAACGTTGCAACGAAATTAATAATAAAGAAGGCAAGAAACACGCGATACGCTTTCCTTTCTTTTTACATATAACATATACTGTTTTTCTGCGTTAAATTATCCCATTATTAAATACCGAGAGGTTAACTCTTCGTAGAAATAGTAAGCTTAAACGATAATTAGAGAATAATTAAAATAGATAGTAACGAAACGAAAAACGGAATCGAAATGATGGAAATTGTCCGTTTGATTGACCATTTTCGATTGATCATTCGATGTTTGCTCGTGTACGTATACGTGTATGCGCGCGTGTGTGTGTGTATGTGTCGTTCAATATATATTATATGCCAGATACCGATCATCATTTTGCGTGATGCATAACTGCCTGTTCGAGAACTTGTATTTGTTACAAATGTTTACTCAGAGGACAATAGACCTAACACAATCCGTCGAGTTTTCACGATTAAATTGTGGAAAATTTTGTTCAAAGAAACACGAAAAACTCCTTACACACTGCGTGTCTTTAATACTTAACTTAGCGACTGTCTTTTACACATGCTGCTCGTTCCTTTCTAATCTCTTTCATTCGTCCCTCGCCGATTTGCGCCCATTAATTACAATTACAAATATTCAGGATTCGGAAAATAGTTGCGCAAAGCTCAGCACGCTTCTAAAAGCCTAAAGCCTTTCATTCCGTTTCATCAGATTCCCGGATGGAAGCTGAATTTCGAATTGCGGAAATTTCGATCTCTCAGATTAAATTTATCACCGAGAAACCGAAGCTTGCGCGAGATCGGACATACAACGAAGAATTTGAGAATTTAGGTTAACAACAAGGTTTCCCCTAGAACGATCATTTCGAAAATTCTTATAAACCGTGTTATTTATTTATTATTCATCGAGCTAATGATAAAATTCCCCTCCCCGTTCGACGAGACTCGAGAATCGGCGGGACACGGGTCGAAGGAGAAGGAGATTCTCTGAGAGATCGATAATCGTTAAGCGTGAATTCGTTACAAAAATTGATCGTATCATCCACTACCACCCAACCACCACTACCAATCGTAATCCATTAGATCTATTTCACACTGAGCGAACGATTCGTGCGCTTGGTATTGAAGGGAACAATGTTGGGGACACGTTTCGTGTCGTTTTTCCGGTCCGTGTTCTCTCCAACCAATTTTCCAACTGGCCGATCGTCGAGCATACGTCGATTAATACGATAATACTTAGCCCACGTATGCGTCGATATTTTCCCAAATATTCCTTAGTTCCATCGATCCTAACGCGCGCACATATATAATATCTTTCTTCCACGTTTCGAATAATAATATCACACTGAGCCGGCTGTGTGCTGTTTTATTTCTTCCTCTTCTTCTTCTTCTTCTTTTTGCGAGTGTGTGCATGTGTGTCCATCTTTTTCTTTTTCTTTCTCTTTCCTTTCGTTAATATTTTCTTTCTTTTTACTTTTTTACTGTTTTCATTCGGCCTGGCAGTCCCGCGGCCCCCTTAGACTTTCGTCACGCGTTCGACGAGGACGCGCCGAGGGGGACTCGTACCCACGGATCCGCGATCGACTCTCGCCACATCACCCGTTCGCGTAGAAAGTTCGAATTGGGGCACTGTCTGAACGGTTCTCGGGGGTTTCCTCTCGGTCTCGATACGTCTCGACGCTTATTTATGGAACACCTGTGGCGCTCGGCGTGTTTCGGTCCTGGCTAGTAGCATTTCCGGGTGCACGTGCATTTGCGCACCAGATCGACGTCCTTCGTGTACCGCATCCCGTCGGCGCAGATCAGTCGTACCTAATCAACAATTCCAGACGTTCCATTGTTGTTATTATTATTTTTATTATCGAGGTAGAAAGTTTAGGACGATAATGTTGTTTATCGAAAGAGAATAATGTTCGATTTGGATCGTTTACGAAAGGATTATTTGTTTATTAACTAAAAATGTTATTCGACGTAACTCGTACCTTGCGCCGTTTCGTTTTCCTCGGCAGACAGCAAGAGTTGCCACAACTACCCCAACACTTGGCAAGTTTTACCGGTCGTCGACTCCGACATCCATTCTCGCTATAATACTCCCTGGTGTGCTCCTTGCGACACGTCGGTGCTGCAACAGAAATATATATATATATGTAATAAAATTTCTGACACTTATCTCGACACCTACGCTAAATTTTTCTAATTTCTTCCTCTTAAAATACTTTTTCGATACTGCGAAATTACTTGTTTTCATTTATTTATTGTTAAAAAAATTCCTACAAATGAATCTTCGTACCTTTCTCGCAATACCGTCCTTGCCACCCAGTTTGACACCGGCACGTATACCCATTTCCGATCGGTGATGGCACGCACTGTGACCCCTTTCTGCACTCGTGTCCCGTGCACGGATCGGAAATTATCGTGCCAGGTCCCGTCATAACGATGTCTGCAACGAAAGCGAGCGTACGTCAAATGGTTACGCCGTTTCTTTTAATATCGGCCGGAATTATATTGAATATATCCTTGCGAATATTATTCGATAATGGATGAATAGGTCGGTGGATTCGTACCGGAATGCTCGTGAGCCATCCCCTCCTGTGGCAATGACTCCTCGTTGCTGCTGCCCATAATTCCTTCCGCTTCCACGACGTCTCGTGCCTCGTCAGCTTCTTCCTCGTTTGACATGCATCCGGGAGTTACGCGATGCATCTTCGCTGCATTGCTGAAGTCTACCAACTTGTGATTGATCCACATCTCCGAGATGCAGCCTTGAGGAGAGAGAGAGGAAATTATTTACATATTTTAACTCGATCAAATTTTATCAAAATTCTCACTGATCCCATTTATCCCAAACTCGAGGAAAAGTACATCGTTCATAATCTTAAATACTACATCGTGGCGACCAATCGAGACGTCGAACGATAAAACCGAAAAACGATTTCAACGAAGTAAAAGAGCAAGTAAAATTTATATCTCTGCACTAAAAAAATATCCTCTCCAATCGACGTAATAACGAGATCTTACCTTGAAAGCTGGTGATGTTCCGCAGATGAAACTCGGTAAACGCGACGTTGGCGACCTCCGGCGCGACGCCGCCAACGTACATAGGCGCGACGAGTTTCAGATATTCTTTAGGACCCTCGTTGATAATGCTCCTAGCCGCGCCGTTGTCGACCCTCATCGTGAAATTCTTCTTGATCGCGAGAAGCTCGGCCACGTGAGCTTTACCATCGGCGACCATTTCGTAACTGTACATCGTCGAGGTTGGATAATTGCCAACGTCGTACGAGACCCTTACACGGCCGTTGAACAATTCCACGGCAATGTGATCGCCGTTCTGGCCGTTGTAGAGGAGCACCCCGTTTTCCTGCGTGGTCGTGAACACGATGGTCACGTTCGCTTCAGGCCTCGTGCGTAGCGGCTCCAGCTCGACCAGCGAGCTGTTGTCCACGAAGCTCAAACTCGTCAGGTACTCGCATCGTTTTCCTTTAATCCCATTTTTTCAACTATATATATATATTTTCGTATATACGTATAACTTCTCGGTATCGTTCCCTACTTATCCCCTTACCGACGTATTCTTCCTCTCTATATTTTCCACAAAGTTTACGAAATTACTGTTCATTTATCAGTTTCGAAAGCTACATTTATTTGTTCACGTTTGGTGGTAACGATTGACAGGATCGTAAGGAACGAGTATCCTCTTTTCGAAAAAAGTTACTCACCGGTGTAGCCGGGGTGGCACTGGCAAAGGTAGTCCGCGGCGGAAGCGGGAGCAGGTTGGAAGCATGCACCGTGCTGACAGTCATGATGCGCGCACGGACTGGTCTGCGGGTAGAGCATGACTGTCGATGGTGCGGCCTCGCAATATCTCCCTGTATAATCCGCCGCGCACTTACACTCGTAATTGTTTATGCCGTCGATGCAAGTAGCACCGTTCTAAAGAAGAACGTTGGAATTATCGCTGGAGCAACGAGAAGGGGAGGTAGAAGGAGGATGTTTACCTGGCACATATGATCAACGCAGTCATCCAGGTTGGTGGAGCAATTAAGGCCGGTGAAGCCGATTGGGCATTCGCAGCTATAGTGGGTCCCGTGGTCGACGCACCGGCCCCCGTTCTCGCAGGGGTCGTGCCCTTTTGTGCAAAAGGGTATCTTCTCCTCGCAGTACTCGCCCATGAATCCTGGGGCGCACTCGCATCTGTAGGCTTGTACGAGGTCGACGCAGGTTGAGTTATTCGAGCACTTGTTGTCCTCGCAGTCGTCGACGTTGTTCTCGCATCGAAGTCCCTTGTACCCGGGGGCGCAGTCGCAACTGTCGCACACCGACTGATCGTCAATCGAGACATTGACCATGACCTTCGATCGCGGTATATCCGCCAATCGATCTTACGTTGCGCGTAACGTATCGACGAACACATTGCGCAATTTCGCAATTGCAATTTTTGTTTAACTCGCTTTAAATTACTTTCATTATCGAAACAAATATCGTGTTAGAAAGTATATTTTTCTAGAGTTCTCATATTAGAAGCGATCGTTTTTTAATTTAATGGCGAATGTAAGTAATAACAAATAGTGAATACTAGAATTTAGAAGAGCAATATCATTATTATTTATGGGAATTGGAGGGAATTAATGCTCGATTACCGAATTATAATCGCTTCGTCGATAGATCGTTACGTGTACGTTGTACTGTTCGGGGCTCACGTGCAGAGGTCCCGTTTTATTTATTCATAAAACAGTGCACGCTTTTTGTACGTGCAATTTACTGCTACTGAAACTACATTTCATACTCTACTTATACGTTAAACAGCGCTTTTACAATGCAAATACGCTTCTCCCTATGTATATTTCGGAATATACATCAACGCGCAACAATATTAACTCTTTCAATGCATGTTTGTAAATTAAAAAAAAAAAAAAAAAACCTATGATTATGAACCTACCAGATTGGTTTCATAATCATCGACTCGTACTACTAGAGAATGAAATAACTTGGTCAAATTCATAGCTCTGTCTATTCCAGCGACACGAATATTTCAACAGTTTTCACGATCGATGCAGTACAGCTACAATAGATATTCGATGCTATTGTCTCGCCAAATACTTTTTTTCGTGCACGTCTACCTTATCTCCGACCAACACTACTGCCTTCCGTACGTAGAAGGTTTGAAAGAAATCAATCGAGCTACAGCAAATGCACAGATTTATATATATATATATATATCTCCGATTCGATATCCGCGGAATTCTAATCCAACTACATCGTGAATAAATAAATCTTCAGAATTTTTTCTCGAAGAAATCCCAAAATCTTCACAAAATATAATAATAATAAATCCTTAAATTTCTATCTTCGGTAACAATTAAATGGACGAATCGAAAAAGAAAAAGAAGAATAAGTATTAATTTCGATTAGAATTCACCGCGGATCTCGATCTCTACGGGCACCACTGAACGAGCACATATAAATTAGACCCGAACGAGCTGGCCAAAAATATTCTCTACGTTGTATTAGTCAAGACGTTTGATACCTGAATCTTCCTTCTTCCAATACTTTACAAGTTCCGGTGTTCCCGCAAGGATTTCCATAGCACGCGTCAATTTTATGTTCACACCTGTCCCCATGATATCCTGGCGCGCACTTGCAACGGAACTTCCGGTCCGGGAGCGCCTCGCAAAATCCTCCGTTCTGGCATGGCGAGGTGTAGCACAGGTCGCACTTGGCCAAGACCTCGGCTGGCTGTTGGTTGGCTGCGCGGAAGAAAGGTCTACGATTAATGAGCAATTTTAGTACCCCATTGTGACAACGGGCCAAAAAACCATGAACTAAACAGACTGATTCACCAGGCCAGTGAGAAATCAAAAACATATGCACGTGCGATATACATTTTCGCCGATCGTTGGGTCGATAGCGGCCTGCTGATCAAAAATTCATCCTTCCAAATTTTTCAATTCCAATGACCAGGCTTTTTCCAAAATCTTGGGTCGATATAATTTTTCAAGCAATTTCTATTGTTTCGTTGAATTGAAATACGAAGATAATTAAACGAATATTTATCCTGTGATAACTATTTTAAATATAATAAAAAAATACAGTTGTTGATTAAGCGAAGACAATGAGAAATTTGAACGATAAAATATAACAAATTCCATCCTATTAGAAAACCATTCTTTAGCTATAAACTGATCTTCGACGCGGCAAGTATATGCACGCGTATATAAAATTCGCGGTTCGAATCAATTGCTCGAAGAAAACCTGATCCCCGCAGCTGGCCACTTTCGCCACGATCGCGATATCTGTCGAAGGAAATACATACTTTTGCATTGGAATGCGGTCGCAGGTGTCGTGAGCAACAGCTTGTCCCTCATCGCTGGAGGCTCCATGCATCTCGCTATACCTGCTTCCACGTAATCCTTTTTCACCCATTCGGCCAACCATCGCATGCTGCAGTCGCAGTAGAGCGGGTTGGACCCAAGAGCGCTGTAAACACGCGCACATACAGGATTGGTGAGTTATCGACAGTCTCAGGAAAGCAATGCGTTCGCTTTCGAGAGGGAGTACTCACAGGTGGGTTATAGATTGAAGATCCTCGAACGCACCCTCCGGGATCACCGATATGTCGTTACCGTGTAGAGACCTGGATTTTGAATGATCGTTATTGGATCGGTGGTAAAAGTTTCTGTACTTTTAAATTAATTTTACCATGGTTTATTTTTATAAGGAAGGGAAATAGTTAACAAATAATAAGAAAGATAAGAAAGATGGGTCGAAAAATTGCTTTTAATAAGTGTATCGATTTGGTATAGGAAATGAGGGATTTGCGAAAGATTTTTTATCACGAGAACTATCAGAGTTATCGAGACGAGAATTTAATTCTCTGATTATATTTTCTTGTTATATTATATTTAGATTTATTGGAACGGAATTATTATCCGTAGAGGATTTTTATTAAATTAATTTCGAATGGGTTTCATACTTTTTTCTTTTCCACTTTAATAAAATAACGTAATGTAAATGCCCTCGATAAAATTAAATATATTAAACCAAAAGCATTAAGGTTGTTAAAAACGTTAAATTCGTGTAATTTGGTTTTTAAACGTGGGAGAAAATTTGATTATATCGGAACATTTCGCGAGAGAATAAATGGTTTTTGTTCTGTTATGTTAATTTTACAACGTGAATATTCAACTGCTAATGCTCTGACGTTAATTTTATTTTAAAACGACGTTAAAATCGTACATACAGATAATTCCCTTTTGATGGAAATTTGAATATTCTTTATTGGATACGTACCAATAAAATGTTTTGTCTTATTGAGTGTTTTTACCGCGAAAATGTAACTGGTAACGAGCGGTTAAATTCGTATGGAGATCGAAGATAAAATCGAATAATTTGCTTTTTCGATACGTACAATTTGGCGTACCACTGCCAAAGATTAACAGAAAGTTTTAAATTGTTGTCATATCTTACCGTGCATCTCGTTACACATTCGTTAAATGCACAATTCAATACAATCATTATCAATTAATAAAACCAATATTATTAAACCAGTCATTATCATAGAATTCGTAACTGGTGAACAAATGATTATTTGCTAATACGATAAATCCGCCCCCCCTCTCCCTCCTTCGAAATCAGTAATAATTTCCAATGAACCTAGCGACGTCGATCCCGATAAATCGTTTCTCCTCGTAGCTCAACATGTACAATGATTCGACGAATTAATTATAATAATTACGATGATAAAGAACGATCGTTCCTCAAATTACCCGCATCAAGAAATTAATAACGCAAATAACGGAATAAACGCGCGACGATAAATCATTGTGTACGATTGTGATCGATAAATTGTCACGTCGTTTCGTTACACCATCGCTTTTGTTTATTTCATTATCGAAAACTTAATGCGCCATTAACGATTGCATTTCCCCATCTGATTCATAATGGAAAGGATTCGGAACGCTTTCGTCCAGAAAAATGATCAACTTTCGTTTATTGCGAATCATTTTCGCATTCTCTCCCCGATGATTTATGAAATCTCGATGTCGAAATAAAAGTATAAAAGGAACGGTATAAATCTAGCTATTGTTCGAGAATAGAATTATTGCGATTCGAAACTCACATTATCCGCAGCGATTTCAAGCCGGCCAGAGCGTTACGTTGGACACATTGTAACTTATTGTAGCTGATAATTCTGAAAATTCGTTATTATGCGTTAATATTTCGACTTGGATGATAAATTCGAGAGGGATGGAACGAATATCTTTTTGAAACGAGTTAAATTATATTGATCAACGATACAACGTGTTTAAGTAAGAATACGAGATCTATCTTGTTCTATACATTCCAAAGAAGACGATCTGTGCAAAATTGAATAGAACAACATCGAAGATTTTTTTAAAAATACGGTCCATTTCTCGAGAAAGAAAATTTTAATCTTCAGATAAAACACCAAGTGAAGAAAATCTAAACCTCTCTTACTCACAAGTGGGACAATTTGGTGAGATTTCTGAAGGTATCGTTGGACAGCATCCCGATCTGATTGTTGCTCAGATCCCTGAAAAAAAGAAAGGGAGGGAAATCTTAAAATCTTTCTTTCCCTTTTCCCCCCACCTCGGGGGAAACGTGTCGTCACACGTGTATTTTATTTACAGTCTAGTGAGAATCCTCAGGTGGTTCAGCCTCTCTGGCTGGATCGTCTTGATGTCGTTCACGTCCAAATACAGTTCGGTGGTTTCCGGCGGAATCCCACGTGGTATCTCCGTAAGCTGAGATCTCGAACATCTCACCACCGAGCCGGCGCAATTACATTGGGGTGGACAGTAATCGTCTCCTAGGCAACCCACGCTGTCGTCTGCGGTTCGTAAAGTAAACGATCGATCGTTAATCTCGAATTCGTGTGCCGATCAAAAATGAAAGAGAGACGACAATCGCCGATGGGAGCAGGATTATAAGAATTTAAGTTTCGTTGATTTTTAATTTAATTACACCGTCTATAGGATATCGTTTCAAATAATGTTAACATCCACTTGGAGAAATTGCTTAAGGAATTTCTTTGATAAACGCGAAGTTATATCGGGAGAAACAAATTGTTAATTTAAACGAAACGAAAAAAAACTCACTGTTGCACTTGAACTCGTGGTGGGGGATATCTTTGACGATCGCATCTTTCAATCTTGGTGGGTCGTGGCAGTGTCCAACAACGCCGGACAACGGCGTTTCGCGTTTTCTCAACCATCCGGCGAACCACGCGAGATGACAATTACACGACAAAGGATTGCCTTGCATGTTGCTGAAAATGGGAAGCAATTTATTAGACTGCTATTAATTATGCGCGCGTAAGCACGAAATATATTTTACGGGGGGGGGGCGGGGATGTCAACTGCGGAATGGAAATACCGCGCTGCTACTCACATACGCGTAATAATTAATGAATCCATATCGTTGTCTCGTTAATATTGATGAACCGTAATTCATATAATCATTCTATAATACTAATCCGATTAAATATTCGCGTTTTAATACGGCGAGCGCGTTATACTCTCCCTCTCCCTCTCTTTCTCTCGTACGAGAAACGGATCGTTATGATTATTGATTCTCGTATTTTACTTTCGGAATCGTTGTTTCTACGTGTATCGGCACGAGCCGTTAAAACGATTAATTATAAATTAACTTCGTTACACCGTTCAACGATAATTAAATACGTACGCATGAACTTTCTCGATCATATCCCACCGATTCGTTTTCACTCGATTCTCTACAACGTGATTATTACGTCAAGATTATGTATTTTAATGCTGTAATGTGTATCGTAATTATTTTACGACGATGATTCTGATTTTTCTTTCTTTTTTTTTTTTTTTGCTATTATAAGGAATAAAACAATTCTTATAAATGAACAGAGCAGAGGATGAATTCAAAATTTGACAATCTTACAGAGAAATCAAAATCAATCGATATTAACTTCATCAAGATAGACAGATTTTCATATTTTCCACCATATCTGTATCGAGCAAAAATAAATTTTTTCTATTCGATTCGAGGGAATAAGTGGAACGAGTCAATAAAATCTACCAATTTCGATAAATTCCGACAAGTAGTTTATCGTTTGAGCGTGCAGTATTATTTCGAAATTCAATAAACAATTTCACATTCGCCCGAGAGTATCGATTTCGCGTTTAAAGGAAAGGAGTCTAGTCTAGAAAAGAGATGCTGTGTCGTTATACGGTATACTCACATGGTGCGTATATGCGTCAATCCGTCGAACGAGCCTTGCATAACGCAGGTTATGGCATTCCCGTGCAGGTTCCTGTGAAAATCACGTTTCGAATATACATATATATATATATATATATACATACATATTTATATATACGGCGGTGAATACCGTTTTATGAAGAGACATAAAAGTTTCTACTCACAGGGTCTTAAGATTCGTCAGCCCGGTGAACATCTTGTTGTGAACCTCCCTCAGCCTGTTCTCCGACAACAATCTACGAAACGAGAGCTCGTTATTGCGTCGGGAGAGATACGAGTATAAGGCGTATGGTTACGAAATATTAAAGAGAAAAAGAGGAAAAAGGGTCTCTCCTCTGTAAAGGGAGAGTTTGGGAATCGATGCTCGTGATTGTACCGTGCTATTCCTATTCTTTTCTTTTTTTTTTTCGATGAAATAAACGAGAAAGGGGAATAATCGAAGCGTTAGAAAATTATTGTTCTTTCCCGAGACAATTTTGGAATTAAATTTTCTTTCGAGAAAAAAAAGAAAAGTTCGTCGCACGAAATTTTTTCTTCGTCCAATAGAGGAGAGAATTAATTTGGAAAAGTTAAAATGAAGAAGAGAAAAGAGAGAATTTTCGTATATATATATAATAATTTGAAGTATATTTTTTTTCTTCGATTCGAACGAAAATATTTGTCGTTTGATTCGTTCCTCCTTAGGGGCACGCGTCATTTCGATTCATGCCCCGCACTCGCCCGTACTAAAATACACACGGGAGTAACATCCCCGCCCTCCGCCCCTCCGGCTATCTAATTAATCGACCCATTGTCCCGTTAATTGCCTTTGAAAATTAAATCCTATTCTGCTTCGTTAAAGCTCGTTTCAAAGTCCCGATCGAGTTAGGCACAAATAACGCAAGTAATCTCGACTCGTCTGAATACAGACCCCCGTTATTCGAAACTTTCTCATCCAGAGAAACGTTTCGGGAGAAGGAAAAAGGAAAAAAAAAAAAAAAAAAAGAGAGGAAACGAACAACAACATTCGATGACAAATTAAATTACATCGTGGAATTAAAACGTTTTGAATTAAACGCTTTGCTCTATTCTCAACATTCTTTGTAAATTTCGTCTTCTAAGGAATTAAGATATTCTATCATCCGCGTTCAATTAATTTTCAAATGAAAATTGGATTATCATACACAGAGAGTACGGCAATTTCCTCTTACAACGTTCCAAAGTTTACATTCAAGTTTCTAATTAAGTAATAATAAATTTAGAGAGAAATTATACTTTGGAAATTATAAGAAGCTAAAACTTAAGGCAAAATTAGATTCGAAATACTTGTTTAATTTATACAAAGATTTCCTCGATAAATCAAAATACCGCTAAACTATCTTAAATTATTATAATTTGAACAATCTTTTGTTGTCAATTAAATTTTTCGAAAATACATCATCATCGAACTTTAATATACTTCTAAAACGGAGGGAAATAAGATAAAAAGAAAACTTACAAATCGGTTAGCTTGTGAGCGCCCTGAAACGAGGATGCCTCGATGCGCGATATTTTGTTCTTCCTAAGGTCCAAATGCTGCAACTCGGGCAACTTCTCGAACAGGCCATCAGCTTTGATCTTATCCAGCTCATTGTTGGCCAACAGCCTGGCCGAAGAAAGGAGACGAGAAAGTTAGAGAAGTCTATCTTTGCCGGCCGACACTCGAGCGGAGCAATTAATCGCGCTATAGGGCGTCGATCCATTAAACGAGCTCGAATAATTTATTTCGAATAATAGCTCGACGATTCATTGTTGGACTCCCCCGATCGTACGGGCCGGACTTTTGATCAGATAATTATCTTGTCGGCCGTTTGAATTAATTTTCTCGCGCCGTGGAGAAAACGAAGGGGCCTCGCGATTCGTCACGATCGACTGACCAGATCGATTCTTTCTTCTTTCTTTCTTTCTAATCCGATGATATCTGATCCTTTGTTAAAACGCTCGATTGATACAGTCTCGGTCCAATTGCTCAATTTTTCGATTAGTATTATAATAATTAATCGGACGGATTAGAAAGCTATAGCGATTGGTCATTCGATTTTCACGCGAAACGAGTTTTTTAAATGTATATTTTCTTCGATCGATCTAAAGAAATTTTAAATAATGAAAAATAGTAGTTTGAATTAGGATTACGATTTCTATAATCGCTAGTTGTATTGGATTGATTACAAGAAGAGTGTTATAATTCAGAGAAATAAAAGAGTTACTCACAGGGTGGACGTATAAATAGGCAATTCCTTCGGTATGGAAGTGAGCTTCTTGTTCGAACAATCGACGGTTGCTCCGTTGCAAACACATGGATCTGGACACTCTCCAGGCAGGATACACTCGCCCGCTCTCTTCGTCAAGAGCTCCTCGTCGCCTAAGTACAAACAGCCGGATACAAAATCTACTTCAAACAATCTGGTCTGATCTGCCTTTCCTTCTCAGGGCCACAGAGCGTCGCTCTCGTGAATGAATCAATGATTTAAGCGCTTGGAAACGCAACATCGTGTCTGAAATTGCTAATCTTAATTAGTAGAGCTATCTTTCCGCGACAGATAATGATTCTCGCTTCAATTGAAAGCGTACGTGTCATCATCTCGATAAATGAATACAGCAACAATTATTATAATTAATAATAATAATCATCGTTATTGGAGAAAGAGAGAGTTTTAATTAAAAAATAACATACAATTGTTAAACAATCCGAAATATCGAAGGGAATACTCTCTCGACGAAAATGTTCCATCTATAATATCGTTTTCATGTATAATAATTCTAAATTCGAACCGAATCTTCTTCAAATATCCGACTTCAGTGACTTTAGACGAAGAGGTGGATTATATCGTTACATTATCACTGCCAACATCGACGAACCAAAGCGTATAACGCGATGCTACACGCTGTCAGCTTTTACTCACGAAATGACACGTACTGTCACTGTTAATGGCCCTCAGCCTTTTATAAGGTAGAAATTGCGGTACCATTATAGCAGCACTCAACTCCAATTTATTATACAAAAACGTAGCAATGTATTAGGGAACTATCTAATCTTCACGAATATTATCAGGATGGAAAATGTGCCAACTTTTAACGAGGGACGAGCGAAAGAAAATACGGTATCAGGTTATTGATCGTGAAAACGTTAAGAGCGTTAGAAAATGGTCATATACTTATATATACATCTACCACGTTCTAAATAATTTCGAGGCTGGCTAGAAAGTTTTTCGAACAATAGTCCTTTTAAATAGACTCAAACTTATTGTTAAATAGATCTCTATCTTGAGAAATATAAATATAAATTTCTAAGTATAATCATCTCCGTTTAGACAGGTTCAATAATTAGATAATTCAAATTGGGTTAGGTTTGGCTTAAGTTTAGGTTAAATTCAGATTAGCTTATTTCTCAGTTCAAATTGGGTCAAGTTGGCAAAGTAAACAGGAGCATCGCTGCATTCTGCAATCTTGGTGCGCAAGTTTCGAACATAATCTTGGACAAACTGTTTTCTTTAATCGTCCTAATCCCAGTTGTACGTAAGTAGAGACGATTCTTACGTTACTCGTTTCGCAAGTTTCGCAAGTGTTCTACATTTTATCGATTCTAATTACGAGAATGAGGAGAGATGGAGGAAGGAAGACCCAGTGGAGAAAGTGGGCACGCGACACCGCGTGTAGACCGTTATTAAACGCGGGACGCAAATTACCGATATAATTACGCGCGTGTATCGCGGCGGACAATTTGTAATGCGGCGTATAATGCGATGATAAATCACCTGCGCGCGCGTACTCATACATAAACATATTCACCTCGTGAGCACCGTGACATTCAACACTCAATTAACGTGTGAGAGAGACGGAAAACGAGCGCATGGCATCGCGTCGATGCTTAATTTAATGATATCGCCGCTACTGCTGTTCATTATCAAAATTTATCGCGGCCGACGTTAACAAGGTAACCCCCGTTGCGAGCCAATCTTCGACTTCAATTAATCCCCTCCGATCGAATTTTCATTTTACAACTTTCCCTTCCGCGGTTCAAACACGTTTTCTTTTCCTTATTTGATATAACAAATATCGGATAATTTATTGTAACGATTCGATTTTAAAGTTTAGCGAAACGCTATTATTCTAAATTATCGAATAATTTGTTATTATGGTAATTTAAAAATTGACCGTTAGTGTATCTCTTGATATCGTTGGTATTAAAAGATTGAAAGGAAGTCTGTTGGAAAAAGTTGGCAAAATAGGCAAATAATGGTGGAGGATAGAAGGCATGGATGCGCGGAAAATTCTTAAGGCGGGTGGGAGATTAACAACAACAGGAAGACCGTGCTTTTCCTTCTCACGCCGCTATATTTCACCTAATTACACTTAGCCGAGCAGAATGTAATCTCGTTCTTCCTCCCTCCTCCCCTCCCGTTGTTTCGTGTGCTGGGAAAATGACACCGGAAAATAAACACTTGGCTGGCACGCACGGTGTAGTCGCGCATTATCGTAACGCCACGTTTCCGGCAAACGAGAACTTACTATCCCACCACCGGTGAATGTAAAATTTCCCGACGACTTTTGCAATTTTTAGGGAAAAAATTTAGACGAAACGCTTGAACGCTCTTTTCTTTTCCTCTTTGCGACCCATTTTCAGGGGAATTTGAATTAAACGGCGATAGCCTGCGCGATAAAAGCGTTGATGAAGCGTTAATTAGACATAATGGTAATAATCTGGAACAGTTGTCTAGGGCGATCCTCTTTTCAGTTGCCATCTCATTTCGCGATATTAAGATAACTTGCAATTTTCCTCGTACGTCGAACGAATGTAAGGAAAATAAAATAGATGAATAAATGAATTATTTATCGAATGTACCATTTTATAGAACGTAGGCAATGAAATTGTTAAATTGAAATAAACGTGTGGCGAAACAAACGAGTTAATTATAAAAACAATGGAATAAGATTTGTAGCAGCGTAGTAGATTGGAAATCACTGATCCAGAAGAATGATAATTTTTTAAGGAGAAAAGAAAAAGAACATTGCTGTTTAATACTTAAAATCTTTGAAGAAAACTTCCGATCGATTTATCGGACGGAAAAAGGAGCGGATTGAAAAATATTTTCATATATATCACTGACCCATTTCTTAACACGCATCATGAGCGACGATCCCTCTGTTCAGCCAAAAGATGGAAAATATCCTACTGCATTACCGACTCGTATATCCGTGTGTTCCGGCATTGCGTTTAAGAGAGAAATATGAAAGAAAATCGGGTCGTGCTTACCCTTACATTTGAACTTGTCGTCCCGCATCGAATCGATCTTCCGCTTCTGCGCCCTCTTCGGCGACTCGCACTTGGCTCCCGACGTCTCGATGGGATGCGCGTGAAGATACGCGTTCAGCCATCGTAGGTTACAGTCGCAGATGAACGGGTTCCTTGCCAAATGTCTGTGGAAAGAGCAATTTTTATCCGATAAAAATCCTCGACCTCCAAAACACGATTCCTTCGTTGTTGGACAATCGTGAAGTTAAATATATCAATACCGAAAAATTGCAATTTATATCGAGAAGAAATTAAACATCGTATTAAAGTCTTTTAAAAATTGCGTGCAAAAATATCTTCAATTAAATATTTTAAATTTTCTTACTGTAAATATCGCTTGAAAAAGCTTTATAATTCCCGAACAAAAACAAAAAAAATCTCTAGGAGAGATTTACGTTCGCAATGGAAACGTAGTGATAAAAATTTGAAAATTCCCCAATCGCGAAATATCTTTCCACCGCAACCATCCTCTAATACGTATCAATTAATTACCGTACAATTATCCCCTAATAGTCTAAAACGAATAATATCATTAAACGGACGTATAACGGGATTAATTCGAACAGAATCGAACAATTTGCCTGCACGTAACCCGGTGGAGCGCGAAAACGTTGAAAGAGTGTCAATCAGCGAACAATCGAGAGCTCGAATATTCCGCGAGTTCCGTGGTATACGCACAATCGTGTGTGTACCGGTGACACGCGTTTGCAATTCGATCCCTCCCTCTCTCTCTCTCTCTCTCTCTTTCTCTCTCCGTGCATTCGAGCGTTAAAGCCGCGGTAATTTGTATAAATTAACGGTCCAATGGTGGGATACAAACAGCGTTTCAATGCTTCGTAGATTGGCGAAAGTTCCATTGGCCAGGGATCTGATGTTGTTATCGTAGAGGGACAACAGAGTGAGGCTGGTCAGATCTCGGAACAGATCGGTTCGTATGCAGGATATCTCGTTCGCGTTCAGCAGCCTGAAAAGTTGGTTTTGTGTCGTCAATTTACGCCCCCCACTCTCGATCCGCCTGCGCTCAATCCGCGGAATAATTAAACAGTGGGTGAGAGCAGAGTTTATTTTATAAAATTGATTCGGGATTAAATCGGTAAGTCGAAAGAGCGAACGAACAAAAATTCGATCGAATCTATTTTTCGAATCGAAATTTTTCTTTATTATTCGTTTTGAATTATTTTCCTTGTTCCGTCGAATTGTATTGCAAAATGATCTTTCGAACAGGAATTAGAAAAATAAATATTCCTCCCCGTTTGATAAAAATTGTGAAAAACGAAATTGGATCGATTCGATCGAATTAATAAATGAGAGACAGTTGGACGAGGCAGTTTATGTATTTCTGAAAATTATTTATCAATAATTAAAAATCTTTTAACATAGACTTACAGTAACTGCAAATTGGTCAATCCTTGGAACAATCCGCTAGGCAATTCGGTGATTTTGTTTCCGTACAATACTCTGCAATTCGAGCAAAATTTTATTCGTGAAACATTCCTTATTTCGAGCAATTTTTAATACAATACGCACAGTGATTCCAATGATTTCAACCCGTGAAACGCATCGGCCGCCACCTTTTTAATTTGATTGTTGCTGAGGTCGCTGCATATGGCATCCGGGAATAAAGAATTAAAAAAAAAAAAAAGGGGAAAAAATAGAAAAAAATTAAACGTCGTCAGATAAAATCGCGTACATGGAGAAACATAAATTGGATTAATCGCTAACGTCACTCACATTCTACGCAGTTTTCTGTACGGGGAGAAAGCCTTGGGCGGAATTTCCGTGATACGATTCTGCTCCAAACGTCTGCGAATGATTGACAACATAGAGGATAAGTTAACAAACTTTCAGCTATTACTCGATTTTTCTTTTTTTCTTTTTTTTTTTTTTTTGCGCGCGTAGAAATTGCCACGGGAGAAAGGGAGAAGAACTTGGCGAGCATCAAATTAATTGGTTTTTATTAACAACAGCGCGACAATCATCGTCACGGTGGAAACGTACGTTCAACGTGTACACGGTTTTTCAATTATAATGCAATTAACCGTTTTGTAACACCGTGGATGTTTTATTTATTCTATTTATTTTGTCACATTTACCGAAATTAATTTAACAGAGACTGTATAGAATAAACGTAATCATATTTCATTCATCGAGCAATCAATTTCCTTTTTTCCTTTTCTTTTTTCACTAAAAAAATTTTAACCAATTCCGATCTTTTGAAATTTCGTTCAAACAGTTTTTCAGAGTTAAATTAACATCGAATTAGGAAAAGAAATTAATGCCAATGATTAAAGTTTGGTGGTAAGTTGAAATCGTTGATCCAAGATTCAGAAATATTCAAATATTATTCATCTCAAATTTGAATTCCATTGTTATCATTATCATACGATTTTACATACTAATTTAATTATATCGTTGTGATATAAAGTTTCATAAATGAGAGATATTTGGCAAATTCTACGCGGTGACAAAGTAAATTATACGAACAATTCGGTCGTGTCCTCCGGGAGATGAGTGGGTACTTTCGTCAAAGAATTCTCCCTGCAGTCGACGATACCATCAGCGCATCTGCAAGGATGCGGGCATTGCGGTTCTGCGCTGCACTCCGATCCCGTACGCTCAACCGGCCCGGAACATTTGAACTCGTGCTCCTGTTTCGCAAAAGATTTTCCACCGAATCGAATTACTTGTAAAAATTCGTAAAAAATAAATAATCTGGAATCGAGCATGACGAATGTTTATATTTAACCCGTAATATTATCGGATATATTTTATTCTGGCATTAAAAAATATATTAGGGAAAAGAATTTTGAGAAAAATTATGCATTGGGGGATTGAAAAATAATAATTTATATATTATGATTTAATTAAATTCCGCGGTGAATAGAACGGTGAATAAAATATCGTTCCTTTTGTACATTAGATTAAATACGTTCGATAAAATACAATAATAAAATTATTCAATCGAACCTGTACATCGGCGATATTTCGATCCTTCAAATGAATTGGAGAGGCACATTTTGTGTGTTGGCCAAGTCTCGGATAACTTTTTAAATGCCGAGAGAGCCAGGCCAAGTGGCAATCGCAGGATAATGGGTTGTCCACCAGTTTCAGCGTCCGCAAATGCGAAAAGCCATTCAACATTTCCTTCCCTAATGTTGTTAATTTATTATTGTTCAACATTCTGCAACAGAGGAACAACGATATATCAAAGTTTATTCCCGTTTAATTGTCGATTGTCGATATAATTACGATCATAATTATCCACTTACAGTATTTCCAAATCCTTCAATTCTCGTATTGATGCTTCATCGATGCAGGTTAACACATTGTTGTCGAGTAATCTGAATAACAATATTGGTTAACATACGATATGATAAATAAATTAAAATAGAAAATACTCGAAATATTTCTAGTATTCAACGCGTGAAATTCTGAATCTATTAACACTATTGATCATGTCTGACTAACTTGACTGATTCTACTTCATAGAGCATGCATCTTCATCGTTATTTCCATTATTAGGTGGTATTCGTGTTTATTTACAGAATATCCAATATTTCAATGATTTACTAAAAAATTAATTCAGATTCCACTTACAAATATTTTAAAGATGAAATTCCTCTGAGTGTCTTTGGTCCAATCGTGGCGATTTGATTGTGGCTAAGGTCTCTGAAATAAGATGTTTCATTGTAAAAATTGTCATTGAATAGACGATTGCCGAATTATTTCTTTTAAAAACAAGATATTTTTACTATGGCGTTCATTAGAAGAAAGTATTGCTAAATTAAATCGAATAATATAATTTCCAATCAAATAAATTATTCAAGATTTAATCAAGATCGTTATATTTTATACTCACAATAATTTATTCTTAACAAATATCATAAAATTTGTACTGAAAATTAATTCACGATAAGATTCTCCATTAATTTCTTCAACTTCTCGAGAATAATCGAATAGAAGCGTTCACGTCGATTAAGTTAAAGGGTAACGTTCGAGAAGACGTTCACGATCGATCGCAAGAAGTAAGAAAGTTGAACTAGTAATAGTTCGGTTCGTCGACCTTTTCATAACTTTTATGTCTTCGAGCGAAAGTTGTCTTATGTTTCCAATGGCGAGCAACAACACCGGTGTGTGCTCCAGTTTGCGGCCTGTGTCGGTCTCAAGTTCGTTCCGCTCATAATCTATTATTTAAAAAAACTTGGTCGAGTGTCAACTATTACGACCCTTCTCGATCTCCCTTCTCCGTGAAGAAAATTCTTTGCAGACAGTTCGTAACTCACGTGTGACCGTGTGCACGTGTACAAGTCACGTGGGTGGCTATAGGCTTCTTTAAGGTTTCACGGGGTCGTTACACGAGTAACGAGTGACCATTTCCACGGTCTCACGTGACACGTCCGTTTCCACGAAATGGGAATGTCTTTCAAACAGCGTCGAGATGTCGTTCGTACGAAATATGGACGTTATTAATATTAAATTAATAATTAATTATCAATAGGTTCGAGGAAGAGAATCGAGACTAGCATTCGACAGAAATGAATTAATTAATCGACGGTATATGGTTTATCCATATCGATAAGAATCGAGCATTTAAACGTACATAAAAATATTTTGAAAATATTTCTTCCACTTTGTAATTAATTTATAATTCAAAATTTGATAAAAATAACCCGACAAATATCATTTAGAGAGCCAATTATATCATTTAACCGTAACATTGGAATTAATCGTCTATAATCTCCGTAATTTAATTATCTACTCTATAATCTTAGAAAAAAAAAATATCGATCCAAGTATCTAAGCAAAAAGAGAGAAAAAAAAGGCGAAAATCGAAGAATTCGCATAGGAGAAAATTGTTATTGGGATCGCTAATATCAAAGTAACGCAATAATAAATATCTTCGAACATACACGTTAATATAATCGAGGATATTAAATTTAATTATACAATTATCAACGCTATCATTAACGTGTATTTAATACCGATACGCGAAGCTGTACCACATTCCTGATATTGACCGCGGGACAGGTCCCGTGAAATTAACCGGAAACTGTTTTCTTAACAGAAAATGCGCTTCATCATATTTATCGTCATAATTTCCTCGGTACGCGGCCACCATGAATAATGCATGGCAACGCAACGTTTTTCGAGTGGAACTCGCGCTTAACGGTAGAGTCAATCACGATAATGGATCCCTGGCTAAACCGGAGGTTCATTTAAATAGATTGCGTTACGTCTCGCGTTGCAAGATCCTCCTGTTCTTCGAGCCTTTTCCCCTCCGATGCACGAGTTGAACCAGACGTTCGCGATGATAGGTTAGAGGTCTTGCTTCGTTTCGTTGACCATCCATTGGCTTCGTAACCTGTAATTATGTCCGCTTAGAGGGACCATGGAGAAAGAGAGAGCAAGACGAATCGTCGTGGACGAGGCGAAGACGTTCGAAAATGAGGAATGGGATATTTTTCCCCAAGTTGAAGACGAAAAGAATTTTTTAAACCTTTAAATTTCCTTGTGTAAAATTTAATTTTGCTACACCAAATAAAAATCTTTGATGACTCTACGTGATTGATTGATTTTCAAATTTCTTTCCTATTTTTATCTATAAGTTTCGATTATTTCACTTACTCAAAAAAGTTTGATTAAACAACATTATACTTTAAGTTTTATTTTCAATATCTAAAACTAACAATTCGGAATGTTTAACGGTTGAAACTAATGTTAAGAAATAAGCGGTACGAAAATATCCTAGGGATTAGAAAGAGAATGGAGAAACGGGGCTAAGAGAAAAAGAAAGCGAGGCACGATATTCTGGACTCGAAACATACGGCAAGAACTGGCAGATTTAGACTCCCGCCTTACCAGAGCCAATCCTGAAAGCAATTACCGAATTTCGAGCAGACAGACGTGCCGGGAGCAAAAGGAGGAAAGTCTCGGCTTTTAGCGCTGCCAGTTTCATTTGGAATCGGTGTTTCGGCTTGATCATGATAAGTTTCCTAATTTGAACAAGCAATTTGGTAGCGACCACCGTGCTGCCCTTCTATATGTCCGTTCGGCCGATATAATTAAATTTACCTCTCTTCTTATTTTTCCTTGTGCAACAAACTGGCACCGGCGCGCTTCGACTTTTAACACTTTTTCCGCGTTTCTGCCCGTAGTAGATTGCCGCTAGTAGAATTTCAATAATTTCAGACACGTGGCCAAGGAACCGACCGAGATTAAACTCCCAGAGCGGCCGGGCCAATCCAGAAAGCAATTACCGAATTTCGACGTGGCCGTTTCCTTCGCCGCTACTGACAAAAGGGCCTCGCGGACCTCTCTCGCCTCTCTCAAGCCTCTCTCTGTACAATTCCGAATGCTTCCGTGCTTTGTGCCACCGCGATAAGAGTCGGATGAAACGAGAACTGATTGGCGGCCGCTCAGGGGATCATAAGGGCATCATTGTTCGACTCTCGCCCGGGGAAAATAGTATTTCCAGTTTATTTAAAGTTTATTATCTCCAATTTTATCCCGGTATTTATCTTGGAAATTAACAAGGAATTTGCGGGATATTCATGGATATAATTATACATGAGGCGTGTGTGTATATATAATAGATTGAGAATCGAGGAATGATTTATTTTTGAGGGAATTGTTACCGTTATAAATTATGAGGGGGTGAATTATTCAACGTTCACGAGAGAATTTTGCGGAAAATAATCAAGAGATTTAGATGTATTCATAGTTAATGATAAATTATGGTGTATTTGCATGTAGGTAATAACTGGGAGTTAACTATGATAAACGATGTTACGTATCATGCAAAATTTCTGAAAATTATATTCAATTTTCCTTCTTAGTTGCCCCAGTTTCGTTTCTTACTCGATGCATTATTGTTTTTAACACGTTCAGAATTATCGTCCAATCAATTTCTTTCCTTTTTAAAACCAGTTTTGTCTATTCCAATGCTTCCAAATATACGTGACCGTTCCATAAAATTAAAAAGAAAAATATACTATATTAAAAAATCTTTTTAAATCTATCAAAACCAATTAAGAAGTGCAATTAAATCAGATCTCTCTTCGAAATCGATAGCGAGCCATAACGCGAGGAGGATCGAGGCCCATCGCTTGAGAGTACACGTCCAGCCGTAAATTTTCACGGCTAAGAATCGCGAGACGTTCGAACCGAAATCGTTTTCCATTGCTTAAATCACCGCAACACCGCGTTGTCAAAGCTTCGTGGGGCAACGTTTGTCCCGGTTATTATCGGCTTAAGTGTACAGCGAACAAATGTTATTGCCTCGTAAATACAAGCTTGTACTTAGCTTATACTCGTGTCGGGTATATCGCGTTTCAACCGTGCGCAATACCCTTGCACGATGCTAGCGATACTAATCAACCGAGTGTCCGCGCCCCTTTCCATTGTGTCAAACCATTTATTACGGGTCGAGCTTCATCCTCTTACCACCTCGAATGGCTTTCCACGTTTGCCGCGCGCGATGAGTTAATCACACGTTTCGCTCGTTCGCTCGTTTCGTTACACGTCCGTGGTGCTTAGAAAACGCACCACGGTGGTTGTATCGGTCGCGCGTGCAATCGGAGGAATCTCCCGTGTAGAGTTGATTAATATTTCTAATTGGCAAAGTAATTGGTGAAGCTTGTAAGGAAACCTCTTGGGGCGATGGGGTGCGATTAATCAGTTTTTCAGATCAGATTAGAAAATCTTTGCCGAGTGAATTATGACTACATTGTTAGATTTCGTATTTGATTTCATGTGGTTACTCGCGACGAAATTTTAAATATTGATTTGAAAATACATTTTTATTTTTGTTTTTGTTGACGGTAATTGTTCGATAATAGCGGAAAATATTTTTAGAGAGGAACGAAATTTGTTTAGTGAGTCGTGTTATTTTTCCCTTTTTTTTTTTGAATATTCCATAATTAATTTGCATATAAAATATATTATGTTATTGAAGTATTTTTATTGTAGATATATTGATCAAATTGTTATTTTAGTTAAAAAAGAAAATAAAAATCATTAATAAAAATTTTATAAACATATTCCAATTATCGATTCATGCTCGCGTATTTATAATTTCGCGTCGCGAAGAATGTACGTATAAAATGAATTAATTACAGTAGTTTCGTGTTGGATGAAATTGCCAGTGTTAATAATGTAACCGGCTACGTGAATGTTGATGAAGATATTAAAGTGAATATTAGCACGTTTAGTGAACGTTATCATACGTTACATCAAATGTTCGATGTTATGCTCGAATTTTAATGAATCATATTTTAGCGAATCATGATCAAATTTCAAGGAAACATCGATATTCCGTGAAATATATCTTGTTATTTTTATTTTCAAGGAAGGAAAAATTAATTCCTGTCTTTCAAATTCGATAGGCTTAATAAGCTTATACACAAGACGACTAATCTGCATATCATTATCACCGTCACTGTATAACGTATCCCCTCTGGTTAAATATTTTCCTTTGAAGCAAACATTTTCACTGTTACCGGAACATTTCCACATTTTACCTACGTTAATTTCCACATTGGAATAATTACTCGAACGTTGTTCCACTTTCTCTTTTTTCAAAGTCCCGTTTCTGGACGAGATTATTTATGCCATCAACGTCAGACTTTCAAGTGAAAAAGGATCTTTCAGATTCATAGATTAATTCTCTTAAATATTTATATCATAAAGGAGAATAATTACATTTCAAAATGTTCTGTATTTAATATAAATGTAAAACAACATTTTAAAGGTAATAAAATACATGTCATAACGCGCGTACAAAATGGACAATTTCAATAAATAAAATTACATTTCTGTTATTTGATTACAATGCCAATACCTTTTTAATTGCAACGTATTAAAAGCGTGGAAAATTTGATTACCGTTGTATCAAAAATTTAAAATTTTCCACAAACAAAACATGTTTAACCGTATGACAATTATTCAATTTATCGAAAATGAACCAATCCTTTTTTTCCCCCCAATTACAAAATATAATAAATTATACTAACATTTCGCAACGTGGAAATTAAACGTATCCCCAAACGAAACGATCCAATTTGTCCAACTCGTCCAACGCAAATAGTAACCTTGATAAGCCACAGCACAACATCCTAAAACGTCGTACATCTCCCCCCTCTTCCCAAGCAACACCCCCCAATCAACGTATTAACCTTCTCCGGTTTCCTTGATGCGGGGGCATCGACTTATCCACGGCGCGGATGAAGGATTATCAAGCGTCCGGATGCCCGTGAGAATCTTCTCCGTAGCGCTCGCAACATAATACGTTCTTTTGTAAGCTGCCTGATCCCGGCCTTATCATCAGAGGCTGTAGGTTACGTGTCCGAGGGCACGAGTGGAAGGCCTCGTGTAACTTTCTGACTTCTCGTCTGCCCACTTCGCGCTATGATAGATGGCCCATTCTCCACCCTTCCCCCTTCCCCTCCCTTCCTCTTCCTTTGTTCCTCTTGTTTTCTTCCTCTCCTCTCGTTCCTCCTCCGCCACAGGACGAGAAAAGAAGAAGAAGAAGAAGAAGAAGATTACGGCGAGACGATCTTTAGGGGTTTTTTCGACGAGATCGACACGGTAGCCGCAACTTCATCGACACGGAAGCCATGTCCACGTTTCGATCGTGATAATTCGGTTCGATGACTTTTTCTTTTTTTTTCTTTTTTGTTTTTCTTCTTAGACCAGGTGCTGGACTTGGGACGAGGTGATTAAGATTCAGGATCGGGAGGTATGCAGGGGGGAAAGTGGACCTTCGCGTTAATCTTTGGATCGCATTCCTTTAGCCCGGTGCTCGATCTTCTTAGCTAGCTAGCAGCGGCTGACTGCTCCTTTGATCGGGAATCGTGTTTGTGATGCATGAATCTTTGGAACGAGTTGTGGATGTTGATTATAGATAAGGACTGAAGGGATTAGTAAATTATTTTGATCAATTTTGTCGTGTTTTAAGTGGCAGACCTTTACTTTTTGTACTATTGTTTGTAATTGTAATATATTCATTGTTTCGTTTCGAATATACTCTTCAGGTGTCAATTTCTGTGAAGAGAAATCGCGATTGTTGAAACACCCTGTAGCTTCAAGAGATCGTATTATCATCTTCTCATGAATATATTTTAAATGATACAAATATATGCGTATTAATGAAGATACTGATTGAATGAATGAAATGAATATGTATCGGTAAGAGGCATCCAAAAAGAACGAAAAGCAAAAGCTTAATGGCATTGCATTAACATTAAAATATTCGCAGCTACAGACCGGTTTACGAATAGGATTCATCTGATATTTTCGTATATCAATCCTTTATATCGTTTCGAAACGATATAATTTATGTCATGTCTTAGAAATATTCCATATGATTGATTAATTACGCTTAATTAACTAAAACGACGGACAAAAATTCTAACATATATCGATAATTTTCAACTCATTTTTTAATTCTCAAAGCACGGTTTTAATCGAACACAATTTACGAATTTATACGTACGATACACATTATTCACAAAAAAATGAATTTTAAAATATTTTAAAGTATTTTTAAAAAAAGAAAATTCCATCAACTCAACTGCGAAACATAACCGGTATTAACTACTTCTGGAGGAAAAATCTGCTCCATTTTCCGCGTACAATAGAGACACCATTCGTAACATCGTTTCTGGGAATGTAAAAAAGAATTCGAGAAGTCGTTTCCCCCAAAAATGGGGCGCTGCCAGTGCTCGATGGATGTAACTTCCGTTCGCTTTTTCCTCTTCCATCCCCTTTCCCCCCTTTTGCTGTTTTTTAAAGTAGAGGAAGCGGAAACGGAACGATCGCCCTTAAAAAAAAAGGATTAAAACAAAGGGTGGGGAAAAAATAGATTTAAATCCAGAACGGAAAAGTCATGCGTGTTCAATATGGGGATTGTTGAGAGGGAGAGAAAGCTTGCGTGCAGGGTTTCACAAACCGAATTCGCACAATACTTCCGCCTGTATATGTACGTATATAGGGTGTTCAATAATGGCTGGTGCAAATAGGTAAAAGCAATGGAATCGAAGTTTTTTTGTTTAAAATGTTTAAGTAAACCGAGTTTAAGAACTGAGCTATAAGAAAATTTAATTAATCTTCAAATGAATATGAATGAATTAAAATGAAATTTTGTTGTTTGATCCTTATTACGATATTGCATACTAATTAAATATTTCATATCAAAATTTAATATTATATATTAAAAAATAAGAAAAATATGTGTTTTATATTTATATAGTTAAAAAATAACATTGAACGAATCTTCAATTGTAATTTTAAATTATATTTATTTCTATATTTTGTCGATCAACTATTGTATCCAATCGAAAATTGAATATATATATATATATATTTGATAAATTTTTAAACTCACTTTTTCTTGAAAAAAAACACTTCGATGAAAAAAAATATTATTCTCCCTTTTCATTCTTACACGTATAGAATTATCCTCTACTTGTCTCACCTATTCTCGAACACTGTGTATGTGGAGAAATGTGGAATGTAGGCCATCATCTGAAAAGTTTATGCGATAACCTCCGGTGTTGTTCGCGGCAATGACGTGGAATAAATCGTGCGCGGATACATTTTCCCATTTCTGCATATCTTTTGATCAAATTTGTTAAATAAATTCGTCACCGTGGAACATATCTGTCAACGAATCGTAAAATATGAGTCGTGATACGATTTTGTCGTATTGATATCAAAAATATCTGACTTTCCTCTGTTCAAGGGACGAAGGCACGATCGAATGGGTAGAAAGATGGTGGAGAAACTCTTTTTTATCCGAGTCTTTTCTTTCTTTTTTTTTTTTTTCAAACGAAGTTTATTTGCTCTCTTCTCATTAAAGGATCCATTGTTCGTTCCAGTTTATGTATCATTGAGCAATACTTTTATTCTCGAGATTTTATAATTAAAAACCGGGTTTTATCTGGGTGGATAGTTCAAATGGAAAATTTTATTTTATTCTTTCTCGGGTGAAACTTCTGAAATATTTATTTTTGACGATTTTCTTTTTTTTTTTTGCGATTGAATTCTGATCGACAGTTCGTTGAAAGTTATTGGGGAGGAGAGGTAAATGAAATAAATGTGGGGATGGATTTCGTGAATTTTATTTAGCGAGATCTATCGCATAGTGGAAGAAAAATTGTTCGACGACTTTCAAACGAAAATTCGATTCAAAAAGATTTACACATCAGATTTTAAATTCGTTCGGATCAAACGTTTGAATTAAAAATCGTTTTCAAAAACTTATTACATCGAGAAGAATAACATTCGCTTTTACTTTTTTTTGTTAAAACTTTTCAACGCGAGATAGGAAAGGAAAAAATTCTTTTTTTTAATTCTTGGTCGAAAGTTTGTAATTTAATCTCGCTGCGCTGCAAATCAGTTCTTCGACACTTATATTGGGAAAAATTTTAAGGATTAAAGTTTTTCTTATTCCTTCGGACATTACCTCACTTTATAAATTACAATATTTCCACGAATAAACGCCATATGTTATACTTTCGACAAATATTTCGACGTAATTATAATTATTTTATCCATTTCGTTTCTCAATCTATAATAATATTCCATGCAAAATACTTTTTTTCGATACTCACAGACGCTTTAAATTCATCATGTTGCTAAAGAGAAGATCGGGTAGGTGACGTATTTGATTATTGTTAAGGCGCAGCTTCTCGACACCAACTAGATCCTGGAAGGCACCTCTTTCAATGGTGTGAATTTGATTATTCGATAGCCAACTGGAAAATACACACAAAACGCACACTTGAAGATAAAAGATACAAAAGATACACATTTTACTTTCTATCTACTTGAACCATTAAAAAAATCTATCTTTCAAATCGATCAAATCGTGTATACCGATATATAGTTTACACTATTAAGTAATTCTTCCATTCTCTATCCGAAACGCGAACCGCGAACAAAACCCACTTCGACCCAGTTCACCTTAATTACTTTTGTTCCCCCCTCGCGCGAAATCTCATTTCTCGTTTCTCGAAACGCGGGAGAAGAAGAAACTTTACGGAAGCGAAGTCACGAAGCTGAAAACAGTCCACGAAAGAGTACGATCTTCATGCAAGAGAGGTGAATTTTACACACACACACACACACATACACACGCGCATACACGCACAGAGACAAAAAGAGAGAGACAGAGAGAAAGAGAGAGAAATTCATCGAGCGCAAGTTCGTTTTCCGCGAGTCCTCAACAATGGCGTCCGCGCCTCGTTCCCGGACAAATTTACTAGAATTTCGCCAACTTTTCGTTAAGAACCCGTTTCGAACGGGTTTCAGACCGCCATTCAATTCCATTTGCGACACGCGACTAAAGCTATCCTTCGTCCAATTCGGTTCGTTATTTGACAAACGGTTACTCACAGAACGTGAAGCGTAGCCATGTCCTCGAAGTCGGTCTTGAATATCACCGAGATATTGTTCCCTTGGAGATCCCTGAAACAAAGAGCGAACGAATTAATATCTCAACGCAGGTGGCACGAGTGGAACGAGTCAATAACTCGTCCGGGCAAAAATGTTTAATTTTCCTCCTTTACGAAAAAAAAAAAAATCTCATAAAAATTTCCCTGTCTCCGTCTAACGGTGTATATACATACACCGTCGTTTGTTGTTCGCTTTTTATCTTCTTACTTTTCTCTTTCTTTCTTTCCTTCTTTCTTTCCGTTTGGAAGAGTACAAGGGAGGAGGACAGACCGTTGACAGTGGCGCTTAACTAATTCCATTTCAACTTTCGCCCCGTACTTTGTGCCGGGGTAACCGACCCACTCCACCATTTCTCTGTTCGCTCGTCGTATTTATTTGCCGCGAATAAGTATTTCTGTTTTCCGTCGTTGGGCAAATATTTGCGTATGGAAGGGAGGGGAGAGGGGACGCCGGTACAAAGAGCAACTTACGTAGAAATTTTATCGCGGAATCCCCCCATTCCTCTCTCCCTTCCTCCTCCTCCCCTTTACAACGCTTTTTTGAAACGTCGTGTCGCGTTTACGCGCCGGATCAAAGCGACCCTCCATTTGGATCTGCTGGTAAACGAGATCGTCCGACCATGAATCCAGATTTTTGTTCGATTCTTCCTCGATCCAGATTGATTCAACGGAATAGAACGAGTCAAGATGTAATATGGAATATATAATTCTTTGATATCTCTGTTTTGTTTATTGAATTTTCATAAATTGTTCCGTAGTAACTTTTTTTTTTCTTCTTCTTTCCTCGATACTCTAATCGACAGAATCTGATGCTTGAACGAAAAGATATACGATCGAAAGCTCGCGGGATATCTAGCCGAGACGAAATATCATTATTCCAACGAAATGGTAACTGGGAAGCGTGAATTCGCTTTTCTAAGGACGGGAGCCGTCAAACACAGCCGTCTGCCTCCCCGATCCCGGCAAGTTATTAAGGCCTTATTAAATTGGTTCCTTTTCCCGGTGGAACTTTTTTACTTGACAAAAAACCGGCAGAACGCAGGAACGAATAACGAGTGAGGCCTACTCGACAGGAATTCTCTCTTCGTACAGTCTCCATCGTTGCCTTTTCCTATTTCTTCTTGCTCCTCCTTTATTCTCTTTCTCTCTCTCTCGCCCTCCCCCCTTCCTTTCTCACCGATTCTTCTCCTCCAGTCTTCCCGTCGAAAACGTCGACGACAACGACGGCGCACGGTGGAAACGCAAATTATTTCCTCGTTTCGCGTCCCAGACACGCCGGTTCAACGACGAAACGAGACCGAAGGAGGAGAGCCGTTTTTCCAGCGGCTCTTTTAAGCCTTGCGTGAGATTTTAATTTCACCGTGGCGGCCAACCTTCTCTTTTTTTTTATTTTTTTCCTTGCCGGGTCCAACCGGTTGCTTTTCCTCCTTCCTTGTTTTTTCTTTTCTTTTCTTTTCTTTTTTAAGACCTATTCTCACCAGGTTGGATATTGTCGTCGTCGTCGTCGTTGTCGTTGTCGTCGTCGTTGTCGTTGTCGTCACGCTACTACCGGGAATAATTGGCGAGGCTGTGAACGAGGAAGGAAAGGAGGCGAGTCGTTTGATATATTTCCGACTCGATATCAATCATTCGAAGGATAACTCGCGTGATGGAACGAATCTTTTTTCCCCCTCTTCGGAATTTTCTTTCTCCTTATCTTTAAAATTTCACCACGGAATTTAATTAAAATTCGCTCGATTCTTTGTACATTATCGTATCGATCATATTTCTATTAAGCATTTTTCATCGGAGATGATTTATGAATTTTTTTTCCCCCCCTTCTTTGTTTCTTCAATAATAATTTGTATTTTTAATTTATCCATCGTTAGTTTTTTATTCGCGTTGCATTGATAAATAATTTTCACGTAATTCGTCGTGGAATAATTAAGAAGAATAATAACGAATGAGTGAATGGATGAATGGACAATGAACGAGAGTGAGGAGAGAATGCATGCGTAAAATGCGTGGATTACAATACGTTGTTGTTCCACTTTGAGCCGAGATTTCAATAGTTAGTCGGGATATTCCTGGGTGAAAATGTTATTTCTCTCTCTCTCTCTCTCTCTTTATATATATACATATATAGAGAGAAGGTGATAATTTATCGATTGTTTTGAAACCAGAAGGCTTCAGGATTGTTTGCGATCGATGATAAATCTGGACAAATCGGGTTGTATTTTTGGATTTGCATCGCTCGTACATCCGATTTATTACTGAGATCGTTCCACATGTTTGTTCAATCACGATTCGGATGGAATCGATAAACTTGTAAGCTATTGGGTATTTGGGTTACAAGAAAAACAAGCTTTTACAGATTGATGATTAGATTATTCGTTATAAAAACTAAATTAAGAAATATATATATATATATATATAAATGAAAGAACGATCAAATATATAATGCATAATTAAAGAGAAGAAAAGTCATCGTATTGAAGATTACGTATGAAATAAAAAAGTGAATAAATCAAGGGAAGCAATAACTCGATAAATTAACGAATATAAAGCAAATGGAAACTGAAATCATATTTCAAACGAAATTATCTTTCGAATAGGTAGATTGGGTAGTTTCGTGTATCGTTGTTCGTAATCGTGACATCTCGTCGACAATGACCAGGGACCGGGCGAGAGAGTTTCAAAAAGTAAAAAAAGGAAAAGAGAAATAAAAAAAAAAGTATTGGACATCGTGCAGAGAACAGAGAGTTATTTAAAATGCAGCCCCGGAGCATTTCGTGGATGGAGAGCGGTTCACAGAGATAGGCAATCCTCTTGATAATCGTTAAATGAAAAAAGCGTGTTGACGGTGGGTAAACAGAAGCGCGAAAAAATCTGTCGAAGCGGGGGCATCGGTACGTGACATCGATCAACACTTGTTTTCAACGTCCGCCTACGCCACGTGTGACTTTTCGCTCGTGAAGAGAGGCCGATGTCGTTTAAAATCGGCTCCCGAAAAGGGCAACGCAAACTTTCCGTGTTTCCACCGCTTTTCAATTTCCAAACGGGTGGAATCGTTTGCATCGGGCAAAATTCCTCGCCGGGTGTACTGAATTTTGCTTTTTTTCCCCTTTCTTTCTTTCTTTCTTTTTTTTTTTTTTTTTTTTTTTCTCTCCACTGTCGCTGGAAAACGTTTTCGACGAAAGTTTAAAATTTTGTTTTTTCGATGGGTTTATAAATTTTAGAAGTAACTGGGAACGATCTTGAAGCTGGTTGAATTAATAGACGAATGGGACTGCGATGAATTTTTAATTTGCATAGATAGCGTTTTGTTTTGAATGATGGAAATGCACGTGTACTTTTTTTCTTTTTTTTTTTTTAAATAAGCTAGGTGGAAAGATATTTGGCGAAGAGTTTAAATTTAAATGCTCGATGGTATGGAGATTAATGAAATGATATTAACGAAATATATTTTTATAAAAGTATAGATTTTTATTGCGACAGGTAGGGAACAGAATTACTCAAAATCACTTCATTTTATAGAATTATCAAATTTAAATTTTATAATATTGACAGTTTTTGGAACAAAAGATTTTGGAACTATTTTAATATTATTAAAGAAGGATTCGGATTTCATACGATATTTTCGCAATAATTCTTCGCTTGAAGTTTATTCTGAGAGAATACCTAATGATTTTGAAGTTTTACCCACTTATTAAACTCTCCTCCCTCCTTCTTAAACGGCTGTTAATTGAATACCAAAAGCAACTTACTTTAACTTGGAAATAAAAGGGAATGCTTAACGAGCGTTTCTTAAAACTTTCTTAAAATTTAAATAAAATCTTTGTTAAATAGAGCGTATAATTTTTTCAACGCGCAATTACAAGAAATATAACGTGAATTTAAATTGCTTATAATTTGAGAAACAAGTCTCTCGAACTATTATTTTTTACGTACCAACTTTTTGTTTTTACTTTTCGCCAACAAAGATTCCCCAAAAGTGTTGTCACGTGAATATTATTAACGCCCTGTTTATATCCGTTTATTGAATCCCTAATAACATCGTGCTCCGCATATTTCTCTTTAATATACTGTGGAAACTTTTTTAATTTTGTTATGGGAGATGTAATAGAGACGAGTTCAAGCTTTGCATACTTTATGCAAGCCTATATTCGTCTTTTTCGCTTGCTCCTATTCTGTTCCTCCTCCCTTTCTTCCTCCTCCCTTTCATCTCTTTCTCCGCGTTCTTTAATGTCATTGAAAGCTCCCTTTAGTTTTCTCCCTGGTTTTTAATAACACCATGTCGACGTCTTGCGCAAAGGTGAAACAAGTTTTATAAGAGTCTGTAAAACTGAGAAATTACTATCTGTCCGTATATCTTTCATTTTTGATGTTTAATATTCTTCTATCTTCGTAACTTCATTGACATCTATACCTAGTATTTCAAATGAAGTTTTACTAACGAGAAATTTCAAAGAAATGATTTAAAAAGAGCAGTTATCGTAAGAAGTAATATTTTATATTTGTATATTCTTGTACTCTAAATGTTTATCGTAGCGTCATTCAATTAATTGCAAGGAAACAATAAAAGAGTTCCAAAAGATTGTTAAAAAAATTTTTAACAATTAATCTCTCAATCTTTCAACGTCCAACGATTTCTCGTGAATTAAAAACGAGTATCTTTCAATAATTTCGCAACTCTTTCGTTCTGCCGTGGTTTTAAAACATCTCGACATATCGATTATCGAAAACGTGCTCTCCTATCTCGGCAAACGTGCCAAGGATACTCTGCAACACTTTCTCGGAACTCATACCGCTGCTTCGACTTGATACTTGACTTCCATGAACGAGAGGATGCAATAACAATCGACTTTTCCTTATTTCTTCGCTGGTTAAAAAATATTCTAAGAATCCATGCATTGCCTCTACCATTTCATCGAAATATACAAAAATATACAAAAATAATTCAAAATTAAATTTATTCTCCTCTCTTACTTTTTTAACGACGATTTAAAACTGAAAATCTTGAATACAATCTCGCAATGAACAACCACGAAATCCGTCGATACCTTTAAAATGATATATTTTATCACAACTACGAGTTAATTATTAATTTAGAATAAAACCAATATTCTTTGATTTTCAGCAAATCTTTTCAATTTTCCAAATTTGTACACGTCTCATTTTCGATCCATCGATCATTAGTAGATCTAAAAAATTCCATTTTAAAACATACGATCATCGTAATTAATCATCTAAAAAACTTGTTATGTCGATTCAGGCCAAGTTGAGAAACGCTGCAATATTATATTCCACATTATGTTCCCACTCTCTAGCACCGCCATCGGAGAGACACTCGTTCCGTCCCTCTCTCGACAGATTTGTGCTTCCTGGAACGCGAGCACCGATGGTCCATCGGTGGTCCCCGTCCGTCTCGTTCAATTAAAAGCAACGCGGCCATCTTGGCCGAGGGCGATAATGGCGATCGGCCGCGTTATCGCGGCCGAGATTCCTTCGGTTATTAAATCGGATCGGGAGAGAGGCCGGCCCTGGAATGGCTTCCAGCGATTCTCTCTCGATATAGAGGGGGACCTCCCGCCGCTTTATCGCGGTATAATTAATTTCCGGGTCGAGCGGCTCGATTGCTCGCCGGTCGAAGTTAACGAAGAAGTTAAGGTGAGACGCTAATTGAAGCTCGAGGAACTGCCACTTGCGAACTCTTGCTTGTTCACTCTTGCTTTATCGACTCGCCTGTTTTATATATATATATATATATACAAGGGAATCGGGGTTGAATGGGATTCTCGAGGAGAAAGAAGAAAAAAAAGAAAGAATGGAGGAATCGCCAGAGCACGCAACGGTTTATTAGCGGTGTTCGTTAAAATACGCGGGAGAATTCGTGATATCTGACGAGCATTTGACCCCGTTGAAAATCGATTAAAGAAGAAATACTCACCAAAATCTCTCAATTTCAAAATCAAAAAAAAACATTTACTCTTCGGCAACATCGCGGATATGGATGGATGACGAAGATATAATAAAAAGGAAGAGAAAAATAAAAGATAGAGGAACGAAATAACGGGAGCAAATTATTCTCTTCTCTATCGAAGAGAGGGATCGGTTATCGGTCGCGATTCGGTGGGCCACTGCACCTTCACCTGGGTAGTTGATTCAATTCGCCGGGTACAATGACATCCGCCGGAAATCCAATCGTGTCCCGGAGGCACATTTTCATCGTTCACGAGGCGCACTTTTGACAGGCGGCTCACGTGCCCCTCCTGGCTAACGAAATTACTTTTCGCGTCGTCGGGACATCCGCTTAAATACGTTTCCATGGGGTTTCCACCGGGCGGAACACCGGTGGCTGGTAAATCTGCCGGGACAGTCTCCGTTGGAAGGAAGTCCAGAAGGAGGAGGGGGCGAGGGATAGTAGAGGTTGGGGTTGAACGACTCGACGGCGGCGTCGTCCAGGAATAAGGTGTCGGCACGCATCTATATATATATATATATATTTGCGTCGTCACGGTTTAGAAACGGACCACCGTTGGCAGATGTAATCAAAGTTTGCAGACAACCGCTACTCCTGAGACTCCTCTCGGCTGGCGATGAGCGGAACGCACCGGATGCGCCACTTTTTCCCGCGCTTCCATACTGGATGTCATCGAATTTCGATCGCGTCTCGCTTTGAAGACGAATAATTTGAATGTTCGTGAGAACACGGGCTATGTATAAGTAATTTTTTCCACATTTAGGGTTTTAATAATACTGCGTATATCTCAAAAGTATAGGATAAGAATTAATATGGGAAAGAATAGGAATACTATCATCCAAAAATATGGAGTAAGTTATATTACAAATATACGGTTCGATTCGTAAAATAAAAGGATATTATTCATTGACTAAAGATATGCTGCACGTAACAAAATTGATACAGGATATATCTGGAAGATTGTTTACACTTTAAAACTTATTTCATCGAAATAAGTCAAGTCGTTGCAGCACAAATGGCCGATACATCTCAAACGCTGTTGAACAAATATAAGCCAGATAAGAAGGGCGAGCCTTCTTCGACACGAAGAAGAAGGAAACTTTTCTCTCGTTGCCGTGGTTCGATCTTCTTCTTGCTTCCATTTGCGAAACACCGTACGCGCGGCGAAATGCAAATGGAATCTCTTGATTGAGTTTAGGCGTCGGGAGGGTGGTTGCTCGGCATCGCAACGCGAAGGGCGCGTTCGAGGTGGAGGAAAAGGGCTGGCTTCGAAGTCGATTTGACGTATCGACGGGTTTCCCCGCTCAGCTTGCCACTCACGAATAATCGTGACGGGAGGAACGAAAAGAATGCGAGGCGCGTCGTCCATTTTCCACCGCGTATACGCACACGAGTCTCGCGTTCCATTGCAAATGGAGACAAATTTATACACGACTCGAAAAAAAAAAGAAGTGGTGGTCGCTTTGGTGATAAATCGAATCGAACGATTGTTTTATTTCTTTTTATTTTTTATTTCTCTTTTTTTTTTTTTGGATCTGGATCGGACAACATTTTTCACGCATGAATTATTAGTGACTCGCTAGTGTACTTCCGTTTCCACCCTTTCCATCCATGGAAGTCATGAATGGTAGCCGAGTGTTTTTTTTCCCTTCTCTCTATTTTTTTACGATAAACAAAATATTTGTCTTTTGCACACAGTTGTTCCGCAAATGTTAAAATTAAGGTAGGAGGATGGACAATTTTAAACGAGAGTGACGATCGAAAGTATGAAATTTTATTACTCTTTGAGAGGTACGTTTCTACTCTTTGATCACTTTTCAATTTATCGTGAATATCAAGTTCTAAAAATTAAGCATTCGTTTTTTAAAATATTATCAATCTTGTGGATTATTTTAAAAATACAGAATCTATCTCAAGATCGATCGTTGGACGAATCCTTCAATATTTTCAAGATGCTGTTATAACGAGTAACTCTAATTTAATCAATAAAATTGATTTATCGTCCTAGAACGATTATCACAATATCTCCAACGCTCTAACACTTCGATTCCGTCACTCTTATCACAATGTGTCGAATGATTAATTGGACGATTGCGAAATGGATTTGTTCTCGATACAAATATTTGCACGATAGATCGATCGAGGATACTACAGCTGCATCGAATCACGGCTACATAGATAATCTAAGCAATTCAATTGACAGTTGTTCAGTCGAGACCGAAATGATTAAATCGATCGATCGTATTTGCAAATAATTATGTAATTATTCGTTTCTGGGCCGGCAATGTGGCAAACCATGACTCGAGATTTGAATAATTACGCGATTCGTTTCTTCTTGGATCTGAATAATTGCGTTATCGGCCATTCGGAGATCTAAGCTCATTCGATTTGAATAGTCGTGTGACCAGTTGCATTGAGATTAATCGCCTGCGCGATTGTATGATTAGAGGACTAAACGTTCGCCGAATTGAACATTTTGATTCATTGGAGATCAATATGAATTATAGCATGTACCCTTTTGTATTGTAAAAAAAAATACAAAGAAACACATCATTGCTTAAAATAGCGATTGCAATCGAACGATGTTGAAATAATTATTTTTTATTGCCGCGAATGGAAAGTTTTTTTTGGAACCAAAGAGGAATATATAAATACAAGTGTGAAAGTAACGAATAAGAAAATATTCGAATGCTAAGTGTTATTCTTTAAATAAGAAAAAAATTAGCGAGATATCAATTTCCTAACCTCTTTTTAAAGAGATTATGAAAACATTTTAACACGCTTCTTTGACTACTCATCATATTCAAATTTCTTACATTTTTAAGTTTCTTCTTATTAAAGTACTCAAATGCAATTCGAACACGATACTACAATAAACAACAAATTCGAACCCACTCGAAGCCACCCTCCCCTTTCTTACCATGCCTACAAATATCCGTATTTCTAAACCTTACCATTCGTCGCATTCGAGGATATACATACCCTTCGCTTCATCATCCCACAGACCATGATCCTCCATTCTTGGATCGACCGCCACAGAATCCCCCCTTCCCAATCATCTCGGCCACCAACTCGATCTATCACACCCACGATTCGTCTATACACCGAGATATATAGGAAACGACTGGGCGAGAGTTCCACAAAGCAGCCTATTTCTCTCGGTGGGTACGAACATCATCGATCCCTCCCTGCTCCTCCGTTATCATAACATTCAGATTTTATTGGCCTGGTGTAACGTTCGCGGATTCCCTTTCACCTGTCACCGTCGGGAGGACGAAGACGCGGCCGGATACGTTGTACCGTCCCCGAGACACACGGGCTGAATTTATCGAGCTGGCTCGCCTCCAGACGAGCCGCCACTCTTTCTCTATCCCCGCAACGCTTGTACCCGGTCAACCCAGTAAAATCAAATATTAACGATCCGCCGGTGGATGGGGCCCCGTGTTTTACGATGTAACACGATGACGCGGGGGCCACGTGTGATGTATTATCCTGTAGCGAAAATAGCCGATCGAGAGGAATCTTCCTTCAAGTAGGGATGGGCGCGAGTTGCGTTGAGAGGGAAGGGTTGTACGGATTCTAATAAAGTTTGAAATTTTATTATCCTCCATTTTTTTTTCCTAAGGTATTGTATACTTTGCAGGGGGGAAAGGAAGGGGATTTATTCGAATCCGGAATTTTCTGGGATTGCCCGACGTATTCCCTCGTGCATTCTCTTCGTCACATTGTTTGCTTACATCGTGTTACAGCTGGGGAAAATATGGGTGGACCTCCACCGTTTCTTTTCTCGAAAGTTTTCTGCGTAGGAATATCGAGAATGCCTACGACTATCTTATCTTCTATTTCTTGCTTCGAGAATGAGAAAGTTTTCGATTGATTCTCGTTTTCAGTCTGGAATGTTCTACGACGAATTTCTATAACTAAGACGCTTAAAATAACTCGAAGGTAATCGATAATCTTTCGTATTTTGGGAATATCTTATTATATATTATATATTATGTATTATAACTACTGCATAAATTGAATCATTTTCAAATTTTGCTTACGTAATCTTGAGACATCCTTCCTACTATATTTGCCTCGTTGAACAAGTGTTCCATATTTGGTTCATCAAAAAATTACGAATATAAGCGTTCGAATACTTTCTGTGGGTAATGCTCTTTGCCTCGTCTATTCCTCGAACGTTGCTCCTCTAACGTTTACAGATTCTATTAGGAACAATCAACTTTCGAAAAACTTTTTCCAACAACATGGTGGTCGATCCCATCCCTAGAGGCTGGAATCTGCCGGAAAACGCGAGGAGAAAAATGGTCCGGCGACGTCGACTGCTTACATCTACAACTACTATGCTACTCTCCTTCGTTTTACTTAATTAAACGAAACCACGATCGCACTGTTTCCACGTAGTGGAAATTGGTAGCATCGTTTGTCCGTGTCGTTCATAGTTTTCGTGCGAGGCGTCGCGTTACAAGCTCCCTCTTTGCACGTGTTTGAATCGGCTGCTATTAATCCCGTGGAATTGTACGATAGAATGGAGATGGACAAATATTGATAAGCGAAATTATCTGATCGAAGACAGAGAAAATTCCAAATTCGAAAACGTTTCCACGCTAATTGTTCATTTTTAACCCGAGGCAAAATTCTTAATACACCTCTAATCGCCCTATCTGTTCACTCGTCAAATTTGCAGCGAATCTTCCGAGCTTACGGTTATCCTTACTGAACGGGCCATCGTCGAAGCTTTTTATCACAGATCTCGCGTTTTATTCACACGGGTGCGTTTGCCAGTTAACCGGTCCGGCGGAAGAATCGACAGAGGAGAATTGTTCCGTGAGTGCACACGTACACACCGAGCGGGAGGGAAACGGCATTGTTCCAACGACAGGTGATTCGTTAGTCGACGCAACTGCTACAGCAAAGACAAATGCTCCGCTACTGTCTAACGAGCGAGCACCGTGGTCCTGGCCAAATATCACGGGAGGGGGAGAACGATGAGATGCGAGACGCGGAAGCCTCTCGAGAGATTTTGATATAAAGTAAATTTCGTGAGTAATTTCGCGTCAAGTTCGGAAATTAAATATGCGAAATTATATATTGGGGGAAATAAACATTTCGTATGCAATGTTTGTGAGCATTGTATGCATTTGTATAGTGAAAACATCGAGATAAATTTTCGTTGTTGCTACGTATTAGAAATGATATCGATATGATTTTTCTCACACAATTTCTGCAAACAAGAATAAAAAAAAATCTATTAGAATCTTCGACCGCTGTATATAAGAAAATATGAAAAATGTCACGTGAAAAATATAATAATCTTTCTCAAATTAAATCTATCACTGTACAAGTTTCATACAATTCTAGAGAAACTTGCTATTTTAATACTTTCATCAACTTTCGAGGTACTATACCGCTTTTGTTCCACTTTATACCCGCTTAATCTTAATTTAAAGGCTCGTTTTCCAATTTCACGATCGGAGAAATGATACCATCGCCTCTCTCTTTCTCTCTCTAAGTTTTGCCGAACTTAATCGAATTAAAGTCTCTTCTTTCCTCTCTCTCACGAAAAAAGAGTAGCAGAAGATCTCAATCCTCTTCGTTATTACCTCTCCGATCCGTTTTCCACGCCAGTTTCTAAGATAATTGGCGTGTTTACGCGGCCAGGACAATCGTGGCTAATCGCACGTTTCATTGTCTTCGGTTGATTGGAGGTTTCATTGTTCCCGTTGCCCCGCAACGGGATTTATTCCGCGTTCCCTTCGGGGCTTGTGTGGGTGGGTACACAGTGGGTGATAACGTTGTCGAGTGGGGTTGGAAAGAAAATTGTTATTGACGGTTTCGTCGATAATAGTAACCGGTGTTGCTCGAATCTAATCGTTAATCGCGATAATCTTTACGTTCACAACGTAATCTCAAATTAAAATAATACTCTTTCTTTCCATCTTCTTCCCATCTTGTTTCCTACCTCGTAATCTAGAATATTTCATGCTTCGCCATTCACCGTGCGCTGTATTGTACAATTACGCTCGAACCGTGCGCGCCAGACACACGATCTGGATATATAGAAAATCTTGGTAGATTTCTCCGCCGTTCCAATCCGTTCCACTGCGGCTGGATGATGATCTCTTATCGGAGGAGGCACGGGTTACGATCCGTGTGTATAAGTTTATTATATCGCGTTTCGTAGGAAAAAGAGGGGGAAAGGAAACTTCGGTTCACTTCGGTTCACTTCGGTTCGCTTCGGTTTCGCTCGACGAAACGCGAGCCGTTTAAACGTTGCCCGCGAAGAGAATGTTTTCGCCGCGTTCCCGCCGAACCAGAACGGGCATAAATTTACAACCGACTTTCCGCCTCGTGATTCCCCGCTTTAATGCCTATGGACAGCTCTCTGACTTATGTATATGAATTGCTCGACTTTGTTCCTTTACTTTCATCCCACTCCAAGTTTCCTTGATTGTTCCTCGCCTTTGCGACGACGCGAGATTTATTTCTTTCTCCCTCGCTCTCTTTCGTCGCGTTTTTGGAGAAGCATTTACGAGATGTGCACTGGATTTTAATTAGAGGTTTGTTTCAAGAGATTTCGAGGTCAGGGAAGAATTGTTTTTGGCCCGCAATGTGAAATAATTTTTCGTTGTTCTGTTCTTTGAACAAGGATTTTATTTTAAAAGGATAAATATTGTTTTTTACGTAATCAAGAAGAAATTATGGACGATTATCTAACTTTACCTCGAAACTTAAACAACGGTTAAGAAAGTCGAAAAAAAAAATTTCCAATTGAAAAATTGAAAGTTTTCCTTTTCAAAAACGTGACGTAACCTGAATAATAATCGATCGCGTAGGAAACGGTCGATGGAAAGGCGGGACCCAGCGTCTTCCGGTTCACTGGTTCCCGCACACTCATCGACCAGGCCCGCGTAAAAAATCTCGTTCACCTCGTAAATCTCTGGGCGGCCGGTACACGCGGGGAAAAATCGCGGCTCGATCGATGCTTAACGCTCCCCCCCTCGAAACGCCATAGCCATATTCAGAGCGTACCGATTCTCGATCTTATCTCCACTCTTTACCCTCCACTTTATCACTTCTCGAAACTCTAACAGGCGCACCTCGTGGGGGTCATGATTCGATAAACGTTTACATACCATTTGCATACATATATATATAAAGGATAAAGCCGCCCACGCGACTAATTCGATTGTTATTCGAATGAAATTGCGTGTAGTCCGTGCAACAAAGCATAGTGTATAAATTATTGATGCGAATCTTTGACGTGTTTGAAGAAGGATCCTCGATGGACGAGATATAACGCGACATTGTGACAGTTGAACGATTGTCTGCGATGTTATGACGGTAATATTGCCGTAGCGATCGGGGGAGGATTGGGGAGAGGGCGTTGTTGGAACGTTGTTGTTATGGAATGTTTATGGCGGAAATTGAACAAGAAGAGGGTTTTTCTTCGGAGAGCCTCTGTTTCATTTTGTTTGTTAGAGTGAAAAATGGAGATTGAACAATGGGGGGCAAGAGTTTATGAAAGGTATCGCGATAGGAGATATATTTTATTTTTTTTGGAATTAATTATAACGATGCGACGGTGATAAAATATTATTGGTTAAATTAAGCTCGATTTGGAAAAGTGTATATATATCGAGATACAAGGAAATGAATATATATTTGAAGATTTTTTTTTTTACGATTGAATTGATTTAATTTAATTTTAATTTCATTCGTTATCAATCTATAACACGTTCCAACAAATTTTTGCCAAGAAAATTTCTCTAGGAAAAAATGAGACTGATTATACATCGAGTCGTCCCTCCTTAATGAAGCATAAAACGAGAGTCGAGAGTCAGAAATGACCAAGAACTTCATAAAGAAGATTAAAGGGGTTCATCCTCGTCTCGAATCCTGTCTACTTTTATTTCCGTGCAATCAACGGATCTTGTAATTGCGATCGGACAATTAATTAAACAAAAAAAGGATAATAATTTCACTGCAAACATCATAACCAACAATTAAAATCCCGTTCTTTGGATCCATCGAATAATATCCTTCAACCTTTCTTTTTTCCGCACATGCCAAAAGAATTCTCAGCGAAATATTCATCGATATTCTTTTCCTATCTATCTACTCTTCGAATTATATAATTATTATATGATTCAACATTCAAAGAAGGACCACGTAAATTTTTAATACTTGCAACAATTTTGCGATAAAGCAAGGAAAATTGGTATATTCAACAACAAGGATAACTAGGAAATCCCTTGTCTGGCATTTCACGGTTAAATATTAAAATCAACCCCCAAATCGGTTCCTCTCTCTTTCTCCTTTTCCCTTTTTCTTTTTTTTCCTTTCTCGTACAATAGACTCGACAAACAACGATCCGTTTTCTCTCCCTCTCGACATAATTGTAGCTGTTGCCGTCAAGGCCCGAGGGAGTTTCGCGCGGATTCGTGCGTGCATCGCGCGAGTGACACGCGAGGCCACCGCGTTTTTCTGTCTCGGTGAACGGATTCGCGTAAATAATGCACGCGCTTTTAATGAACGTGCCTCGCGCGTTGCGACAAATGCATACACACGCGGACAGAGGAAGAGAGAGAGAGATAATAGAAAAAAAAATCCAGCCGCCTGTGTGCGTGTATTTTCATTTTTTACTTTTTTTTTTATTTTTTTACTTTTTTCGATGCGCGCTTCTTGCAAGCTCGAAGCAACTCTGAATCTGAGCGAAAAATCTCTCTCATTTGAAATAATATGCTCGCTGGACGAATAGCTCTAGCACTCGTGGTCATTTCAATTTGGATGCGAGAAATATGATCGATGGGATTGTAAGGAATTTCGAAGAGGAGGAGAAGAGAAAGGAAACGCCTTCGAAGATTTTCTCTTCTCGAATGTTTTAAAGATATATCATCTTATCGGGATTATCATTAGCATCTTTATATTTTATCGAATAAAGAGTTGTTAATTTAATAGAATTGGAAAGTTAACTGTAAGAGGAATAAAAAAGAAAAAGGGCCATCTTTCGAAGAAAATTCTCGTACATTTTAAATGCAAATTTAGATAATTACGAAAGTAATATTCGAATACCTGTTAAACAAGGATCTACTTGATAAATCTACTTTAACCCGTTATAAGATTTTGATAGTTCAATCCCGCGAGAAAACGTTTCGGAAGCAAATCCGCTTAACGTCGCGGAATAAAGGATTTGGTCACTTTGGGTCCAACTTTTTCATTAATTAATTAACGGGGGGCGGAAGTTTAAACGAATTTCCCTTAAAATCGAAGGAGAGTGTCCCCTTTTCGTTCGAAGGGGATAAAGTTATGATTGCCATGTTATAATAAGCTCACGAGGAAAATTGAAGCGTTTCGATGAAACTCATACAGAAAATGGAAAGAAGGGGAGGACAGGAAGAGAGAGATAGAGGTCACGAGGTGAGAGACCGTAATGGAGCTATTAAATCCAGTCGACTTACGAACCGGGTAAAAGTTTTCCAAGTGTGTCTATCGACAACGTTGTATCGAGTAACAAGTATGGCGTGCACGCCACGCTACTACATAATTCTTCTCGATTCCCGGCGTACAACAACAACTTTCACGTAACAAATATCTCAATGGAATGACGACGGTTCCGAGTTAAGGGGGCCCTCACAACGAATTTAAAAGAACACATTTCGTTCCGTCGCAATTAAATTAACGAAACTTAATTGAAAATAATTAATCACGATTGATATTAAATTTAACATCGCTCGATATCGAAACTTTAACATCCATCACCGATCAATTCTATTCATTCCCAATTTTTTGAAACAAATTAAAACTAACTGAACTTACAAACGATTAATTATAACACCTATCCGCAAAACGAAACGTTCCCTTTACCAATCAAAATCACCAGTGCAACGAGTACATTCCATTCACAAAGTACAACGCGAAATAATAGAATAAAAAATCTCTTTCAAAATCTCTTTCAACCCCCATCTCTTCCATCTCTCGCTTCGAATCGGCGTCTCCGGCTTCGAGTGGTGGGGGTGAGAGGTTCAGTGGCGAGACATTAAAGTTGCCGTTAATTAAGCGAGGTCGAGTTAACGGTAATTAGTCGAGGCGAGAGAGGCGTCGTGTCGCGGCGCCGTTTAGATTTAGACGCCTGATTTCCAGGCATGAAAGCGCGCTTTACAGCACGCACCCTTTCAACTTGTCCGCGGCCTCCTCCCCCCTCTCTCGAGCGCCTCGTGTTCATCATCACGCGTGTTCATCACGCGTCACGGGCCACCAATGTCGTCCGTGATTTATCAACCCGCGGCGCCTGTCGCGAATCATGACAACCGCGAAAACTTTGCCTCGAACAACCGTGGACCGTGCGGTTCCTATGTTAAATAGTTCGGTTCTCCGCTTCCGCCAACTCTCGAGCTGTTTAATTGGCTCGAAGGCCGGTCTCGAAATTAGGTCTCGCAGGATTAATGTGCATTCGGCGATGCACACGAGCGGTGTAACTCTCTCGATTATTGATTTTTCGAGTGGCAAGTTTCTTGTCTCGAGACGTCTAATCCGTCTCGTGATCGATAATGTACGAAGCGTGCGTATTGATTATTGATTATTGAGAAAAATAAGCGACGAAGCGTGTCATTTGGCTGGATAGCGATTTAATTGTACGTCGGATAATCGTTAATTTGCGCGGAGGTAGCATAATTATTTTTGCAAAGCTCGATGAACGGAAATGTAATTTATTTATTGGAAATAACGAAGGTTAATTGGTGAGATACCATGTTTTTTTTTTTCTTTAAATGTAACGAGAATCTAGTTTATGGAATATTGAATTATTATAATTATTCGAAATTTTATGCCAAATTTTTTAAGTGCGATACGAATGGTTTATGGGATCTTGCGATAGCTGGATTAATATTATCAAATTTGAAATTTTACGTCACGTGTTATTACATGAATTGCTAATAAGAATGGTGATAAGACAAGTAGGGTGATTATGTGAATTTCGCTTTATTATAAGTTACGATATAAGATTTTGAGTCGAAAACATTGTTTATGTAATATTCGAAAAAGGATGTAATTAAATAAATAAAATTTCTAAAATTTTGAATTTCAATTATTTTGAGCAAAATTGTTCGAGCCGTACACTGTACGTAAATTTTAACTTGTCACTTATGAATTCAATAATACACTATTCACGTAATTAATAAATTACAAGAAAACTCTATCGATATTTCTTTATAGCAAAAAATTTACGATCGTTGCATTACGTAAATTAACTGACATTGTGCCATGGCTAACATGCTTTCAGAAAAAAAATATCCTCCATTTCTTTCTCACTGAACTTTCTCTTTCCGTTTACTTTACACACTTTTAGCCTCTTCTTATTTTAACTTGCAACCATTATAGATCTTCTCTTTGCCCTTGTGCAGTCTCACAAGTCCACATGTGGCACTAGGAGAGTGAACTTTTCAATTTTCATTTTCTAGTAATTTTCTCAGTTCTTTATTATCGTGCTTCTCTTTTTTGAAATCGCTAACTTCAACTTAGCGGTTTTCCATCTAAGTTATCGACCTAAGGGATTTCTTTTTTTTTTTTTCTTTACTTTTTGCTTCAACGTTTTATTGAATCGTTTAATTCCTCGACTTCTGACTTATTCAATCAAGCTGGTTAAAATTGTAAAAAGCGATGTAATTGTATAACTTTTTATAAATTAAAAATAAGATAGAATCATATTATTGTAATAATGATTTAATGCAGAACGTTTTCACGTATTTAAAATAATTACAATTTCGATAGCAAAATTTTAAAAGTTGGAAATTCAAATTGGATATATTAAAATTCATAAACGCCACGAAAAATCAAAGTGCTACAAAAGTCTTGGATTCCTTACTTGAAATGTCACAAACGTGTTATGCTTTGAAAGCACTGACAATCTTAGAATCTTCGAAAGCATTATTTCGAAACTTTTGAAAGCATGAATTATTATATCCAACATACCCACGAAACTGCACAAAGCCATTAAACTTTTCAAAATTCTTGAATATCTTTCGAATTTTTTAAAACGCTTTAAATGTGATAAAAATTTAACGAACCTCGAAACTTTTTATCGTGTAAAAATCTCGAAATTCTGAAAGAGTCACGAACAAAAACTGGACCATCCAAAAAGATTTTCTTTCTTTTTTTAAATTTAGAAAAACAAAAAGAAACCCATAAAACTTTAAAATTGAAGAATTATTGAACTTTGAATTGTTAATTGTAATTTTAAAAAGAAATATAATATTATCAATCTTCATTCTAAAGCATACAATTTCTACTTCTTCACATCCACTTTATCTTCTCGATATATATTTTTGCAAAGATTCAAAGATCGACAATTGTTTTCTAGCAGAAAATTTATCGATTAACTTTAATTTCAACTTGGTTATATTTGAGAACGCTCTTACACCTCGAGCGACCATTCCAAACCTTCTTAAATCTTCCATTTTCAAACGTGCTCGCGTTAATTTCCATATCGACTCGAACATCCGTTATAACCAATCTTCCTTGCAATTCATTCATTAAAAAAAAAAAAAAACGACCGTCCTCCAGTAATTGCAATTTTTCTTGATTTACGCCTTATTCTTCCCTCGTTCTCTCTTTCCATGTCTTAACCCTCGAGGGTTAATACGCCTCCTCCCCGGTAAAAACTCGATAACGCCACAGTTATGAAAAGAAACGGAGCGGGCACGAACAGGAATTAAATCTTTTCCACGATGCTTATCCAACTTCGAAGGAAATCGCACGCCTCGTTGAGAGAAACCACCGTGGTGGAATTGGCGATTCATTTCGCGCTCGATTCATCGCGCGAAAAAAGGGTTGAGAATGAAATTTTTGTCACCCTTTACGATGGCGTGACCGCGGCTCCATATCTCGCTTATCTCAATTAACGTCGTTGTTAATACATCGTGGCAAGTTCATTGCGGTTAAATTGAACGAAAAAATACCCGCACGATTCCGTCTTGCTATTCTTTCAACCCCTTTTCGTGAGATTAAATAGATGCGCTAATCGAGTAAGCTGGTTTCGTACAAGCAGATATGTAAAATAGGAGAGGAAAGTTTTCTTTTATTATAGCGATATAAATCGCTTGGAAATCGTTATTATTTTCTTCTTTATCTTTTTTCTCTTTTTTCGAATATTATAATCCGCCATCGCATTTACCAATAATTTAAATAAACCCGGAGAATCGACCCATTTTCTTAACCTTCGTACCAAAGTGAATCTAATCGCTCTGTATAATACACTTTAAATTATACAAGTTTAAAACTATAGAAAAATATATTTTCTCGAGAAAAATAAAAAGTTGCGTTATCCAACCACCGGATGCTATCTTATACAACCCTTTCCAATCCCTCAGTCCCACCACTTTTCTCTCTTCCTGCCCTTCCTTTCCTGCCCTCGTGCGTCCCTATTTCTCACACCTTCCGTCGGGGTCGGGGGGATATTTTATTAACACCGTCTCGCAGAGTCCCGTTCTCGAAGATGATCTAAATGAAGATTTACGCTTTTCTTTCTCCCGCAGTGTACAGTGGCGCATGGTGTCGCGTATCGCGAGATATACAGTCGGCTATAAATGACGGGGAGGTGGTAATAAATAACGTTACAGCAATAAGTAACGAGGGAGAGAAATACAAGCTTAAAAATGTCTAACCCATCGTAAAACGAGCAGATTAAGACCGAGGGCCGAGTCGGATTTATTTTTCCGCTGATATTATACCATCTCTCTCTCTCTCTCTCTCTCGTTTTTTCCTCGTTTTTTTTCTTCTTCCATCGTTTTATTTTTTATTTTTTTTTTTCTCGTTACCGGATAAACTATTCGACGAAATAAGCGCGTTAATCGCCGCTGTTATTCAAACGGGGCAACAGTTAAATCGCGGAGTAATGCGTTTCAGTTGAAACGCCACTTTTTTTTTTTTTTTTACGTAATTACGACCCCTCCATTTCGCGTCAGATACTTTAGACAAATATTTTTCACATTATACCGGTTTATTGCCAACTAACAATCCCCCTTCCCTCCTTCCCCATGCAGCCTGTGTGTGTGATTATGCCGTACTGCAATTTGTTTCCCCTCTGTTTCTTCTTCTTTTGTCACGTTTCTCTTCTCCCCCGCCCCTTTCCTTTTTCCTTTAACAGAGAAAAATTATACTTTACGCGATCGTTTATTCGCTTTTATTCGAATGTCGTTCGTAATTTATAGCGTGTTATTTCTCGAGGACACGATAACGATGGTTAGAACGTGGCTCGTACAGTTGTATGTACATTTTACGTCCGGATGGCCGTCTAGTTGACGGCCAACGAGGATCTTAACCCGATCTTATCTTCCTCTTCGAGCCATTCTGTCACTGTTACGTAATTTCGTTACTCGAAATGAATCCTGTCGAATTGTTAGCCTCAACCATCGCGTTTTTGATTTTAGAAATGCTGTGCACGACTTCGTTTCATTTTCGCGCAAGACAATAGATCGACGACGATATTAAAGTAAAAATATATTGGACTCGAATTACATTCCTATTAATCATAGTTAATAATACAATCTGTTGAAGAGATGCTGAACAAAAATTAGATAAATTAAAATTTTATCCGTAAGGATAAGTTTCTTCAGAGAAAAATATTCGACGATTGCAACGAGGTGGTTCTACGATATAAATTCGTAAGCGAAACGAAAAAATGGATAAAGAAAATTTGTTTCTTCACACTTACAATACTTCGAAGGTACAAATTTCAAAATTCACGACTGATTGAAAAAATTTCTTTGATTTTTCTCTGCGCCACTCCTCGTCACTTTTCATCCCCTATCTCCACCGTTGTCCAGGGGAGGAGGGGGCTCGTCTCGACCAACAATTCAAAGACTCGACCGATTATCAGCGACAGCCACCACGATAGAACAATTTTTCCGCGAGGGATGGCCGGCCAAAGATATTCGCGCTACTATCGAGGGGCCATTGAATCGCGCTATCTGGTTCACGAGCCGGCCCCTCTCTGTTTTGTCAGGTGTTGTTGCCGCCCCGTTTTGGCAACGCGACGCTTCAGGTGGACCCGATACGCGCGAGCTGGAAAAGCCCGCGGCTCACTTTCGTGCCGATAACGCCGTCATTGATAAATTATGCGGCCCTGGCGGTGGGGTCGAATCGATACGAGGGCGGTGGAGACCTTGCCATCGAGATCCTGCTCGTTTCATCGTCTGCTTCGTCTTTTGCAATTTTTATTTCGAAATTGCTTTCTTCTGTGTACTATATTTCGTGATTTGGTTGACAAAGCATTCGAAGAGATACGATTAAATATCGTTGATTTTTAATTACAGATAGCTAATTATACATTTGTATCCTTGAACTGGTCTATCTAAAGTAATATCGTCTGTACTTAAAATCTGAAATTTTGGTTAAATTTTTTCATCAACTCTTAAATTAATCTATTATCCTTTTTCGATCCAAAAATATTCAAAACATTCTAATCGAGTCGATTTCTATTCGAATCAATCAAAGATATTTACCGCCAAGTTTCTCGAGGATAATTAAATTTCCAATTCAGATCCTATATTTGAGAGACTCTGATAAATCACACGGAAAGAGACACGATACAAGACCTGCGATGGGAAGAATTTTTTAATGAAATTTATTAACCGAAAATCCAACCGAGACATATTAATATCTTCGTTCCATGAAAAATTCATTTCTCCTCATATATCACGTTAACCACTTGATATATATAAATAATTCATTCATATAAAATTTCGTATAACAACGTTGCTTTCGCGGAAAGAAAGAAAAGCTAAAAAAGCCCTGCAAAAATTTTAAACTCTCAAAACGTTCGAAACTTTCCCAACTTTCACTTCAACCGACCCCATACACGGTGCATGTATATACGTATCTATATATCTCGCTCGAAATCTGGAACCAAGCCGCAATAGTATGTATCTTCCAGAGGGGAGAGACGCGAAAGTGTCGAGCACCAGTTAAGCGCAAACGAGAATCTCTCGCAAACTTTCCGTAACTGTGTCATCCGTCCAAATGAACCGACCGTGGTCCGGGACAAGGAGCGGGAGGGGCAGGGAAATCCCGGCAAACTTCCTCCTTTAATCCCATCAAGTATCAAAACGACACGTTCGCGCATAAAACGGCGGGATTATCGGCGACGAGCCGGGAAAATATCCGGTCGGTCCATTAAACGGTGTCCTTACCACCGCGGGGAATCCCTCCTTTTCTCGAATTTGCATTTCATTGCGCCTCTCTGCGGACCGAATTGTGCAACTATTGAGAAAGGAAGAGAGGAGAGAGAGAGAGAGAGAGAGGGAGAGAGAGAAGGGGGAAAAAACGAGAGGGATAATAAAAACGCGACGATAACGTCGCTCCCGGTGAATTCGCTTTATTATTCGGCCATTTTTAGCCTGGGACGAGCCGGGTGCAGATCATGCGGGCCAGATAACAGAAAATCGCGGTGATCCAGACTGGTGTAATACGTGTATACTCGCGTGAAATGTCACCGAACGCGTGCGTTTTGTAATACATTATTTCCATCCTGGCTGTGGTAACGTAACGGTGGAGGGGGTGGGAGTGAAATGGAACAGGATTTTCGACGTTTTTCCGACGAGAGCGATGGAAAATCGTCGGCGAGACTTTTATTTATCGTGTGCAACGGGATCTCGTAGATCGCGGGATCGATATCGCGGGTGTGGAGTATCGTATGGGGTGTAATTGTATCGGCCGAATGTTTACGAGATACGTGATGAGGGGGAGGGGGAGGGGGAATGAAATAAATACGTTTACTTTTGATATTAATTGAAGGATGATTAAACCAATGAAATAGAAGAGAGAGCATAGTTTTCATAGATTCATAGTTCTGTTCGAATTTTCAGAATTTCTTACTTGTAAATATATCAAAGTATAAAAGCGTGAAATTAAATAAATTTAAGATTTAAGAATGGAGCAGCAGTCGCGCAAAATTATACACATGAAATGAAAATTGGATTTTTGAAAAACTTCATTTGATATTGTGAGTTTAGGAACGACGAAGCAGATAGTAAATAATTAAAAGTGAACTTTTACTTTACACGATGATATCTCAGCTTGTATACAGAGTAAGTCAAATTTTGTGCTTCTAATAAGCTTTCATTCATTGACCGGAAGTCGCTATTTTTATAGAATTTTGAAGTAATTTACGCGATATATATGTTTATTTTCGTTCTATTTCGATCGAAGAATCATCCCTTAAATTTTTCGATATTTTTAATCAAATATTGAACAGAAATAAATTTTGTTTTTCAACGTAACTAAAAAAAGAATTTCATATCTATTTAATACATTCGCATTTTCCTCTTCTTATTTCTTATTCAAATCTTAATAAATTTCTTTTATATTAATCAAAAAATTTCTCATTCTCTATTTATCCAAAGTTAGCACAAATACGTAAAAAATCTTCATCACGGAGGAATGCCAAAAGTCAAAATTGGAAACATCGACAATCAATTTAACCAATCCCTTCATTTTCCCTTTCGAAACGATTCAAAACTCACTCAAACGGCTTTCAACAGCCGAATCAACACCCACACAACGCAATTCGCACCGTTCCCATTCGTGTTTACCGTTGCAATTAAGGCGGATACGAAACGCGGAGGCGCGAGGAAACAGGCTCGTTGTTACTTTGAGAGATGGCCGCTGCAACGAGGAGGGAAAATGCCTTCAATAAATATCAACGTTTTAATTAACATAATGCGGCCTTCTTAATTGGCCGTCATTTATCGTGAGCCGCTCTCGCGCTTTTAATTGTCCCCCCTTCCCTCCTCTCCTCCTCATCTTCCTCTTCCACCTTCCTCCAAACCCTCCCTCCCTTCCCCTCCTGGCAATTATAAAAGCGTCGCCGTGTAACGAAGGCGGGCATCGGTTGATATCCTGGAACTGGTCGTCGGATCGTAAAAAAGAGCCCCGCTTTTTCTTCGAAATCGCGGCTTAAATCCGACTCGTTCGTTTAATTACACGAACCACCACCAAGAGAATGCGGTTCGACGAACCAATGGGAACCGTTCCATGGGATACTTGGCAACCTTGAGCTCGAATATGAGCCACAAACGAATAGAATTCGGTTTAATTGGTGGAAGAAGCCGGTCGATACGGAGTGGCAGCGATTTAATTGGAACGATTTTCGTTACCGTATGTTAATGATCGTCGCGTGTGTACACCGTGCACGGGTGATACACGAGGAGTAATTAAAGTATAAATGGAGTCTGAAGTTGATGGGTCGAAACGGGAGTTAATAGGGCGAATGTGTCATTCCGAAAAGCGATCGAACGTTTTGCGAAACGTTGTTGAGGGTTATGCTAGCGCGTTTAATGGGTTTAGGAGATAATATTGAATAATATTGAAGGGCGATGCGATGGGGTTTTTATATGGGGGAGAAAAATTCTTTTCCTTTTTTTTGTCCTTGAAGCATTATTGCCTCTTCCATTTTAATTTTAATTTCTTCGAATTAAATATATTTATTCGTGGAGGAAAGTTTGTCAATTTGTTGTAAAATGAAATTTCACCAAGTTCAAGTGTTAATGGATTTTTATATTTCAGAAAATAATCAGAAAGTCTTTTCGTATAGTAGTACTATATAAAGACTTTTGTACGTGACTGTACGATAAGTAAAAAAAATGTTTTTCGTAATTTTCAATTTCAAATTCAAATGATAAAGTGAAATAAAGAATATTTATATTATATGCTAAGCAAGTTTAAATATATTCTAATTGCGGTAGTGTCATTCTACATATGTATTTTCATGCTTATCAATGGTACGTGATAAACCTCTATGAAACAGGTTATCGTGACGATCGAAAGGCGTGCCTGTAAACGGCGAGAAGGAGAACCATGGGATAAAAGTTGCGTGTTTCCTTCTGTTCTTGCCGCTTGCAATCATCAATAAGACTTGCCTAACTCGGATCTAATTCATAGCTAACCTACATTTAGCAAAGCCTTCTTTATCGAGCAAGTGCTGTTCGATGTTTTAAGATTATCTATATACGTAAAATGTTTAAAACTTCCTCGAACGAAACTCGACGAAAAATGATAAGCAAAGTAATATTTTTATCAATTGTACGTTGGAAATAAGAAATAAGAACGCGTAAAAACCCTCTTATTCTTTTATAATCTATTTAAATCTATTTAAAGAGCAACGAAATTGCAAAAATTCAATCGAACGAATTTATTTTAAAATTAGATCGCAATTTTATTAACGAATAACGAATATTCATAGCTTTCTATAATGTTAAAATTCTACCTGCGTTATTTATCGCATCATTTATTATTCAAAATGGAGAATACAATATTTCATCGGTGCAAGATGCAATAAATTATCCGTGTATTTTTTTTTTTTTTTTTTTAATTTTTAATCTTATTAATATTTCTATCGCGTAGCTTTTCATAAATTGATTCATTCCCCTTCTATTATTCATAAAGAATGATGCAATATTTTGAATATATATCGTATATAATAAGATAAAATAAAATAAAATGCATTACTTTAATGCATTGAAATATTCAAATAATCGCGGAGATACGAAAATTTTCCATCTTATAATCAAAACAGTCTCGTAACACAGCCAATTATTTAAGACCATCTTCATCTTCAAGGGTGAAGATGTCAACGCGCCTAATTTAATTTCCCCGTATTTCTTAAAGCACGAGAAATTCTAATGGGTTTTTACGATTACTATCCAGAAATTATTCAACCGTCCCTTAAGTGGCCGGGAGAACTTATATATACCGGAAACCCGGGACGGAGGATAATAAAAAATAGAGTTCCATTAGAGAGCAATACTACCGAGAACTATTTCGACCTCATCTACCCGTTTCTGCCTAATGGATTCATAATCTTAATACGTCCGACCTCGCGTGTTCGTGCTCGATTCAATATTGCCAAGGCATAATCATGCCAAACCCCTTTCCACCCCCTTTGATTCGCCCCTCTCTCCCTTCCCCCATCCCTCGAGCGACCGTTACCTCCCCTTGAAATTCTTCTTCCAACTTCTAATGAAAATTATTCTAAGTAGCCAGGCCCGCCTAATAATCGCTCCTCTCCTCCTCCTCCAAGCTTTTTGCAACTCCTTTTATGATCCATCCAGCGGGGAGGGGGGAGGGTAACGTCTAATCAAAATTCAATTAATTTCCTTTGTTGCAATTTGCCTCGAGGACTGGAGGAGGGGAAACTTTGCCACGAAGAAGTTCGTGAACTAGCTTTCGAAATTTCTCCGCGTCCCATGGATTATTTCTCTCGAGTTGGCCGATACTTTTTCTTCCTTTCTTTCCTTTTCCCCCTCATCGTTATCCGGCACGCTCGCTCCGTTTCTTTCTTTCCGAGGAAAAGAATTGCCGAATCTCCTTGGAGTGATTTATTTTTTTGTATACGTATATTTTAGCGATGTTTAAATTATTCTATTCAAATGATAGGGATTAGATTCTCTGGTGTAACGTCTAGTTTAGTCGAAGCAGGTGTCCCGTTTACTTCAAACTTTAAATCCACCTTTCAAGAAGGGAGAGGGATCGTGATAGTGGGATTATGTGTACACCGTCCTATATACCTCGCCAGAGGAGACGAGAATGCTGCAGAATCTTCTCTGTCCAAATAAACACGAATTACGAACTTTAAAAATTCAACTTGAGCCTTCAGTTACAAAATCGAACGAGTAAAGTAAAATCCTCTCCTATATCTTCCATCTTCATTTCTCATAATTTCAAAAAAAAGAAAAAGAAACTGTCTATCATTCTCGAAAAATAATACTCGAGGGATAATAATCGTTCGATTTCCCCTTCTCCTCCCCCCTCCCTCTCCCATTCTTCGTATCTTCTAGCGGGGTTAATCCAAAAATCGTGTCAACGAAAAACGAGATTCGCGGCACGAACGCGCACGGCTATCAGAAAACGAAAAACGGCTCGGTTGACAAGCGTACTTTCAACTCCGCCTGGTGGATGTGGCGGTGGAACAACAACGTGGTCTAAGGAACGGGGGTCGATTAATGGCCCCGGTGGCAGACTGCACGCGATAAACCCGCAATATCGGATTGATATTAATTGGCCGCGAGGAAGCACCATAAAGACATTACGACGGTGCACCGCGAGCCTGCGGGTAATTATTGTCGGTTTAATGCTCCATCGAGCGGGGATCCCATGGAACAGCGCGGGAAACACGCCGCAAAATCTTGTTGTTCCCTTCATGGTCCCGGTATGGAACGATGAAACGCGTATACAGGACGATCCACGAATTCACGCGTCGAAAAAGAAGAAAAAATAAGGAAAAAGATGTTACGTTATATCGTATATTTGAGGAGAGCGAGCGACGTACGTGCGTGTCGTTTCAACGCTCGAGCAATACTGCCGGATTGTTTACTAATTTCGTACGTTCGACTTTGTAACGATATAGAATATCGGGTCGAATTTCTATTTGTTTTCGTTTTCGATTATACGAATGGAATGGTATTTAAGCGTAATACGATTCGAAATTTACGGAGTAAATATTTATTCGAGAATCTAGGAGAGAAGAATTTAAGTGGACAGAAGAATAACGCGATTCCTTTTTTCCCCTTGCACTTGCACTCGTGATAAAAAATTGATAAGGCGATTGTCAACTTTTTATCTTTGGATAAATAAGGTGTTGCGCATTATGATATTGTGTTTGTGAATCACCCTATGTATACGAAGGTGTGAGCGGGAAGGGGAGGTTTATAACCGATTTTTACGCAGCTTTTATCCTCTGCTCGACGACGAATTCTTTTTTTGGACCGCTCGTTAATTATGATCGCCTCGTGGAGAAGACTGGTTTTAGAGCGTGGGGTGGGAAACTTCTTTTTTCCCTCCTCTTTTTTTTTTTTCGAGGTAAAAATGAGGTAGTCCCCGGTATATACATACGTTACTTTCATGGCTGGTTTATGGCGTACTGTGTCGCATGGGGCAATTTCAGATAAGATAAAGCAATTAGGAGATAATCTGTTACGACGAGGTAATTAAGATACTGGAAGCTGTTTATACTGGGGCGATCGAAGGCCCAGGGAAAAATTCTTCGGGGGATAGTTAGTATCGTGGATTATGGGTAATTGAGTCGTTGAGTAGGATGGAAAGAAATTTTTATAATAATAATAATAAAACCGAATAAAGTGTCTAGTGTTACAAGATTTATTCTAGTAAAATTCGTTTTACTAAGTTGTAATATAATTTCGATATAAAATTCATCTTTTCATTAATTATACGATTTTTCACTCTTAATTGAGTATATATTATATAATTAAAATTTTTCTTGATAAAAATTTATTCGCATTTCATTATTACGTATAAATAATAAATATAATAAATATAGATTCACAATTTCTTTCACAGCTTTTAATTATCGTAGCATTCAAATGGTATCTTTCCAAGAAAAAAAATAAAAAATTTCTTCTATCAAAACACCTCTGTCAAATCATTTTCTGAAAATTATTCTACTTTTAAAAAATTCTTCAATATATCTCGACTTCGTTCGATATTGGAAAATCATCGGCCATTACGAATTTCTACACATCATCGGATTCTGTTCTCAATACCAACGAAATCTCAATCCTCTCAGCGATAATTACATTTGCATCGAGCCATTGCGACACGTGTGTGTTTCACACTGTCCAATTCGGATGTCCTTTTCGCTCGATTTTTTCTTTATATATATATATATATCATCGAGCTGGTAATTGTAACAGAGCCAGAGGGCAGTCCATTAGCCGTAATAATTCCATAAAAAATCCGTGCCGCCGTTCTGGAACCGGTGAAACGCGCTCGTTTTCAGCTTTATCGTCTCTCCAACCCCACCAATGCCCCAAAGCGGCGAAAAATTCGCTTTTACAACGCTCGTCGGGCATTACAGGTGTGTAACGTGACCGGTGGATCTCTTCTCGCGGGTTTGACACCGACTGGACAATGCCGATCCGGCTTAATGCTCGATGGTTTTACCCGCAATCCGGTTGCAAGAAAACCAGAGGGGGGGATTTGACGAGGGATGCGTAAATCTCGTGTTAACCTTTCGCCATTTTACTCTTTCGCGGTTGCGTGCAATTAGAGAGAAAGAGACGAGTAGAAAGAGTTGGAAAGTTTCTTTCATAGTCATGGATTAATTGTAACGTGAAAATTATAATTGTTTTTGGGAGTGGAAGTTTAATTACGCGCGAAGACTTTTCTTCTTCTTCTCTTTTTTTTTCTTTTTAATTTTAGAAATATTAATTCGAGACATGAAAAAGTTCGCCTCTGATATGCGAAACAAGGTAATTTTAGTATTTTTAATTCAAAAATTTCATATTTAACGCGGGGCCGGCGTGTAATTCGTTGTTTAATATGACAACTGAAAAATGCTTCTTTAATCATAATATATTAAATTCATAATGAAACATTAAAATGTAATTATATATGTAATTACTTACATATTTCAATTTTTTTTTCTTTTTTTTAATTTTTGACGAATAATTCCGCTAAAAATTCTGTCGTAACGCTTTATTATATCGTGCCATTTCAAATTTCTCCACGATTAATCCTAATAAAAAAATTATTCAAAATCCACGAATTTCCATAAAATTTCTCTTCTTCATAAAAATTTCTCCATCCACCAACGAGCAACGAATAACAAACGGATCTAATAATTGGCCACGATTGTCCAAATAATCTCAAATGCATTATCGTCCTCTATGCGTTTCACGTGCGATTTACAGGATTTCTACGCGGAATCCAAATCTTCCCTTCCCAATCTGATAATATTGACCATAGTGTTTGATATTGTTTCACCGGGTGCCCGAGGGACACGCCATTACCGGCTTGCTGCACCGTGATAATTTAATGCCGGGAACTGGGTCAATGCCGGTGAGACAGGCTGCTTTTGTGCCCCTCACCGTGGCTGATTTGCATTTCGAGGAAGCCCCCTCTTCCCCTAGATTCACTCCCCTGATTTGTTGTCTCGTTTCCCAAACCGTTTCTCGTAAACTGATTATCGGCGAGACAACGAGAATAGTTTAAAAACAACAAGAAAATGTAAGATAACGATTAAGAAAAAGATTATAAAGACACGTTAAAAGGATTGGAAATTCTTTTAATACTATATGATAAAAATCATCGATATAAAGTTTCGAACAAAAATCAAACAGCCCCATAAAACTCCAATAAAAACAAAATTCTCACTTCAATGTAAAAACCCCTTAAAACAAAATAAAAGAAAAATAAGTCCAAATTATTTTACGCATCCAAAGTGACACGCCGTCCAAAACGCTGCTCCGATTCTTTCGAAAATACCGCACCAGGACGGCCAACGAGCGAAAAATCGCGAGAAATCTGGCTGGATTGGAATTAAAATCAAATGTCTGGATCCAAACCCCGATGGATACGAGGCACGCAAGCCGATTACCTCGCAAAAAATTCGAATCTCCACATGCTCTTCGGCCTCGTTAACCAGCCAACCGATCCGATCTTCCGAGAAGCTCGGAGCCGCACGTGCAAAACCCGACCGCGGCTATCTTTTCGCGCGAGGGTGGGTCGCCTCCTAAATATAACCACGGCCCCTTCCCGACGGCTTTTCCGTTTTGCGGAGGCCGTGGCGTGTGTATGGAGGGGTCAGGGACGAAGAAGGTCCCCCGGTTATAGCATTATGTCACGTTAATAACGTCCAGCTCCCTCTGTTTCTTGATCTTTCGGGTATCCACGGCATCCACGGCGAGGGTGGCCACTCTCGAGGCAGACGCTCGACTTTGAAGCTTTAATTAATGACGGAGGCGCGGGCACGGGAACGCAAAGAGGGAACGCTGGAATTGCGTCTGTTCTAGTCATTTGCAGAGGGCAAAGCCGAGACGGTCCATCGTGCCGCGATAAATAATTGTCAACGTCGGCGTAATCGTTATTGCGATACCCGGGGATTCGTCTGGCGATTGAATCCGCGGCCGTGAATCCGCGTCGCTTTCGGATCTCCGGTTTGGATCTTGCAGAGGATTGGTTTTGTTGGGCGATAATTTCCCTCTGAGCGGGGATGGGATTTTGAGTTTCTGAGACGATGATTCTGCGGATCTTGGGAGAAGATTTCTTCGATTTGTGGAAGGGAATTGAATTGAGATATGATTTTGGGATTAATTTACTAACGAGGGATTATATTCGTTTTTCTTTAATCAAAGGATATATAAAATTTCGTTTCTAATTATACGTAAAAATTATCATTGAGTTATTGAGTAACAAAGAATGCATGTTATGCAGGAATAAAACGTTTTCGAGTTTGACAAATTGAATAAGATTTAGATTGCTCTTAAAGAGAGAGAGGTATAAAGAAAGTATATACTTGCTTGAAAATTTCACTACGTGAATCGTAAGCAGTGTTTTCGAGAGCGGAAGTCGATTCAGATCATTTGGGGAGGGGCGAAATCACGATGAACCGTTTCCTTTTCGAACGATGGCCCGCCATTTCAGAGCGCACCGAGTGGATTTCGCGTGTAGCCAGATTCACGGGACGATAATCGACGGTGATCGACCTCTCGAAGGTTCGAGTGCCGCCCTCTCAAAGGTTCAACGAGCCGGTTGTTCGACGAGAGGAACGAGCCACGTGCGATTCGCGAAAGCGGCCTCCTTATTTATAAGTGAGAGTTGCGCGGCCAACGTGAAAATTAACGAAACACGAGGCGAAGGGTATAAGGACGAAGGGAAATTGATCGTATTTCAGTCGAATACATTGATATAAGATTTAAATTTAATACTTTAATTGATACTTTTGCAATAAGATGTAAGGATATTTCGTCGGAGATTTTGACTTTGATCGAGTTGAAAATTTGCAATACTGTTTTTGGTAATTCTTAATTTCTTGTTTTTGAGTTCGATTCGAAGATTTTTAAGCAACAAGTATAATTACAATTCATAATTTGTACTAATAAAATTGATGGGATTATTTTTGTTCTTCGACATCGTTACTAACATGAATATTTTAAAGCTTTTATTACTTTTATATTTAGATCATGACACGATTGTAGATTATAGATAGAGAATAATTTAAATTTGCATGAAATTTTGTTTCTTGTTTCCTGTTTCGCAGTACAGAAACGAATTCCTTGTTATAATATAATAATTTTAAAAGTTATACGAATAAATTAATTATTATAGTTGTTATATAAAATTAACGAAAAGCTTTACACGAAAATACACAACTGGGGAAAGAAAGAAGCTCGACATTAATTATAACATAAAAACCACATAAAATGAAATTTCATCTAAAAATACATAGAGTAAATGTTTTTTTAATTAGACTTCATTCTCACACAAATAAAGACAAAAACTTCAAAGTAATCCCACTCTTTAGCAAAGCGTGGAATAATTATATAACGAAATAAAAAATAACTATCCTAAAACGATTGTATTAGATAAATCTAATTAAAAATTTTGGAAATAGCCTTTTTCTCCTCAACGAGGTGTCAAAAATTTTAAAAAACTTATATACCATCGGTGCTGTTGTTCAAATATAATACGTACGATAGGTCGACGTCGTGGCGCGAAAAAATTCTAAATTTAAAAAGGGAAATAAAAAGTGATCCGGAACTGGCGCACCTATTTCATTCGTTTTTGCATAAGAAATCGCTCTACGTCAGGATTTTTACCTTATCCAGAAAGAGTTTTATCAGAAGTTTTCGCGAAAGAAGAAACTGTTCCTCGTGGTTTTGCCTCTTAACCGAACGCGGAAGTTTTCGTGATCGAGAAGAGAGAGAGAGAGAGAGAGAGAGTAACGCGACTACGATAACAGCCAGTGACTGACTTCCGGCCCCATCTCCATCCGTGGATGGAGAGAGGACTTTCGAACATTCGAAAGTAATGTGTCTAGTAAATTTCCATCACGAGTTATTTTTTCCTCAACTTTCCCCCCTTTTGAGAATTTAAATTTAAAATTAATATAATACCAAATGCTTTATTTTTTACATAAAAAATTGTAAAGATAGAAACTGAAATGTAATAATATTAAAGTTTTTATTCTTCTTTGATATTCTAATGTTCTATTTCTATCTAATTCTACAGTGCTTATTAAAATAATTATAGCGATATTAAAACCGATGAAAGATCTAAATCTTGTTCGATTTTTTATATATATATATATATATTTTTATTCTTTTTTGATATTTTAATGTTTCGAAAATGCTTATTAAAATAATTACACGAGAAAATGTGTTTGGCACGAAATACTTGTAATGATGCGTATTTTTCTCTTATTAAAAAATCTCTATAAAACGAAAAATCATCATTTATTTCATATTATTATCAAATTTAAGAAATTTATCATAATCCGAGAAACTATTATCGATTCAAAGTTCAATAATAATTGAAAAAGCTATTATTAATTATAAAACTGTTATATAACTATTATATAACTATTATTAATTATAAAAAAAAATATTTGAACAACTTAACGAGTACAAACCATTTAGTTAAAAATATATATATCCTGTTTCCAATTACGAACGATCGAAGAGGATTAGAAGAAAGGAAAATAATAGAATTCGTTTACTTTTACTTCCATTTCAGTATCATTATTTAGATATCGATTTGGATTAGCGAAGTGTGCGTGGATTATATCCCACGTGATCCCAGCCAGTCCTGGTTGTGTTTGATTTTCCCTTCTTATAATAAACCCATCGTCTGGTACGTGATCCCATGGGCTACCTTGAGATCAGTCGAAAACCACGTTTCGTTATATCGTGCACGCGATTACACCGGTTCGATCGTAAAGATCGTGGTTTAACGAAAAGTAAAGGGATCCTGTAATTCCAACCCCTACGTACGCTCTGCAAACACGTTCTGCGTACGTATTATCTCTCTACCGTTCCCTTTTCATTCTTTCCTCGCTTCCACCCCGATAATTGTTCCAATTTCGTATTTTCATAACGAAACACACCGTTGCCGTTGGTTGGCAACAACAGTTTGGAAAGTTAACGCTCCACCAGGTTATTTAATAATAATTAAATCTTAACGTTTAATAAGTTTCCGAGTTATACAGTTGGCAAGTTATAATGAAATGATCGAGGCGTGTTAAATTTCAAAGTATTGGATTATAAGTGAACTTTCTTTGCTTGCTCTCCCCTTTATACAAGTTTCAAACGAAATATATTTAAAGTAAATATGCAAGCGAGATGTGTTCGATGATATATAATCGGTTGTTCGTATTTAGTAATCTTTATTTTATAATTAAACGATATTTACATGTAATCTGTACATATAATATAATTTATAATAACAATAATAATAATTGCTTCGAATTTCTATATAATTTTATTTTATTATCAATGAGAAGCAATAATGCGAATCTTTCGTAATGCTTTTTCATTGGATAGGATGTAACGCAATGTTTTTAAAAATATTTGTAATTTTAATCATTCAGAGAATGATTGCTCGTACAATTGTAAATTCTTTACCTGCAAAAGGAAGATCGATGTTTAATGAGAACAATATTGTTTAACAATTAAGGGTGAATAGAATGTAAATTGGACGTGCATCTTCTTAATGACTAATGATCAGTAGCATGGAGTGTCGGCAAATGAAGGAAGAAGACATCAGATGATTCATCAGGTGATGAATTAAGCTAACAGATATGCCGTAATAGTTAACAAATTAAGGATCTTAATGAAAATGACATTTAGAAGACGTAAACTTTGACTGACTCTCTAATTAATCGCGATTGTTTGGGTAATGGTAGTCGGTATACATAAATGGAATGATAAATGTACTTATTAATACTGTATAACAACAGAGAGATTAGAAGATAATGAATGGAGAATCCAAATTGATTATCTAAAATCGTGACGCTTGATGAGACGCTTGAATAAGATATGAAGCATGAATTCTGTAATATGAAAAATGGTATATTACTTTCTTCTTGAAAGCAAAATACAAAATATAATTCATTTCTCAAAACTAAATAATCCAAATAGCGAAATAGTGGATATATAAGTAAATGAAGCGGGTATAAATTGACAACTAGACTTCTTCAAAATACAAAATAAAATAAAAATTAAAAAAAAAAAATAAATAAAACGAAACCAGGTTAACATCAGCAAATTTTCCTCAACACTCAACTCTTTCGTCTTTAAAATATCATAAAGTAAAAAAATGTAAATAATTAAGAATCCTGGTATAAAACTGTAACCAAATTTCTTCAAGATGTAACATAAAAATAAAATAAGAATAATTAAGTGCTTCGAAATATTTTCTCAAGCATCACGAAACCAGGTTAACAATTCCAACGCAATATTTTATATTTTTCTTTTCGAATAATTCTCACAATTACCACAAATTTAGAAAAGAATTAAATCCCTAAAATCTCGTTTCTCCTGATCTTTCTAAATCTAAAAAAATCTAAAAAAAAAAAAAAAATCTCACGAATCAAACGCAATATTTTCCTCTACAAACAATTCCCGCAAATTGCCAAAACTCACAAAAGGATTAAACTCTCTCTCTCTCTCTCTCCAAACCTTGCGAAATTCCTCTAAAAGAAAGAAAAAGAGGAGGAAAAAAGCTCGGTGAAACGATGAATGCGTTTAAACGAGGGTGTTGTTACAGAAAGCTCTCGAGAATCGTCACAGGACACCGTGTTTCACCGTAGAATTCCTGACAGGAACGCTCGAGGGATAATAACGATAATTCATAAGGAGGGGTGGAAAGGGTGGGTGGGTGCCGAAGGGATCGTGACTGAAATAACTTAAAAGCGCGAAACGTTGGCGAAACGTTTGGAGCATACACGGCCAAGTATCGACCCACCCGCCTCGACTTGGGCCGAGTTTATGCCCCGTTTCAACTTTATGCTCGATTAAAGTCACGCGCGTTTACTTCGGAACTACAGCTGGATAACGCTTTAAATCCGTTGAGAACGGGCCAGCTCGAGGCAGCGAGCGGAATCGCGTAATATAGCGCTAGTTTCCGGGGCCAACGGTGACCCCGTGTCGCTTTCGAAATCAATTCATCTAATTCTAAATAGCGAGCTTCTCTTCATTTTTCGGGTCTTTCATTCGGATTTATTCGAAAGTTTCCCTTTAAACCTAGGAAGAACGTAGTTTATGGTTTATGGATGATGGGGATAAAAGTTTCCTTCTTCTTCTTCTTCTTGGTTGGGAGTGTGACTCTCTAATGTTTCTTTTTTTTTTTTTGGAATGAATAAGAAATGATTTGTTAGAGAATTCGTTAGGTTCAATAGCGTTCTATTTTTTTTTGGTATTATTGTATTTAAAGAAAGCGAAATTAAAAATTTATGCAAAGAAATTTATCGAATTAGTGTTGCCATGTTTAAGGCATAAATTTTGAAACGAGTTTTTTCACTATAAAATTTGATATAAAATACAAAGAAGAGTTTACGTATTTGTTATACATCGTTATGCTGAAAGATTTATGTAGCATTCAATATTATTGCTACGTAAAATATTTACGTTATTACAATTTAGATTGCGGAGTAAAAGCAGTATTAAAGAAAAGGGAAAAACGTTATTTCAATAAAGCGTCGTATAGATAAAATGAAACTGTGAGGACGTGTAAAAAATTGTATTCTTTATCTGGGAGGAAGATAAGTCACCCCTATAAATATATACCCGACATTTAATTAATCCATACCCTTTGTTCCCGATTGAAAACATCGTAGGACAGTCATTAATTCACTCGGTTAGACTTCACTGGCTTTATTGCCAGTGATATATAGCTCGCTCCGTTACACTCTGACCGCTTATCAAGTCCTAGGTGTCATCCAGGAATCAGAGACACGGTCATCGAGATATCCAGGTGCCAGCTAGTGGCCAACATCGTGTAAATAATAGCGAGAAGAGAAACGTTTCTATCCACCGTGAAATCTCCATAATCTCGATACAAGAGATATCAACGTTGCGTAAAATAACTCGATTTCACAGATCTACTTAAAAACTTGTAAAAGGATAAAATTAATCGGTTAAAAGTTTCTTAATTGGAAAAATCCGGATTGAAAAATTTATTTTTTCATCGTAAGAGAAAAATCATACACGTTAATTATTCGGATTGAATTGCAGAGATAATTATTGAGTAAAGATCAACTCAATCAACGTTTCGAATTTCTGAAAAGAAATAAAGATAAAGAATTCATTACAATTTTTCGACAAAATTTCGTTCCTTCGAATTCTTATCTTTATTAAAAAAAAAAAAGAAAGAAAATTTAACTGCGAAATTATCTAACTAAAAAAAAAAATATTTAATCCAAATATAAATGATCCAATTTATTCGTTCCTTTCGAATTTAATTTCCTTCGATTTGCAAGTAATATCGAAAAAAAAGTCGAAGAGAAGATTTGTTTTTTCTCAAGAGTTTAATTGACCGTAAAGTGTTACATTTCTTCGTACCAATTATTATCAACGTCTAGAGATAAGGGAGTGCTCGACGCAACGAGAGAGGAACATCTTGTTTCATCGAGGCACGCGTATCGGTGTTGGCTGGCTGGCGCGGATATCGACGTTATCCGGATAATCTGGTTAATTCCGAGTAATGACAGATTCTACAAGCGTCCGTGTTATTAGGACAACGTTCGGTTGCTACGTGACCCGGGCTTGCTTATATTATTCAAGCGTTTGCATCCTCTCGATAATGATCCAATCGACAGCCCTAATACATGGTTCACCATGAAGAGACGAGGATCGTGAAATAATTGACTGGGCGGAATGAACCGGGATATTCGATCGATCTTTAGATATCTTCATCATTCACGCGATGAATTTATTATCATCCGTAGATGATTGCTTTCGTTGATTTGGTATTATAAACAATGAAATCGATACAAGTACAAGTTTAGAAAGAAGAAAAAGGAATTGGATTAATTAAATTCGGCTGTAATAATAATCTAATTAAAAACAAAAAAAGGAGAAATTTTAGAAAACATTTTCTGGAGAAGGATCGATTAATTAGAGATCGTACTCTTCGTAAACACATCATCCCTGTTCAAAGAATAAAAACCAGCATTGGACGTAACATCGACTTTAATCACGCAACGCAACAAGTTATTCTCACTACAAGCTACTGCTAATGCTTCATCGATACGATAATCTTTTTTCAACACTCTTAAAGAATCGTATACAAAAGATTCATTCAAAGCTATCTTATTTATCTTTTTCAAACAAGCATTCAATGGTTTCTTTACGTACTATAATTCGCTTTATTTTCAATAATCTAACCTAACATCCCTAACATAATCAAACAATAACAATGGAAGAAGTAAAAAAGAAAGTTCTCCTTAAATTTCCATTCCAAAAAGAATCTCATGTCACGCGAGGAAATAAAACTTTCTTCGCCAACCAAACTAATCGTAACTCGAAGCATGAAAAAATTATATAAAGAACGACGAAGAAAGAAAATAAGAAGAAGAGACAACCTTCCCTCCCAACAAGACCAAGGATCTTAAGCGAACATCTGTCGAACATTTTCTCCCGCGCCGATACGCGTCTCGTATCGGTAGATAACGAGCTCGGGAGGAGGAGGGCTCGAATTCGACAAGCACCGATTTTATCGACTTATGCAAATGGCGCGGAGGCGATAATTTATTCGGTGGCAGGGCGACCCATGAGCGACTGCCGCACTGTCCAGGGCGAAGGGAAGGGTGGGAACGAAGCGAGGAACTAAACTCGGTCACGGTGGCGCGTAAACGAGCGTGGTAGCCGCGGTAGAAGCGTATTTTTGTATCCACGCGGCCCGTAACAAGTCGGCCGGACGACAGCCCTGTCGGACCGGTGCAACTTTTCAAAGTCAGCCGTGTCATAGCCGCGAAAAGGGCCGAGGGATAGTGTGCGTGTGTGTTCCACGTCCGAATGGAAACACGCGTTTCCTTCCCACCGTTCATCGTTCATCGTCCATCATCGTTCACCGTCTTCCCCTCATTGTCGCGCCCCATGGGTTTTAATTAAATCTTTGTAATCGATGGCGTCGATCGAACGATATCTTGGGAGGGAGAGGGAGGTGGGGGATTCGTTTTGTTTTTTACTTGGAGATTGATCTTATGTGATGATGGAGTGGAGAACGAGAGAATGGAATTTTTGGATTTAGTAATTAATATTATGGCTGTTATGGGGAAATTATTCGTACTCGTGGTTCTTCTCTTCTGTTGATATTCAAATTTGAATTATTTATAGGCATCTTTTAGAGAGGGAGGAAAATAGATGAATACAGAAAATTGAGAATTATTGTTAGTATTAAAAATCGATAGATTATTTTCTTTTCGTTGTTTCGATTCTCAGAAAAAATACGAAAGATTTTTCGAAGGAAATACAAAGAAGAACAAAGGATCGCGAAACGCCACCAGACAAGAGGACTTAACTTTAAGTAAATTATTCACGAGCGCTTGAAACCACCTTATTAATCCTCCTTCTTTCTTTCCCTCGAAGACTGTCCCCGTCTCTTCGAAGTAGAATTCTCTACTACAGGGGGGAAAAAAAGGTAATAAAGAAAAAAAAAAGTGAAATAGAGAAGAGATAGAAAAGAAAAAGAAGAAGAAGAAAAAAAGGAATCATTCATAAAAGCTAAAATACTTCCACGGAAGAATAACGAATTCTTCACTCTTTTTAAACGTTGGATAAAAGATTTCCCGGCCAAATTATTCTATTAGTCTCGCAGGTTACCGGATGAAATATGCAAATAGTACCGCGATCACTTTCCGCCGGAAGTTTAAACGAGACTGCGGAAAGTCTGAAATTAGATTAGTCGATTATTACGTGTCGTTCTCCAGTTTCGTCAGTTTCTGTTTCCTTCTTTTCTCTTTTTCTTAATTTAATCATTGTCGAAACGATAGAATTTTGAATATTTGATTCCTATTTGATATTTGATTTCTCTTTTTAAATAAATGATAAACAACATCAAAAATATATTAATTCTCGATTGAATAACTGAATTTTCATTCCATCGACGATGGTGTAAACCTTATTGAACTATAGTAAGTTCGATAAATTACAGTACAGCCAAAATGTATGTTTCCACAATATTAATTTTGAATAGTATTATTTGTTTATTGTAAATTATTTTTATTATACTCTTCTAATATTTTTCTTCCTAGTTCTTAACATCTTTCTCTATATGTGTTATATTTGCCATATTTGTTTTTTTCGTTTTAATTTTACTTAAAAATTAATATTAGTTTCGTTGGTAAAAAAAAAAAAAAAAGAAGAGGTAGATCGATGAAGAACTCTTCGCCTCTAAAGTTTTTCAAATGAGCGAAATACAATTAAAACTCGCAAAAAACTCGACTGGTTTTATTCTCAATCGATGGAATTGACTCGTGGCGATCGAAAACCGTGAAAATTTAATCCGACTTACCGAACCTTTTAAAGCTGTTAACCACGCCGCTCGAAATAATCGAGTCGATTCTCTATAATTCGATTTTCTTCTCTTCAACCAGTTCTTCTGTGACGAAGTATCTCTTTTAAAGTTGTATCGCGCTTTTATGCACGATGGAAAAGGGGGAAAGAAAGAAAGAAACTGTTCCTACCCCTGTAATATTACTTTCACGGAATAATAATTCTTTTTTTAGAAGTTTGAAACATTCGTTATTTCAAAAAAAAAAAAAAAAAAAGAAAGGAAAAGAAAACCTAACTTTAACGTGATAATAGATCGTGGATGGATTCGTTTGAATGTTATCTTCTTGGTTGTGTAATTTTTTTTCCCCTCTCTCTTTTTTTTTTTTTCTCTTTTTTTTTCGAGAAAGAAAGTCAATATTAATTTGGTACTTTTAGTTAATTCCACGCCGGGGAGGATTTTTTTTCTCTTGCACGAGCAAGAAAGAAATTAACTTTTCTTCCTCCTTCGAGACTAATTTCCTGCCGCCTCAAAATATCGGAAAATTGGATCCCTCTTAATTCGTCCAAGCTTCTCTTGCGATTTTTTAGTTAATTATATAAACCGGCGGGGTGAAAGTCCAGCTAAACAGAGTAATTGGCCGCGAGCGTGTTTTAAAGTTTCATTTGTGTGATTTCGAAGGTTCTCATCGTGACGTAAAAGAAAAAAAGAAAAAGAATATTCCTATTCGATTCATGTTTTATGGGAACAAACTATTTTTGGAAAGATTCAAAATTTATTTCTTAATAAAATTTCACTTTCACGCAAAAACACACGATCCAAATATTTCAAAGAAAAATTCAAAAGGTTTTGAAAATAATTTTATTCTTCAATATGACTCATGAATCAGATTATTGGATATTATATTAACTGCATTAACTACAAAAATGCGAAATAAGGGAAAACGAAGCAAATTTCGAATGAACTCATGTATGCAACGTGACGAAAGAAAAATCGGTATAAATATAAACGATCTCCGTACAGTTAATTTCGAGTAATGGACGCGTTGGAAAATCCTGTGCCGAGTTTTTCAACGGGGAGAAGAAAAGAAGGAAAGGAAGGTTATCGAGTGAAACGATCTCGCGAAAAATAAATCTCAGTCGGACCTCGGCTGGCCGCTGATCCTTTTTCCGGCGCCGCCGCTTCGAGGGGCCATCGCTCGGAGCTTCCTTCGTTGATTAAAAACCGCGATACAAATCGTCCGTACATAGGGAACGTGGGTGTCAGCTTATTCTCACCGACGTCGTATTCTTTCCCGGGATACCAAGAAGTTGGACGAGAGGAGTGGGAAGATACAAGAATCCGAATGGGAAGAGAAGAAATCACAATCCTCTCCGGGTATTATTCTATAGGCGATTGTGAACGAAATGATGTATAATGTGGTAAATAAGAATGATTTTCGTGAAGAATTTTTTTGTGAAATTTTAACGATGTAGGCGGATTTTGCATTCTTATTATTTTAATCGTAATAATTCATTGATATAAATTATTCGATAAAATCATTCTTCGATAAAATAAAAGATTTTCTTGTTGGAATATATATATATATATATATAGATTTTATAGGTATATTAACTTCAAAAATTGATTGTAAGGGATCTCTGGTAAAGAATTTTAAGAATACTTAAGAATTTTCCTGATGCGTGGAAACTTTGGAGGTAAAAAAGTTTACGAGCCGAAGGATTGTGGATTATATCACAACCATGTAGAGAATCTTTTAAAAGCATCTTCTTCCAGGGATTTAAACGAGGGAAATAGAAAATTTTATTCATGCGTTCTTTATTCGAATATTTGAAAAAGTTGTGAAATTGAGAATTGTATTTTCGATTTATATAAACGTTCCCCTCGAGTTATTTCTTCTGAAATGAAATATTTCAACTGACAAAATTCCACAATTCATTTCGACAATTACACAAATCGATCGAAAAATATGAAATCGATAATAATTTCACCAAAAAATACACGCTGTTACTTTACTCTTGTTCACGGTGTCTAATAACGCGAAATTTATGAAAACCAAGTTTATCGATAATGGTTTCAGACAGTTGCTTGATCCGGTAATCTTTTTTTCCGTCAAAGGTCAAAGCAGGGAAGGGGAGGAGGGCATGATTCTGAAAGGAGGCATCTGTCGACCAAAGGGAGGGCGGAAAGTAGATTTCCAAATCTTTGCCTTGAAATTTTGACTGTTCCCTTTTAAAGGAACCTCCATACCTTGAAAATCCCATTGGGAGCAGACCAGCCATACTCTGGTGAGCAAAGAAGGAAAGGCAAGTGGGCGCGCGGATCACGGAGAATCGAGGATCCGGGAGAACGTTCCTATGGATCTTTGTGCTTTTTGTAAGGGCAAGGAATTCTCTTCGTGGCAAAATACGCGGTAGGAAATAATTCCTTCGTCGTTTCGTTTTCTTTTAACTCGTATTGTTTAACACGGAAGAAGAATAATCTTCTTTAACTCCTGCTATGAATTGTATCGAAGAAAAAAAAAATACAATATTTTTATACGAGCATTTCTTCTTCTTCCTCTTTTAAACTATATATATATATATTTTCATAATTGTATTCAACAGTTGTGAAATTCTTTATCATATTAAACTAACCGATTAAAAATTCTTTACCACGAATAAAATATTTCCCCTAATTATTTAAAAACTATGCAGAAAACGGACGAAAATAAACTGACACGCATCGCTAAAACCATCCTCTTAAACCATCTCATAAACTAACTAAACCCCAACCCGAAACATCAAACGTCCAAACATCACGAAGCGTCTAACTCGAATGCTAGACAAACGGCAGGCAACGCGGCGTCAATCAAGCAAATGCACTTGAAACGCGTGATTAAGTAGATCCTTCTTGTCAAAAGTCGGCCGGAAACACTCCACACTGCCGTGGAAACGAAAATTGAATTAGCCCGAAGATCGCGCTCTCTCGCGAAAGGTTCCGCCACGATGGGTGGCGGCGATTCGAGTGGTGGACGGTCGAAGAGGTTGCAATTATTAAAGAGAGTGCATTCGCCTATGGCAAGGCCCCTGCACTTTGAGGTTGGAATCTCATCCAGCGTTGTTCACCCTCGATAACTCGACAGTTAAATACAGAGAACAGAGAGGGAGAGGGAGAGAGAGAGAGGGAGAGAACGTTTCGTGCGGAAGCTATCGACTTCTGGCTTCCTTCGTTTTCGTTCGTTTCAGATCTCCTTCCCTCCTCCTCCTCCCTCGATCTTCGTATCTGCCGAAGCAGATGGATTACCAGGCCGAATTGAACGAGATCAAAGTCGACTATACCGCGGGGTAATGCTGTATCGAGTTTAGAGACCGGATCTAAAAATACCAATCTCTCTCTCTCTCTCTTTGCTTTGCGAGTTTTTATTCTTTTCTTCGAGGAGTATTAAGCTCGAAGGAGAGAAACGTCTGCGCGAGATTAAGACGGATCCTCGTATGATTATCTCACCGGCGAGGAATTCCGTCGAATAATTTTGATCGATCGATCTTTCTTATCGAGCGGGAGGGAAGAGTGATTTCGTTTCCTTCTTCGTTGATACATTTCTGATTTTGTGATTCTAAAACGAGGAATATTCGTATTCCGTTTATTTCAATTTCGTTTTCGAAACTGGTTTAGAAGGGTTGAGAAAAATTCTCTACTTTTCACGTTGATTAAATTTACGTCGTATCGTAAATTCGTTCTTATATACTCGTAAATTTGCAGGGAGGCAGGGTCGGGGAAACGAGAATTTAAAAAGCAAAAATTAAACATTCCCAATCAAAGTGATAATTCATCACTTCACCCGCTAATCCCATTTCAAATTTCTCGAGTATTTTCACCATTTCCTTGCGCAACATCTGCGCAATTCCCTCCTCCCGCGAGTTAAATTTATTCTCTCTGATTAATCACCTAGCTCCCAGTAATAATAAGCACGAGCCCGTTAAATTCACCTCCGAATCCTTCGGTTTAATACAGAAATTCCCGTTTTAACAAAGGTCTCTTTAACGCTGGAAAGTTCATCCGCTCTAATTTCCGCGCAACTTGTGTAAATCGAACGCTTTCAATCTTCAAAATATCCGTCTCGTTAAACGACTCTCTCGATTGCACCTTCAAAGGGGTGAACCGATGGACAAGTCGAAAGGACACGAGAACGTGGAAGGATTGATGGGGAAGGAAAGAGGGAGAGAGAGAGATTCGTAACGTCGAATCCAGAAAATCGTATTAAACTACACCGCCTCCCCTCTCTTCGAGTGGTACGTTTAAATAGTGATCTATCCAAAGGCTTGACTCAATAAAGACGATCCCCTGCGCGAATGGCGCACGGTTTGAATACACATGAAGCATGAAACGAGCGTGGAACATAGCTCGTTCACGTCAAAGAGGATCGGAATTAAACGGTAGGTCGCCCAGAGGCAAGTCGATCGTAGACAGCCACTTCCGCCTCCCGCGTAAAGTAACTAGATACCGTTTTATTAAAAATATTCTGTTGTCTTTTCAACACTGATCGACAAGATGGTGCACAGTTATTAACTGGAAGATGCAACGAGATATTATTTGCAAGAGAGTTTTGGACAATGCAGAGCGTTGGATATATTCCTGGGACACTTTTATAGATTCTAGGAGGAAAAGTAAGTGCAAAAGTTGGTAAAAATTTGTTGTAAAATTTTTATGACTAAAGAAACGGAGCTTAAATAGAGATTTACTTTATCCGTCAAATAATGCTTTTTTTCTATATCATGTGCATTCTGTACGTTTAAATTTTTCATCGAATATCTTCAATCGAGTTGTAAGCAATCCTAGTAGTACATTGAATGAAATGAGACAGATATTGCTTACAACTTAATGATAACAAAAAAATAATAAATTATTATCGAATATCTCTTTAATTTCAAGTCAATTTGAGGTAACCAATTAGATCTCTATGCCTTTGAAGGAAAAATATAATTATGCGAACAGTAAGAATAACTAGCGAATCGAATTAAATTTCTTCGAATGAAATAATCCTTCTCCAAGTCTCGAGCAATTTTATTTTCATCATCTCAAACAAACTGTTTGTTTTCTAAATAGTCTACATTCTTCAAAGCGTTTACTAAACACTTATGACACCTTCTACGATTTTATCGTGCACCTTCAACGGATTATAATCAGATACAGATCCACCTGTAGACGGATACATATATAATTCCTGAATAACGAATTCCTGAACCGTGAAATCATCGCACGGCTCGCTGATTTGTATAATCTGTATCGTATCGCGATTTAAATTCTCGTTAATCGGCTTAACTGTAGGTCAGCCGGGCCAAAATACTTTCGGCTAATTAACCGGGCAAATAATTTCGTTGTTCGGTTTTGTTTCGAACGTTGTTACGGGTGGTTTGGTAATTGCTCGATACTTGGTCTGTTTTTACCGATTAAAATTTTTCCAATTCAATTTCGTGAGATAGATAATATATTTAATCCGATGGAACGGATATAATTTACTTTCAGATGGAAAAGAAACGATAATTTACTTTTGGGATAATAGTTATTCGGGAATATAAATACCGCGATATGGATCATTCATTAGGGAATAGAAATATTTGCTTAATACTTCGATACGTTTTATATTAAGGAGATCAAGATTAATCTTCATCTTTTGCAATTCTCAACATTTATTCATCCGATAAAATATCAAAAAGCAATTGTAATAATATCAAAACTAATAAATAATAATATAATTTATACTTCTATCCCTATGAAATATTACAATTTCCATAAATTTCCAATTTTCAAAATCACTATTTACAGTTAACTCTCGCGTTCCCTTACGACTCCTTTTATCTTTTATTCTCACGAATAATTCTTTCAATTCTCTCTCTCTCTCTCTCACAACGCATCCAAATCCAAAGAGAAAAAAAAAATCGTTAAAAAAGAAAAAGAAGATAGTTTCACAGAAACGACAATGAGAACTTTTGCGCGAGTAACGAGTGTGGATAAAAGAGATTAGACGGATGAGTTCTCTCCCGAGGCCGAGAGGAAAGATTTATTAACGATCCTCTCTATCCGCGGAGCCCCTTTCCACCACGTGTGACGATAGGAAACGAGTCACCTCTTGGTTTTTCGCGCCGCGATGCACCACTCCCTTGTCTCGTTTCTTTCCAACCCCCACGAGGACCACAGGAATCGTTACGTTCCGACGTTTTCGAAGCGTTTGTGAAACCCGAGCGCAGGTTGGCAATTTCCATGTAGATTTCTGAAGGGCCTTTTAACGCGGACGATCCAAAGGATCAAGGGCCAAGGAACCAGCCATCCGACGATAGAGGCTCGAGAGCTTTTTGATTTCCACAGCTTCCCTTCTCTTTCTTTTCCTTCGCCTCGACGCTCGCGTTTCCCGTTCTGTATTTTCTTTAACCTTCTCCCTCTGCAACCACGATCGAATTCTTCTTTCGTTTCACGGTATTTTGATAGATATATACGCGACATCTTTGAGGAGTAAGGGAAAAAGTAAGCTCTCCTCTTTGAGCAGGGGCATATATGGATATGTTTTATGCATCGAGTTGTTTCGTGTTCGACTTCGTTAAATTTCGTTTTTGAAAGTAAATTAGATAATTATTGGTTCTTGAAAAAAAATTCATTTTCTAATTTGAACAAAAGAAATAAGAGAATATCCTTTGTAATGTAGTATTTGGTTAGTTGCGATATCGAGCCGCGATATAAATATGGGATAAACATCGTGAAATTTCGAGAGAAACTTTCGCAATAATTCGTACGAAGCACATACAAAGTTTCGTAATATGGCGAAGCAACTTATACAGTACAAATATAGCACACGTGCCAAAATATGTTACAATAGAAACAGATTTTATGATAATTGCTTATTAATGTACGATTCGTGAGGAAAATTTGATTGACAGTAAATTGTTTGAAAGAAAAATGGAGAGAAAAAGGAAAAGAGAAAATCTTAAGAAGTTGAGGTATAAGTTGTTGCGAAACAATTTAAGTATTGTCGTAAAAAGCGTCATTACGCGACTCATTTATTGCATTTGAAGAGATTGAAGAGAGATGAGAAACAAGAGAGATTGGAAATGTAGCGTTAAGCGCGTGATCCAGCTCGTTACAGCAATTCGTTTCGCCCTTTAAAACTCTCAACGCCATGTGTCCGCTGACAGATAATTTTAATTTTCCGCGAACAGTCATGGCGACCGGGTTCCATAAATATCGTTCACTTCGAAAATGGAACGACGTTCCATCCGGAATACACTTAATTTCGTTCGACTAAAGTCACACTCCAGCGGATTCTCGAGATGACCCTACAGAACATCTTTCTGCCACGTACTTTGAGCGCTCCAGATTTCTTTGTTCCAATTTCATACTTGACCCATCGTCATTATTCTTATTCTTCACTTTGATTATTCTTACAGAAGGGAGAATAAATGTTATAGATAAAACGAAATAGTAACATTATTGAAAAAGAAATATAAAACATTCAATCCTTTTTACTTATTATTATTAGACTTTACTTCAATACGTTCCGATTTACATTTTAATAATTTTACTGTCGAAAGATTACAAGAATCAAAAGAGTCATAAGAATTTGGGATTTCGAGAAAATCGCGAAGAATCATCGGAATTTTTCACTGTCGATCTTCCGCCTTTGCGCCCATTTTTAACCCATGAATGGAATCCTGCTGCACAGGAGTTTTCTGCCTTCGATAGAATTTTTCGAGTAGAATTCTCGATATCCAGAGAAAAGAAACGCGATGAAGATATCGTTGGAAGGATTTCGTTCGCCCACCGATGTTCCGCCACTCTCGCAAACTTTGAATCCGCAAATGCAAGAGCGGCCCGTAGGCGGAACACTGGAAGCTCGTGTAAAAGGGTCGAAAACGGCCCTATATACGTAAATTATGGGACGTGATGCCGTACACCTGCCGGGGATACAGGGGATCGGAATCGTTGCCAGGCTAAGCCCGTCTAACCGGTACTGCCTTTGTAAAATTTCCAACTATGCACTCCACCGCGACCTGCCATCATGTACAGGGTGTTGCAAACTTGTAGATTTCAATGGCTTCCTTATCCCTAATTGGGAAAAGGCGGGGATAGAAAATTTAGGAGGCGAAGGAAATAAATTCGTAGAGATGGAGGGATAATCGAATTTATGAAATGAAGGAATCAATGGCGTCAATTTGAGAAGAAAAAGAAAAAATCAGAGAAGATCGGTTGAAAATTCCCCGAGCGAATTTTGATATTTCGTTTATTTCGGTAGAAAATGATGGTAGGGAAGATATTTTTTTTTTATTCCCTTTCTGGATGGGGATGCGTGTCACGCGCGCTGCGAGATAACTGGTAGTTTGCGGAAAGAACCGGTGGTCTGGGGAAAATGCAGCCTGCGAGCAGAAGCTTGGCTATCATTTTTGTTCACCCTTTGTGTAAACTCCCGATTTTCCGTGCTCCCCAATAAAACCTTCCACCCGCAACTGAAACTCGATTGTCGAAAAGAAGAAAAAGAAACTCGATACAGAAATGAACAAGAACGCAAAAACGTGGAATTTATACGTGTCTTAACGACCCACGCCTTCCCCCCCCAATTTTAATCAATTATCTAAACCTTGCTCGTAACTCACACGAAGTAACAATAAAAAAATTCTACGTAGAACATTTGCGTATATCTATCCACTTTCGAAAGTCAAAAAAGGAGGGGAAAAAAGTAGGAACAAGTTCTTCTTCTCCTCGTTAATCGGGACGCTTAATCGCCCGATACCTTTTTTGAGGCAGGGAATAATTAAAAACCTTAATAACGAAGTCGAAGTGGTTAAGCGGACGGGGCAAGATTAATCGTTTATCTTTTGTGAGACGGCCGATTAATGCCGCCGTTGGTTGGCAAAATCGGAGAAAGAGAAATTGTGTCTGGCTGGAATGGCGGTCTCCTTCCTTTCCCGATCCTTCTTCTTTTACTTCTTCTCCCTACTCTCTCACCTTCTCTTCTACTTTTTCCTTCCCCTCCAGCCCCCCATCGACGATCGCATTCAAGTTGGGGAACCGGAAACTGCGTGCAAGCAGAGACGCCGCGTCTGTGCTGGTCTGAATGGCCTCCTTCCATTCCGGCTCCTCAAAGGAGGAAACCGAACCAAGGAGCAAGATTTGCGTTTGTAATTAAATATTTGCCGGAGGTTAATTGAGTCGTGCGCGCGCGCCTTGTGCTTTTATTCCAATTTCTGGGCTTAAATGAAAGCGGCGCGGCTCTGTCGCGGCTCTGTCTTACGCGGTGTGAGTCGGGAAGTGAGTCGCAGATGCGGATTAAAGCCGTTAAAGTTTTTCGAACAGATGCGGCGGGATATTATAACGCTTCGATATTAAATATAGCTTCGTTAATTGGAACGCCTTATTCCGTTTAAAAATTCTTCCAGGGATTCTTTTAATTGTTGAGCAGGTTTCAAGGAGGCAAGTTTCAAGTCCAAGTTTTTATTTCGAATTTCTTCGAATTCACTATAATCGCGATTACAGTTATAGTGAGCGATCCGTTTCGTGCTTGAAACGAAAGAATTGTTCATAAAGATACAATTCTTTTCTCTCCCCTCTTGGCTCCGTTCTTTAATTGTTATCCTTAAGAATTCCAGCAAGACGATGTTGAACGTCTTGAACTTTGCGTTACCCGAGACAATGGTGTCGTATTAGTCGTAGAAGAAAATACTAAGAGAATGTAACGAGCACTTGCGAGCAAGAAGGGAAGAGTTAACGAGATATCCGAGCAACAACGACTTTGCCAATTACATACTGCAAAAGATGGAATTTCTACAAAATTCTACAATTTCCATTAAGCAATGTACGCTTCCACACTCTCGAATACCCAAACGACTTGCCACCCCTAACTCACCCAAAGGTGCTAAACAATTCAGAGACGCCGTTCTCCGAATCCAATATCCCTTGGTCCCTTTATACACCCGGCTCCACATACAAGTTTATGTAAACCGTAAAATTAAGAAGCCACCGTTGAATCGTATCGCCCGAAGCGTTCGTAAAACACGCGTATAGTTTCATCGATATCATTCCAGTGGTGGTAGAGTTTCATCCATCTCCTACGTGCGTAGAAACACGGTTTACTGGCGATCTCTCAATAAGCCGTGGAATCTCGTCGTTATCTCGACGCGTAGCAGTTGCTCGAACGCAACTGTGCATCCACTTATACTTGAATGCATCTTTGTGCGCTGGCGTGTAAAGCCTCGCAGCGGAAAAACCGCTACCGTGTAACGCGTTGCAGCTTTGCTCAGGAGGGGGGATATTTATCTCGTCTCGTTTTAACTCCTCGGAACCGGGTTGTAACATAACCGTGTCCGCGGTGGAAAAAATCTGTTGAGACGTATCTCGCCGTGTAAACCGGTCGCTTTGGACGTTTTGGACACAGCCTCCCCGATGCTGCGCGCATCTGATTGCATTAAACCTTGCGATTGTTATTCCGGAACGGAACGTCGTGTTCCTCGTTGGAGATTGTTCTTAAGGCTGAGTAATTGGCCAGCGGTGGTGGTAAGCGTTGGATAATACTCTTGACGGTTTTTTGCTTTTTAAGGGATACCGGTTGTAGTTTGTTCCTTCTCGATAAGGATGATTTAATGCCGTATTCTGGCTTCTGGTCATTACTTCTCAAGAATTATATTTGATGAAATTTTCAGTCTAAAGTTAGTAGTTAGCTTCGGAAATTTAATAATAATTTTAGAAGAAGGATTTAGGCTGGTTTAAGAACCAAAAAAAAATGAAACGAGTGTTCGCAAGATGAGTGGCGAAAATAAGATAAAAGAAACTTCAGGTTGCCGCTAATTGTGGGTGCAGAAAATTACGAAAATCAGAAAACTTTATACACTTTAACCACCATGCTTATATTCATAAATATTCATAAACGGATCCAAGAAATGTGTTCAAAAAAAAAATGATTCATCATCCTTCCATTATCCGTATACGATACAAAAATATTCACCGTGAATCACCGTTAAACAGACCGTAGGAGGATCCCTTACACTACGCAATATCGACGAGAAATCTCTCTCTGCCCATCCCCGAGATTTCGGTCGAATAAAGGCGACCTAGCCAGCTCCTTTGCGGGCGCAGTTATTCCCCTTGAAACGACTTCCGAAATTGCTCTTCCGCCCCCTCTTTCTCTATCCAATTCGCCCCAGACAGGCCGCGCTTACACACTGTTACACCGAGGTAACCATCTCGCCCGAGCCCAGGCCCCGTGTATCGGGTGCACAAATGCTATGGGGGTGTGCAGGTTTATACCGTCGTGTCGCCCGGTACATATTATTGTGTGTATTAACCCTGTGTATGTTTATTAGATAGCGGCGTACGATACGATGCAGTATGTTGGTTCAAGGGGTTCCGTCGTTACGAGGGACCTCGTTAACAGCGAAATTTATATTGTGCCACACCGGTCGGTGGCCCGGTGCGGCGCTGGCCAAATCTTGCTGCATGTTAACGATAGCTATCCAACGGTGACACGACGACGTCTCGTAACTGCTGATGGCCGTCCGTATTTCCGGATTCGAGACCCCTCCCCCCCCATTAAGTAATTGCCGATCGTTGTACCCTGCGCCTCTTTCAAGGGGATATAACCAGGGATAAATTTGGCCTCGATTTGCGGGGGCTAATTTCCTTCGCGATTAAATCGCTCGGCAATTTCGCGTTTAGATAAATGTTGAACGTTAAATCCTTTGTTTCTTTTTTTATTTTTCTATTTCTTTTTTTTTCGTGTTTCGTGAATCTTCGTGGAGATGTATGGGAGAATGTACGTGTACGTGCGATCGGTTGGGTAAAAGGGGAAGGTAGTCGGTGCTAATTAACCGCGATAATTAACCACGTTATGCTCGTGAATGTTTCAACGAATGCGGTGACCTCTTCTGTTTCGACGACACGCCGCTAGGTGGTATCGTGGCGCTTACGTTGCCCAATTGCTCGACTCATGCATATGGAAGCGCTTTCTTTTTTTTTTTTGACGATTTGTTCAATTTCTTTAAGATCGTCGATATTTTTTTCTTACGTATCGATGCAATCTTCAAGAAAAGTTAGCTACATAAAACATCAACATACAACTCGGCAAACTTTCAACAACCGCTTAAAGAGTGGATCCGGTTGAAACTACTTCAAAATTGTGAAAAGAAACCAGGCAACAAGGGAAAATATTAAATTGACTCGAATAATTTTTTTCAAAGAAATCTGACAAACGTGGTCGTCAGAAGTCCTCGAAACTGGCCTCGAGGGCCGGAAGTAGGCGCGATTCGAGTTTCGTGGTTGGAGTAATGGATCAGCCAAGTTTCACGGAAACGTGTGCTTGCTCGTTTGTTGCTTGTTGAAGTGGTCGGAAGAAAAGCATGCAGAAAGAAGCATCGTTGAATCTTTTTTTTTTTTTTTTTCCCCTCCTCTCCACTCTTCGCGTGCTCGACCAACGCGAAATCCAGCCACGGATAATCGATGCGAGCTCGCTGTTAATTTCATGCCCGAATAATGATTCTAGAGCTGCGTTTATTGCCAGCTGCCAGGGCGCTAACACGAGCTTCCGTTTTGCTGGCAATTTCGTTGGGTAAACAGTTTCGTTTCGTTGAGCCAAGTGCTTTTTCTACGTTCTTCGTTTCTTCGTTGCAGTCGTAGGTTTAGATTAGGTCGATTCACGTTTCAATTTTTTTTCTCTCTCGATTCAATTGAAACATAATTCAGTTGCATCTAGAAGCAGAAATAGAGAAGAATAATCGTGAATTCTTGTTGGGACATGTGTTGAATAATTTGTTGAATAAAATACGTTGTAGGAAATACGTTTCATATGCATACGTTTTTATAGGAGTATGATTGATTAAAATTTTATTTTATTTTTTCTCATATTTTCTTTTTTCTTTCTTTTTTTTTTTTTTGCGTGAATATTGAGCGAATTTAATAGGTCGTTTCTAGGAAAATGAAATTGAGAAACTGAAATTGTTGATTTTTCCGAACATTTCTTTTTTCCAGAGGATTTTTTTTTGAGATTGGTATAATGATAATTTTATTCAAAAAAATTTTAATCAAAAATCTTTTCGCGTGAAAATAGAAAATTGAAAAAATTTTCTTTCTTGAAATATCCAATTTGAAACAATAATTTTTTTTTAATATCTTTATTTAATAAATATAAATGTCATCGTTACTAAAATCAAATTTTTCAACATTACATTAACAATATAACGTAATAATCTCAATAAATAGCTATCGCTGTTATGTCATTCTTTTTGAAATTTGGTTAAATTTCTATGAAATTTTGTCGTTGAAATAAAATAATTTCAAATATATATTTATTTTTTTATTGAGAGATGTGTCGAATGCTTTTGGGAACAGCTGTAACATTTTCGTTACAAAATTTCTCTTATCTTTGTATTATTCATCCGCTTTGATACATCTTTTCTGTACCACGCAGATCACATTGTTATGCGATATACACTGGATTTCATTGCTATATACAAATTTTTTACAACGCCTCATTATTGTTATAACTTCCTCTGAGTTCATGTTTCACTTTACATCAAACATTTTTGCATCTCCGCTTTGATTTGTCGCACTATTTCGTTTCTCGTGTCGCTTGCTCCACATAATTACAGAATTCTTCAACGTGTGTATTACATATTTCGTTTTTTAAACTTTTCATTTGTCCGTATATACAATTCCTCTTCTGACCTGATATTCTATTTCATTTTCATTCCTTTTTTCTTTTTATTTTTATATCGTAGCGCGATTTTATTGTTCTGTTTCACTTGTTCGAGTCATTCTATTACAGAAAATGTCTCATAAAATATAGTAACACGGTATAGGAATAGAAATAAAAACAAAGAATGAATATTAAAAATAGAATTTTTTTCAATTTTGATATCGATGAAATAAAAAAGGAACTGAATATCTTTTTATTGTTCATATTTTAATATGCGAATAATAATGTGTATGTTAGATAAATTATAAATAATTGACAATTTTTCTGTTGTACTTGTAAATATTTCATATCAATAATGTATTTTTCTCACGAGATAAAAGAAAAATTTATTCAATCTCTGAAAGTAGGTTGGAAGGATGTAGGAAATAAAAAAATTCATCTAAAAACTAAAAATACTACAAAACGACAATGAATATTACACACACTGGAATGTTTTTCATTAAAGGATATAAATCCATCGGCTCCATTTTGTCAGAAAGCCAAAAATAATACCAAAAATAAATTTATTCTATCAAAATGAACAATAAATTATATAAATAAAATATAAATTTTATGATTGAAATTTTCGAATCGCAAAAATTTATAATTCACTCCCCCTCTCCCAGAAAAGTGTCAACAGTTTAATCTACCAGTTATCATTTCCAACTTTTATTATATTTATCTCAATAAAAAAATGTTATCCAAACAAAAACCTGAAACGAATCTACATAATCAGTAGTAATTTCACGTTATGCACGTTAAACACGTGTTACAAGATGGTCGATTACTTTCAACGAACGCCCCCGTGGGAATAATCCGAAACGATCTTATCTCTTCGTAATCGTCGCACGATTGCTTCTTCCGAGCATTTTCAGGGGGAAAAAGAAGGCAAAAGAACGAACCGTTTCAACGTTCCCCGGGTTGGAAATTGACCGGTTGAAAATTGGGTATTAAGAGCATGTAACGTCACGTGGGTAACACGAGCTCGCGTGGAATTTCTTATTAAACCGGGCCACCGAAGACCTAGAAATTTCCATCAGCCATACCCGCCTAAAGGAAATTAGCGGCGAAACGAGCTCTTTTGCTCGAGGAAGTTGGAGCTAACGAGCTCGACCGTGCATACACGCCGGAAAAAAGTATGTAGTAAAAGTGGGCAGCGCACGATCTAAGACCGTTCCTAAGACGATGAAACGTAGTTCGCGACACGGCCAGCAAGCTTGCTTCCCCGCATGCAAAAAGTTTTAACGAAGTGAAACGAGCAACCTGACGAAAATCTCTTCGATGATGATGCAACTTTCGACTGTGCATGAACGTATCGTATAGCATTTTTTAATTAATCGACTAAAAAGATTAGCTTAAAAAAGGAACCTCTCTAAATACGTTTTTTGATAAAAGTATCGCAAGGAATCCTTTTTTTGAAATTTCCTCGAACTCTCAATCGACCAATAATCCTAACTTCTATCCACTCTTCAAAAGAATATATCCACATAAACGATGAAATTAAAATTCAAGAGATTTCATACGAGACGTACCTAAGATGTATCCGATGAAAGTCCACGAGATCCATTGACTTACGATCGTTCAAACTTCGAATGATCCTCCATTAAAGGATCAGATTGGCCGCATTCAAGATACGTAGCCGAACTTCTGATCGGCGCACTTTCATCAAGATCGTAATTTCCCGTCCTTGCCTACGGGAACACGTCGCCGGTATGGCGCTTGTTGAAACGTCACGCGGGGGGCTCGCGCTCACGTCGACCGTACTTACGCCGACTTATGTAAGGGCGCACGTAAGTGCGGCAAATTGCTCGTAAAACGTGCCTCGGGTGTTAATTTACCCGCCAGCGTCAAAGTAAATACGGAATTACTTTCGTGCGAGTAAGTAACACGGGTCTGGACGTGCGAGACGGGACATACCGGTCACCATTCCCTCCCCTTTTCACAGGGCGCAGGATCACGTGGAAACGCGGTCCCACCGCTTCTTTAAATCTGACCAGACGCAATTCGAATGCCGAAGCGTCGTCCACGGGACGTGAACCGGGTTCACGTAGGTTTCTTTGCCGCAATTACCGCACGTGAGACGCTTTGCATACTGGCTACCGGCTTTGGACATGCAAAACAGCCGCTGGAGGAACATTTTCGTGCTGAAAACGCGGTTGCAGAGATGCACACGGGGAGACGAAACAATGGGGCGATACGCGGCGATGGTTTCTAGAACATGTATATCATAAGTGACGATTTGACAATTGTTGTATTGGTATTACGAAACGAAAGGAATTTCGTTTGATGGTGGATGATATCTCGAAGAATTATAAAATAAACGATGAAATAATTATAAAAACCGATAGGATTAAGCTGTAAAGATGGAATCGAGTCATCGAGACGCGTAGCGTGCTCCGTTTGCTTTTACTGCGATTCCTGCACGTGAGATTCTTTGTGTTCGATAAGCTAGTTGCTGGAAGCAAATTAGACACGGTCGAACGGTGAATGAAATTGATATTTCTAAACGAAACGCGGTATTAATTAAACTTACCATCACGTTTTATACTTCTCATATTTTACATTCTCTGTCAAATATCTGGACAGTAATTCCATTTACATAAAACCCTCATACATATCCCATGTACCAAAAGAAGAACTATGGACGAAATTTACAATGTACCACGAAACAGTCACGAAAACTTCATAAATATCCCACGAATAAACAAACCGAAAGTCTTCAATCGTACATCGAGAATCTGAAACGAGCTCCCGTCACCGCCCCCTCCCTGAATATTTACAATCGAGCAACGTCGTCTCGATAACCGAGTCTCACAATAATAAACCGATATTTACGAGACACCCGCTATACACGGAGAGACGAACGAGCGTGCAACGCGGGTATAACTGTACAGAAAACGGTGCAACGCGATATGCTCGAGGTATCCATAAATTCGTCGTTGGCTCACGGTAATGCTTAATGGCGACAGCCGAAGAAATTGATAATCGACGATCCCCGCGAGAGTGCGTTGCGCCACTACCACCATCGTGCCATCTTGCGGATGTTGAAAATCAACTCGGTCCCACTTTTCTAACGCAGTATTTACGATTCTCTCGTCTCTCTTTGTCGCTCGCTCGACTTCGCCTGCACGAGAGAGCGAGAGAAGGAGATGGAAAGAGGATTGGCAGCGGATTTTTACAGCGGACAAAACGATGCTGCGAAAGACGTTGCAATTAAAATACCGTGGAAACCGTGGTTGGAAACACGCGATATATCATTTCTGTGTGCCAGTGGTATCCAGTGGTGCAAGTGTGTTATTCGTCGTTTTTAACGCGGCTTAATATTCACCGCGATTAAAACGAGGGGGGCATCAAGCGACATCATGTAATTGGAAAACGTGACGTTCGGTAAATACATCGCGCGAATTTTCATCGAATCGAGACTTGCGCGCGCGCAAAAAAGAAAAGAGAAAAGGTAAGCGAAAAAATTAATTAAAGCTAGCGATGGATAGTTGAGGAGAGAGAAAGATAGATAGAGAAAGAGAGAAAGAGAAGGAGAGAGTCAAAGGGATTCGCGCGGTTTTAAACGGTTAATGACTCGAAATCCTGGACCTACTTTCCCTCCACAACCAACTTTTCTTCTTTTCGATTACACGAATTCCCCTCGCGAATTTTAGCACGAGGATATATTCTCGCCAATTTTGAGATTGCACGGTTTTATCGGTCTTTTAATTGGAAAGATTTGAAGTGGATTTTGGGAGATTTTACTCCTCTTTCGGAATGAAATTTATTAAGTAGGTCATGGTAACCAAATATTCGGTGCGAGGTCCTATCGATTTTATTTTTTTTTTTTTCCGTGTGGTGATTTTGATTTTATTTATTTATTTTTTTTTAAGAGAAAGTGAGAAAGGAAGAACGATAGAAGGATAAATATTGAAAAATATTTGCGAAGAACATTGTACGATAAATTTCTCTCTTAACTGATCCCTATGAAATCGTATCTCTGGTTAAACAAACAAATATCCGATTCATCCGAAAATATTTGCCAAATATAATTTCTAGATTGTGCAAAAAATAAAATGTGTACGTGAATGTTATTTGCGCGTAGAAAGAAGAAAAATATTAGAAAAATATTATACAGAAATTGGATTACACAATATTTAATTATCAAAGCAATATTTCTGACTAATAATATTATTTTAAAGGATATCTCTTTTTCTTTTAATTCTTCCTTATTTATTTTTCTGACACGTTTATTTATTTTTCGAAATCATGATTGAATCAACGAAAAATTAAAACGAAAATTCACACACGTTAGTATTCCCTAAGAGCTCGAAGATTAGCATTTTAATCTCGAAATTGGAATACTTGAGAAATTACGCCGGACTAAGAAGTTTTGATAGAACAAGCGAATAGTTGCGAAGTTTTAGAGAAAGGGAATAAATAATTAGGTGAAGGTAATTTTAAATTAGTAGTTCATTGAAGAATGCAATAAAATTTGCATCAACCAGTTAATTTATAAACGAGATGAATATATAATGACGCGTTTAAGAAGTCTACGTTTTGCTAAATTATTTATGGAAATCTTTAATAATTCTGTCGATGTGAAATGGTTATTTGTAAATACTTTATATTGCAATTTCATTATCATAATTCATTTAACGTAACTGAGAAACAGAAGAAGAGTATAAAATGTTCTTTGCTTATATTATCAATATTAATATTATATTAAAAGAATATTTCGTAATATATTAAATATATACATATCTCGTGTTACGTATTTTTTGTATTATTTTTCGTATTTTTCGTGCGAATATTTTACGATAAATTTATTAATCTTGATACCGAATCTCATAACTTATTAATTATAAAAGTCAAAAAAAAAAGAGCAAAGATAAACACGAAATTTTAATTCACTTCCATTTCATTTATTTTATTTACTTTTATCAAATAACTCGAATATTGTAATAACTATAATATAAAGTTATTAAAGTACACTTCATTTGCATGGTGCAGATTTAATTACAAATTAAATTGAATTTAAAGTTTTAATAATATTTCATTTCAAACGTATCTCTCCTGAAATCTCATAAACAAATATCTCATAAATTGCAATAACAAATATGATTCTACGTTACACGATAAATTATCGTCCCAATTTGTTTTAACTACTGCACCATTTTCAATTTATTCTTCATATAAGCAAATAAATATAGAATAAAATTACAATTAACAAAATCATGAACAAATCAACCATTACTTTACACCCGGATATCATTCCAAATTTATATCCCCCTTAAATAAATATTACATGGAAAGCGAGAACCCGCTAATTTATATAATAATAATAATAATAATAATCAAACGTATTATTTTATAATTATTTCATTATCATCGAATCTAATAAATCTCTCCAAAAATCTCCCAAATATTTTTTAATACATTCGATCATTCGAAAATTCTTCCCTTCCCCATTCGAGAACCATTCGATCCAAGTCCTTCCATAGAAATCGAAATTGTAGGGTGGGTAATGGAAGAAACACGAATCGGTGAGTCGTATATCGTCGCTTATCGCCATATAATCGTTCATCGAGAGTGGCAGCATAAGTCTGTGGTCCGGGCATAAACGTATCGGTCCAGCCACGGCTTCATAAAGCGGAATGGTCGCCTCCTCGTAATTCCACGGTTGCTAATTATCGTTGCCAAGCAGCCGTTCCGTCGAATATTATCGCGATTCCCCTCGGCCGTTTACGACACTCCGCCATGAAATTTAAAGCTAACGGGTGGAGGGGGAGGAGACGGGGTGCTCAAGGCAGCCCCCCTCACCGACGATGAGTTCGCAGTTTCACGAGGAATAAACGATCCCGAGTAATTAAAAGATGTTGAATGTCGAGTAGGAATCGATACACAAAAAAGGCTTTCACCATTTTTAAATGATTTACAGATGAATCGGAATCTTTGGATCGGATATTTTCGGGATTATTATTATTATTATTTTTTTCTTTCGATATTTCCAAGCGAATCGTATGCAAGAGAGGATATTTCGATATTTCAAAGTGTAATGGATGGTGCAACTGCTGAAGATGTATATATTCGAAAACGAGCGAGTTATAGAGAAAGATTTAATGAAGATCTTCTAGGATTGTAAATAATTTATGGGATTCTTCCCTCTCAAATTGAGGGAGGGAATTATCGTAACAATTTGCTAATTGTCCAGGCTAATTGCCATCGTAAATTACCAATTGAACGGAAATAGAAATTTTGATCGCCTTTTCATCATCATAGATCATCCAAGAACAAACTTAATCTATCATAACTCTAGAACAAACTTACATCGAATCAGTCTCAATCAGTACTCTCGACAAAACGTTCATCATCATTATCATCATCAAAAAAAAAAAAAAAAGAAAGAAAGATATTATCAAAGATTCGCAAGAATCAATAGGAAAAATAAACTCCTTCGACATAATTATCTTCTTACCCTGTGTGGACCACCCAAGAATCTCGCCACGTTCATGGAAAATCCACAAGATCCAAGAACAGCAGACTCGCTTAACCACAAGCCTCTCTCATCGATTAACCACCTCCTTATCCCCCGGATCTCGCCGGTAGCTGGCTCGCATTCCTCGGCTCTAACGTCAAGTTTTTCCTGTTGGCCGCTCGCTAAAATCGCTATCCATCACCGAATCAATTAGCAACTTCTCAATTACCGTGGCCCCCTTTTTTCCTCCCCACCCCTCTCTCTCTCTCTATCTTTCCAGGTAGAAAAGGAGCTGGAAACCGCTCTCGAACCCTCCGGTAACCGATCGATGATCGAACGATGAGTTGGCCCGCGCCGCGGCGAATTTACGAGCGAGACGCGTTTGATTTACGACGCGTACACAGGGCCCTTTCCCCCTTTTCGTTGATCCACGATCGATCCGCGCCAGACTGGAGAAGGATCGAGAGGGAAAGGGGGTTTGCGGCGAGCAAACACGCGATACGGCCAAGTTAATCGTTATTCTTGTCGGTCGGATAATTAATAGCCAATCAGCGAGCGTGTCGGGCTGAATGTTAAGCAGAATCCGCGGCTCCTCTCCGTTTTCGGACCTCCACCCTCTCTTTCCCCCCTCCTGCGGTCATCCATATGTAACCACGGGTGTGTTTTCGGCGGTGTACATCCGTCTGCGTCGATATCTCGCGGTTTTGGAAAATGATGGACAATTTCGAGTCCGCGCCGGGATTCGCGCCAATTTTGAATCGCAAAGACGATGATTTTGAATTCCAAATGGGACGAGAGGTTTAATTTTTATTCCCTCGGAGCGTTAACTTTGTTTTCTTTGTTTTGGAGGAGTTTGAGGATGTTCGAAGGATACGTGGGTGTTGAAATTAAGATTTGGAAAATGATGGGTAGTTTTGGTGAAAAATAGGAATTTTTGAATTGCAAAAGTGATGGAAATTCAATTTTTGATCTCTTAGATCATTAATCTTCTTTGTTTTTTCCGCAGGATTTTAAAGATGTTCGAGGAAAAGTCTGAGAAGTGATGGATGCATGGTTATTAAAATTAAAATTAAATGGATTTGGAAAATGATGGGTAATTTTTGGTTCGCGTTTAAAGCGAGAAGTTTTTGAATTGCAAAAAATGCAGATTCGTGATAAGAAGTTCAGTTTTTAATCCCTCAGATCATTAATTTTCTTGGTCTTTCGGAAGGAGTTTGAAAGAAAATTTGGATAGATTTGTGTAAAATTCTCTTTTAAAATTCCAATAATGGAATGTATTCCTGCAAACCAATTAGATGATCAGGCAGAAAACGAAACTGTTAACGTTGCAAAGAAGAAAAGAAAACAAAGTGGTATTATTGTAGCAAGTAGTAACAAGTTGACGATCATAAAACGACACGTAACCACTTGAACTCGATCGATTAGGTTGACATCGTTGAAAGCCATTCGCTTACGAAGAATAAAGAGCTTCGTTTCATGATGATCAATCTTCTACTCGGCAAACAATTATTCTCCAATAATTCCTTTATCAACCATATTTTCTTCCTTTCTAAGAAAAGTATCGAAAAATAACTCGATCGAATCTATCATTTTATTCCATCAATTCCTAAAAAATTCGTCAACTACCCAAAATTATCAGAACTCATCCCACGTTCCAACTACTTTCTCACACAATTACTCCTATCATTAGATAATAAAAAATCCCAAAACAAAACAAAACTAAACACATATTCATATCGATTCGATTCAACGCAATGATTCCAATATACCAACCAACTGCTACAAAATTTATCAACCCGTCTATCCAAAATCAAACAGCTGGAAAGCACAGCCTTTACCACGAAATTACCCGTATCACAGGGCTCGTATGCATTCAAACGGCATACCAGCAACAAACTAACCAGACAACATTATTATTGTCCCATCAGGACTGGTCTCTATTGCACTGGCCTTCGTTGCAACCGTCTTTCGGGATACACCATGCACCACCTCTTCCTCTCCTCCATAGGTGGCGCTGCATGTACCGCTGCATGTGGCTCGTTCCGTAGGAGGGAAATACGCGGCAGATGCATGCAGCAGATAGACGCCTCGGGGAGCGTGAATTCTAAATGAGGATAATGTAACGCGGCCCACAAATAATCCTGCGTGCTCGTCCAATCCTTTCCATCTACCTTTCTTATTCTCTTAACGTTCGCCTATCACCTATGCACTCTCGAATAAACAGAGATACTCGCACAAGTAACAAACGTGTATACAGATCCGGGGACCTACTTTCAAATTACCCACCTCTGATCTCAGCTTAACCGTGAATCCATCGATCCAGATACGTTTCTCTGATCAATGCTGAAAATATTCGCTCTTCTCACGCGCAGGTATTAATATTTACATCGTGGAATTCGTTTTATGTTCTTTTTATCCACGTTCACTTGGAAATGCTCTTAGAATCTTTTAGAACGAACCTAGTGTGGTGGATTTTCCTTTTTGAAAGGAGAGCAGTACCAAATGTTTCAAATGAGAGTCGATTGGGAAATTTGTTTTTGTAATTAGAAGTAATTAAGGAAATTTTTTCAATGTTATTACACCCGTCAACAACCCTTAACCGCCTAATAAGACAGGCAGAATCCGGGGAAAGTCGGCGATAATTAAGACGAGCAGCGGCACAGGGGGTTGGCCGACTTAGTCGCGAATGTTTCAAACGGAAAAGAAGCTCCCTGGTTAATTACCCCATCCTCCCTCTTTCGAAACTCGCCCCTTGTGTATCGTGCGTGCACGCGGCTCGTACGCCCGTCCCCGAGTTGGATTTACACCGAGCTCGAAGCGGCGATTACAAGTGGTGGCCGGTTTACCGGAACCACCCTCCCTCTCGGAGTTTGGATCGCATAATGATCCCCGGGGCTCGGCTCGCTACTTATTTCATTGCAAACTTTTCCTTTCACGGTTGAATGAAGTGGCCGGAAGCAGGAAGACGGCCGTCGAAGAGGGAAAGGGGCCGAGATAAACTGAATGAGCCGAAGGAGAAGACGAGGCCGAGCCTTCTCTCGTACACTCTCGAGAGGGCCGAGACCTTTGGATAAAGGAGTTGCGGGGGTGGGAGAAAAAAGGAGAAAAGGAGGAAAAAAGAGAGAGAAAAAGAAGAGGGAGAGGATTGGTGGAAAAAGAAGGGGGACGAGGAATAAAGTTCCCTGTCAAGCTGTACGGTATACGGTGTCTCGAGAGACTACGGCCAGAGTTTCCTTACTCCCCACCTCCTTCTGATTCCGTAGTCCAACTTTACCACCCCTGACTCACCCCTTCGACAAGTTCCATGCTACTAGTTGTTGATTGTTCTCGGTGTAATTATAACTTCGACCGGCCGCTACTTTCTCGGATATAATTATTAATTACTGTAACGTCGGTGGTGGAGCGAGGGGGTGGCTCTGAAGAATCGTCGCGGAAAATCGATCGACACGTGTTGATTCGAATATCGTGTCTCATCTTTGCGAATAATATAGGATAGAAATATCGCGAGAAATATCCTTGGATCGGTTTGATGTTTGTGAACCGTGATGTGAAAGTTCACTTCGTCTCTCCTCGTTAAAATATTGGGATAAATTATTATTATTGGAAATACTGGAGAATAATTTATGGAGTATTGTTAAAATGATGGAAAAATGTTATAATAGAGGAAAATGTGTTTTTTTTTTTCGAATTTCGAAACGTCGAAGAGAGAAATACGAGGCGTATTTTATAGACAGCATTTTAAATTTTGATAACACGGCTTTTTGAAATAAATGAACGAGGGAATAAAGGAAATTTTATGATAATGGAATTGCTATTATAAAATGTACATTTGCTATAATATATCTCGTGTATAAGTAAAATTATAAACTGCGTATTCAATTATTTTGAAATGCGATGATTGCAAGGTAGTTGATGAAACATTGGAAAATTATTATTGGGATATTCTATAAAATATATATTTTATAAAAGTAAGTATATTTCCAATAATGGTTACAATTAAATAATAAAAAGTTATTAAAATAAATTCAAAATAAAAAAAGGATTAATAAGAAGGAGAAAAGGATCAAATGGATCTCAAATTCAGTCGAATTATAGTTGCCAAAACCAAAAATAAATAAAATTGAACGTTTCAATAAAATTCTTCTCAGAACAATTTAAGAAACTTTAAGAAATTTCTAAAAGTAAACTCTTCTTTTCGACCCTGACCTAAGAAACCATTCTCCACTTTCCCAATTTCGTCGACCATTCTTTCCCCTCTAAACCATATATATATATACTTTCTCACTTTCTCAGTACTTTCAAGAAGATTGACAATCAATTCCGCCCAAAATCTTCCAAAATCATCTAATCCAATTCTCGATAAAAAGAACCTTGGACAAAATTAAGATCAGCTGCAGGATAGATCGAATTTAAGTGAAACTAATTTTAATATCATTCACATCAAACCTCATCAACTACCTCAACAACCGAAAAACGAAACATTTCAATGTACAATATACAATATACAATATCCAGCCAAGAATACAAGTTTATTCTACACCAAATAAATATCCTTCTCTCAATTACAATCCTCTGTAAACACGCCAAGATGTTTCCAAACCTATTCGATCTCCTTTCATCGAGTTAATTCTTCCAAATGCGCGATTGAAAGAGCGAATGAATGGCAAACGAATCCGTCGAAGAAACATTCCGCTATAAGGGTGACTGGAGAAATGCAAATGCAAATAGGAATCGCGCACTACGTTCGTATCGCAGCATATGCCGCGACACTCTGCGGTCGAATTTAATGCACGCACACACGTGCACGCGCACCCTGTCTGAGCGCACGCATGGCTGCCGACACATCCTCCTCGTCTCCTCCGAGGGATCGTCGTATCTACGCGAACAGTAAGAGCATCGATCACACACCGGGGACAATATTGGCATGATAATCGGAAGGGATTCGGCACGGTTACGTACAAGGGACCCTTGCACGGGGTCGTGGCAGGGATCAGAGGGGGTGCGCCACGATTATTGCGATGGAGGAAGGGGCAGGGGGAGGGAGAGCCCCGCTTCATAAATAATAGTAGGAGAGCTGGGCGCAATATGGCGCGTCGACCGACTATACAAGCAAGGAGGTGGATTGCACTTTTCGCTCGATTCTCTTCATTTTCGGGGAATTGTTGGCCACTGATGGGTGGAACAAACCCCGTTTAGAAGGGGCCACGTTTGCTTGGAGCGATCACGGTGGGCTTTATGAAACTTTAGGGGGTGGTTCTTCGATCAGTTTCCATTTTAAAAATTCAACGTTGTTTCTCCATTATTAATAAGCAAGTTTCGTAGATTTAGAGAAGAGAGACTCTAAGATATCAATACAATTTTTCAAATTCAACGTCGTATAAATCATCCAGTCGACTCGAAAACTTGATCATCCTATCATAATTCGGTAAACTACAATTTTTAAGAAATCGACTTCCCTCCTCCCTTCTACATCCAATCTTTCAATCTTCGCCAAGGAACATCGCCGAGGATATTCGACTGCAATTCGAATAACAACATGCGGCCCCACCTGTCATTGGGGCTCGTCCACCCTTGCCCACCCCTATATATATCCCGTACGGCCGCCAAGGCCTCGGTCACGCGTGCGCTCGCGCGTACTCCCGGCCGACACGCGCGCACCCCGCCGCTCGCATAATCGTGTGCAACGTGCACACCATTTTGCGGCACGGGGTGTGGCGCGATGCGGTTCCCGGTGAATCATGCACCACCCCCCAGGGATCCATCTACGATTAATTCCATCACTTGACACGCTGCTGCGACCGTTTCTCGCGCGGGCGGCCGGCAAACATTTTAAGCCGTGGCATTAATCCTCGCGTGCCGAGTGGAAAATGAAGATGGCCGGGGCCAAATGTCCCGTGAAGCTCCCGATATCGATGAGGAAGAGGAGATCATTGGATCCTTGGATTGGGGTTGAGGGTGAGGCCGATTAAAAGGATCATCGATTTACTTTTTCTCTTTTTCTCGTGAAAGGGGGAGGAGGAAGAAGTTGGTGGATGTTGGATGTTGGGTGGATATAGATTTTAGAAATCATGTTATTTTTTTGTTTTTCTTTCTTTTTTTTTTTTTAAGGAGAATGGAAAGTAGATATTGGAGAGTCGAGAATTGATTGAACGTTGTAATTTAATTCCTTTGTCCTTGGTGAATGTGTAATCAGTATTTTTATTCTTGGCGTCTTTTTTTTCTTTTTTTTCTTTTTTTTAATCTCGTCATAGCGCGAATTTATCGGTGGTTACTGGAAAGACAATTATTCCTCTTTTGTTCATTTTATTGCATTACGAATTTGACTCGTCTTCTTTGTTCTATTGTGCTGTTATTGTGTGCGCAATTTATTATTTATTCTATTACGAATACAATTTTGTTTTATTGTGAAACGCGTGCGCCGCACTTGGTAATTTTGCGCCACGAATAATTTATACACGATTCATTTTATCGTTTATTTTCCCGTATATATAAGAAATCAATTTAAGGTTAAACGATTTCGTTCCATCCATAAATTTAAAATGTACGAACTTATTATTAAGGTGAAGGAATCGGAGCTGGGAAACGTTGCATTATATATCAGGTCGTGAGAGATTCCTTTATTCCCCGAAAGCGAGGAAACGAGGGTTTCCTTTTTCATTTCGAAAACGAATGTCTGAAACGAACCTTAAAAAATTCCCGTCGTAAAATCCAAAGCTTGTTCGCAAAATACAATTTCCAACGGAAATAAGCTAAGGTCTTAAACGAAAGGAAAGTGGAACGAATTTAGGTTTGAACATTGAAGATTTACAGGTGCATCTGCGCATCCCCGTGATTTCAAACACACGCAACAGTACACACACACACACACACACATGTATATATATATTTATATATTATATATATATCGGGTGAATTATCATCTCCAGTCGCGTTTAAACACGCATCCACCTTCCTTCTTGCCTCTTTTCGTATACCATTCGGCCCCTGTTAGCCGAGATATTGTAACCACGACGAGAAATTTCATCCAGCTTTAATTACCGGCGAGGTAAAAGCGGTTCCAGCGCGGTGGATGCATGCGATGCACGATGAAACAAAAGTGTTTCTCCTTTCCTTTTTTTTCCCTTCCTCCTCTCTTTCCTTTCCCCCTCCCCTTTCCTCCTCTTTCTTTCGAGGGTTTGAATTATTCCTCCTCGACCCGTCCAATTAGTTTCGAAGGAGTTTGAGGCTTGTGCAGGTGCGTGTTAAACTCCTTCCGGGTTAAACGGTTCGCCGTATTCAGCCGTGGATTTTAATTGCGGAATTAAACGTGTCTTATGTTAAATAAGATGCAACTAATTGGATCGGGAAGGTTTTCGTTAGCTTACCAAGTTAAGTGTCACGAGAACGATCGTGGCTTTGATCGATCGTGGTTCTACATTCTTGAAATATATCGAAATATAATCGGTTATCTAATGGAGATCGTTTCGATTTGATCGTTTTATTTAATTATACGATCGCGAATGAAAAATACGTATATTTATGTATCAAGAAATTTTCAATACAGTTTAATCATTACTTCAGAGGCAGGAAAAATATATTTGACAATAAAAAAAAAAGTAGCACACATGGAAATATAGTTATAACCAGAGAGAGATAAAATTATTGAAGTAATTAAAGCGTGGCAAACAACATGTATACCTACCAAGTTTGTAAAACTAATTAGACTCGTGGATGGGTGATAGTATGCAAATCGGAGCATGATCGATGCAGTTGAAAAGGTACAATGATAAAAAAGAGGAAATTCCTGTCGCATACTTTTTTTTTTTTTAAATAAAATATTCCATACTTCATCCATATCCTATTACTTTATTCGTATTCTAGTCTCATATTCTATATTCTACTCATATTCTAACTATATCCTTTCCATTACAACGATGCTCGGTATCATTCGTTTGAAAATATTATGAAAAAGCAACGTCATTCTATTAAACTCCTCTCGACCAAATTGTGAAAAAAAAATAGGCATCATTTTTAAATTAACGTTGAAAAAAATATTTTATCCCGTTCGATTGTTTAATCATTTTTTATTAAATGCGCGCGCTTTAGGAAAAAAAAGAAAAGAGTATTTAATTAATCGTATTCAATAATTATTTAGATAGTGGATTTATTCAATTAATTTTCATTGAATCTCAGATATTCTTTCTAATCCGTATTATTTTTCGCACGACGCTAACGTAAATCATTAATAAGCAAAATTATATAACGAATTTCTTACTTCTTTAATATCTCGATAGTAAAACTTTTAAAGACTCTACTCCCTCGCTCGGATACCGCAATTTTTCATCGCAATAAAGAAAATCGAGTATATCGCGTATATCTCGTGATACGGGACAACAAGTTGACTGTCAAGCTTTGCGAGACTTTAAACGCCCTACAATCGTTCCAGATCAGATCGATCAATCGAAATCCGAAGCAATCCGGGCAAATGCAATTATGCCGATTAATCATTAATTTATCAGTATCCCGTCATTTATGCTTTAATATCGGGGAGCCGGTGTAATGAGGCCGGTATTAAAGTTAATGGCGACACCTCGCGAGCACGCCTGGGAAGAGCAGGAGGTTCGAGGCCTGACCACCCTGACACCCGTTGCTCGTTTTGCTCGCCAAACAATAAGGCGCAACGGGATCTTTAGGATCTTAAATCAGCGTATTGCTGACTGCGAAACCAGTTTCGCAATCGAGTCGGGTCGGCTGCCCATTTTGCCTTTTTTCCCCCCTCTCTTTTTTTTCCCCTCCATTCGGCCGCAGGGAACAAATTTTAGCATCGGATTAACGTTCCAACGAAGTTGTCGAAGTATCGAGGCGAAAATTTTCGTTCTTTCGAAATTTCGTCTTCGTCAGGGGAAAGAATTTTTTCCATGCGGAATATTTGAATCGTGCAATTAATTTATTATTTATTTATATATAAGAGAATGAGAAGATATAAAAATAATTGAAGTGATCTTATTTCCATTCGCGATTAGATAAGAAGATTGATCGTTCAGATTCAAATTATTACGGAATTATTACGGCATAAATATCTTGAGATCGGAAAGATGAACGAGAAAACAGGCGAGCAAAAGCTGAATCTTTCGCTGCCGTTCAAAACCACTCACATATTCATCGCCACCCACTCCAATAATTTCTTCAACAACCGGAGAGTCGAGGAGTCTCTTCAGATCCCCACGCACGTGTCACTGACATATCATCACCTGCGACATCAGAATACATTCCGTCCCGATCAGATATTGATGTAAAATGAAAGCGATCCAATGTACGCTGTACCGCACACGTACCTGCAATCGCGATCGGAATACATTTCGATGACGATTCGTTTCCAATGTTTCATGTTCTGTTTCTTCCTCTTCTGCCCCCTCCCCCCCCGTTCTCGAGAAACCGTTCTCGATCGTACTCATCTCCATCGTACTCGCGAAATCTTATTTCTAAATTAGCGCTTTTATTTAGCAGTTTAAAGAGTATTTAATTAATCGTATTCAATAATTATATTCAATAGTGATTTATATAGTGTATTTATTTTTGCAATTCATTTTTATTGAATTCATGATAATCTAATAAATGTCATTTTTTTTCTTACGACGAGAACAAAAAATGATAACAAATAAAATTAATTTCAATATTCTTACTACTTCTTTCTATATTAAACTTTTCACTCGCGGCTCTCCCTCGCGAGATATCGCAATTTTTCACGAAAATAAAGAAAATCGAGTATATCGCGTATATCTCGTGATACGGGACAACAAGTTGACTGTCAAGCTTTGCGAGACTTTAAACGCCCTACAATTAAGAGTCTAGAGATTTCCAGGATCGATCGATCGGGATCGATCAATCCATGCAAAATCATTCGACAATTCGTCGTCCCTCTCCCCATTTCGGTATCGCTTTAATATCGGGAGCCGGTTTAATTAAGCCGTAACCGGCGACATAATGGCGTTTAATCGCGAGCACGGATAGAGTTGAAGGCTCGACACCGTGCTCTCGGCGTTCTCTCGTTATAACGTTTATCTCGTTTCCTCTTCTTCTTCTCTTCCATAAATCATTTAAGATTCTATGCTGCGAAATCAAATTTCTGCAATAATCGTTCGTCGGTCGATCATTTTTTTTTTTTTTTTTGCCCCTTTTTTTTTCTCCCATTTTTTCCCTCCATTCTAAAGCAATTAGCATCGGATTAACGTTCCAACGAAGTTGTCGAAGTATCGAGGCGAAAATTTTCGTTCTTTCGAAATTTCGTCTTCGTCAGGGGAAAGAATTTTTTCCATGCGGAATATTTGAATCGTGCAATTAATTTATTATTTATTTATTTGACGATTAATTTAAAAATGCTGCCGCGTTGAGTATGCAGATCGAAAAAGTTTCTCAACTCACAATTTTATGAAATTTATCATTTCCATATTCGTTTCCCAATACGGACGATTTTTAATTTTATTCCCTGTTATCGCAAATATCTCATCTGTCCTTAATATTTCCATTGCGTTTAATAAAATTCCACCGTGTAATCTAATTTTATATATACCTTTAATTTCAGGTTAATTTTAATTTTTTGATCTACCAAAGGGAATATTTTTATCCTACTAATATAGTATTATTCCGTATCAAAGATATAGACACACTTTTAAAAATTAACTCTTAAACACGTATCACCGTAACCAATATAAAACTCACTCGAATCCCTTTTTAAAACCTCTCTTTTTAAACTTTTTAAACGATTTCCAGCACATTTCCTCGTTCGAATCCCCTCCTCCTCCTCCTCCAAAAAAGAAATCACCTCAAAAATGCAACAAACGTAACAATCCGCTTCGAAAACTTTAAAAACGAGAGGAGGACCCAAACCTATCGCTTTATCCTCAACGATTCTTCGAACCAGAAGCTCTCTCTCTCTCTCTCTCTTTTTCTCTCCCCCTTGTGGCACGTGCTGTTTTACGACGGCCAGAGTAACGAGGACCGCCATTCGTGAGTCGAAAACGCGAAACTGGCGATCGTAAATCACCGGCCACCCTGCTCGCTCGAGTACGCGGGCCTAATCAGTTTAAGTGATTTCGAAAGGCGCACGCTTTCCACCAAGCGACCACCTTCGGCCGTTCTTTCGCGCCGTGGTGGTCCGCCGTGGTGCGTGGGCGGACAAACGCGTGCACCGAGTTACGCGTCGGGTCCTCTCCCCCTCCTCCTCCTCCCGGTGGACACGTCCGAGTGGAAAACACCGGGCCCGGCGCGTCTGGGCCCGGTGATCGATCGGCCTCGAATTATATCTTTATGGGGGATCTCGATCGATTCCATTGTTCCACCCTCGTGTTCTTATAACCCTGATCCTCGAGGCGCTCGCCGTTTAGCCTTGCATCGCTCTATCCGGTGATTTGTGACTCTTTGTCTCGTGCGCTTTTCTTCTTTCTTCATTTTTTAAGGTTTGGTTTTTTTTTTACATTCGAGTTCGGCGGATTTAGGGTTAGGCTCGAAGTTGTATTTTTTATGATTGTTCGTTAAGATAGATTCGTTTATTTATTTGTTCCGGATAAATTATTTTACGCGGGGTTTAGATTTATGTAATTCTTCAGTTCGTTCTTTTTAATCGTCATTGGAAATCATAAGTTATCATTCGTTCTTGTTTAAACTTTGCAAAGTTTTTTTAAAACGCTTGTGTTCTTTTGAGACACTTGCTTCCTCGCTTTTCTTCTCATATTTCTCCTCGTTTTTTTTTTTCGTTCTCCTCGATCGGTTAACGCGCCCCTGCTCGTTCCCATCGCTCCATTACCCCGACGCCCATCCGTCCATTTCCGCCTAATACGTTAGATTATCGTGCACCGCGGTTAATACGATCAGCGGCGAAACACGCGATTACATATGCACCGTTCTAAACAATCAATTATGCAACGGGACGTACAGCTGTGCCTATTGAATTATTGCTAATTAGCGGTGTGATGCGATTAATCTTAGGGCCGCGTACCAACTTCCGTAAACGAGACGAATCGTTTAAAAAACAAAGAGCCTGTCCGAGCTTGGACAGGCTTATGGGTACTCATAATTCACTCGAAACGCAGCTTCCCCGTTGCAGAGTGAAGCTCTAGAGAGAATTATTAAACTCTCCCTTCGAAGTTCCCAAAACTTTCACTTTTTAAGGAAGAGGTAAAAAATTAATCGCATTTTAATTGCGTTAATAGAACCCGAGTATCCGTCCATTACAAAATCCTCTCCTTAAAAATTTTCGTCCGTTCGAACAATTCCATCCAATCCAAAGATCGAAAAGTAAAGTATCGAATCAGTAAGAAATCCCAAAGAAACTGATTCGATCCTAACTCGCCCAAGAGCCTCCACTTCCCATCAGATCAATTAAATATAAATCTGACCGTTCAATTCTCACCGATTCTACCTCTTCGCCGATCTAACGAGCACGCATAACTCGAACTTCCGCCCATTAGGCCGTAACGTTTCCGCGGTGAAACATTGAATTCTCTGGAGCGGCGATATCGAAGCGAGGGGTTGCCATTTCGAGAGTGTGAGAAAGAAAGAGAGAGGGAGAGAGAGGGAGGGAGGAACGTTCGCATGGACATAATCGGTTGGGCCTGGCGGACGTTTTATCGCCGATACACCGGGCGGCCCGATAAATCGCCGCTTGCGAACTTTGCTCGCAATTAGTATGGTAATGCGTCCGCACGAGGGTTAGAAGGGGCAGGGGGAGAAGGTACACCGATTATTACGTGGCCGATTAGAAATTTTGTCGAAGGGAAATTGACGCTGATTTTGATCGTGATTGGGGATCAGTTCGAGAGAATTTTAGAGGTTTCTTTCGTTAATCGAATTAATCCAAGAGAGAGAATATATATATATATATTTTCTAATTTTTTTCAAGCTTCCTGTCAACATCGGCAAGTCGGATAATAAAACATTTGTAAAACTCGCCTGTAAGAGTACGCAACAACTTGTCACTTGTCGCTTTACCGATCTAATTAATTAACGCAACGTTATTGCGCAACAGTCGCGCTAGTTAAACAACTTTCCTGCGCGATAATTCCTAATTCCTATCGAGAATCGTTAAAACCAACCGCGTTTTCGAATTAAAAAAGAAAGAGAAACCACCCTCGTGACCTATCTACCCTCTCTCCCTCGAAGCTCTTTACGAAACAAAAGAAAAATGCCCAGCAAATACCGGAGCCACGTTTATCCACAGGCCGTGACGGGGATCGACGAAACGGTTAATCGCGATTCCCACAGAGAGAGATTCGACGAGGCGGCGCATCTGTTGTTCATCCACGGCAACTTTAAATCCCGCGTATTATTAGAACTCTAATTTCGTTTCGCGGTCCAGCGAGCATTCGACGCGAGGGTAATCACGAAATGACTAGTGGCGCGAAGATACTACACTCTCCTTCCTCCCTTTCCCAGTCGAGGAGGGTGGCTTTCGACGAGGGGGTGGCTTTAATGTTTTTAATCTAATTCCCCGCGTGCGAGTCCAGCAGTACGAAACTTCTCCCCCGGGGATCGGAGTCCGGCTCGCTGGGGATTTTTGCATTGTGCCATGCATCGGGGGCGCAAGCCTCCCCCTTTTCGAGGAATGCCCCCATTGCGATCGATTTCATTTCTCGGAGCTTGATTTATGATGATCGTCTTTTTTTTTTAGTTTTTCTTTCGGGTTTCTGTTTCTTTTCTTTCTATTTTTTTATTTTTATTTTTTTGCGGATGAAAGCAGTCTCATCCCCTTAAAATCAGTTTCAAGGCGATCACGAAGATTTTAACATCTCTTTTAATTAAGAAGTACAATATATTCCTTGCTAAACTGATTCCTTTCTATTTTTTCCTTCTTTAAATATCTCTACAAATTTCAATATCGAAGAGAAAACGAACGAATCATTACAGCTCATCGCACTCACCGCACCTTTCCCAAAATATTACAAACCTCTATGAATCATAACCGAGCATAATGGAAAACCATAAGCAATAACACCTTTCCCATCTAACCGAACGCAATTAAATTCCAAACAAAGAATTCCTCCCTCGTTTCTCTCGAAGATACGCAATAAATCGGTCGCGATTGCTAACGAGATCCTTTGTTCCACGCATACACGCGTATATATTATCCTTCCTCACGCGCCTATATCCATACGTTAATATCGACAAGCCGAAAGAGGAAGACGAAGCAGCGTGACGCATCTAACGAGAAACGTTCCACGTGCACCCCGAGCAAGGGATACTTAATCTTTTTCCAGCCTCCCTCGTGAGACATTGCCAAAGGGGGGCCCCTTCCTCCCCCTAGGATAGGAATATTTTCACACTACCGAACATTGCAGGACAGAATCCAACCACCTCGAAGCCCTTTTTGCCATTCTCCCCTCTCCCCCGATCGCTTCTGTTTTGTAACTATTTTCCGCCACCTCGTACCCCATACACGATCCATGACTATGCAACTACGAGGGGGGAGGAGCCCCCTGTTTCTCGACGATGGGATTAACCGGGACGCGACGTGGTTAATGGGGACGAAGGGTGAACGCGCACCGGATCCAATTTCTAATTCTACGCCTCGTAGATTCGACGGGTGTACACGACTTGGACACGGTGTATTTACGGTATTCTCTTTTGTCACGCGCGTTTGTTTAGCTCTTTGATGAGTAATGGAGGTGGATATTCATCGAAAGTTCGTATTGTTGTTTCTTTTATTTCTTGGAAAGATCAAATTTAGCGCATGATTTAATGTTTTCAATATTTTGAATAAAATTGTAAGAAGCATCGATATATCGTATCAATTTTTCAGATTGAATAAATTCCATTAAATTACCAGGATATTATAATTTATGCAACGAGATATGACAATACGATAAAGCAAAGAGCAGAAGTGGATAAATCGATTATAATTTAAAAATGATTTTAAAACGTTAATTAGATGCAATATACTTTCGTATATGGTAAATATGCCGAATACCTGGTCGGTATATAATTTCCATACGATTTGATATTAGCTTAAATTGCGCAAATTCCCATCAAATATTTAGGTCAATCCTAAATTATCAATGCTAAATCAAATGTCCCAATAATAATGGACAAGGCTTCTCGAAACGGGCATACGTCGAGTGCCTGAAACGCGGCGTAACGAGAATGATAGATGGTCGTCCAACTGGAAATTATCGAAATTTCATAGGGCGAAAATTGCCTTCGAAACTTCTCACGTCCGATAATCTTTCGCTCGTTTCAATATCTCGCGGCCTTTCGATATTTCTAACAACGAAATTGTTTGGGTTCAATCGGAAGATTGTTCAAGCGTTGTTGTTTTCCAACAAGTACAGCCCTCGGTTAAATAATATAGATCTTATACTCGAGTTTAGTTGAGCGTTAACCTCCCGGCATCCTTCTGATTTAATACGTCGTTGCTCTAGACTAGAAATTCCTTCGCCCTTCTCCCCAGGGTTGCGTTCCAAACTGTTCATTTATATTCATAATACCTGATACTCGGCCTCCTTAAATCAAAACCCATTCACGACGGGCTTGTCAATTTTCTCGGGTAACTTGTTACGAAAATTTGTAACGTTATATGAAAATTGTCGTCGAATCGTACAAACCACGTATTTAGATCGATGAAAAGGTTCGAAGTGTTTAATTTTGAAAAATAAAGAATCGAATATAATCGAAACTCTATTGCGGTAAGAATTAAAATAAAAGTAGTTTGTTTCGAACTGTTTCATTTTATCCTGCATTTTTATTATTTATAGAGAGGATATTATTTATCGTGCAGTGTAATAAATATTTTAAAAGTGGAACAGGATCTTTTGCGAGAAAGAAAAGTATCATCTAAAACTAGATCCCCCGACGTAATTATAATAAGAAAATGTAAAAAATCTTGGAGAAACAACGCTTTTAAACATTTGAAATTCTGATTAATTTGTTACGTGATATTTTCCCGTAACCTGTGTTTTATTCATTTAATTTACTTTCCATTATATTATATTTGGATTCTAGGTTATTATTAGCATAGTCGGGCATTGCTTGTTACACCTGTTAAAGGTAATGCATATTTGATGTAGGTTTCGTCATCAGGGAATTACCAATTCATATGCCAATTCCATAATCAATAGTTCATACGTGACGGGTAACCTTGTTCCCCATATCTTCCTACACCCCACTCTTTTACTATCTTTAATTTCACTCAATCATCCCAGAAAAATAATACTAATAACATATCGCAATATCCATAACAAATCTTAACGTCCGACGTGCTATAACATTCCGCAAATAGATATTAAAAATCAAAATTCCAAACAATCTTATTACCTTTAAATACCCATATACGAAATATAACAGGCGTAAATCTTTAAAAATCCTCAATTTCCATCTTCAAAAGCCTCAAAACCTACCCCGCTAACTGATGCGCCTGGCTAATCCATCAAACTGATGACAGAAATTACCAAATTCGTGGTTGCACGACGCAAAGGTAGCAGTTTGATCAATTGAACAGGCATCCTCCATTCAGACGGCCTCACCCTTTTCATGCTCATTCCCCTTCTCTCTCTCTCGTCACCCTTTGGAGACAAAAGGGGGAGAGGATGGGCGGTTGTTCCGAAAAAAACACTTGTCCACCGGCGGGTAACAGGTGCTACTCCATCGAAACCAACGAAGAGGACGACCCCTCCGAGGGTGGTCCCCGACCCGACGAGCCGTTGAAAGTCGAGCTTCTCGCGACGTTGGCCGCGTGTCGATCGGTGGGGCGTGTCTCGCCGTGTGTTCCTGCGGGACACGCTTTAGGCACCCTCGGGAACCTACACCACGACGAGACACGCATATCCCCGCAATTATTCAATGAATACATGAATACGAATATTTAACTGGACCAACTCTGGCGGCTGCGCCCGGCCGGATGCATAATGCGCCTCACTCGAGGACGATTCGCGTAACAAGAGGTTAAATAATTTCATGGCTCGGTTGAAAGCTCGTTTCGATGGATCTGTGTTGCTCGCACGCGAAACGAATCCCATTTCCTCCCCTTTTCTTCTCTTTATTTCACTTTTGTGTGTTCGTACACGGTATTTCGTTTCTGGAAAAGTCTGCAGGATGGGATGGCCGGGTGATTCACTGGTGGTTTTGGATGTGGGTCGATGGAGAAAGTTGTGGGAGGATGATCGAAGGGAAGGTGTTAACGGGGAGAGGATGGTTTCAGGATCGGTAATGAATGGTTGCGCGATCTGATTGTACGTGAGTTGCGGCTTTTTATAAGATTATGGTGATCGAGGAGGTCCCGTTCCGAAGGAAAGAGAAAGTTGTTGTTGATTTATGAGTAGTTTCTCTTTACGAGCGGGTTAATCTTAGAGTTTTTAGAAGTTTGTTTGTGACACCGTTTCTTCCACAGAATATGAAAATAAAACTCGAGTTTGAACTTTTCTTGCTTCTATTAAATTAATTAACAGCCTGTATTTTCTATAATCGAGTTAAAAGGATCTCGATATCATTTGCAACATCGAATAGAAAATATTACAACGCCACTCTACGTAGCTTTCTTTCTCAAAAAGTCCCTACCTCTCATCTTTCTAAAATAAATCTCGTATCACGTCAACCCCGCAAACTGTCGTATCATCTTTCTTTCATCGAGAAATCAAATCGATCGACGCGAGCGAACAGGCGGAAAAAAGGGGGGTTGTATTCGATTTGATCGCCCCGGGCTCGATAACATCGAACGGCGCTTAAATATCGTTTCGAGAGGGCGAAAGACAAAAAGCGGCAGCTGCCCCTTCCCACGAAGGCCGCCCTCTCGAACCGCGCCAAGGACGATCGAAGCGGTTCACGGGGTTGGGAGGATCCGCGAGGATCGGTCCTCCTAATTCAATCCCGTGGGACAGCGAGGGCCATCGTTACCGAATCACTTAGAAATTATCGAACTCGTTTATTGAGAGAATTGTGACTGGCGAAAGAATGTGTTCCCGGTTAAGAGAAGATTTCGTAAGATCGAAAATGTTATCTCCTTTTCTCTTTTTCGGAATAAGAATTTTTATCTTTTTTTTTCTTTTTTAGAAACGAAGTTATTTGGAGGTTAGGTTAAGAAGAACAAGTAAATATTTTATTTATTATCGGATGATGGAAGAAATTTTAAAATTGATCTAGGATTCTAGTAATTATCTAGTAACTTATGTCTGGCTAAGGATTCTAATATTTTATACGGTACTATATGCGCACAAATCCATAGAATCCGAAGGCGTATTTATCTCGAATCTAGCCGATGATGATCTTTCGAGGTAAAAATATCCGGTACCCACGCTTCGTAATTTACACTTCGTCAAAACAGCATCCAACTTACATTATTTACGTTTATATCTCTCTGTAACCGTTGAAACTTTCACCGCACTCGCTCGTTCTTCCATAGATCAAACCGCGCGGATACAACCACCGCCTCATTATTAAAAGGAGAAGAAAGAAAGGTGAGAGGGAGGGAAAAAATGTGAGAACAACGGAGCCTAGATACAGCAACGATACACCATAGGCCGGCAGGCGTGCCAACTCTCTTGTTTCGCTCGGTCGTGTTCGATCGCGATAAATCAACGGATCGCGGAAACCGGACACCGGCCGGTCGAATTTGACCCAGATTCCCAGCGTTCGAAGCGTAATCAAGCTTCGGGAAAATTGCCGCGCGCCGCGATTAGGGTGGTAATGGAGACCGTCCATAACCGGCAGCCTCCGCGAGGATTTGAATTTTCATTCGGCGGATCGCGGAAGTCATATCGTATTCGGGCGGGGAGGCATCCAGTCGAATGTGTCTCGATCGATTTCGACCGGGCGGGCTTCGTAATACACAGGCATTAATTTCGGCGACGCCGCTTCATTATCATATAGACGAGTGTTTCGTCGAGCGTTATTGGATCTCACGCGTCACCGTGGAGTGACACACGCACGTGCGTGTACGTGCTTAGGGTAAGCGGCTGCCTGCCCGTGGCTTCCGCCCAAGGAATAACGATCGCCAACAGATACGGCCTCGATCATCCGTGATGAACGGGTAATGGGCTCTAGATCGCGTTTCATACAGTAGCTGGTTATCGTGGAATTTATTTATTGTTCCCCTTTTTTCTTTCTTTTTATTTCCACTCCTCCTTTTCAGGAGGGATTTTATTCGTAGGAGAAATGTGTCGTGATTTGTGTAAGTAAGTTTAAGATCAAGTGTGTGACGTTTGAATTTAGAAATTGGAAAATAAAATTAGAATGTTGACAAAAATGGAATCGAAAATCGTGCAGATGTATATAACGTCGAAAAAGAAATCAGACTTAAAAAAAAGAAAAAATTTCGAAATTTCAATTTCAAATCGCTCCATTCCCACCTCCGAACGGAAACTGTCTCGCTCCCTGCTAATCCCCATCGTCCATTTCCCTCGTCCATCCACTTCGAGCATCGGCCAACTAAAAAATTCTCCTTCTCAATCCACGAGCTCGCGCATTGGCGAACGAGGGGCGGCCGATAACGAGCTCAAAGCTCGTCGTCTATCCTATCGAGAGCTCGTGACAGAAAAGAGCATAGGCTATGAAAAACGGTCAATGAAAATCGGCGCTGCCTGTCAAACTTCAACTGTCGCGCGACGCGAAAAAGGGCATAGGTTATCAAGCGTTTCGATCAAATTTCCGTCTTCCACGCCGAGCCTTTCTAGAAGCTCTGGAAATCCTGTCTACTTACAGGACAGCCCCTGTCCCTTCGATTTTCCGGCCACGAACCGTCTGACAGAGGTTCGAGGAGACACTCTCGAGGTCTTCTTTACGAGGCGAAGGAAGGAATTGGATATACCGGAATTGGAGGACCTGTAACGATAACTCTCAGGCTTCGTTTCGAGTGGTTAGCCTCTGGAACGATAACTCTCTGGACCCAACTCGAATGCACTCAGACTTGGCGGCGATAACGATTCGGATGGGGCCGCGCCGGGTTGATTAAGGTGCTTTGCTTCCTCGCGTGTCTCCACTCGTGTTTTTGCTACCTTATCGATTCTTTGACGCAAATGGGATGGGATTTTGTGTTTGATGTTCTCGAAGTTGGGCGAGGTATCTTCTTTCTCTTTTCTTTTTTTCTTTTCGTTAAAGATTGATAACAGGTTAGCAATGAGAAGAGTATTTATTTTTCAGTAATTGGAATTGTTGAAAAGAGACGGGTTGTTTAAACGAATAAAACTGGTCAATTTCTCTGTTGTAGATGATATACTAGATATTTTATAATAATTATGTAACACAATGTGAATTTTCTGAACATGATAATTATTTTAATAACTATAATTACGGAGACTTCGTGTGTTCCCTATGCAATTTGTAATCTCAATGATCAACAATTGATACGCATGTGCATATTTTAATACATTAATTTAAAAGTTCAGATTTCCTTTAAACAAATTTTTCATTCCAATTCTATTTCTCGAAACGAAGAAACTTTAGAATTTCAAAAGAAATGTTCAAAAATTTTCAAAAGAGATTTCCATAGAAATTGCATCTAACAAAAAAAAAAAGAAAAAAATTGTCTTTCTATTCGCAATCCTAAATAGATTCATTTCTTTATTTCATTCCAAAGGGATCAGGCAAAGGAAGAATCCAATTAAACTCGATCCTTGTCAAATCCACTTACGAAAGCGAAAAAAAAAAACACTTCGTCCAACTTCGTCACATCGAAGCATAGTTTCGGTCTTTGCGGCAGGATATCCAATAGAATTGGCCGATTCTAGCAAAGTTTCGCATCGCCCGAGGCCGGCCACAGACGTGGCGAATCCCATGCTAAATAGGGAACCGACACTATCCTTTGACGCGCTCGCGGCACGTTGCATAATTGAGCGAGAGGAGCGTACGCTTTAACATTTGGCATAGTTATGGCCGTTCGTCGTGTCCTCGGATAGGACACGAGAATTTCTGGAAGATCGTTAATGGAACGCCGGTCGAAGAACCTGCGTTGAACTCCGTATGGAATTTCCCATGCGGAAAATCGGATATCGAAGCGGGGAGGGTCAGGAATCCGATTCGCGAAGAGTGTTTTCGCGACGGGTGTTCATTTTATGGAAAAAATGGTTTGATGTAAGAATTTCTAGGGTTATCTAGGGATGTTTGATTCGATTTTGAAGCTTTTGAGAATTTTCTTCTGGAAATTTATTTTTTTTTACAAAGATTTATGAAGATTCTGTAAGGGGAAAGAGGAATAATATTTTCGTAGAAGAATTTTGTTTTTTTGTTTCTGACGAAGATATTTATAAGAGATTTCGTTTGTAAAGAGACATTTAAAGAATATTTATGTTGCAATATTATGAATTTATATTTCTACAATCTCTTCTACAATAAGTAGATGCAAAATTTATAATACTAGCGCTGGATTCTTAGGAAACATCTATTTCATTCAGAAAATAGTAGGTGTACTGTTTAAGTAGTCGCATTTGTAAAGTGGATCATTTATAGTGCATTGTTACTACTGAATCGTATATAGTAATTCAAGTTTACGTTTCATTTAATGCAAAGAAACTAGATAGATAAATCAGTGTAACTGAGAAACTTGTTCCTATAGCACTGTACATATAACTCATCTTCATTACTTTCCTTGCATTTCGATTCTCATAAATATCATCAAGTTATGATATTCTTAAAAAAAAAAAATAATAATAATAATAATAAAAAATAAAAAATAAAATTTCATAGATTAATCCACCAACGAAAAGTTATTATTTATAAAAGAAAATTCTTGAAAAAAATCGAATGCAAATAAAAGTCTCCTAAAATATTATAAGCGGAAAGAAAGAGTTTAAAAGATGTAATAATTCTCAAATTATCTTCGTTCCATTCAAGAACTCTTAATCACCGTTCAATTAACACCGAGCATCCGCTGCAAAAATGCAATAAAAAAAAAAAAGAAAAAAACCCGTTAAAAGGCGACGAATTTCGAGTCTGAAATAAAATCAACGAGGTAACATATTTATCCGTGGCAACCCTAATTAATGCAAGACACCGACCGGCTCGGTCGTAATTCACGTCGATAAAAAAAACCATCCACTTACGCGACCGTCCAATCAACGACTTCATTCACCAACTGCGCCCGCTCGCCTGTGCCTGACATATTGCAAGCCGTTTCCGTTCCGAGACACTTCGAAAAGGTCGCCACGGCAATTCGCCGACAATGCACGAGCAAATAACGCTTGCACCGTGATCTCGAATGTACCGGTTCGCGGACAATGCCTCGCATAATCGCCGGAACCGATGTAACTAGATCTATACTCGTGGTACGAGTTTTAGACGAATCGAACGAGGGGGAAGGAATGAATAGGAGCTGTGTAAACCCCGTGGCCGGATCGCGACGGGGTTTACATGACTGAGGAAAAGGAGTTGCAAAGAATCAAATCGTATTGCACAATTTCTAACATGCGTTCTTCGCCAAATTAGATAAGTAATTTATTTATACGATTTTGGCTTGCCTCGATGCCCATTCATCAAGGCGATTATGTTAGATTTTTCGGATGTTGGATATATAATAGGAAGAAATAAAAGGAATAAGGGGATGATTGGATGTTGGAAGAGAATAATCGATGGAAAGGAAATTTGATCTTGAATCATAGAGAGAATCTTTTTGTAATTGAAGAATTTTTAATTTTTAGATATAATTGTATTGATAAGATTATTACAATTGAGATATGATAGAGATTTATAAAATTTAGATAAATAATGTTTCAACAATGGTAAGATAGGTTAAGCTTATATACGTATGTGCATATAAGGAGCATACTAGTGAAACTTATTGTGAGAGAAAATAATCAATGTATAGCATAAGGAAAGAGACACGTTCCAGTGTCCTGGAGAAATGAATGAGAACGGCTTCTATGAAAACATGAATTAACGTCACGTGTGGTAGGTTTCTAAGAAAGGAATCTATTAGCACGGGTTACTGACAGGGAAATATAAATGGAAGCCATTATCATGGAACGGTCTGAGCAACATGATTTGTTGCAACAGTAAACTAATGAGACTCATTCTTATGAAAAAAATCAATTAGTATCGCTAATCGTAAGAGGACTGAAAAATATATCTATCCTTGAATATTATTAATACTAACTAACCTAACCTGTATTTATGTAAAAATCGATAGGATCTAGGTGAGCCAATTAATTAATTTGAACTTAAAAAAAAAAACATATATTTTTTAGAAAAAGAACGATACACGATACAACTTGTAGACACTCGTGAGGAAATTTATCACATTTTCTGTCAGGAATGAGCAGTGGAAACTAGATCTTAAAGTCAGACACGCCTATTGCTCTAAGAAATATATCGAAATCTATATCTACAATAAAATCACTTTATGATGAAATAGGTTATAAGAATTTATAATTATTTAGAAAGTATTGCAAGAAAATTTGCAAAATTTATATTCAGGAAACAAGAAATGGAATAAATATAGAAAAATATATATAAATAAAATTTATCACTAAATAAAATTCTTCAAACTTCCAACTTATGAGATAGTTATACACAATCGTGAAATAATATATTCCATTAGGAAAAAATCTTTTTCTAAATTTTCTGGTAAAATAATACCTTCGTAAAAATTCATAAAAATTCGAACAATATCGATTTCATAGCCACTCTAATAAAATGAGATACGATCCTTAACTATGATCCTCCGGGTACCATCACGATCTCCACGAAATTACTGGTTTCACGAACACAATATCTCTTCTGAAGAGAATTTCTGCTCGTAACTTGGTTGCTCAAAATTCAATGTGAGAGAGAAAGAGAGGATATGAGAACTCGACGTAACTATCTAATGTCACGAGGTAATTCATCACGGCTATGTAGTCACATTTTAATTCAACAGATTATCTTTTTTCAGAGAACAAAAACAAAGCAAATGTTCATTATTATTTGAAAATTTATACCTTTTTTACTACAATTTAATTATAAAATGAAAATTATATACTATTATGAAGGTAAACAACCTTCTGTGTTGTTACTAATATAACAAAGACCGTTTTTATTTTAATTGTAATTATATTCTATACCGTTCGTTCAAGAATTATGAAAAACGATACTGTAAAATTCTAATTTTTCAGCATACTTTTCGTAGAAGAGATAATAAAAGTAATTTTTATCTTGAATTTTAAGTTGAAAATTACTTTTACGAAAGATTTCTTAACATTAAAATTTGTCAATTAATAAAATTCTTCTTCGTACTTCTATTTCTTTTTTTTTTTTTTGTAAATTGAAATATATTTTAAAAAAATATCTATATATTCATTCGTTCGACCATCTGCTTTTATATTTATTTCCAATCTTAAAATTAGAAATAGAATTTTTCCAAATTCAATTTCCAGTTTTATTTTGAAACATTTAATCTGAACAATGCGATAAAATTCCATTTCACCCGGAGATTTCCGACAACTATCTCCGGATTCAAATTGTAGAAGTGGTGTCGATGGACTTTCGAAGTTATTCGAATAATTATGAGCGGTGGTGTACATTCGTTAAAACTACTGCACCGTGTCATAATCAAGATTCCGAACGAAACAGACCGAATGGAAGTGCTCCGAGGCGAAACTCGACGTGGCCACTTGAAATTCAGTTGTGTTAATTCCTGCGGATTTTCGGACGCCCTTCGGGCCATAGACTCCCTCTCCCTCCTCCATTACTATGTATCACGCTGCACCCACGCAACAAACGTTACTCTTCTGCTCGTGTGCGTATGCGTGAACGCGTACAGCTCGATTCATATTACACGTTGAATGCAATCTTTTCTCTTTCAAATCGCATAAGCAAGATAAATTTATGTCGTCCATAAAGAAATCTAGATGGTGATTCTACGTACGTGAACGTCTGAAATCTAATCCCTAAATTTTACTTCAGTTTATTCGTTTTTGTTGTAAAGAATAAAATAATTGAATCGATTTAAATGATCATTCATTTTGCAATTATCGTGGATTAAAATATTGAGAGTATAATTTTGGAAAATTCAAATTAGAATTCTATAAAATTCTATGAAAAAAATTATAAGTTGATAAAATTTGTTGCTTGAATCTTTTGAGATTTTTTTAAATTTTTAAAAACGATAAGAAGAGAGAATATTTGATGAAAAGAATCCATCTATCCGCGTAAAATTTTTCCAATGGAAACAATCCAATATCCAGATATTCGAGGGGGGAGGGGAAGAGTAAATCACTTGAATCATCCTGTATGCGAATACGATGGGCCACGAATCCATTAGCCGTGTTCGCTGGCTCGTTTCCCTTCGGGCGACCGATGTTGAGAAAGAGCCGAACACTCCGATTCCTATTTCAAAGTGCTCGAACGACAAGCGAGCGATTAGTCGTTAAACGCCTGCTGAAAATTCGGAATCAAGCAACCGGAAGAATGCTTTTTCATCGACACCTGGGCTGAAAGGTTCCACTCTACGTATACATCACAGAGTAAGATCGTGACGATCCACGATTTTGCACTGTATTTTTAAGCATTTTCTATTTGAATCAATGTTTTCGAATGAAATATATTCTTTTGTGGAAAAGAATATTTTCTTCTTGAACGTGCTAGTTTAATTTAATTTTGTAAATCAGTAGATAAATTACAATTTTAATAATCCTTTGAAATCTTTCTTTTCTTTTTTTTTGAATCCAGTTAAAAATTCCAAATTGTATACAATTGTATCTTCTTCGTGCATATGATTTAATTTAAAATGCAGTTACAATAATAATGATACAGGAGATAAAGAAAGCAGAAAGAATTTTTAAGAAATTTTCTTCCTCGACATTTAAATTATTTCTTCTTCCAAAATTATTCTTAAAAAAACGAAAAGATATGTTAAAAAAAAGTTAAAGAAAAAGCATTTAACAATTGATGGACGAATCGAATGTTTTAAACTGGATTTATAATATTTCGATGTCACATTTGTTTAAATCGCAAGTATCAAGCATAATCCGGTGATACATATTTATTCAGAAAGAAGAATTCAGAAAAGGGTAGATGAAGAAGAGGGTGAAATAATTAACACGGATAATGTGGCGTGAAATGGAATCGACAGTGATTGAAATAAATTAATCGAGCAATGGTTATGATGGTTATAAATAATTTTATAGCATCGCTAAAAAATTTAATCTGTGCCCTCCCTTATTTGTCCTATATGCCTTGAATATTTTATCGATTGAGAATTAACTCGAAAAATGTATCTGAGATTCATTGAATTGTCAATCATTGTTTAAATTTTACTTTACCAAAGTGATGGACATCCTCTGTAAAGTAGTTCATTTGTACTGGAAACTTACCTGGAACAAAAAGAAAAAAATTTGTTAGAAATGAATTTTCTCATTTCTGTGAAATTTTTGGATATGTAATTTTTAATTCTATTTTTACACTATTAACATATTGTGATCAGTCGATATTAATATTTCAATAGGAAATATAATACTTATTCTAAACATACTGAAATATAATATTCATTATTTAATAACATTTATAACACGACATAACAATTATTATTAAATAAATTCAATATTAAATGATTACATAATTACAAATTAATTTCACATTTATCTACTTTCTTGTAATATCGATACAATACAATAACAACAACAAAATTCGTAAACTCTCTACAAAACGATTAACTCTCTGCAATACGATATCCCACCTACCTTTATCATCAAATAACGAATTCAATTTACCCCCAAATAAACACGATCCTAAAAAAAACTATTAACCCAACCCACAATTCAGCCCAACCAACAAAATACGAATCAATTTTTACTCTTTTTTTTTCTTTTTTTTTTTTTTTTTTAACGAGCGAACCAAATCCAGAGATAAATTGTCGATTGTCTATTGCTTGGCAAACAAACGCAGCAGAGAAGTGTTTATTATATCTGACCGAATTAATTACAGTCGGCAAGTGGAATGTAACTCAGCCATTGGCTGTAGTGTGGCCATCGACGAAACACGTTGAAACAAACTTGCACTGTTACATATTGATTGGCTTCGTCCAATGCCCGCCCCTGTATGAGTTTCGAAACAAACTTATTCGAAACGCAATTCAACAGGTTTTTGTGTATCGCGTGCAAACATTGGTTTGTTCGTGTTCCACAGGCCGCGGGGAATTCTCGGCTGGTGTTGTTTAAAACGTAATCGGGAACCAGTTAGACGATCGAGCCGTGTCACTCTGTTGTTATGTGATTAATCGACTTTAATGCTTGGGGTAGTTTTATGGCGTCTAATGAAATATTATCGACGTCGATCCCTCTTTGAGAATATCTTTCGATATTTGTGAAAATTCCCTAAATTCTTTCTGAGGTTATCACTGGTGAAAAAAAACTTGTCTTTGAACGTAACAATATATATCTATCTTGTAATTGTGTTTATCAACGAGATGCTCGTTAAAGTATACTCTTTTTTCTCTATTTAATTTTCCTTCTCATTATAATAAAAAATTTCATAAATCTATAATCTTCAACGAATCAAACCAATCCAAACGACGAAAACAATTCGAATTCGCCGAGTTAAAAAAAGAAACTTTAAATTAAATTTCATAAAAAAAAAGAAGGTACATAAATTTCCAGAAAATCTGCATAAACCATACGAAAAAAAATTTCAAAAAAAAATCTCCGGTGAATGAAATCGGATCAAACGGATCCAAACCTACTTCAAACGAATCCAAACAAAAAACAATACCGATTCAATCCAAATCAGAATCGAAAAGAACCATCTTAAATTCCGTATAAAAGCGCATTAATCTCCATTCCATTGACTCGAACGTTAATCATCGATCAAGATCGGCCGGTTCCCCATAGGTCGGGAGAAGAGAACCGACCACGGAGAGAAAGAAGAGAGAGAGAAAGAGAGAATTCGCACGACTCTGTCGGCCCTGTTTGCCCGCCAGTTAACGAGTGCGGCTCGACGACGACGATACGCCAAGCAACCTGTACGCATTATACGCTGAATGAGGCGGCCAATCTCACCCCTAGATCTCGGTTTGCAGCAGCAACCGAGTGAACAGTTGGCCGGCAGCAGCAAGTCCTTTTCAAGGCCTACACACCGGCGCAAACTTATCGCGGAACCGAGCTACGGCCATTTGCGTTTCATGAGCTCTCTCTCTTCTTCTCTCTCTCTGTGCTCAACCGAGAGAATGGAGCGAAATGCGGAGTAAAAAATTTATCTGGAAACTCGGAGGGGAAGAGAAAGAGGGAAAAGAGAGATGATTGTGTTACGTCGTTTCCTAGAGGAGCGAGTGACTACTGGGGATTGTTATTTCTTTCGGTCGACTTGATATCTCGAGGCCTGATTGAGAACGAGGCTGATAAGGATGGCGGAAGTTCGCTGGTGGTTCGTGAAACCGAGAAAGAAGAAATGGCTTGGATATTGCGGTGTGCGAAGCGGATCACGTAGGATGAAGATGGAGTTACGATAGAGTGAATGTTTAATTTCTTGGATTTGATGGGGCGGTGTATACTGGTTAACGTGAATTCTCAGATTGTAGGAAGAGATGGATGAAAAATGGATTTTCTTAGATCAGAGTAGATAAATGAATTTTTTTTTGAGCTCGAGGAAAAGGAACTTTGAGATCAGATTGGATTATATATATATATATATCGATCATCAATGGATCTAAAAATATTTTATTTTTGATCTTGGATTAAATCTTAGATTAAACCTAAAAATATTAATGTCACGAGAGAACACGTAACTTTTGATGAAAAAATCAAACACGATGATTACGACTATCAAATAATCGTAAAAAATTATTATACATCATCGCTCGGATGAAATTATATTGAGCTTAGAATATTTAATCACTTCAAAGCCTGTGCATAGGAAGATCAACGAGTTTACGCATCAAACATCACAGCTTTCAGTAAGATCCATGTAACTCGGATACAACGAGCTTAAATCGGCGAAGCTACACGAGCGCCAGCTACACGATCTCGAGCGATACTGTCCTTTAAGCTCTGCCATCTTGTCTACTCATATGTAAGCTCTTATCTTTACGTTGGACGTGAAACAAACAATCGTAGAACGATTGCATGGAGAGGTAATATAAAAGGTAATGTCGTAAATAAAAAGAACTGCCCGATCGTAAGCGAATCGACTGTGTTGGAAATGATGAATGGATCCCACGAGGGACTAAATTCATCGATCGTGACAGGAACTATGTATATTGTACGAAATTCGTCGTCGAAATGATTGTCAGAGGAAAACTTCTTTCTAGTATCTCGAGCTACATCGAGCTCAAGGTCGAGCATTTCAGAAGAGCGCTCGATATCTGCGTCAATAATTTATAAGCATCGTTTTTTAAATGAAAATTGATATAATTACAACGATACTCTTTTTTAAGATATTTTGAATGTTTCTATCTATTGTTTTTCTTTAATTTCGTAATTTTAAAAATGTTTATACTTGAAATTGTAATATTTATATTCTAAATAATAATATTTTGAATATGATATTACAATTGAAAAAGTACAATCGTTTCAAGTATTTATAAAAATTAAAATATCCTTATAATTCTTCCATATTTTCATTTTACGATATTTATCATCGTTGACATGAAATTTGAATAACTTCAAACTATTTAATATAATCTTTTTCCAATCGCAATCCTCTTTCAGTTCAAACAACCTACGAACTCCCCCCTCATATCATACAAAACTCAACGTTATACATAATCGAACGATTGCAAAAGTATATAAAAATAATCATTGAATCACGATTCTCTGTCGAAAATTTGTATTCGAATAAAAACAAGGACACGAAGCATTTATCCAATCATCTAACACAACTAACCACTCGCTGCTCGAATCAACAAATTCCAGCGCTCGAGGATTCAGGTGGATACGTAGGGACTGCAAACGGCTGTCAGCGTAATCCACGGGGCACAACCGCGGCTAACGAGTGAAGCACGAAGATGATGCACGAGTATTATCTCGTGAATGGGTCGCAATCTCGGTCCTAGATCTGTTGGTGTAGGCAGTCGGGTTGAGCAGTCGGCATACCTCGCCGACTCCCTTTTTCGGGACAGCATGACGAACGTAAGCGGATGTGATGCAAGAGATCGTCGTTCCCGAGTTGGAGCTCGGTTGAAAAGCTCGACGACGTTAAAAAAGGCCACCCTTATACCCCGTGTCGCGTGACACAGGCGGAGAGAGAGGCTCGTTTGTTCTCTCTCCTTCCCCTTCTCGTTGAGACGCTGCTTTCATATTGATTCTCCTCCTCGCGAGCCTCCCCGCCCCGTCCTGTCATTATTTTAATAAACACGTTCGAGGCCAATGCTTATCAACCCTCGTGATTGCAGTCGTTGGATATATCTTGCCCGGATCGCGTTATCTTTCGTGGAAATGATTACGAGTAATTCGATTAATCGTCATTATTTCGAGGATAACGAACGGAGGGGTAGGTTTTGAGGGGGGTTGTTAAAGCCGATGTCGTGAATTTTTCGGATGTGAAGTTTGGGGGAGGGAAATTCAGCGAAAGCGTGCCTTTCAAAGGAAAATATCGAATAATTTTTCTTCTCCAACGATTTATAGCCGAATTTAATTCACGGGTGAAATTTGAATTCGATGAAATCGTGATCTGTTCTATCGACGGGCAAACTGGGAGATAAAAATCCCCAGCATTAGACGGATTTCTCCGGGAAAATGGACGAACGATCCATTCTCTCATAGATAGCGATTCCATAAAACTCGCTTCTTGGGTAAACAGTGGCAATTTTCCACCTATCACATACAATTTGACCATGCGATTAATGCCTTCATACTATCCGCATAGACGTATATGGATTCCGCGTCGGATTAAAAAAGAACCACCGATCCGATCCGTTCTGCTCGCGAGGGAAGCGGCGCGATTTTGAAGTGCTCGGCAAAATTGCTAAGCCAACATCCAACGTTTACTTAATTTTTCCCTAATAAATCAACCGGCCGATTATTGAAGCGTTTGGCGGAGCGAAACGAGGGGAGGCGATCCCCTCTGAAGAGAGAAAGAGAGAAGGAGAGAGAGACGGATCCATTTGCAACGATAACGAGTGCAATTCCATTCCATGGACGGTGTGCACGCACGCACGCACGCACGCACGCATGCACGCATGCACGCGTTATTCCGTGAATGGATTATAATTCTCGCTCCGCTTTTTCATCGGCGCGATCCCGGTATTGTGCGGAGATAAAATGTTGGCATGCGAGATAAATGCGAGTGTTATTGGTCGTAATGCAATAGACGGTTTACTTTTATTTTTTGATATTATCGGCAAAGATAGGGTGTGAGTGAATTTTTACACACGTATATCAGAAGTATCAGAGCGGTGAGAACGAATGGACAATTACTCGAGAATGAGGTTATGAATTCTCTGCTTTCGATTAAACTGTTTTTTTCTTTTTTTGTTTTTCCTGTTTTTGTTGTTGTTGCGTTTATTCGTCTTGCATATTTGCGCATGGCCAATTGAACGCGATGATGGATTAGCAGATAGTACTTGTATAGTACTTATACACGTATATTCAAATTGTTAACTGTTATTGCGAGACGTGACTGAAATGACGAAGTGTAACCTAACCTATAATTAGATTAAACGTGTCGCTATTTAAATAGTAGGATACAGTTGATACAGGGTCGTGTTGTAACGTGCATTGTTGGGATTCGATGCCGACAGGCTCTTATAATACTGGCTAACAGTAGAATAAATTATATTTCACCATTTTATTAACTATGATCCAGAAACTATGATCTACAATAAAACCGGTATCCGGAATAATTCTATTGCTTATCTCGAATTGTATGCTGTAGATCATAAGAAATATCATTTCTTAGAAATTTCTTAGAAAATCAAGATTTTTGAAATGACCACTAATATTCCTTCCCAAATCTTTTTCGAGCAAACTCTTCAAAATAACTAGAACATAAAACAAAAAGAAATATATAAATGCTTGAGTAGCATGAAAGATGCGCACATCGTGTGCAAAACTTGCACGCGAATTTTCATCATAACGATAGGCTGCTCCACCCTTCGATCGCGCTAAGGCTCGCATAATCGAGCAGGTGTTAAATATTGATGGTGAAACACGCGAATGAAGAGAGAGAGAGAGAAAGAGATAGAGACATGTATGCATGCGCGAGGCCGATATCGGGCCGAGAACCAATTACTTTGTCCCGCGTTAGACCGGCCACGGTAATTACTCCGAGTGCAATGTTCATGCATTGGATGTAAATTGGACGGGGCTAAGTTCGTCGAGTCCCGCTGGGTGATTTAGATTCCTCTCCACGGGTGTTCCCGCCGCTTTCTTTCTTTCTTTCTTTCTTTCTTTCTTGGCCGCGGCATTTCCCTTTTTTGTTTTCACGGGGCCTTTTCGAGGGTTCGTCACTGAAGATCGGGAGAAAGATCGAGGAGGCGAGATTGTAAATGATGTTTCCCCCTGTGATGTCTTAACAAGTACGGCTCTCAGTTGTCGAATCGGTTTGCGTAATTGGGAGATAAGGATCGATGGATCGGGTTTAATAAGCGTCGAATGGGTCAATCTTTTGTTTCTTTTTTCTTTCCTCGATTCACTGGAATAATATTTTTTTTAATTCCGTCACTTAATGTAACTTATTCAGAATTCATTTTTGATTCCAACGATATAGATTCTTTGTGTCAGGATAATACATTATAAGCAGCAAAATTCCATCTTGTCCAAAGTGAAACCCAGGGATCTCTCGTGGTCAATTAACGAGGGTTTCGTTGATCGCGGAAAAGGTACACCCGACCGAGCCAATTATAAAATCAACACCGGCAATTAGACCTTTTTCCCGGTCAAATCGGGCGGAGGATTGCGGGGGCGTCTAATGAGCTCTTGCTCCGATATATCAGGATGTCCATTTAGCGGCGCTAACGAGTGCGGAGAGAAAGAGAGAGAGAAAGAGCTTTGGACGCGCACGTACATACACACGCCATGCCTCCACCCGCCATGAATGGGGCTGGCAATCTCGCTCCAGGATCTCGTGGTGCCGTCAGTCCGAGCGGCCAAGTGAACAGTTGGCGAGAACGCTCGACAGAGAGGCTGCTCCACTCGCGGCAATGCGAGCTACCGTTTCAGATTAGCATCTTTTATGCATATACATGCCGGACCTGCGGCCAACCCGACACGAACAACCGGCCACGGGGCAGCTTTCGTGGCTTGATCCTCTACGCTGGTATCCCCTTTTACACGGACACCTACGATCCTTCCCTCCTCCCCTCCCTGTCTCGTTTTCCACGACCAGCTTGTTACCTTCTCCTTTTTTATTTTCCGCCCCCTTTTCGATCCTTCGGGCAAATGGTCAAGTTTCTCGTCCAGCGTTCATCGCTGACGATTTTTAAAGGAGAGGGTGTTGAATTTAGGGCTAGGAATTTTTCTTTTCCTTTTTAGGGACAATCGGGTTGTTTCGATGGATGTTTTTAGAATTCGAATTGTGCAATTTTGATTGAGATTTGGAGGATTCGTTTGGTTGGAAAAGAAGAAAAATAAGGGGTTAAAATGGGTCAAGTTGCGTGCGATCATTCGCAGGGACATCATTATCATCATCTTCCTTGTTCACGTCCAACGCACAATCGGCAGCAATATTAACGAGGCTGACAAGCATCCTTCTCCTCGGGTTTTTGGGTAATTATCGCGGTAGCCACGTCTCTCCAGGATCAAGCGCGGCCATTTGTCGAGGACGTCGACGAGTGGCCGCGTGTCTGAAGGCTTAGAATTCGAAGAGGCCTCTCCAGAGAAGGCGAGTCTCGAGATAAAATCGAAGACCCCGCTCTTCGTTCGCGGCGCATGTCCCTGTTCCAGAGATGTCAGCGTGACTTGCGAACGCTCCGACACGTCGGCCAGCCCATGAACACGGGTTCCCAACCAGGATCCCTTGTAACCTTGCTACGTTTAGTCCATGAATTATGTTTCCGGGGTTAGATTCGACTTTTTCGAGAGAGATTCTGGCCGTGTCTTTCATTGTTTGTTACGAAGAAATACGGTTAAACGGTTTTCCAAATCGAAACTCGATATTAAATTAATTCTACGATATTTTTCTATTATTCCAAAATTCGACGTGTATTACAACTTAAACAATATTTCTACCATCTTCAAAGTATATATTCATCGCCGAACGATCATAAAATACACGAATCGATATTAAAAAAAAAATTGAACGTCCATCTTCCGATTTTCCACTCCTGAAACGCGATTGAAAAATTACGAAAATTACGAAATCGACGTAGCGCAGCCATCAATATCGAAATCGTATCAATCGAAATTATCCAATAAAGCCTAATCACGCGACATTCGTTCGAATCGAAATTCCCGATATTTCTAATTTAACACCTCCCCCTTCCTTTCCCTCTAACGAACCCGACATCTCCCTACGAGCGAAATCTCCGATACCGATCGATTTATAATCTCGCGAGCGGAATTACGCGCGTGAAATCGGCGGCAAGGTACGTGCTCGCGCGGTCCTCCGTGATCCCGTTATTTATCGGCACGGGAATCGAGCGGCCGACGGGGAATTAATGAGGCAAAATTGAACGTCGTATCGGGGAGAGGGGGGGCTTGGATCAAAGTCGTTGGCCGGGCACGGAGACTTGAGCGCGGTGCTCAATCGAGCAGGAAACTATGAATGGAGCAACGATCCAGAACACGCCAGCTGCTACCAGCCAGTTTCCATCCTCGTCAGTTTCGCACGTACAACGCGAGATTTCCCTTGTGTTCTGCACAATTACCTGTGAGGGAAGCGCGGCGCCTACGGTCACGGCCTCCCTTTCGTCTCTTTCTTCTTTCCCCCAACTTAACTTTTGTCCTCTTTCCTCTCCGAAAGGGAAAGAGGACGAACGAATCCCAAGGCCTTGGGGCGAATCTCGAATATCGTTGCGAAAGCAATCGTTTCTATTATGGGTGGAGACACGCTTGTTTTTCGCGCTCCCTTTCGTCTCGAGGAATGCGAAAAGTTTTAGTTTTAACGTAGTGGAATTTGTGTTCTGCGAGGAAGATATGAGTACACGAGGGAAAATTGTCGATTAGGAAGAATGAGAACGAAGAGAAATTTTATATGATAGTTTTGTGAAAGTACGGAGGATGGAATTAGTAGTTTTGGTTTCGAGTGGATAACGATTCGGCTGTTAAATTATCTATCAAGGAAGTTTATCAAGAAAGTTCAAGTTTTTGATGTTTCATCTTCTAAAGAGAAGTAAAATTGCTTGTGATGAAGGTAAAATGATAAGATTGTATAAATTGTTCGTAATTTTAAATTGTGTAATAATTAAATACAAATTATATTTGGATATTACGGAGAATTCAATTTCAAATTTCATTGTTCAATATATTCATCTTCTTTGCAGACAAATTTATATTATACAAGTTGCCAACTTGAAACTTTCTGAGAATTTAGTTTAAAACCGATTACCCAATAAACCTTCATAATTCACCCCTTGCTCGAAGAAATTTATATAAGGTATCTGTACAAGTTCTTCAACTATAATGTATAAATATATAAAACTAAGCATTGTCTAAAACAATCTCGAAAGTTTTAAACTTTCTGAAAAATCGATCCAATAAATTTATATATAGAGGAAAATTTATATTGTATTAATTAAAAACTTTAAACGTTTTGAAAATCAAGTGATGATCCAATGAAGCTACATCTCTTTCACTGGAAAATTTGTATTAAATTTATATTACATCGCGCTTATAAATTAAAAACTTTAAAAACTTTTCCAAAAATTAATTCCAGTCGTCCAAATTTATAATTTTATCCTTCCGAAAAGAAATATTACATTGTTCCTTCTTCAAACGTTCGAATTAATTCAATTTCCCCGAATTCTATTCAAAAGAATTTTTCCTCCACAGAAAAATTTCACTGTTCCATCTACCATTTCAAATTCTTTCCAAAATTCGTTTACCAATCTTATATCCATTCTTTTCGTTTGATAATCGTTTTGAAATACTTCAAGAATAACAAGAATCTTCTTAAAATTATCCTCAAACACAACTTCTCCCCTTTTTTTCATCCCCTGTTCGCGGACATGTTCCATCATCCGAACGAGAATTTCGTCCATGATCCATCCACGTCTCTTCTAACCTACATATTTGCTCGACACTCCAAGTCCCCGGTCATCTTACCAACGATTTTCCTCGATTACACCGTTTCACTCTCATCCCTCGCCCATGCATCCCCTCCCATTACACATTCCGTCCTAGGCGCCGCGTTCCATCCACGATTCATAGGGAATTAAGTAGGCCGACGTGATATACTTCCTTCTCCCGGTCGGAAACAGGAAATTTGCTCACTGACCAAGGCCGGGCGCACGAGCAGCGGGAAGAGCGAGAGAGACAGAGAGACAGAGAGCTCGTTTTAATCGTATTCACGTGCTGCTCTCTCTCTCTCTACCTCTCTTCCTCTCTGTCCTCCGTGTGAAAAGAGTACCTTGAATACCGGTTTCCCATTTCTCGCCGGCCGGCAGGCAATTTATATGCAAAATTAGCCAGCGCTGCAACACATGTTCAAGGGGGTGCGCACCGGTCACCGTGAGAGAGGGAGAGAGGGATGGAGGAGGAGGAGAGAGAAAAAAGATTATATTATCACGTCGTTCCCGCGGAAATTTGTATGCGGAAACGTGGTAATGCAATAACGCGTCGCGGTTCTCGAGAAAAATGTCGCGGCACGATTTTCTCTCCCCCTCCCCGATTATATCCGCTCGTGTCCGTCCGTTTTGGCCAGCGATAAAATTATTAAGGGAAATTATTTTAACGAACTTATTCTGTCTCCTCTCTTTTTTCCCCCCCTCGACATTAATTCCAAGTGACGCGAAAGCGATGAACGGTTTTGATTGATTTTTTTTTTTCTTTTTTAGGGACATGGTATTTTTTTAAGATCCGTTTGATCGTCTCTGTGAATTTTATAATATAATACACGAGAAGGGGAGGAAGATGGTGATTAATCTTTAAGTTTGATTTTCAATTCCCTTTTTATATAAGGGAATAATAAATTCGTTACGAGAGTATTTTTTTACATGATCGTACATGCTAATTTTTTTTTTTTAAACTAGTTACTTTTCTTCTTTCCCTTTAAATCTAATAAGAGTAATTCCATTGGACATATTGTATATGCATTAGGCTGATTTAATATTAAACCGGAATGAATTAACGGTATATGGGTATGAGTAATAGTGTCAGAATGAAAAATAACTGTAACGGGGTTGAAGTCGAAATACATAAATTAGATTAATCACGTTTTAAATGCACATATACGTGTACGAGATTTAAAACTAGGCTAATAATAATAGGATAGGATAAGCAAAGAATTAAATAGAATAATTGCTCGTGTATTTAAGTGGTTTAAATACGGGGACACACAATGATGATAATAATAGGAAATAAAATAAATCGAGATTATTCCTCACGCGATCGTGTATGCTTATTGAGCAACGCAATGTATCAGCCTGATTTCCAGAAGAATTTCGGGAAAAAAATATAATATAAAACATGGAAATTTTCTATTTGGAAAGGAAAAATTAAAATTACGAGAGAAATTCAAGAAATGAATTCGAAAATTGTACGGGAAGGATAAACGCCTCTATACGATTTAAAAAAGGAAAATTTTTTAGCACGAAAAAATTCAAATGGAAAGAATATTTTCAAGAATATTTTCTATTCGAAATTTTTTCTAATATAATTTTCTATTTTTCCTCTTTATTTTTAAAAAAATTTTAAAGAAAGAATTTGACAAAATATATAGAAATAATCTGTAGAATTTTAGAATTTTATAATAATTGAAAAATAAACGTATTTTGACAATGTACCGTAGTAGAATCGAAACGTAACTTTACAAATATTTTCACGTTTCTCTGTAGATCACTGATCCCAAACAATCCGGACAAAGGGACTAATTATCCGTTTAATTCAAAAGCAATTGTTATCTAATTAATAGGCACATCAAAGCACAGAGAATCATCCGACCATGGAATGCGACTGATTTATTTGATCGTATTACAGTCGTTCCCAGTGACAGATTTTTCGCGTGCCAACCCTACTATCTATTCATCCACCTTTCACCCCCATATATCGTTTCAATATAAATCGTTCCAGACAAAAAGGCAAATCTGAAATATCTATTTTTCAAATATTTTTTTGCTAAATATAATAACAACTACGATAATAACAAAATCAAAAAAAAAAGATTATATATATATATATATATATATATATATATATATATATATATATATATATACGTATATAAATCTGAAATTATTGTTTGGAAAAATTTTTTAACCCAACGCAAACAATTTTTTCAAACAATAAAATTGATATCCATCAATTCTTCGATCCAAAACTATCATCATTCGTAATTCGTTTCGCTCGCCTATCGTAGTTGAAGTGTTGAAATGCAAGAGAGTTTCAATCGGATTTTCGTTAAAGCTGGAATTGGTGAAAAAAATCTTTCGAATAGAAGCTCGAAAAGAATAGGGAGGAAGAGAGAGAGGAAGGAAGAAATTAGCGAAGGAAAGTAAAATGCTCTGTGGAAATGGAGAAAAATGGAAAATAGCACTCGAGCCTGATAGAAGAATTTTTCTTTTCGTTTCATTTTCAATTATTAAAAGTTGAGACGAAGAATAACTATTGTCTTCTGATGTTTCTATTACCATCTCTCTGATTGAAGAGGAATCTTTCTAAAAAAAAACTTGCTTTATACCTGTATATTTTTAATACAAGTTAAAAAATATCAATATCTCTCATTCTAACATTAGCAATTTAATTAATTGTTATTAATTTATATCGCGTTACAAGTAAAAAATCATATAAATAGGTATAACCTGTTTTACATATTTTATGTGAATAACATGAATACATAGAATGTTCAAGTGTATGCATGCGTCTGATGCTTATAAAAATCTATTCCATTTCTGGAATGTACAGCAAGTGAGAAATTCAATAATGAATCCCAATATGTTTCAACAACTTGAGAACATACGTCGAATTTTGTTACATCGATATGGGTTTGAAATCCCATTGATATATATCTGAAACTTTGTTTCTAGTGTATCAGAGAGTCAAGAAGTTATTACTTCTTGATAAAAATTAGATCGTGAAAGGAGTTAGAAGTTTCAAGAGGTATGGAATTTCAAAGCCATAGAAGAAATTTTAACGTTCCACGCGAGAAGTAAGTTGACGGAAATGGCGATTTCTTTCCGGGATGATTTATTGGCCTCTGTTTCCTATCGGCGAATCTCGAAACCTAAGAAATTCCCGCAGAATTTTTATCTTTATCTTCTTTCAACACCGAAAAAGTCGAAAGTGCATAAAAGTTATCAAATGCAAATATCCACCATTACCCCTTAAATTTACTCAAACTTATCTAATTCCTTTTAATCTTCATCATCTTCTTAAAGAAATTCAAAATATAATTCTTAATTACAATATTTATAACGCTTTCACGAAACCTCTGCCTCTTTATTATTGTTCGTCAAAATTCTTGCCCAAACCAGTACTTCGTTAAATTTAAGAAATTTCGTTCGTATTTAAGCAATATCAAAATCGGAAGAAGTTTAAAAGGAATAAAGCTTTTCTCCGAGCTACTTGACTCCGAAAACTCGAATTTTCATCTCGGTAGCGGCGCCTGCCTCATAAATAACCCCCGATATCGAACAGGTATACACGGTTGAAAAAAAAAAAGAAAGAAAGAAAGAAAGAAAAAAAGAAAAAAGCTCACGGATTTTCAAGCACACATCGACCGATCGAAATGATATATGAACAGTCGTACTCGTAGAAGCTTGTCCCGCATAATGAAGTTACACGCAACGCTGGCTTTGTACGATTTTATTTATCTTTTCCGCGGCTTATGATTCATGGCCTCGGCAAACGATCGAAGAGAGCCCCGTTAACGTTTCCGCTCTGGCCGAGCATTAACGATACGATATACGACACCAAGTGTGATTAGCATACTAGACTACGCGGGGGCAAAAAGGGGTAAAATGTTTTTGGATCTATTTTCAGGGTGAAAGGAAACCGGTAACCGGGATCGAAACGTCTTGCAATAATTCGAACTCGAGAGAAGACAATCGATCGTAAACAACTTGAAAACCTTGTAAGCCAACCAGTTCAGCTTATTTTCTGAGATACGCGATCTTTGTCGAAGAATGATCTGAGAAATCGAATTTTTGATCGGTTTTTCATTTTCTTTAGAGACGAATATTAGATATTGATGTTAAAAATATTTCTCGTCTTATAATATATCTATCTGTGATTTCGAAACTGTTCATCGAAAGAAAAGTGTCGAGGTTGAAGCTTATTCTTCTAATATATATTCGCAGTGTAATAAAACAATCCTCGATATTTTTGTGTAACCATTTCAGATTTATTTTCACCCCTCCGAATATCGAATATTTCATTAATTGTACACACACGATGTAACATAACACAGGCAATATGATAAAAATGAAACGATCGAGAACGAAGAATAATTTGATCCACAATTAAACGAATTTACCCCCGTGTCTAGAAAAGTGGAATAATTTATCTGTAGCTCGTCACCGAGATAAATTGAGCGGAGAACGATCCCGATCCCGACCCATCCCGATCTCGTTTCTTAATCAGCGACAATCCTCGTTCGAGTAGCCGCTTTAGAGAAATCGTTTGCACGTGGCACGGCATCGAATCGACTAGTCGACCCTGATTAATTACAAACGTCGAACGATTTACAGTTCCATTATCGCGCTGACCGAACACTAAATGGAAACAGCGGCGCGTTGACCAACAATTGTTCCACTATTAATCGCCGGCCCGCATAGGCGTCTATACCTATTTCTGGAAAATCGATATATACATATACATATACATATGCTGCAACGTGCACGTATAGGAATTCGGTTTTGTGTGCCGGCCTTGTGTGTTAAATTTCGTAGCGTCGTTCACCATCGATTCGTTTTCTCGGCCGAATTAAGCCGATTGATTGACAGGTATATTCGGTAAATAAAACATTCCGTTCTGATGCCGTTCTGTCGGAATAACGATTGAAATTGACGTTCCAGCGAAACGAATAGAACATTGAAAGCATCCGAATATTCGTACAGGCCGATGAAACATTTATATAGGAAAGCTCGCGCTGTCCCGATATTTCGAATGGCGTTAGAGGGGAAAGGGGGGAGGGGAGGAGAGAGGGAGGGGGATTTTTAGACAGTGAGGTGGTTTATTCCGTGGTGGAAAAATTCTTCGGATTTTGTTGACCCATTTTTATTTCTTTTTTAAATTTCTGAGAATGCTGAAATCGTTCAATATTTTGAAAGATGATTAATTTTTATAAAACAAAAATATTCCCAGAATATTTTGAAAATTTCATAAAGTTGACGAACAAATTCAATCGATCTTGCTGTGAGAGGACGAAACGAAGGTGTTAAAATTTAAATTTGAATTAAAGTATTGATCATTTGTGTGTGAATGAATATAAATTTTTCGTGTTGTGCATTTCGTTATTGTAATTTATTTCAAATTTAAAATTATTACATTTTAAAGATATCTTTATTTATGCAACGATTAAGAGTATATCGTAATTCAGAGATATCGAGTGGAAAGAATGAGTCGAGGATGTTTCTCGAAGTGTTGCAAATCAGTTTCTAGCAGTGCTATGCTAGTTAGATATTTGTTGATTGAGATTCCGATTAAATTTAGATCGAGATCGCAGAGATGGCGATGGTCGTTATCTGGCAAACGATAACCACTTGGAGTTAAATTGGCGTCGCGATTAGGACTAGTTCGAGTTTAACTTATATCTAGATCGGAGCAAGCTATATAGGGTTATATAGATTAGCCTTTGATTATGTTTCTATCGTAATTAGAATAAGATTTGAATAAAACTTGAATAAATCGCGTACCGGTTATCTTTATTGGGTCCGTGTTCGGTCTAAATTGTATCTACATTAGAGTTGACTAGAGGTTGAATTAGATCTTAACCAAGTAGAATTTTAAATATTTTTTCTAATTAATTGCTGTATCGTATTTCCTCCTGGCTCCAATTAAACATTATCGATACTTTTAATCAGATCGTGCGTAAATCTCAATCAAGGCACGAATGATCAATATTATATAATCCTGCTGAGAAAGGTTAATAATTGTGAATAAATTAAAAGTTCAAATGAGTATGTATTAAAATTGTGATTTATATCTGCTCGTTTTTTAAATTATCTAAAATAAGAAATCGTATCCCTTGTACCAATCATATTATTATTATTATTATTAATAGAGAGTCTTAAGGTATAAGATTATCCTTATTTAATTTATATTAGAATTATCACTTCGAATCACACTTTATCATATGTATCTCGCCTTATATAATCGTTAATTACGATGAAATCTAAAAGGGATCTTGAATACGTCGATGAAGAAGAATTATCATGAAACAAGAATATTTCTCACAGATTAATATCTCCTGGTTATTTAGAAAATATATTCCCCAACTTAATATTCCAAAATATAAAAATCACGCAACGAAACGATGCACTCGCTTATTCTTAAAATAATTTCTAAAATATAAAATAAATTTTACTTACCCATCATAAAATTAATATTCAAAAATATAAAAATCCAACAAATATATAAATACCTAATAAGGCAAATTTTACAGTTCATATATCATCTAATATAATTGAAATAAATTTAAAATAAATTATGATTCATAAATATTCATATTTTTCCTAAGAACATTCACATTTCCATAAATTTACATACTATGTTCCTCGATTATTGCTCCACTGATCTCGATATCATCAGAGACATAACCGTTACTCTATCAGAAATTCGAGCAAAAAAAAAAAAAAAAACGAAAGAAGAATCCCTGACTTTTGGCGGAGCACGATCGACAGTGTTTCTTTACGATAATAGTTTCGATGATGCTCGCCAGAAAAATGTTTTGCCAACTGTCTCGCATTGGCAACGGTTCCGAATTCATGTGGCGAGGTTTGCACAATTTTTCGGGTTACCAGCGAACCGCAACTTGCCGGGTTAACGGCCCGAGTTCGTCGATTTTCGTTTCCCAACTGGGTCATTGCCACACACCGTGCCTCTCTTCCGACTTTCTAAACTGGAATACGCCCCCGATCTTTTTTAGGTAAATGCGTTTTCTGGGTAAATACGTGATCTGTAAATAATAAACTTTTTTGGGAATATCTACGTATCACGTGGCTATGAAACTTAATATTCGCTGCTCACACCGGACTGTGAAAATTTTAATTAATTTAATTCGTTAAATTTTGACGGTAGATATTATTGCTCTATGGTTATATCGTAAGACTTTCGAAAAATCAATTAAAGTCACAGATCAAAAGAATTAATTGACGAGGGATTTCATCAATATCCGAGAATTATTTGTATAATTTTGAACTGAGTTTCAAAGTATTAATTTTCAATCTTATTTTGTGATTTATTAAGATGAAAGAATCGGTGAAAGATTGCTGCTCGTGATTAATTTTCAAGATGAATCTTTTTTTTTTAGAGATCGTCGTTTATTAACATTTTTGATTATTTGAAGGATACATCCTTGGAACAAAGTTTTCGAGTTTCTGAACAAGTTTTTAACTGAAAGACACGGCAAATAAGATTTAATTAGAAACTATATTTTTAATTAAACTTCACCGTAAATAAATTGCTCAATTACTCGGGCAAGAAAGAAGATCTTTCTCAGAGGGCCATAATGTCCAAATTAAATTCCATCGAAAATACGTATTCGTCGTTAATTCGGCCAAAAAGGGGTTGCTAATGTATTTAATCCTTGTAAATTTCTAATATAACGATTATTTTCAATGCAAAAAATGGTAAAAATTTTATAAATTAAAACGAACAATCATCTCTTGCTTCGAAACGTTTTAAACCCTTTCAAAATACAAATACGTCAAAATAATATAATATACAATAACAATTAAAAAAATTAATATATCAATATTGAAATTTTCACGATTTTTAATAAACATTATTTCACCTACAAATTTTACGAATCTGAAATGAATATGCAAAAAAAATTTCAACAAAATCCAAACTCAATTCATAAACATCGAAACACAATTATTAATTATCCAAAGTTTTCGACGATCCAATGGATTTAAAAAATAAAACAGTACATTCCAGGAGAAGAGCCGGATCAGAAATTTCACGAATCGGGAAGAACTGAAGAAGAAAGGGGGAAAATTCCAATTCAACTCCCATATTCCAAGATCAATCGGACGGATCCACCTCCCGATCTCAATCGAGTCGAATTCAAGTAGCACTCGAGATGGTGGTTCTCGAGGCGTGACCGGCCGATCTCGAAGATCGGCGCGGCGTGCAACAGGAGCCGGACAAGAGGGAGGGAGAGGAAGGGACAGTGGCTCGCAACGATCGGCCTAAGGGGACGCGTGTGACGTGCACCACTCAGTACAGAAGCCGATCAGCCTTGTTATTACGCGATCGCGTTCCTTATTTAAAACCTCTCCCCTCTCCTCCCGCATCCCTCACGGCGACCAGCCTTAATTCATCCCCGCGCGATAAGCAAACCCTTCCGCCGCGAGATTAACGATCTCGATTCCCCCATTGACGCAGGATCCTCCGTGCCCGCGAGGAGGATCATCGACCGGCCTCATCTCCATAATCCGCCGATTTTTGCCCCCTCCTTCTTTTTTTTTTTTTTTTACCTTACCGGTGGCGCGCTCCTTTCGCCTCGCCCTCCTGATACTTCTCCTACTAGATCTCCCCTGATTTGCATAAGGTTATTCGCCGCCTTTCAACGAACAAAGCCCCCGCGGAGATTGGATCATTCCTTGGACCGGTCTTCATTCCATCGCACAGAGTTACAACACGAGTTGCCTCCGACAATATGCGATGCTCTTTGACGGAGAAATTGGAAATTCGCGGTGGTAGGGAAGGAGGGAGAGGAGGTTCAGAAACTCAAATATTTCGTATTCTTCTCCTCCTCCCTCCCGCATGTCTTCCTTCTTCCTTTCCGGTTATCGGGCTTGGAATGACGATGATGAAGGATAACGGAGGAGAGGATTGCAGGTATTTCTCGTTTTCCTCATTTCCTTTTTTTAGACATTGGATACATTGGATTAATGACAAGATTAACTCGTGTTTCATCGTGTTTAGAAATATATCCGTGCCGCGAACGAGCAAACCTTTTAGGCTTGATGAAAAAACCAAATAAATTCTCATAATAATTCTCCAACAGCAAGCCTGAGAACAAAAAATACGATCGAGGACGAGCAATCGGAAGAGAGCCGTTCATCATGTTCCACCGATGAACCACAGAGAGCATCGCCTCCGCCGCGAGGAATTTACGCGTGCTTATTACAGGCTTGGCCCCTCTCCTCTCCCCCCTCATGCGCGGGGGGGAGAAACGTGAGGAATTATGCGAATTGGCCAAATGAAAAACGACGGATATCCCTCCCTCCTCTCCCCCAGACGTCTCGACTTCGATACAACTGCATAATAATGTTAGACCGGGTAATTGGTGACCGGGACCCGATTCCCCTTTGATCGGCGGCCGCAGAATTATTGTAATTATGTTTAGCCGGGATTTCGCATGAATCTATTACAGCCACTGTTCTGTTACACGCGCGTCAAAGGCATTCCGTAATCCAAGCCACGATGCGCGGGCACCGCTGGAATCCGCCAAGTGTACGCCGTGCACCACGCTCGGAATTGCATCTTACGATTACGTTATTGGCTTGGCTGCTGTCGGGATCCCTGATTCGATTCGAAACGATGATTCCGTGCGCGGCGCAACGCGACGTTTGTGCAACAACGTTTGTTGCTGTCGATATTGCGCCGCGGTGTTACGTGTCGGGTGAAATTATTAAGGTGGATAGAGATTTGGATTTAGAGTGTGTGAGGAGTTACTTAATATTTAAATTTATTTTGTAATTATTCCAATTGTTCTCGTCAAATGGAATCAAGTGTAATTTAATTATTAAAAAATTACAAGTTGAAAAATATTATACATAGAGCGTTGTAGACAGTATAAGAATCGATAGAGTATTGTAGCCACGATGTATAAGATATATATATATATTTTATGATGATGAAATGGAAATGAAAGAGAGGGCGATTTGGGGATGGAAGAATAACGGAATAAACGGAATTGTTCGGGTGAGATTAAGAAGGTAATAAGGGTGTACGACGTTTGACAGCTGGTCGACCTCCTTCTTGTCAACGTCGCTTTTCGTGTTGGGGAGACGTGTATTAAGAAAGTGTCAGAACAACACATGCTTCGATGATCTAGGGGATACTGCTTTATTGGATAGTTTCTTTTGTGGCTGTTTCGAATGTTCGATATTTCGTGATCGAGGGATCAAATATCAAATTAAATTCCAAAACCCGTGATACCGAATTCCATACTTCGGCACGTTGAATTTTTCTCAAAGTTCGCTTCCAAGCATGATTCTAAATCTCGTAAAATCCTACCCTCAGAAAAATAACAAAATAACAGGTCCATCGAAACGCAATCCAACCAAAACCGAAAGCCAACAATCGCGAATCAAGATATTCCAAGATAGCAATAACATAAATTCCTCGAACCGCTTTAATTCTACGGAACCCGAAAAATCCTCAATCAGACGGATCCACTCGAGACACGGACACGCGTCCTCTCCCAATCTTGCCAACAATTCTTCGTCAAGCCCCATTATCCGATCCCTACGTGATCCAAATACCCCCGAAATCCCCCCCGGTTCGCGAATGAAATCTTACGTCGTGGAACGTCGACGACAGTGGAAGAGGCGACGAGTAGTCACGGCATAGTGGCCGTGATAAATCGAAGGGAGGCGAGGAGGGAGGAAGAGTGGCGGATCGGAGGCGAGCGGAGAGACGGTAATTGAATCGCGCGCGGCACGCGCGTTTCGACGTATCGCCGGGCGCCGCGTGTTTCGAGGCTCCAATCAAGCCGGCATTCATCGCATTTGTTGCCAGTCTGCCGCCCATTCCCCTTCCCCCGCGTGTAAGTGCATTATCGGGCCGCGTGTCCGCGTGACGAGACGCGCGATGACGCGCGAATCAACGCCTCGAAAATCGGGGAATCCGGTGCTGGTCTGCTCCTCCGCGCGCTTTCAACCTGGCTGAAATTCTGTCGGCTACGCGGAGGGGAGAGGAGAGGAATAAAACGACGTCGTCTATCGGAAGGAAACGGGCCTTTGACCTCCTCCCGTTCCTTCAGCTTGTGTTTATGGAGGCATTAATGGATCGTATGTGTGGCGTTTGAAGAGGGCGTTTTGATGAACAAGGAGAGGTATTATGAGATATCCACTCGAGGAATCGTAAAATAAACCGGTCGATTGGGTGGGTTGGATTCGATGGAGAATGGAGATCTGGCGAGGCTGGAAAGCGTGTGAAAATTTTTTGGTTTTGAGTTTTCATCTCGAAACTTTGCGCAAATTTTCCAACTCTGGTATCGTTTAAACCGAGTGTAATCTTCTTTAATCTTGAATTGACGCGCAATCGCCGATTTGAATAAGTTTTAAAGATAATTCGGGATCAAAAGTTTCGTTTATTCTCCTTGAAGACACGTGTATTCCGACATCTTCCTCGAGGAATTACTCGACAAGTCCCGATCAATGTGAAAATCGTGTCATTTTATTGCTTCATTCGCGCTTCGATGAAATTCCACCACGGTAACACGATGTAAAATTCCTCCACCTCGAGGAGACTCGACTCGAGAGGAGACGCCCGGCCATAAATCTCGTCGTACACCGTTGCTTCGTCACGTAACCGGAGACAACGACCCGTTTCCACGAACCAAAAACAGGAGAAAAACGACGAATGATCCATGCCCGGGCATCGTGTAGGTAACGTTCTCTCGTCCACACGAAACTACGTCCACGCCACCCTTTCTCAACAGGGGTTGTCGAAGTATCGAGCACGATGGCATCGATATCATTGAAACCGAATATCCTTGTCCATGTTGTTTAGAGACGCAGCCATCTCTGGAAAGCCGACCAACAACGATACCCTTGCCGGTATCCCTCGCTTTATCAACGCGTTGATAAGTGAGAAAAAGAAGGGAGAGGGAGAGAGAAAAAGAAAGAGAGAAAAAAATAGGAGAAGGGAAGAGGTGAGCAACGGCGTCGAATGATGCACTTGTAATTCGATCCGTCGTGATTCTGTTATTTTGTTATTATGAGCGCAAGGATACTTGATTCTGGAAGGAAGGACGCGTGGCGATTTTTCAAAATTAAATGTCAATTCAATTTCAATATATTATTATATACGCGTGAAATTTTACAATCGGATAGATCGGATAGATTTTCTATCAGAGCACATTCTTTTCATAATTTAACAATTACGCAGATAAACTAAAAAGTAAAAAGATCAATTTTCAAAAAAAAAATGAAAAAACAAAATTCCATTTTACGGACAATTACTTCTCGCTAAATAGAAAAACCAAAACGTATCGTAAAACCTTACAAACGCCTCCCCTTTGTTCCCTTTAAACGTTCTCGTTTTCAATTAAACGACAAGAAGCGAGAAAATCGCCGAGGGGAGGAAAACCTTGAACCGTTCTTCCGAGAAAAACGGGACGCGTTGCCAAATGGAATCGTCTCGATCGTCAACCGTTCACCGACCGGTCGGACAAAGGAATTGGCAAGGTTTCAGGTTGTTTCGCGAAGGCGTCTCCTGTCACTCCGCGTTTCTTTCGCGCGTATCTCGCGCCACCTCGACGAATTTGGCAATGGTTAAGGCGTATCGCCCACGATGCGACTGGTCACGGAGGGGGAGACGGTCCAATAAGATGGTCCCTCCACGTTTTCGCTCGCTGGATTCCTGGTGGAGGACGCCACCCCGTTCCATCACGGGCGCAATCCACTTTCGTTCGTCTCGCCGCCTGACAAACTGGTTGTTCGTGAACTTGCATTTGAAACGCGGCGGACAAGCGCGTATCGCTCACCGCGGAATCGATTTCTTTCCTCCTTGTCTCGGGGATTGAACGGAATTCGAATCGATGCGGATGAGAGAGAGAGAGAGAAAGAGAAAGAGAAAGTGAAGAAGATTAGGGAAGGGGTTGATTCGAAGGGATGGAGGAGAAGGAGGGGTTTGTTAAGAAGAATGATGAAGAAAATGTGAAAGGGGGTGATGCGAAGGAGGGCGAGGATTTTCAAGATGTTTTATAAGACGTGGAAATTTGTTTGAGAATTTTCACGTTTCCCTTTTTTGAATTGGAAAAGAATTTGTACGGAGTACTATTAAATAATATTAAATGTTATTACTTCAAGTAATTAAGTTATCCAATATGTATTCTAAACTTTCAAATTCAAACACCAGATTTTCTTCAACTTTAACTTTTCCAAACTTTTCGTTTCATCCTTTCTTATTATTACAATTACAGGAAGAATAAGTACGGATAAAATCGAATCAACAATCATCCTTTTAAGAGAGCTTGAACTCGAAAAAAAAAGAAGAAATAGAAGAGCATCGTCTTATCGCACCTCGCCTCAAACAATATAAATCAATGTACCGTCATCCCTCGACAGCATTAGCAAATCTGAGGCTGGAGATATCTCCACTGTCTACGTCTATACGTGCGACATATACGGGTGCACACGCGACAGCACTGAAGCATCCCTTTTCGGGCGGGGACCTTTAAGCAGGTCGTTTTTTAGCCGCGTTAAAATGCACCCTCCAGCTGGGGAAGTGTCGCGTCGCCGACAACCCACCCTCGCCTCGGAACCTCGCCCCCGGACACGGGCCATCGGATAATTCTGTTTTAGTTTCGCATTACAATACGACGCGTACGGGGTTGGCCCCCGTCCCCACGGGGGTTCGACCGTTCCTCCTACGCAGCCCATCCACCCCCTCTCCCTCCCTCGCCTCTCCCCGGAGAAATTTCGTTTCTTCGGCTAAACTTCAGCCTCCGTTCTTTCCGCCAAAGTTTTCCTTCCAAAGGGGTGGTGCATTTCGTTCCTCGATAAACGCGTTACTGCGTTTCTTGGTAAATTTGGCTCGGAAAAATACTCGGGAATTCGTACAAATAGATCGATATTAGGAAAATTTTGTCGAGTTAAGAAGAAGTCCGTGATCCGATATTTTTTACGAGTTTGTTGAATTATTATCGCGAGGTCTTTTCTTCCTTCCAGGCGCGCGTTGTATCGTTGAATGCGAGGCAACAAGTTTTTGTAAAGTTGCAGAAGGAAAAAAAGAAATTTAAAGTTCGAGTCGATCTTCGATCCAAGTTTTCGCAACGATAGTTCAATAGAAATCGATATTTTCTATTCGTCTCGACGTGCAAATTCTGAATTATCTCAACACGTACCCTTCGAATCATCCTGTACATCCCCTGAGTATGCCTTGAGAAGGCCAGAGTCCTTGATCCGAATAGGCAGAATTTGACTAATGCAATCGCGAATGCTAAGAAGAAGCCACTCTCACCCGCCCATTGTGTCCCGTTATTTCCTCGATAGCGACCCTCCCTCCCTCCCTCTCTCTCTCTCTCTTTCTTATCTCTTTCACGTACAAGCCGGGGGGCATAGGTAAAAAAAGAAGAGGGCCACAATGGCGGAGAGAGAGAACGTGCCCGCGCGATGCGTTCTCCTCCTCGAGTAGCGGGGCTGGCGGATTTAAATGTTTGCCCCGAGGCTGCCAAGGGGTAGCCAAGACGTGAATGGCTCTTACCGATTTCGGTACAGTCTGCACACCTCTCCCGTCCGCCACTTCGCGGCGAGCTTCCTCTTATTTTTCTGGCGCTCTTCCCGCCAGAGGGGTGGGGGGTCGCGCCAACGGAATTCTGATGGATTCTGTATGTCGTATTCCGGCTTTCCATGTCGCGTTTTTTCTCTCCTCTTGCGTTTCATCTACTTATTAAATTTCCCAAATACAATCCCCAAACATAGACGGACGTATTTTAAACGTCCAGAAGAAACGAGCAAAATCTCTCCTAAAAACCTTTCCCTCCTCTTTTCCCCGATCTCGTGGTCGTCCACGCGGAAGCGCGACGTCTCCAAGCTTCGTGGCATCACGGGGGTCGGGATTTCCGCGGTCAACGGAGTGTGGAACGCCGCCCGTCCGCGTTTACCCCCTTTTCGACTCTCACCCCGGCCGAATCTTCGAGGGGCCGCTCTCATCTCGGGCCGCGTCGAAACGAGTTTTTGCCAGCTCCGTGACGGGAACCAGCTACGGAGAAGAAGGAGGAGGAGGACGTAACCCCTGTAAACATCGTGGACCGTGAGTCACGCGACACAAGCCGCTGTGGAATTTACGAGGCGGCGTCGTTCGTCTCCGCCTGATCCGCCTGGATTATCTCCGCCCCACCGGCTCTCCTCTCCCCCGCTCGATTATTATACCATCAAAATGTGTGGCGTCCAGCCGGGGACAGCCCTTAATTACGAGGGGGGTCGTTGATCGATTCAATTGATCCCGGCCAAATGTAGCGATTCGTAGAGGGAGGGGGAGGAGGAGCTTGAAAACGGTGGCAGAAATATGGTTATGAGCTGGGGGCGGAATATTTACCGTGGACGAATTTTGGAAAACACGATTCCAAGTGTTTTTCCTTTTTCTTTTTTTTTTTTCTTGATTTTGAATTCGAAATTTTATTCTTTGTTGAATTGTTTGTAAATTTATCGGTCTCGTTTCAAGAATTATAAATGATTTAGATATTTTTTCGTTTCGTTGTACGGTTTTTATTAAAAAGGATCTCTAGTGCTTAATTTCTCTATGAAAAACGATAGTTTAAACTTAACTTAATATTTGAAAGATCGTAATTTAATAATGGAACACGAATGAAAAATGGATCCTTCCAGAAGAATGACGTTGCTAAATTATTTTTACAGGACAAGAAATACTAGAATGAAAATAATTTTTCCTAAATTTTATATTCTCAAAAAACTATTGATATACGCATTGCCGTAACATTCCTCGTAATATCAATCCACTATTTATTATCAACATCGTCGAAACAACGTTAATCGCAATCGTTTTATATTCTCGATTAAACAATCAATTTTGTGCAAAATTTTTAAACAATTCGCATTTCACATTACAAACTACCAAGAAAGATTACTGAAAACATATTACAATACGTGTAGCACTTCTTAGTTGACAATTGGATTGCACAATTAGCGCAATTATTCACGCCTTCGTTCCCGATTACATTCGCAATTGCTGCGCGCGTGATGCAACAACGAAAGTTCCAAAGGTTCGTCGAACGGGGCAACGTTTACGAAATTGATCGGTGTTTGCGCAACTTGGAGCTCGTTACAAACGCTAAAGCGCGATTATTATAACTATAACTACATTGAAGCGGTAGGTAGAATCACGGTCGTTTCGATTCACCGTTCGAACTATGCGAGCCGCAACTACAATGTCCCATTGTTGCCTCGTCCGAAGTCGACGTGTTGTTAAAATCCCTATAATTACACGCGTTACACGCTCCTGCACAACTCCCCCAGCGTGTAATAATAACGGCGAGCTTAACCAGAACGTATTAAATCTTCGATCAACTTAAACCGCCATTTTATTCCGATTATCCCACGTTTTCGCCAAGGATTATCGGCCGCTTCGATTTCTATTAGTAGGAATTTCAATCGAAAAATGTCGGAATAATTCGAATTTTATCGCGGAAATAACTCTTTTATGAATTTAATAAGAAGATTTGGCAATTTTGTGTCAAAGATCGGCGGTTATCGAATCACTTGATTTAAATATTAAGAAAAAAAAAATACTGAAACTATATATTAGATTAAAAAAACAACAAATATTTTATATAAACTTTCTTTGCCCTTTCCACGATGAAAATAGTAAAATAATACGAAATAAATAAACGTTCTCGACAGGATATTTCGAACGTTCCTCTCTCGCGATATTTCTAAAGGAATATATAAATATTAAACCCTTCGTTCTTTTTCTTTCCATATCAAAAGAAAAACCTCAATATCCGTACATTCGATATCTATCCAATATTATCAATATCTTACAAATGTCTCCAATAATCCGATCTTTTCGCGTTCTTATTAAACGTTCATCCTTCCATCCAAATTCTGATCCAATCTTTCGAACCAAGAGGAACCATCCCTTACCATCCGAGCATCAAGTTTTCTTCGAGCTGTCGTTATTCGATCGATCGCAATCAATCTTCGCGACTGCATCCCCTTCGCGGCCGCAATGCTCGATTATTATACCATCGGAACACATCGGTTCGTTAACCCACCCACGCCATCGGCCCCTCTTAATTACAGTCTCTGATCGATAGGACCGATTTTCCCGAACGTGGCACCGTTAAAACTGTGTACACACAACGTGCCTGCGTTCACGATGATAACGCACATCTCTGCGCGTGCACGCGTGTCAAAATTTTCGTTTCGATGTTTCGATGCAGAACGCGCAATCTCGAGGAACTGTCCCTACTTTTCTAACATAATAATATTATTGGAATTTTTATGTGAAAAAATATAGAAAAAAATCATTGACAGCTTGACAAATTTATCTAAAATTTATCGAATACAAAAAATATATAATATTTTCATTCGTACGTTCCAGAATTGATAACTTCAAATCTTATATCACTTCTATTTTGATTAGAAAGCTTTGAATAACTTTTATTCGGTTAGATTTAATTTGTTTCCTTAACGAATACACGTGAAAAAACGAGTGGATGTTTCGAAATGCTGGATATCACTATTAAGGGATTAAAATTAAAGAAAAAGAGACGAAAACCTGTCAAAATCAGACGATTGATTAATTCACAACGAGGAGGAGGAAAGATAGGAGAGTGATTTCGACTCGTTCGCAAGGACTAAAAGAACGGACGATTGGAAACGACTAACGAGTGAAACGAGAAACGGAACAAAATCAATTCGATCCTGAAACCGTTTGGTTACGCAACCGGTGGACGCAGAGGCTGGGCAGCGAGCACCGCGACAACATTAACATTATCAAACATTGAAATTACATTGGAACGCTAAACGTGGGCCGCCAGGGCGCACTGATTAATCCGATCAAACGTAATCTCATTTGCCTATACGCGAGATCGTATCGCGTGTCCACGTCCCGATACACAGTTAGAAGATTTGCTAATGAGAGAACGTCACGCAGAAGTACGCGATCATCGGATTTAATTACCAATATATCGAACTCGTGTTACGAACGAGCTGGGGAGGGGTGGTATTTGCCCAGTCGGGGAGGGGGGAGAGAGAGGCAGTATTTAATCCTTCGCCCGACCGATTTTCACGGCCGGAGTCGAATATTGCCAGGAGGCCGGCTAATAAGGCCGTTTTCATGATAGATTACCCAGCGAGAGCCTATTATTTCTGCCCACGCATCCAACCCTTTGTTCGTTGATTCTCTCGTGTTAACGCGTCAGATTCCATCCGGGATTTCATCCTTCTTTCTTCGCGTTCAAAGCGTTTTGAATTTCGCGTTCTTTACACGTTGTTGTCTCGTCGAAAGAAAAAAAGAAAGAAGAGATATTAAAGAGTTCGAAAAAACGCTGAAACGAGAGTTTAATGAACGGGATTAAATGATTCGATGGGGGGATGAAAATCTTTTCTTTCTTTTTTTTTTTTATTAGCGAACTCGTTTTCCATAGAATTTGTGTTGGGTTAAGGCTTTAAGGAATATTTATTCGTTAATAAATCCTTCTTTTTTCTTTTTTTTTTTTTTAGGATTATTTCACGATGTGCAAAGTATCGTTTGATGTAATTTTAATACGCGTTAACTTTTCGTTCTAAGAGAATTTGTCGATTTTATCGGCCAGTTAATAGGGAGATGTGTAAAATTTTTAAATAAATTTTAAGTTTCGATGTAAAAGGTATCGTTTCAACATTATCGAGAATAATGAATTTTACAACGATTCTACTACACTTTGACTTGAAAGGAAGAAAAAAAAAAGGGGGAAGGTTTCTACGATGCATAAAGAAAGAGGGTGCAAATACGACGCTTTAACCTTTAAAGGTCGATTGCTAGGGGTACAAATCGTTCTATACACACATCTCTGAAAACTTCCAGTATATTCCATACACTACTTGTCAGCTCGTATTTCTTCGCGTTCCCCAACTGATATACATCACGACACGCCAATGTCTCCGTGAAAATTTTCCAGCAACGCAATTCGCGCAACAACGACGCAACAAAATTACTACACAAATAACCTGAATACTGAACTAAACGAAACGAAAAGAATTAATAGATAAAGGATTAATAGAATAAAAGAAAACCGGAATTCGATCGTTTATACGTGGCGTAGAGTGAAAGAACGCTCGATCAAGCCCAAGAATTAGACGTTAATTATCCCGTTAATTTTCCAATCGACGTATCTCCAAAGTATCGATCGAGGAAAGAAAGAATTTCTCGGGCGGAGGGTGTGACGCCGCTCGGATCTCGTGGAGTCAGGCGTCGTTCCACGTGACAACGGGAATATATTTCAAGAGAAGGAAACCCCCAGCGAAGGATCTCTCCGGGGAACAAGCGATCCCGGGCCACGTTGTTGTATAATGCAGCCCGTAGTGACGCATCGGTGAACTCTGCATAACTGCATACGCGGGCCACCCTCTTGCGGGGGTTGGATCGCGCGCGACGATCGTTCATCATCTCACCCTCGCCGCGGCTCGCCCATCCACAACGACACACTTGCGCTGAGTGGTCGATTGAAAAGGACAATCGGCGGGGACGTGGGTTCATTAAACGTTCTGCGAATTCTCTTACTGGCTGCTCGTTCGTTCGATGTTATTGAGGGTGGGGAGGTTTCTCCCTGCTGCCGGGGGCAGGTTCGCGTTTTAGGCTAAACTAAACGCGAGGGTTCGAATTGTCGGGGGAGGGGAGGTTGGGAAGTGAGAGATTTCGCGTGATGATTATGGATTTTATGGTGAAGAGGGATAATTGATTGTGATTTTGAATTTGAATCGCAAGATTTTTATTTTATTTTTTTCCTTTTAGAAATCGAATCGGATAGATTGTGAAAATTGGCGCGACTGTGTATTCGTTTATTGATCGGGAAATATGCGCAAGGTGTTTGATATATAATTTATTAGGGGAGTAAGGATATGGATACTTGAATTATAATCATTGGATTAAAGAACGAATCGCTAATTAGAATTTAACTAGATTAGGCTGAATCAACCGGAATGAATTCGCAATCCGGCAATTAATCATAATTATCAAATATGAACTAGGCCAGACCTAATAAACACGTAATGAATTACATATGAACCGAACACTCTGACCAGCTTCAACGGGAGCTAAGTTAAATCTTCATCAGACTCGATTAACTTCCGTATTTCTGCGCATTGCGAATTAACTAAAATTTCGCTCGAAACCTTTCCCCTTGTATTTGAATCTATACAACGTGTCAATTGCACGTTTGGATTGTTAATCTAACTTTTCGTTAACTCTTCTCCGGGGACCAGGAAATTTTCGTTTATTCCGAAAACATAGCTGGAAATACAATTTCAGAAGATGCAAATTTTCGAAACCATCCTTATCGAAAGCGTACGTAATCGAAACTATCGCGAAATTTCCATACAAACTTCCATACGTAACAGGAAGGATTTAAATTACGCGCCCTTTCCATGCAACGCGAAAAAATGCGCCGCCATTAAACCTAACCTAAACTTCGTTCTACCTCGAGTGAAACAAATGGCGGGGGTACCGTTACCAACGTAAGATTAGAAAAAATCTCTAGTCGTATACCTTCCTGGACGAAAATTCGAGGCGAGGCGTGTGCGTGCGCGATGGAGGAAAGGGAAAAAGGGGTGTCAGGGGCGGAAGGCCAGGTGGAGTCGCGGGTCCCACGTAATCCTGTGACTGATTGTAGGTAATTACGGTACTCTGCAACGCCGCCGCGCAAATACCGTGGCCGCGGGGGTGCCATCTCGGGCGGAAATAAAATTTCAAAGTCCTTTGACGCTCCCCAACAATCTCGTCCTCTTTCAGTTTCTTTGCCAACCGCCTCTGCCCTGTTATCATTCCTCCTCCTTTGATACGAGAGGAAGAGAGAGAATACTCCTCTGCCTCTGCGATCAAAACTCCCTCATCACGTCGATGGTTGGATTAAAACCGGGATTAATAAGAGGCAGCGGATTTTTTTTGATAATTATAGATAGATTCTTTGCCACGTGTTTTACTGCTGATATTTTCCTCCCAAGTTTAATCGTTACTTTTCAATCGCTTTCGACAAAAAGGGAATGAAATTTCAATCGAATTATTAGTTTATAAAAGTTTAGATCGATTTGCTTTGATGTTGACGAAGATAATTAAAGTGGATGATTCCTCGCTGATGTGTGGAATTTAAAAATGAAATTAAATAATGTTAACGAGATGTTTTATGACACGATTCATCATTATAAAATTGCCATTATGAAGAATAGCAAATTCTAGATCAAGCTTGAATAGTGAAACGCAAAAAAAAAAAAAGAAGAAAGTCATCTGAGATAACAATTCGTTTCGTATTCGTCGATAAATGAGTATATTCAACGAAAACTGGAAGAACGAATATATTTTAAACTTCTAAATTTTAAAATACTTCGATCTTTCGACAAAAGGGAAACGTTCACACTTTCACTCGCCAATTATAATCTCCGAATCTCTCCAAAAACCGTCAAAACTTCCAAATTCTCGTGTGACGACCACATATCGACGACCACTAATCAGCTAATTAACCAACGCGTCCAAGGGCTCGCTCCAGCCACCGTGCACGCTACTTATCGAAACGATCAGTATCGCCATTCAACGACCACGTCGATCTTGATTTCGCGGAGGTAGTTCGCCCCAGAGCTCACCCCCTGCGTCGATATCATCGGAAAGATCGGGCGAGTAGACAAGAGACCGGATAGGCGGATAGTTAGATAAGCAAAGGTGGTGAATAGGAGCAAGGGGGACGAGGACGTTGAGATACGGATGTGGAACGTGTGACGAGGACGAGGCGAACAAGGGAGAACGCTGCAGGCTATTCACCGGGGCGAGACGTTGATGCAACGTTCTCTGTCTGGCTGATGATTGGACACATTCCATTCGCCTCGACGTCGTCGCCATCGCTGCCGCCGTCGTCGTCGTCGTCGCCGTTGCCGTCGTCGACGTTGTTCCCAGCCGATGTCAAGCACGCCGCCGACGTCATTGTTTCGCGACAAATTAGTTTGTCAAAAGCACCGGATGGTAACGGTGGCGATGAGGGAAGGAGAGAGAGAAAGAGAGAGGGGGGAAAAAATTAGAAACGATACAAGGGGAAGGGGGTTGTTATTCGAGCGGAGGTGAAAAGGTTGGGGAGAGGAGTCATTTCGCCTTGGAACTCGGGTTATATAGGCTTGAAATCGAGGGAGGCAAGATGGATTGAGTAGAAAGAGCGGGCAGAAATGCCAACGTCGAGCTGGCCTAGGTTATTTCTGGCCGCGATTGGACTCGTTTTTTCAATACCGGGTTCAACGAACCACGCGCCAGCTCTGCATACTATTTCGCCACCCCCCCTCGCGCTGAATTTGATTCCCGCTGGCCAACGCGTCATCGCTATCTTTTTCCTATTCTTTTTTTCGGTTTTTTATTTTCTCGTGTGTGTGTGCGTGTGTGTACGCGTTCTCTATGCATACACCGCGTGGCAGGAATATGGGGAAGGTCTTCGAATAGGCGAATGATCGATGCGAGTGTCGGTGGTGGGAGGAGAGAAAATTGAAGTTGGCCGGATTTGCAAGTGTTGCGACTTTTCGATCGCGTGCATCCAGGTTTTAATTTGGACGCGTTCGATTTTTGGATTTTGTCATAAGGTTTTTTAATCGGCTTCGAAATTTATCGCGTAAAGTGGAAATTGGTGGAGTGGGATGATAAGGGTGGAATAACTACTTTAAATTTAGCAATGCGATAATTTTCTAACGCTAAATTTTCGGCGTAAGCACGAGAGTTGGCGAGGATAGAAATTTATCAGAGGATCTAAATTTAGCAGTGTTGCAATGGCGTTGACATTCGATAGCATCGAAATTCCGAAATAGAGGAGGCGTTGACACGCGTAGAATGGAAATGCATAATTAAGATCAAGTATCCCTCGCAACTATATTACATTCGATCCCCCGACATATCGAAGAATATATATTCTTACAAGAACAAGTTCACAAATACTTAAATTCCACTTCAATTACGAGTGCGTTCGTCAAATCGAAATCCATTTCCAAGTCTTAGAAATTAATCCAACAAAAATCTCACATACGAAAAGCCAACATTCCCAGAATACAACCGATCTAAATCATCCTCCTCCCGAGCAAAATGTTTCTCTTTGAATATCTCAAAGTACCCGATCCTCGTCCTCAAAATGCTCCCTCCTCTCTCCCTCCGCATTATAGATGGCATCCCGCGTCACCTAAATTTACCCATCAAAATTTAACCGACTACGACGACGACGACGACGACGACGACGACGAGGATGACGATCGGGGCGCCAAAATACCTCGGCCGTATAAATTCCGCCCGTGTTCTGGACACGTGTCGCCGCGTTAATAATCACCGGCGTACTTTCTCACTATCTCCTATCCACCCAACGGACACGAATGTTTTACATGCAAATCGGACAATCGCGTATAGCCTCGATATAGCGCGGCTATATCGCAGCGACCGGTCCCAGCATATACCCCGTTTCACTGTTTCACCCTCGCCACGCGTATGCGTGGGCATCGGTGGTTTAATTAGATTACGCTCGCACGGCTCATCGTGCTTCACGCTTATCCTCCCCTTCCCCCCTTTGCCCGCGCGGGGTGACACGTTACTCGGCCGGATTGATGGCCAGATAGGCGGCCGTTATGGGGGAGGGAGGGGGTGATGCACGATGGAAAAATATATATATATATATATACACGGGGGAAGCGTGAAGCGCGCGTGAATTTTTATGTCAAGTATGCGAGCACGGGCCGCGAGGCGCACACGTGCTCGAATTTCGTGCGCGTGACACCTTGATGTATCGCATCGGTGGTGGTGGGGGAGGGAGGGTTCGGGTAAAAAATTTCACCGTGGTGTAATTGAAAACGTGTAAAAATGCTGAAAGTGAACGAGACAGGGAGGGAGGGATGGTGGGCGTTTTTCGAGAGGGGAGCTGCCTCTTTTTCCGCGCTCGTCCGTAGCTTCGAGCAAGAGGGTTGATGCGACTGTTTTTTATTTATTTTTTTTAGAGAGAGAGAGAGGGGGGGACGTCTTTGTGGTCGAGGAAATTTCTTCTACGCCGCGGATGTAATTTTGGCGCGTAAATTGAATTCTATATTTGGGCTCGCTTCGAAGAGTCGCGACGAAGAGCGGTTTTGTTTAGCGGGATTGGACGTGTATATATATATTTTGAAAATATAGAAAATTGATAGAAAGTTTTTGAATTGAGAAGATAATAGTATGTAAGTTTTGAAATGATCTGTGGGATTGAGAGTGATTAACGTCGAGATCTGGTAAGAATTTTGAAATATTAAGTGCCATGTAGCATGAAATTTTCTGTCGAAGAAGAAAATTAACATCCAATAGCGAATCGATGGATAAGATTGAAATTTATTGGCGATAAAATTTGAAAGCATCAAAGATAAATATCGCGTTGAATCAGTACTGTGTAAATTTACGTAGTAACGTCAAAAATCGAGGTCAAAATTCAATGTGAGAATTGAATAACGTTGAAGTTCAATAGCGTCGAAAATTTGATAACATCCAAAATCACTAATATTTATATTTAATGTCATCAAAATTGTTAATGTCGGAACTCTGTAACATCGATAATATTCGTAGCATCGACACGTTCGCGTACACCCAAGAATCGAAAGCGTGAAAATTCGGTTTAAAATTGAGCAACATAGAAATTCTACAAGATCTCAAACCATCACCGTCAAAATTTGACGATGACAATATTCGATAACGCGAAAATCCGGATATATACCAAAATTTCCTACTGTCGTATTTGATACATTGTTGAAAATTCGAGCGATAAAAATTTCTGTAGTTCTATCTGTAGTATACGATATTCTATCTCTAATTATATTAAGCAATATTTAATTCATTAAACGTCTAACAATTATAAATAAATTATTTTTAATCGCGACGATTAAATTTTTATCGAATCAACATTTGATCGCGATTAACGATCAACGTAAATATTTAATTATCAATCGGTTTATCGATCAATTATAAAATTAATTAGCTCCTTTCGCCAAACTAATATTTAAATCCGTATTAATTTAACAATATTTCAAAAAATATTCGCATCGCATCTGTTAATAATAATTATACATCAACTAATTAAATCCAAATATATTTCGCATCAGTTAATCATATATTTACGTATTTCTAAAAATTTTCTAGAATTCCATTGAAAAATAAAACTATAACACATTTCGATCAATTTAATTTAAGAAAATATATATTCAAATCGCTCAGACTTAAAAAAACCATCCAAACCATCCCGCTATCTTACAATACCTCCACAATTTCTTTGCTCGTTTCCAGTCGAGTTTCCACACTTCCTTCCCCTCCCCCCATTCCTCCTCCTCATTGCATATATTCGCATCCTTGACGGGCCTACTTCCGCGACGCGTTTTACGACAAAATACGATTTGCTTTCTGCGAGTTCGAGCCGGTTTCGAGATGAAAGGGAAGCGTTACGAGGGAAAAAAAATTCTCGCCGGAAGTGTTCGGTTGGAAGGGAGAGAGAGAGAGGGAGAGGGAAGAGAGAGAGAGAAAGAAAGAAGCGGATAAGAAGAAAAGGAGGATGGGCACGACGGGCACGCGTGTAGTTACATTTCCATTCGAAATACGGGTATGTACTTACGGGTTTCAGAATGTGGAACGCCATAAGTAATTCAGCAGTGGCGGCATTCTGCAGCGGGGGAACCTGCGTCGCGACGTGATACAGGGGAGAAAGAAGGGTGGAACCAATGGGAACCGCTCTACATTCCGCGCTGCTTCCGTCTGCGAAACCGCCTCCGATTTTTCTTGGGAAGAGATACTCTGAAATGTTCCCTGAATGCATCGCGCGGCTATTTCTAGAAGGAAGGATCGATCCACAAGTGCAAATTCGAACTTGATTACACGGGGCTGGTGAATAATTATTGGCCTTTTGGCGAAAAATGCATGTTATCGGTGCAACGGCTAAAAGCAGCAGTATAAACTTCGATATAAGAAGGAATAATTGCTGCTTCGACAATATCGATTCAATTCTACAAAAGATGCTTCTATCTTCTAAAATTATCATCGATCGAAAATTTTTTAAAATCACCAAAAATTTAACAACACTTCTCGATTCCATCAAATTACCAAACATCCCTTTTAAAAAGCCTCCCTTCCATAGCTAATAATATTCGAGCGAGTGGTAGACAGCCACGATAAAATAAATCCCAACATCGTCGCGATGAAAATCGGCCGCGCGTAAATCACGTCCATCATAATTTCAACGAGTCGTTTTCCTTAATTCGCCGATGCTCGAATCACGATTACCCTCGTGGAACTGGTTAGCTTTCGCCAATATATATATATATGTACTATGTATCCAATGTTGTACGCACGGAAAAAAGGAGGGGGGGATGGAGAAAGAAAGATGAACGAGAAGGAAAGAGAGAGGGGAAAAATAAAAAAATAAAAAAAAAAAGGAACGAGTGATTTATTCGTCGCGAGGCGGTCCGTCGAACGGAAGTGGCGCTGGATTTATGGGCAGGCCACTTCCGACTAGATTTTATCGTTTATCAATAACGCCTGAATAAAAGTAATGCTTGGCGGCGGTGGGGCCCACGACAAATGGATATTTCGTGAAGTGTGTTACGTGAGTCGTCGACGGAATAAATGCGAATAGCGTGGAACGTTATACGAGAGACTGGATGTAAGCGACCAACCTTTTGTATCGTTTCCAGACGCATCGATTCTTCGACTCTCGAATGCACCAGCCGGAGAATGATACCTTGCTTCCCTTATTATCGAATATTGTCGCTCGTCTGGGCCATTGTCCCTTTGTTGCCACCGTTCAACGTCAACGTATTATTGGGCCGTTTACCCCGTACTTGGGTGATTATTGTTAAATACGTAGTTGCCTTCGAGTCTCGAGTTGTCGAGTTTCGTTATTGCGTGCGATTGGTGATACTTTTTTTTTATCTATAGAGGATCCATTTTGAGGGATTCGAAATTATCGAAAGATTCGTGTGTTTCTTCAAATTTTTCGAATAGCGAAATTTTAAATATAAATTGAATCTACTGGATAACAATGATGAGAATGATGAAAATAAAGGACGTTTCGAAAATTTTCCAAATATCAACGTTTTCTTTTGATCTTGTTTTAAACCTGTTTCGCAAGTTCTTTACCTTTAACCAAACGAAGCCAAATGTGAATAAAGATACGAGTGCAAGATGAGGTAGTTGCTCGAGCTAATTGGAGAAGATTTCGAAACAGGTATTTGCTTTAAAAACACAGCTACAAATTTGCAAATATAATTCGCCGCTCGTAATAATACACTCAAGAAAATATATCCCGAAAGTTCTGCTATCCCTAGCAGGTATTTACGAATGTGTCTTATTATGTCACACATATACACACATAGATGATTAAATAATTCTCGAATAATCGAGAAACACGATTAATTTAATGTTTATGATCCAAGATATACTCTTTAACATCAGCGTAATTCGAGATCGAACAGTGTCGACGAAAATTCAATTTTATCCTCTCATTTAAATATACATTATATAAAATGGAATATCGATATACTTTTTTTTTTTACGTATATATATATATATGTATACCAAGCCACTAAGCAGATGGAAAACCTGAGGGTTTACAAAGTAGCTCTGCGATAAATTGCAGAGAAGAAGGTAAGATTGAAACGGAATCGTGATTCGATGGGGAACCATTCCGCACACCGGACCATCTGAAAATGCTAACGAAAGACGGATTCGAGGAATCGGGAATCCTTACGGAATAAATCGATGGACAATTCGATGCAGATTCATCTTGCGCGAATTTATTTACCATTCACCGTTGTCGAAGATCGTCGAATCATCGTGAATAAAAATATTTTCCTTAAGAATAATTTCGTTGCGCTATTAACTTTTACATTTCTCTATTCTTTTCCTTCTTCCTCTTCCTCTTTCTATTCTAGAAAACACAGTTCTGTCACAAGAGAAAATTTTTTTATCCAAATATATCTATTTCAAATAAAACGTTGACTTAATTAATGGCACAATCTGAAACAATTGTATCCGTTATTCTCTTCGAGAAAAAAAAAACTATCAACGAACCATTGATCATTGATCATTAACCTCTCAACCAATGTCAAATACTCTCAATGAAAATGCTCGAACGGAATAATTAATAAATAAAATAATTTATTCGTTCACGTTCGATATTCCTTTTAAGAGATACATCCCTATCTTCGATCCGGATATAATACATATTTAATGCTCGTCATATATATGTAAACCCTTCTTTTCTTTTTCCAGAGAGCGCCAGTTCGGCAACCGATAATTTGCATCGTCGCAAAAGGAGACGCCATACCTCTTAATGACCGCTTCCTTCCCTTTCCCCCTCCTCTCCGGTCTCGAGGCGAGATTAAGGCCTGGAACGCCGCGAATACGCCACTTTCTAATTCCGCAAAGTGCACGGGCCGCGATAAATTAATATCAACCACGGGGGAAGAAACGGATCGGGACCGTTTTTGATCGATCGCGAGTCATTTCGGTAAGTACGCGGCCAACTGCACCGGAAGGAACCACCGAGGAGGCGAAGGAAGTTTCCACGAAGTCTGGCAGGACTTCATTAACGAGATGCGCTAAACGTTCCCAACAAAGATGCGCCGTTCTTTCCTTGGAGTTTCGAGATATTAAGGCGAGACGTAAGCGAGACATCTAAAAGATCTTTGGTCATATTGAAGGTAACGTTTGTGTCGAAAAAATTTTGTTGGAAATTTTTTTTTCTCTTTTTGAGGTTGAAGAAAGTCGAATTGGAAGGTATTAACTTGTTAATAAACAATTTTAATGGGATATTTCAATTCTTTTTTTTTCTTTTGAGATTATATTATTTATCTTTGAAAGAGAATTTTAAGGATTCTTTTTTTCTTCGATATTATTTCATTTCGGTAATAATGAAATGTCTTTTATTAAATTTGGAAAAGTAAGGATTGCTTTGAATAATGTTTATGTTAAAGACTTTATAGAATACAAAGCATTCTTGATTATAAGAGGAAATCTTAAAATTATAATGCAATTAAAAATAAAATGTTTATCCAACAATTTATTTAATTTTCATTATTAACTTTTATCATTTTCGATTGATATACAAAATCAAAAAAAAGATCCAGTGTATTTATCTATGTATCTACTTTTGCATCACAATACATCGTTCGAACGAGCTTTGAATTAACTCGAGATTCGATAACGAATTCTCAAATTGAATTACATATCGTGTTATGTAAATACTCGTCGTTACAATTATGTTTCTACGAGAGAAGATTTTAATTTCCGAGCCTCGATCGAGCCACGCGAGCATCTCGTAACTCCGACCCCGATAGGAATCTGATGAGAAAAAATACAGCTGGCACAATGAAGGCGAGCGCAATCTTAATGCGCGTATCACTTATCGCGTATCAGCTTACGTTCAAAAGACAGGACTTAATTAGATCTATCTGAAAGATAGCGACTCCCTCACCCGCCTCTGAAAATGAAATCTCGCGCGTGGGGAACCTTGGCCCTTCTGTCGTGTTAAGTCCCTTTCACGCCGGATCACGTTTGGATAAGTTCATTGTGCCTACGAGTCAATGGATCGATGAATCAGATCGAAGATCAAATTAGGATCTTGATTACGACGAAAATGCGTGGATAAAACTGATGATAAGTTCGAAATTAATTTCCAGCGATTGTTTTCGTATTGAAAACAAAGATGTATCGAATCTAATAAGAATTACGAAAACCACGAAAGGTTAACGAGAGATAACGAAACGAATTAAGCCTCGTTCACGCGTGGATCGTGCGGCGACAAGTTCATCGCACATAATTTATTCGATTAATGCAATATGAATTTCAATACGACATTCAAGATAAGGACCGAAATCTCGTTAAGATAATTCATCGCGGGAAGACAATACGATTAACTCCGATGAAGCTTAATAGAGATTAAGCCTTTTTCACGCTTAATCATAAATTTTCCACTTAATCTCGCATCAAACCGAATCTTATCCAAGCCGATCGTGGAAGGATCGTAAATGGCGATCAACCTGCCATCTGTACAAAACAATCGTGGCAAATTAAGCCCCATTCACGCGTAGCCCCGTTATCTTAACGACCCGATCTCCGACTTAAAACCCTTTCACGCCTATAAACACGCCCAGCGAGCTCAGTACAATCCTATCGAAGACTATTAAAAACCCTGATCGGCCTCTTTTTCTCAACGCGGAGGAAAGGAAAAACAGCGGGCGGGCCCCGGGATCGGCACGACATTATCGACAGAGCGATCTTTGTTACAGATACCCCGCCGTCTCGGCGTGCACAGTGGTGGTTTTACGATCCGTATAATGCGCCACAATGGGAATTAATGTCCCCGGTCCCCGCTCCTCGATAAAATCATCGCGCGAAACACGTAGCGCCTCGACACTTTTATGTATATATTCATCCGGTATGCGTCGTCGTGGAAATCAACTGGTGATTTATGATCCTTTAACTCCGCGTCTGGGCGCGAGATGGCGTTGCTGCCGTTGCATCAAGGATCGCGATGGCGAAAGAAATGTCGCGTTGCATGCTTTTTGTAAGGAAAAAAAAAAAAAAAAAAAGAGAGAGAAACGTGGGGAGGTCTCTCGTGGCAGGCTCGGGAAAAATATTATCGTAAAGTTTAATCTGATCCACGAGGGGAAACGTATATTCACGGGGCCTTTAAGTTCTGGCCTTTAAGGATATTGTTACTAATCCCAGATAATTATCAAATGATGTTTTGCAACAGTGAGAGACCGCTCGCGGGCTTTATAGAGAACACGTGATCTCGATTGAGCTAATTTTTATTTTTTATCCTCTCTCGTGAACGAATGACGTAAGAAAAAGAATGTGTATGGGAAGATATATATAAAAGAATCGAGTTTCTCTGTTTTAGATGATCAATAATGTCAATATAAAATAATAATGGAAAAATAAAGATAGGGAAGAACGTTATGCTGAGTTATAAAGTTTGTTAAGTTCTTTGAAATGTTAACGATTGGAATTGGATTCTGCGACAGATAGATTCTGTTTTCCTTCGTAATTGGGTAATACTGTACTGGATGAATGCAAAAGATATGGGGAAATAAGCGACGTTGCTAATTAACGGTATTAGCTATCGATATATTTCATTAATGTATTTATTGGAGTACGAAAGAACACTGGTCAGGGGATGATTAATGTATTTGTAAGTGGTCAACATGATTGCTCTACTGATTACCGTAATCGTTGTGGCACTAAATGCATAATGTTTGGACTGTTCACTGATACGAGAGTAGGATTGATCACTTTGTGCGATGCTATTATAACGCTTACGGCTCGAGAAAAGATTGATCCGAGTGTTTAGCATTGTTTTTACACCGGGATTGGAATATTAACCTATGTTCAAATTGTTTAATCCGCGTGTGGAATTAATAATTTATTATAGAAGGCTTCGCAGTTTGGATTTATATCGAAATTGTATGATGTGAACTAATTTTGCATGGTAACGATGTATGTGTAAAATCATTAGTATGCAAAATCATCTTCGATGTCTAAATATTGATCGAGATTATAATTAAATGGAAATAATTTTGGCGAATACGATGTGGCGAATAGTATACTTTCCCTAATTAATATAATATAATTAATGTATTCTAAAATTATACTAATTTCGCTTGCTAATTTATTCTCGTGTGTGAAGCATTAATTAGTTTCTTAATTAACTTTTCGAAAGGTTCGATTCTCTAATTAATCTTAGATAATAATAAATACTTAATTCTTAATTTTATATCTTTAATGAACGATTAAAATATCAACGTGATTCTCTTCTCAGAATATTCTTTATAAATTTTAAAATAATAATAATAAAACTTCAAGATTTTCATCAACAATTACCAATAAACACACTATCTTCATCATTAACCATTCAAAAGCTTAACCACCGCGAATCACATCGATCATCCATACCAGTTAATATCTATCTGTCATCACATGTCATCCCTTTAAATATTCACCAACCGCTTCGTTCGAACCAATTATTTTTTTCTCCACCCCTCGATAACTTTCCACCCCTCTTTCATAAAGAATCATCGTTCACAGCCGATCGTTCAACTCGCACAATGATAAGAAAACGACTTCAAATTTCTCGAACTACGTACACGAATTACATCTCGAAGGAATAACCACCCCTCTCTAACAATTACCAATAAACCGCATTACCTTCACCGCTGACCCTCGAAAAGCTTAACCACCCCGCATCGATCATCATACCAGTTACCCTCTACCGCCACGTATCCCTTTAAACATTCACCAACCGCTTCGTTCGAACCAATTTTTTTCCTTTCCCCCACTTTCTAAGTTTCCTCCCCTTTAAGCAAGGAGCATCGTTCACGGCCGGTCATATCCAGATCTCCACGAACGAAAGCCTCCTCCCGGCAAACGTGGAGGAGTAGCGCTCCCTCCAGTTCCAGTCTATAGATCAAGATCGTTGAATTATTTAAACCGAAGCGGGACACGGATCATCGTGGTCACGCGATACACCCGACTTTCCATCGTGTGCTTGCTCGCCTCCGGCGCACGATAGCTCACTCGACCTCGGGTCGACCCCGATAATCCGCGACTTTCCACGCGGTAATTACGGAAATCCGCGGATAACCAAGCCGGTCGATTGGAGACGCGAGCCGCTTTCTTCTTCTTCTCCTCCATCCCGTCGATGGGACATTCGACACTCGACCCCCTTTCCGTGACAGGCCCTTTCGAGAGAGCGACCCGAATTGTCGTGTTAAGCACGAAACACGCGAGGAATTTCGACCTCCTCCGTTCATTTGCGATTTTTTTTCTATTTTTTTTTTTTTTAGGCAGAGACCCTTGTCCCCCGGCTAATGAAGCGCAACCCTCGAGTTCGCATAATTTGCATCCTCTCCTCTTATTAGAGGAGAATTTTCCTTCGTTTCCCTCTCCTCCTCTTCTTTGTTTTTCAGGCGTTTTCGAAGAGGCTTGACCTCGTTTATTTGGAGGAAAGTTGGATTGAAAATTTTGTACGATTTCTACAACCATATCTTCTGATCATATTCTTACGAAACTTACACTTGTGTCGAGAATTAGTATTCAAAACTCAAAAGACAAAAATTTCTAATCCTTAGCAGAAAGAATAAAAAGAAGTCGATCTTCTTTACCAATCTCCCATAATCTCCCATTCTTGTTGTCATCACAGGAAATGAAAGGTTTAATAGACAGTCGAGGGAGGCAATCGAACACCTCCAGATTGACGAGCATATATCGATTTCACAGCGAAACGTGGCTGGTTCCCGGCTTTTAATTATCAATTAATCGAAGCCTGGAAAGGTTTCCGTGGCATCGCCTACGACGAAAATATCGACATCTGTTCCTCCCCGAGGTGAATCTGAAAACTGGCTGAAAGTATCGACGAAAGTGTTCAGAGGCAGTCGGCCGAATGTAAAATAAGATTTCACGGTTTCCCTGTCGCGAACATTCCCCCAATGGCAGACAGGACGCGCGAATGCTTCTTATAAATCGAACAAAATCCGATTAGCCTTTCTCCAGGCCACTCCTCTTCCTTGTGGAATCGAAAGCTGTCGATTCTGCTTTTTGCTCCCGTTTCATCCTTGCGTTGGCGTTCCTTGGTGAAAGACCGCCGATTCTTTCGTTCCCTCGTGGGTGTAATTGTCGATCGGCTTTAGGAATCGTAGAAATTGACGTTTCGCTTCTTCTTTTTCCTTACCTCTCTCTCTCTCTCCCCCTCTCTCTCTTCTTCTTCTTTTTAATCTTTGAATCGATGAGATTCGAGTCTTTCTAGTTTCGATTATGCGAAAGATTTTCGTTGAATAGGAGTTACTTGCACGGGTACAGTTGCTTCAGTTGATTAGAATTCGTATCGCACGTTTCTAGAATTTAGATTAGATCCAGTTTGGACTTAGTTCTCTTCTTATTTTTGAATTTCCTCACGGTAGAATTGCTTTGGAACTAAATTTGGAATTAAACTTGAGCTTGTCTTCGAATCAATTTCAGGAGTTTAAAAATACTTGAGGATTAGAACTATTTTAAATTTTGTCAAAGTTGTACAAAGCTTTAAAAATATTACAAAGGTCTTCGCAATAACCAATAGACTCGTAAATGAAAACTTTACTTTACATTTTCAATTTGTATTCAAATATAAATAAATAATCAACAAGACGAATGAAAATAATAATTACAATATTAACAATGGTTAACGAGCAAACCTGATATGGCTGGTTTTCATTCGATTCCCATTCGTCGATTTCGAGAATTTCCCGGACACGATCTTCGAACGTTACAAGTAAATTCGTACGATGGAACAAGTGAACACGTGTATCGACCTCGACACGAGAAACATAACGTTATCGGTGAATATGTACGCCGAGTTTATATTACATTCGTATAAGGCTCGCGGTGACGGGACGTAAAATGGTCGAAGGCTGAAAATGGTAAAAGTGACGCGCTTCATTGCGGCTCGTATAAAATAATTCGAAATGGCGCTGCGACAATTCGAATAATCAACGATCTCTGGCGAGATATTATTAGAGAAGAGATATCGTAACCAACCCGTGGGCCATCGGTTTCAATTGTAAATTGAACGATATCGAGAATCCTTGCTTGTGTAACCTGAGACTACAATTTGCGGTTTGTTTATCATCGAATACCGGAAAGAAGGTTCGATTTTAAGATGATATTTAATACGTATGTATATATATATGATTAAGGGAGATGTATGACTGAAGATAAGGTTAAAGTGAAAAATATTTTAACATTTAAGAGTTCAAGAAGTTGAATTCAATTTAAATACAAATACAAATGCGTGTAGATTTGAATATTTTATAAAGTAATTTACACGCGTTGTAACATCACGTTTTATTTTGTCTCTAAATTTTTCTAATTCACTCTCGAAATGAATAAATATTTCATTTATATATATATTGCAGTTGGGATATTTTCCTTCTTTCGAGAAGAGACGAGGCAAAGAAATTTGTTTGAAAAACATTCTTTCCCTCCGCTATTTCATATTTATATCGATCATTTTGATCAATCGCAACAACAATACTTTATTATATTTTTATTAATCCGATCACATTTTCTGAAACGATTCACGAACAATATATCATCCATTCTTTTCCAACCGGAACAATTATAACCTCTCGAGTGCCGAAAACGAATCGCTTCGTGCCCGAGATTTTCATTAAAATTCCGAACAACATTCCAGAAATTATATTTTCATCAGTGTGGTCCGGGCACAAGACGCGCGCGGATATCCCTGGTTCTTTAATTCCGAGACTTTAACGCGACAATTAGACGGAAACGGTACACAAAGCTTTCGAGGCGAGGTTAAAACGAAAACGACGAGCGCGACAATGAAGGGAGCGCCGCGATGAAGAAATTAAAACGAAGAAATGAACGAACGGAATGGAGGGAAAAAGGGAGGAGGAATAACAAAAAAAAAGAAAAAAGAAAGAAAAAAAGGGGAGGAAAAAAAAACGAAGAGCGAAGCAAGCAACGACAACGGAGCGAAAGAATAGAAGAATTAATAGAGATTCGTTTCTCCGTAGATTTTTTCCATAGAGCCCCGCTCAGGGGATGAACGTCGAACTCTACGGTCCGGTTCTCAATTTGCATTCCAGACAAATCCAATTTCAAGCGGACAAAACTGACGCGCGGGCGGAGGAATGGCCGGCCCATTTTCACTCTTACGACTCGCTGCTGTCGGTAATTGTTCCAGTCGCGCGATTATCGGGACAAGTGTGAAGTATCGAGGTGCGTGACGATGAAAGAGGATGGATGCCACCCTCGATGCAGCCCTCGTTTTGGTTAACCGTGAATGGCAGGCGAAGGTTTCATCCGTAGGGTGTAAACTGTTCGAATTTTTCTTTTTTCTTCTTTTCTGTTTTTTCTCCCCAAATCGGAAATATTGTTTGCGAACAGAATGATACAGGCGTGATATAAAGAAGATAGGAGAATTCTTTTTTTATTTTTGGAAAAGAATTAACTCTGACAGATTTTTTGGGGGTATTTCTCGAGTTTCGTGAGCGATATATCGTTTTGGGAAGAGAGAAGTTCGAGAAGAAATTTTTGGAGAAGGATTAATTTTGATGGGAAATTTAATAAATAGGAGGAGATTGATGGGGAAATAATAATTATAAACAAAGATTCTAGAAGTGAATAAGAAATATTGCATTAATATTGTTGTTCTAATAAACAAACTGTTCCAGAAATTGGAAGGTTAAACCTTGCAAGTAATCATCTATTACCTTGTTATTTCAGAAAACAATATCCTACATCAATCTTAATAACATGCAATATATTACGGGATGAAACATGAGACGTAAATCGTTTCCTATTTTTTCCTTTTTTTAAAAATATTTTAAATTTCCTACTCGCACAGCCAATACTCGTATGGCATTTTGTTATTTGATTTTCAGGATCAAATATTTATTTTTCGCACTTTTTCATCCGTTTATTTAAAAAGAAAACATTTACGAAAAAAAAAAATTATAAATATAAATGTTATATTGATTCGATATTGATTTTTATGAAGTATTTAACTACTTTTAATTATGTCAATAAAACTGGAAAAAATAAAAAGCCAACATGTCGCATGTTTTCCCGTTATTTACATATAACTTTCATACGCAATAAACGCACGATGTAAAATCATGATAACGCGTATTTCAATTAATATTTCATGCACAAGTATCGCATAAAATAATGAAAATTAAATAAAAACTTACTTGACTTCGTTACAGCTAAACTGCCAACGACGCTCAACCAATGACGATCACCTTAATACTTTTACGAAACACCTTGACACTTTCGCGATATAAAATTCGTTAACAAATTCGTCTAACATTGAAATTTTTAACAGATCTCCGCACAGCTATTTTTCCTTTCCGCAATTACAACGTCTCTCACTGCTTATCAAACGCGAAACGCAGTCACACTCCGTAACCCGCCACTGACCTCGTAACACAGACGCGATGAGAAACACCAACAAGTGAGCCAAACACACGGATCTTTTTTCAAAGGTTAAACGATGTTAACCAGTTTGGAGAAGGAGGATTTTACCAGGCTTTGGACAGGTTGGAGCCGGTTAACCTCCCGTTATCCACGTGTCCCGACACGTGGAGGAAACACCTCTGGACTTCCTCCTTCCCTCGGAGGAGAAAGAGAGGAGAAGAATTCGACATTAATTCGCATCTATAAAGCGAACGCGCGTCGATGGACAGACACGTAGGCGCGAACAAACTGGCACCGCGGCTTGTTTACAAACGAGCTTGTAAATTGCTTTAACGAACCACTCGGCCAGGCGAGAAATGGCCTGCTGATAGCCACGGATAAACCGTGGTCGGTTACCAGATCCACGTCTCTCGCCCCTCGCCGTTGTTGCTTGAAAACATTAGAACCCCGGAGCATCGATTTTCACGCGGCCCGATGTTAATCGCCTTTGCGTCTCTGCCTAGAATATTTTCCTGCGTCACTCGTGAATCACGTGATTATTCTTGATGGGATCTTCGTTTGGCGAGAAACAATCGGACGGAATTCGCTGTTGGAGTGGTTTTGAATTGTGAAATATGGAAGAGAAACTTTGAAATTTCAGATTCCTACGAGATGTATATCGAGAAAAAAATTTAATATACGAAAATAAAAAGCTTGGGATCACTTTTTCGGTTTTTGTAGTTATATCGAATCTTTTAATGGCAAATGAAATTCCCTGAGTTGTCTTATTATTTTTACAATTTTTTGGATTTTATCCGGGTCACACGTCGGTGATTTCAGTATCGTTGCATTGTTCGCATTGTTTGTAGAAAAATTCGTTGTGAAATATGGAAGAGAAACTTTGAAATTTCAGATTCCTACGAGATGTATATCGAGAAAAAAATTTAATATACGAAAATAAAAAGCTTGGGATCACTTTTTCGGTTTTTGTAGTTATATCGAATCTTTTAATGGCAAATGAAATTCCCTGAGTTGTCTTATTATTTTTACAATTTTTTGGATTTTATCCGGGTCACACGTCGGTGATTTCAGTATCGTTGCATTGTTCGCATTGTTTGTAGAAAAATTCGTTGTAGAAATTTTCATCGAAAGGATTTAAGATGGATGTAACTTTAATGCGCGATAGAGTATTTAGTGTCACGAATCGCGATTCTAATTAAAATTCAACTTAACATACGCGGATCGTGGATCGGTTTACGTTGCAGTTTTAGCTTGGCAAACATCGGGCAAATATGAACGAATTTCGGTATTAATTCGATTCGAGCGAGGGGTTAACACTCGATTGTACGCACGTTGATTAAACGAAACATTGATTGCTGCTCTTATTTGACAGCCGGTAAATATATTGCAGAGAAAGCAGGTTGGTCAATATTTGGCCAAAACAATGAAAATAACGTTCGTCCATAAACGATTACAGCGAATATCGAACGTCATTTCGAGCGAGAGACAGAAGAAATTATCGGCGGGTCGATCAATTAACAAAGGTTCGAATTAATTATACCACTTCTATTGGGATCCCTAGTTTTGGATTCGATTTTGAACGAAAAATCCTTCGATGATTTTGTTGAAACACAATTTTTACAACGATAAGATAATTAATAATTAATTAAGGAATCTTTGTCGATAAGAAGAAATCGAATTTCCTTCAACAGAAGAGTAATTTTCAATTGAAAGATGTCTCTAATTTTAAAACGTATCTAATTTTGATATATCTTTATTTCCAACGAGATCAGAACCCTATCGTATCCAAATTACACGTTATATTAATGTATAATTATAATACCGAATCGTGACTACCCTAAATTAAGCCGAAACACCCAATCCAATAATTAATCCACAATATGTACCTTCTCATCGAAATATAATTAAATCTAATCAAAATTAGTTCTAAAATGCATCAATGTTTAACGACAAATTACATCACGCCAGGATTTATCCGATTTATTCGTAGTTATTCGTAATTCGATTGCGAAGTGAAGTGAAACGGGATAAATCGGATTTTTCTTTTTTTATTTTTCCCCTCTCCGATTTTTTTCTCTCAAAATTTCCTCCCTCTCGTATTATATTCCGCTTCTGTCGCGAGGCAAAACAAGCGCAAAAAGCTTGGTCGGAAGGAGGGGAGGGTTGAAGAGGAGGAAAGGGAGGAGGGGGAGTCGCGTTATTTGCGCGGACACGCGAAATTGCCCTCACAAGTGTAATTAAAATCCAATCAACGTTCGACATTTATCAGGGACCAGTTTAAATATTTCACCGGGCGATTGCGTATCGTCGCATCAAAAGTGTACTTAACGCAAATCGACGTGCTTATCAATTCCATATTATCCGCGGAACGTGTATCCCACGATTTTCGAAACCCCTCTCTAAACCCTCTCGCTTTCTCTTTTCTTTTGAACGTGTCGCGCTTTGCAAAAAAAAAATCGAGGATCTGGATTGAACTGGAATAACAATTGGAATCTATTATTGCGACGCGATAAATTGGATCGATGTATGGATATTTAAACTTTTTTTTCTGTTACGAAGAAAGTTATAATAAAGATTAAATATATTTAACAAGTTTCTCTAATTAATATATATTTATCGAATCATTTGTGTATACTTTATACATTTTCTCCACTAACACAAGATTTACGTTAAATTCAATCAATCGAATAAATTATAACAATTCTATTTATTATAACAAAGAAATTATCAGTTATTTAATTATCACTTTATACGAATTCAAGATACCTTTATCCGTGACTAAAAAATTCTTTATTCTTTTATTTCACTTTATCGTTGAATTTTAATATCACCATCCTATCACGTGACATACTTTCAGAAATTATTGGCTTTTCAAAAATCGATCACACTTCTTTCTCCTTCATCGGGCAAATAAAGCTCCAACCATGTAGGCTAGGATTAATTACATAACTCTGTATAAACAATTCCTTTTTAGTAAAAACATCCGGGAAAAATGGCAACGAAATACAACCTACATGTCACATCTACATACATCTACATAATTACAACCGACGTTTTCTCGAGTTTCCCTTACAACACGCGTCCCGCCCTTCCCCTCCCCTGTCACAATTCACGATCACGTATCGATTTCCCTCCCGGATAAAAGCAATTAACGTTTCGACGCATTCGTTTCTTCACGCGCTATCGGCTACAATCCGAATTACACGGAAAATCGTGCGTGTCTGCTCGATTTTACTCGGTCAATCGGCGTATATATATATATATGTATGTACTTATTTCAAATATACGCGAACACATGGGCGCGTGTATTTATAAACACGTGCGCGCGCACTGCATCAGGAAGAAAACTCGATGATAACCGGTCCGCCGTGTAATTACAGTGTCCATTAATTATCGATGGCGGCGGGCAACTTGTCCGCGCGCGTGCACCTTCATTAGTGACGACGACAAACGTTGCGGAACGGTTTTATGGTGTCGTTTATGATCGAACGAACCCACGTCATCCACCACTCTATAATTCGTTCCAGTCTGCTTTTCAACAGAGAAATTAACATTTTCCATGGGAAATCGCGGGAACGATGGAGAGCGATGATCCATAGTGCGATTAAATATCCGCACTTGCGCGCAAAAGGTGCGTTGAAAGAGGATTGTACGAAATGCTGCGAGGAGAGCAATTTGGGATGAAATTGTCGTTTCAGTTTAAAACATTGTTCGATGAGATTTCGTATGACGTATAGTCATATTTTTTAAAAAGAAGATGTTAGTAAGAGTGTTATTTCCAGTGCGTAGCCATTTTGAGTGAGATGAAGGATATGGTGAAATTTTGGATTCAACATTGTTAACTTTTCGAGGATCGTATTTTTAGACGTAACGAAATAATTTGGAATTGCAAATATTTCGATCGTGGAAGATAATCAGATTAATTTTACAAAACTAATATACAATTACTCGTTTTCAAAACTGTTGGTATTTAAATTATTATTATTATTATATATGGTGAGCAAATAAAATAAATCCGCGAGACATCGTACGGATGTAATAAAATTATAAACCGTTCGAGACAATATATGGAGAAATCGCTTTGGAAAAGCAATTTTATCGATAAATAGTGAAATAATTTTCTCGTTCAAATTATTGCAAAATAACTTAAAGTTAAATATGACAATCGATATCCTGGTACGAAAAATTGATTCTCTTGCCGATCGGTGTAATGTATGCGGGCATTATAAAGTCATTTGCAGATTTACGAGCATTTCAATCGGGTTTTCATTTAAATTTCTACAACGTTGTCTAAATGCAAATAATCTCAACGCACCGGTCGTTTGGTTCAGTTTGTTTCTTATTAGTATAAATATAGTTGATAATTACAGACCACCGGACTGGAAATTGATATTTTTCTTCTTTTTCTTTTTTTTTTTTTTCATCGTTTGTACAAAGTTACGTAAAACTACACGAAACGTAAACGTCTTTGGTAACACTCGTCAAATACTTCTTGATTTTATTACGAATCGAGTAATTGAATTATTTGAAATGTTAATTTTAATCAACTCGAATAACTGGTAATAGCATAACAGCGTGAAACTCGAAAAATTTCATTCGACACATAATGCGTACACGTTTTGTTGAATATAAAAATAAATTCCAACAAAATCTTCGATCAAGATGTTATAATATACTCGGATCCATTCGTGAAGATTGTTCTCGAATAAATGGAGTAAACGAGTCGAGCTAAATAGACTTTGATTTGATTTTTGACAATTTCCATCCAAAGTTGGCCAAACTCGCGTCATTAGACATTGCTGAGCCTTGTTTAAAGCGCTTGCAAGCATTGTTCAAACGCTCTATCGTGTTAATCCCACGTGAATAACAACGCGCCGAGTATTGAACTAACTATAAGGTTTAAAGGCCTCCTTGCGTCGATGAAAGTACCCTGTGCTACGAAACACAGCATACTAAAATAAAGTAAAAACAATAATTTTTATGACTTTCTTGCAGTTTTCAGCTTAATTAAAAATCCTCGTATTTCGTAACAGATCTTTCATCGTATCTGATAAGAATATTATATTTTACACAACATGTTTATCCAACATAAATTCTAGTGTTATTATCAGTATTATCGCTTCTTAACAGTTTGTTTTACTTATAAAAAAGAATATATAACAAGTATAACAAGTTATACAAGGATGATAAAAAATATAGTTTCTATCAATTCTCTCTTCCTTCCAGTCTTCATCATTCCATGTATTATTTTACAATAAATTAATCGATGAATAATTATCGAAACAAAATATAAAAAAGTATACTTGTTCAATTATCAATAAGACACAAAAGGACGAGTGTAGAATTTATCTCGCTTTTTAATTAATTATCCACGACTTAATTTAAAATACCAAACTTCGTGATCCAATATAATTTCCATCAAAACAATCCCGATCGCGAAACTACATCAACGATCAAAACACGGGGGACTGTTAAACGTTTCTTCTCGATAAATTTGCAGAAACTCTTGAAGAACGTTCTCCAGAAACGCGGCAAACTTCTCTCGGATAGGATCGAATTAACAGAAACAGTTTCGAGTTAACAGTTGGAGAATAACGAAGGCTATGTATATATAAACTCTTTGCCCGCTGTTAGTAAAGTACGGATCTCGACCCTTGCGGAACCAAATTCTTCAACGTCGATGGACACGCGATGGGCCGGGAGGGAAATTCGAACGAACTTTCCTTAGCCCCGATTTTCGAGTGGAAAGTGCTGATCCAACTTCCGCTCACGTACGTTCCGCTCAATTATTGATAACTTTATCGAAAAATATATCCATTAAAGATGTATCGAGGGGTTATCGTATCCCGATGGACTGGATTTCCCTCCTCGATTCGAAAATAGGTTTAAGTAATTTCGTTGAGTTTTCAATTTGAAGAATTTCGGGAAGATCGATCGTTTCCTTTGATGTTGTAAACCTGTTTCTCGTATTTTTGATGTTGCGATTATATACGAATGTTTGGAACGATATTTTTTCCCTCCCTTTTATTTCTTGTTAGCGATGATTCCTATGTTCTTTTTTTAATAATAAATACACGATTCGATACGAGAAACGATACGAGAAAACTGTAAGAAAGTTTACAATTTATAATAAACAGTTATATATATATATATATATCATTTTTGAAATAAGTACGTTCAGATATGTTAAAAAAATATCAATCTTTTTATTTTATTTATTAACGATAAACAAATATATTTTAATAAAATTATGTATTCGTTCGTTTCGTTCGTAGTTATTCAAATAACAATATTATTGCTTATTATTGTCAGTTCATAAAAATACCAACCAAATATCCGCGCATAATTATATGCGCAGTTTATATAACTTTAATCTTCTTCTTCCTCGAATAGCAAAATTCTGTTCACGTCTCGTTACTTGCCACGCCAAGTACACAACTCTTCTACAAATACACGTTAAAAATTAACGACACCTTCTTCCGTCTAAAATCTTCAATCTATTATCCGATTAATTTCACGCATCCGATCCGGTTGTCGCATAAAATCACGACACACCTAACCTGTCCCCGCCATTCCCCAGTCCACCGTCAACCCATTAATCGTCACGGTCCTCCCTCGATTAATTCGACGATTTTGGCCGAATGCCTCGAAAATGCCCTGATTCGCTTCGAGCTCAATTAAGAGCTGCCCTGCCCTCTCTCTCCAACTCCTCATCCCCATAAAACGCAGACGTCCATTTCTTCTCACCTTTATTTAACGCCCGCGCCAGTTTGCCGGAAACTGTCCACGCGAGCCGTATCCCCCTTCCCTTTCGACCGGAAGCGGAGGGACGAAACGAGCCCCCACCGCGATTCCTCAAGTACCTGGAGTCGTAAAACTTGGGCCATCTCGAAGGAGCGATTCGATCCAGGGCTGAGCCTCTAAGTAAATGCGTCGAATGAATAAGTAAAACGAAACGTTCCACCACGTCCCCCTTCCTTTCGAAAGATACTACTCCCGGTCCCTTGGGGAGTCGATTATCTGATGTACGCGCGGGACAATAATAATGGGGCGCAGGATGACCTGTATCGAGAGAGCGGTGATGGAACGTGTGCAGGGGGGGAAGAAGTTTCGGGGTTGGTGACATTTCCGGGGTGACGATAACCGATTCTCTGCCACGATTGTTGTAAGGACACCCTGATTCGATCGGATAACTAGAGATGATTCGAGGATGGGAAGGGTGGGATGTTTAACTAGAGATTTTGGAGTTGAGATAGGAGTGTTAATGGGATGACAGGTTTCGAGAGGAGAAAAATTTATTCTTTTACTATTCTGGTGTTCGGGGCTTCGATACAAAACCCATAAGTAGATATAAATCTCTTAACAACTTTATTTCGCCATTGAAGAACGAAGAATATACTATATTTGAATAATACATCTCAATAATGCATCGAATAAATAAATTTGTGAAACTTCTGAAGAAATTTTCTACTGTAATTTACTGTCAAGTATAGAAATAAAATCTCATTCTCCAATTACTTGAAAAATCCGAAAATTCTAAAAGAAATCATTCGCGTATTGCATAACGTATTGTTATATCTACTTATTATTATTAGAATTTGCTTGTACATTCGCAATCCCTTATTTTCATCATTGTTACGAATCGATCAATTCGTACACTTACCATCAATAATGCACACAAATCACTACCGCCCTCGTATCTGTCGTTTTCTGTCAGCGATAGATGCAAATGGCCGCGTGCACCGTTCAATCACAATGGATTTAATTTCACGTCCGGTGGCATCGTCAGCCGTTGTCCGGTAATTGCGCTTACCGATGCAACAGTCAATCCTCGCTCCTTTCGAAGAAAAGGGAAAACGCGTGGGCCCACGTCTCCCAAGTGGGCGTCACGTAGTCGAGTTAATGACGAGGGATCCGATGTCGCCGAGTCGAAGAGAAGCCGATGCGAAAGGTCATTCTCGTTATTATTACTATACCGGCATTGACTGTTCATTAGCCGGAGACAATTCACAATTTGCAATTAAAGACGCGTTTTGAATCATCTTTAAATTTTTATCGACGGATCGATATTTCGTTGGATTTTATTCAAACGTATTCGATTTAATATATTCTATTTCATGTGAATCAGGATGAATTTTAAATCAAATGTGCTGTGTTTTTTGAAAAGATACAATAAAAAATATATTCTCAAACTTCTTAAACTTCTATTTTCCAATATATATTACTCTAGACCTCTTCTTATTTATTTACTTCGAGTTACAAGTGTAACTTTTCCACGCTCGATAACACGATTGGTTTGTTTTGCGTTCGAAATCACAGTGCGAGGAAAACATTCGTACGATCCTCTAAGATTGTTTATTTAAGTTTATCCTTATACGAAAGGACTCGTAATTTTCGTCTCGTGTCGAGAGCTTGTTTCCAAATAACATCTATCCAAGTATTAGCCCAATACAGCATTAGTGGTCAAACGTGGATCCAGTGTGACAAGGCCGTTGACAAAGGTCGCCCTATCTACGAAACAAACATTGGACGAACAAAGACAGAGGCACGCGGCTGAATAATAGCCGAACCTCCCCAATGCTCGAGAATTTCTATTGTCGTGGATGCGTGTCCGGCAGGGTTAATGATTTAATGCTCATTGTTGCTCCTTCACCTGATTATGCCGGCCATTCCATTGTATCGAGCCGCTAATGCGACAGGAAAGTGTATCCGCCGCCTCGGGTGGATCTCGATTCGATTACGCAGCCTAGATGAATCTGGCAACAGTTTTTTAAAAATTTGTGTGAATCCTCGTTTCGGTTGATCGGTCGGACGATATTTAAAATTTAATAATTCTCGAAAGAGTGCGATGTTCAGAAATTTTCAGCCAGTGTGGGATTGTCGAAACGTTTTATCTTTGAATTTTACACGTGTGATTCCATTGGAAAAACGGGGATTTTTGTTTTGAAATTTTTACAAAATAATAGAATAAAATATCAGTCATATCGCGATATAAATTATATTTCTTGAATAATTCTCCAGTTTGATAAGTTCTTTGGAGAGGGTTATTCGAATTGAAAAATATTATCGCGGATCGTAATTTTTGAACACGAAGGATGACGCATAGGCTGGAAAAAAGTTCGAGTTCCAAGTAAAATAAGACTACCTCCGCGTGGAGGTTGGTACAGGACAATTTTAATATCGGGGAGGTAACTTCGTATGAATTTCAAATGAATTTTGTTCAGGTTGTTGCTACTTGAGGAAGGATTACGGAAGTTTCGACGCATCGAAATGGGACGTTTTGAATTTCGTTACGCGGCAAACGACCACGGAAAACGGAAATTATCTGGGAAACGAAAATATCTAAATAAGAAACGAAACGAAACGAAAATTTCGTTTTAATATCTTTGAAAGTCTCGATAAAATATAATGGAAGAAATTCGAAAATAATTGGAGAATCGTTCCCTTTGTCGCTAATAGTGATCGTTCCAAATAACGTAAAGTACGATCGTTCGTTCGAACTTTTCAATCTTAAAATTGTCACAATCTTACGCAAGATAAGGAATCGATCGACTATATAAATACTGTCAATTTTTTATTCTTTGATTTCTGATCGATAGAAAGAGACACAAAAGAGACAATTTATTTAAAAATTCATTTCTAACATCCTTACAAGACCGTATCATGTAAAACGGAAGAATCTCATCAATCTCTCCCTTCACGGAGATCCCTTCGACCGAGAAACAACTAACAACCAATTATTAGCACGAGCAACACCCTCGTGGAATATCCCCGTCATCTCGAGTCTCCCCACGATTTTTCAAGAAAAACTCACTCCCCCATTATTCGCCACAAAAGACGCGCGTGTCGAAAAATGTAGTTGTCAGTCGTACGATACGTTTCCCCTTCGGCCAAGTATAATCATCGAAGAAGAGGCGACGAGCAACAAAAAGAAGGGGGAGGGAAAAAAAAGAAGAAGAAGAAAAAAAAAGCGGAAGAAACCAATACGAAAACTTGAAAGACGGAGAATGGGAAGCAGAATATTGGCGTCGAGCCAAGAGAAGAAAGGAGAAAGATGAGGAAGAGACGAATAAAAAGCAGAAAAAGGAGGAGAGTCGATCATCGAGGAGAGACTGGAAATATTTTGACGATGGGAGGAATCTTGGCAGGCAAATAAAATTCCCCGGATAATTGTCCCTCCGTTTTGAGAGGAGGTCGGCCGTTAATTCGTCTCTGTGGCCACGGTGTCTCAACATCCTGTGTCCATTCCACATGTGTCTTCTTTCGAGATTATTTTTTTCTTTCTCTTCCTCCTCCTCTTCCTATCTCTCTCTTTCTCTCTCCCTCTCTCTCTCTCTCTCCCTTCAGACCACTCGCTGGCACGTCTCTCTTTTTGCCTTTTGCTCTTTACACGCGTGCCTTCCTCGAGAGAGGATCCGACGACTCACGGACGAACCATAAGGAGGGAGATATTTATACAACCGCCCACGCGGTCGAATTCACTGTGCCCGCAGGTTCATTCAGTTCTTCGTTCGAGACGATAATCGGACGGGTGATTTTTACAGGCGTCAACGAGAGCCATCGACGATTCGCGACACGCATGGATCCCCTCGCAACCAGAGATACCAGACAGTTGGTTCTTGGTCTTACGCTTTTATTGCTTCCTGTTGTTGTCGCTCCTCCTCTTAGAGACGTTTATTTTTAAACGATTACGTCTTCCCGAGTCTTCAAAGGGAAAACGAGTCGAGTCAATTATTAAATCGAACCGATCGAAAATTTTCCAAAAATCCTACGAAATCGGAGAAAAATTAGAATATCGTATCGAAAGATATTACCATAAACGAGGATTGAAGTTCGTAACACGAACCTATAGAAACCAATAAGCATTCCAATAAACAATAACCAGCGGATATATAAGAGCATCGATCCCTCGTTCCCAGGGCAATCTTTCAATCGGCCGCAATTGAACAGAAACTGTTCCAAGAGTAAAACGAATTCTCCACGAGGAGGGGGAGGAGGAGGAGGAGGAGAGGGGGCAAAAAAAATAAATTTTCCCGTTTGGCGTGACACGGGACAAACGCGGATACGTGTATCTGCGATCGAGGAAACCGGCGGCTCGTCCGACTTTTATTAGACGCGAGACGATCCGGTAACCCGGTGAATTGTCGTCCGTTGAGAATACCCGATGGGGGTTTTGTGTCTCCCCGGCTCGATCGTAAAACCACTGTCGTCGGCGTAATTAAAAATCTAGCCGGGCAAACAGCCGCCAGCCCGGATCCAATGCATCGAATCGGCCGGGCTCGATCGACGACAACGACAAACAATGACTTCCCCTGGCGCGGGGGACGGGAGGGGAGGAGGGGGAGGAGGGAGGAGGGGAAGAGGGGTCCCGGTGGTTCGCAATTAAGCTCGAATATTGCCGCGATACGGTGCAGTTGGAATTAGTCGAGTATCCAGGCTACGATTTGCCGAAAACTGGGACGAATTTCTGTTATTTTCCTTTCTTTTTTTTTCCTTTTCTTTCGCCTTCCCACCTACCCCCTCTACCCCCTATTTTCAAGGTACAGAATTACCTTGAAAATGTGTGTGTGTGGAGAGATGTATATCTGACGTAAATAGGGCACGGATATATTTGAGGTTTTCGCGAGTTTAATGCCGGTTGATTCCAGAATCCGGCTCCTTTCCTGCTTCTCTTTTTTTTTTTTTGGTTGAAATAAATTCCGGGTTGAGATTCCTTTTCTGGGAATTATTTGGACGCTCGTTTATTCGACGATATTATGAAATAATATTAAGTAAGTATTATTTATTGTATATACTATATCAGCAAATGTATTCAGTATGGAATATTTGAAGCGAAAGATTAAAATTTAAAATATTTATCTTGTCTAATACATTTCTTACAATTACGATACTTTTACTGCGCAAGTAAGCAAGTAAAGTCTCACGTTATAGTTGAAGATAATAGAAATAAAAAGAAAGGAGATAAAACTGACTTATTATACTCCGTTTCAACAAAAGAACTCATTGTTTGGTTCGTGGATTCCCGTCAATGAATCCATCTCGAAATTATCCCTACCCTACCCTAAACTTCCCTCCCCGAATTTTTGCAAAATTGATCCCTCCCTGGTATTTACCACCAGCTGTTTACACAATTTCCAAACTCGCATTTTCGAGTTTTCCCGTCTCCATTGAGGGAGCAAAACCTCGTATTCCCGGCTCAAACACGATCATTAATTCACAGAACGAAGAATGCGGCCATTAAATATCCATCGAGTTATTCCATCCAGTAGTTCCATCCACCCCTGCAGAGAGAGAGAGAGAGAGCGCCTTTCCATCGATGTTCCATGAATTTCACGCGGTAACATCGCGACCAGAACCCTTTTTCCATCTTATGAATCCTTAATAATCCTTCTCCCTGACTCCTCGCAGTTTTCAAATCGTCGATCGACCACGAGAAAATTCGAGAAAATCGAGGAGGAGTTTTCGTCGCGATCAAGAGACGGGGGAGAGGAAGAGGAAAGTTTTTAATTACGTTAATTACGGGAGGGGGGAGAGGGTTAGACGGTTACTCGCTTTTTAAAACTCTCGATTGGTTTTTTCCTCCTTCAATTCGAGCCAAATCACGAGCGATTGGATCGGGATCAATTACATCAATTTCCTTGGATCATTCGATTTAAGGGAAGTTTTTTAACCGGTGAAAGCCTCGAGACGATTCTAGGGGGTTGTCAGATCGTTGTGCTCCGTTAATGAACCGTTAAATCAATCGTGAAACGTTTCAACGTCCTGTAAACGACGTCTGATGAGTTATTAACGGTTACCGAGCCAAGCTGCTAAGTTTAGATCATTGGTCATACTCGTATCAAACATTTTTATGATAAATGTCTGTCTTGGTTGATCAACGACGTTTCGAATTAGTCCCACGGGCTGGTTAACCCTCGTTGTCTAATTAACTTCTTAACGATTTCGTCGCTAAGGGTGATTGTAATCACTTGTCTCCGCGAACATTGTTGTGTCTCACGTTTCCGTCGCATGAAACGTGCACTGGCCTTAAATCGTCCACTCTCTTTTACGGTTACGTGAATTATGGGGCTGGAAGATCGTGGCATGATTTAAGAGAATGGGAGTGCGAGAGCAAGCGTTAATTGGGTGTGCCAAGATGGATCTTTTCTTTGAGTCTGCACTCTCAATGCACTCGTAACGCAGTCGAATTATCTCTGTTCAAACTGTGTTTTCGTATCGTATTTTTAATGCACTCGAGAAAAATGAGAAGAAAACGATCGTTGTTATCAAGAGATTAAAAATATTTCGAAAGAATATAAAATTTTTAGAAAAATATCTGTCGCGTTAATTTTCAATAAAAAAAGAAGAATTATTACAAATTAATACAATGAAACTTAACAATAGTCCATTTTTCCTAATTCACATTTATACCAAATTTATATAAAAATCGGATGGAATTTAATTTTTCCAACGATAACTCTTACGATTCTCCATCTTCCCCGATTTAATATTTCCAGCTTTTAAAATCGATCACACCCGATACTCGAAACCCTCGTTCTCTCAGCAACCCCTTATATCTCCCGATCTCCCGAAGATTCGACGATTGTTCACCCTGAATAGGGGGCGAATTCCATTTCGCCAGAAAAGAAAGCACAATTGCACCACCGGCGTTTAAACGGCCGCGAGGATCGCGATAAAAACCCTTTGGATAGCGATAATATCTGAAAACAAAGCGCGTAACGACTCTCGTTACGCCGCGTAAATTTTCTCCTCTCGTGCCTACCCCTCGCCCGCAAACGGGACAAGCGCGAATGACATTATGAAAAGCAATTCGAGAGAGAGAGAGAGAGAAAGGGTGGAGAAAGACGGTCCGTGGATCGTGGCCTCGGTGAATTACGTTGAAGAGCCGGTTGAATGACAGCATTTATCCGCTCGTAAGCCAGAGGGATGCGCGCGGATGTGGAATAAACGTTGGCGAAGGTGCCTTTTGGTGAAATTTCCCCTCGTCCGAGGGGAAAGGGTGAAGTGATTGCACGTGAAAAATGGAGTGAACCGTCACGAGGTTTGTAATCACTTCAAACGGATTACGACAAATTAAAGGCGCATTAAAAACCGAGTCGAATCCCCATTGATTCTTTTGCCGTTTTGGATATCGAACGCTTGCATGGACGATGGAACAATAGGGGCGAGATGGACAGGAGATAATAATGGTACGAGAAAATTGGACGTTAATGCTGTTCAGAGAGATCTTTGATCTTTTTATCAGGAACGTGAGAATTGTTGATACTTGAGGTGGAAAGTGAAAGTGGTGTATTAAAAATTAGGTGAAGATAGTTTTGGTAGAATTGAATGATCCTCTTATCAAGCGTTTGTTGCGAAAATTGAAGAAATAAAAAATGAAAGATAAAATTGGAGTGTGAATAGAAGAAATATCTTAAAGTTGATATCCATCAAGTTGTTTGATGAATCTTTAGAGATTTTGGAATTTTATCATTAAGAATCTTTCAGAGCTTTTTCGCGAAGTTTCACGAGTCTTTTATAGAACTCTTTCAACGTTCTTTATGGTTTGAAAGTTTTTCACGTGCTAATTATCCTCAATTTTTCTTTTTGTTTTACTCGATCTTTGAAAAGCTGTAAAGATTTTTATCTCATTTCTCATATATAATATCATATATAATGAAAAATCTTTGGACTATCAAAACTTCCTCAACATCAGACTCGTTAATAATTAATTTAAAATTCTAAATTTCCAAATTTCTTCATCAAATTCTCCGTTTCAAAGATAAAACCTTCCGAATTTCACCGATATATCTCAATTTCAATATCTCACGCATGAATTATCAAAATTCTTATTCATTCATTCTTGGGTATCTCGAAATGGCGAAACATATAGGTGGCCCCGGATGAATAATTCTCGTTAAGTGTAGAAGTATTTATCGAGCGTGAAAATATGTCGAATCGAGCCGAGTTTATTAGCCGGAACTAACGTACGGTTAATTGCGAGTAACACGTTACTTGGGCCGGCCGTGTCGATACGCCGATTTTATGCGTAACGGCGACGATCATTTATGGAAAATGGCCCCACGACACTCGACGTTATCTTTTCGCATGATTACGTCCCCACGTGATTCAGGTTTGGACGGTGTTCAAATAAAAGGAATGATGTCTTAAGTTTACTAGACTTTGGTAAGTCGTTAAGTTAACTTTTGTTCCTTTTTTTTTTCCTTCCTCCCTTCTCCCCTCTTCTTTTTTTTCCTTTGATGTCACTGGTTAGAACCAGTAATTTTTATCTTGAAAAATTTCCTCTCGAATAGATCGGTCGGGTGGTTGTTAAGATCTTAAGGAGTGTAAGTAGGCGTGATAATTTTATAATAAACGATATTTACGTACATAGGATAGAAGAACGTTATTCAGTTATATACTTTTACGACACGCTTTAATAGATACTGACTTGGAGATACGAGATGTGAATCTAAAGATGGAAGGAATTTTGAAGAAAAAAAAAAGGGATTTTTAGAATAATTTATGCGAAATAGTTATGTATATAGTGTAAAATGATGGAGAAATAAATTTTGTGTAAAAATGTGGCACCTAGGCGATGAAAATATATTTTTCGGGGTAATATAAAAAATATAAAATATCGTGTGTGTGTGTTGAGTGTTGTTTAAGTAGAGAGAAAGTAGAAAGAAAAATATAATGTAATGGACTTCATAAAGAAATGTTTTATAAAAACATTATCTTTATGGGTCGTAAAAAAATATTTTCGTATAATTCTTCCTTACTTTCATTTCTTCTTATATTCTTTTTCCTTTTTACTATATATTTCTTTTTTATCCTTTATATCTATTCTTTTATCAAGTAAAAGATAAGTCGAATTAATCTCTTTTGCAGATAATATTATTAACTAGAATAACAATTTTTTCCACGGTCAATTTATACAGGATTATTTCATGAAACTATTAAAACTAGTAACAAAACAATACCGACAATTTGAACATTCCAACGCTATGTGAATTTTCAGTTTCTCTCGCCCGGCCAAAACCCAAATCAAATATTGTTTTTTCCCCAAAATCAATTTACACACGATTTCTCCGCATCGCTATTAAAATAGTGTCAGAATACGTGTAACAATTTCCAACAATTCTAACACCGTTTTCCACATAACAGAACAATTTCTCTAAATCAATTTACACACCGCTCTTCCGTATCGCTATTAAAACACCGTCAGAGCAAATTCTGACAATTTTTGAACATTTCATTTTTACGCCATTTTTGATATCTCTTTTCCAATTCGACCCAAATTGAAGCATCTTCTTTTTATTCTCTCTCTCTCTCTCCATACATCGAATCCTAACAATTTCCATCAATTTTCGGAAACGTAATTACATCTCGTCCATGATTGGAAACAAAGAAACGTCCCTCAAGACGATGCAGGGATGGAACCGTTGTGTAAGCCGCTTAACGATTTAACGCGAGAACACGCATTCGGAAGTGGCGAGGCCCGTGTACCAGATCATAATGCGATTAGATCCGTGTTTTCTCCACGGTGTTCACGCGACCGAGCACACCGATGCTCGCCCCAAAAATACGGTGGATACAACGGACGGTGTATCAAAGTTATCAAACCACGCGATTTATGGCCCCTCCTTTCACGGTTGTGCTTCTGTTGCCTGTGGACTCTTTCCAAGATTCAACAAGTCCCCCCTCGATGCGGTGATAAAGCGCGACACGACGATGTTGGTCCCAAACGAGAAAAGCTTTGTCTCGCGACGGAACACCTCGTCCTCTCTCTTTCTCGTATCACGCGAGAGTCGAGGCGAGAGGATCGAGTTTGGAAGAGAGAGAATTTTTGTTTTTTTACCCGTGATACGACGAGAGAAATTGGTATTGTTTCCAAATGTCAATTTACTTATCAATTTCTGATAACAATACCATAAGCATGTCGTGCAAGTTAATACAAATGTACTACACAGAGTATCGTACAAAATTAAGATGTTAACCATATTACTACTATTTGATATTATAAATCTATAAATCTATATTCACACGATTCAACAGGTTTATATTAATTCTAGCTTGTAATATAAATTTCGTTCGATTAAAATTCGGTGTAGAAAAAGTTGTATCGATTCGAGAAAACGTAACCTAACCTTTTGATATATTTGATATACATATATAGTCGCGACAAACCATTACTTTCCACATCGAAACTTCCTAACCTCGAAAAAGAAAGCGAAAGGACGAACGAGAGCGAGAGGAGGGAAAAATGGGTTGAAGCGATACGGCGGTCGATCGAAAGTTTCCAGGACGGGCCGTCGCTCCTGGTTACCGTGACATTAACAAATATGTTAAACGGCGAAACAACGAGTTCGGCCGGTGTAATTGCTCGCGAAGAGAAATGGCCAGTGACAAGGCGAAGAGTAAAGTAAATACACGGCCGTCTGCTCGTTTAAACAGGCTGGCTGGCCCTGCTCGTCAAACAGCCAAGACACGGACTACTTTGTATAAATACTACCGAACGCCGTTACGGAATTCATCGTCGGCTAATCTGTTTGCGTTACATTGTTTTAGTTCACGCCGGCCCACGTGTTTGCACGGGACTCGTTTTTTAACCTGCGCGCGCGCGCGTGTGTGCGTGCGTGTGTCTCTTGCGACGGTCGCTTAGCGGCGCTGCGTGGCCCCTTCCCTCTTAAAGCCCTGTTTGATCTTGTTACGACGCCATTAGCGGATGGAAATTGTAACCCGGCCAAGCCCTTTTTCGATACACCGTTCTTCGAGCAAACTGGACTTTTATAAGCAACGAGCATGGTTCCTGCCCTTTATAACTCTAATAATGGACCTCGATGGCAGCATGAACGGGTATATCGTAGATAACGAGGCTGTAATGTTAGTTGTTTCGTGGAGGAAGGTGTTCTCCGTTCTCCTCGTGTTTCACATTCGACAATAAGAATAATAACAGAGTTTTGGTTCTCTTTCTCTTTTCTTCTCTTTTCTTCGAATACAAATTATGAATGAAATTTGCGTAATTATTAGCATGGAAGTTAGCCTCTTTTTTATTCGAGTAAAATGTCGAAGATACGAGTGATATGGCAAAAGTGAGTAAGTAGAGTAGTGTTTTATTAGAAGAATAGAAAATATTACGCGAGTGTATCTTTTCTCTTTCCTCAAACGAGGTAAAGGAAATGATGCGTAATGTATAATTTTCTAAAGATTCTTTTTTACGAATTTCCAAGTCTTAAATGGACACCCATAGCGCAATGTGTTTCAAACCCAAATTTCAATGTATTTTCATAATCCTGGCTCGCTCTGTACTTCCTCTATTCCCATATTGTTAAGTCTAGGTACTGTAATATTACATAAAATTAAATTACAACTCGTAATATATAGTTCATCTGTATCTCTCTTCACCAAATACAACTTTAATTGTATTCACGACAACTCGACAAACAAATCAATTTACAACGACTTTTATATTGATTCAATCTTGAAGATAACAATTTTAAAGGCATCTAGCAAAGAAATTTCGTAAAATCGATGGTCCATGAAACGGGGCCAGATATGTGTCGGCTAACCCGACGAATCCACCACCCTTTCGCATGGTGGGGAAGAAGCCGGGCCGAGCTAGTAGCAATTTTCTACACACCCCTCGCGGCTAGGGGTTAATGAACTTACCGCAATCAACGTTGCATTTACCTAAAACCTGGTGGCCCGCCGCGGCAATTATCGATCCGTCGTTTCCTATGAAATTACTTGGCGAACAAGAAAAGGATAATTTCGCCAAATTGAATCCCGCACAGAAGGGCGCGCTATCGGAGGAAGGGGTTGGAGAGGGTGGGCCTCCATCCCTGGTTTCGCCGCGACACGCGAACGAACGCATGCCAATTTATTGCAATCAGTGTCCTCCGCACGAGGAGGTTCTCGTTCGAAGAAAAAGGCGTATCGGGTTTCGAACGAGTTGTGCAAGAGAGGCTAGTTGTGCGTGTTGGAACATGGCCGCGCGTGGGTGGATCCCACCACCGTATACGGAGATAACATGCGTCGAGGGTGGAATAGTTGCCGATGTGAAATTAGCCCTTCTGATTCTGATTCACGATGGATCTCTTTTTGCCGCGGTTTAATTGGAGGAGAGTCGTGATCGTGATTCTTTTCTTTAAATTCGTTTAAAAATGGGGGCGAGAAATATAATAGTTATGAAATTGTATTTTTTTTTTTGTTTCGTTCGAATTGATTTGGTGGTTTTTAGTAGATTTGGAGAGAATTCGGTTGTGTATGTAATTGGAGAATGATAAGATGAATTTTTTTGGGATTGAAAATTAATAGAAAAAAGGGGAATCAAAGATTATCTTTATATTCGTGATAAAATGGGGAAAGATATTGAAAGGGATAAGATGCTTGTTACGTTATTAGCGTAGAATCAATTTAATCCTGATAAAAGTGGTCTGAGAACAAGGAGGATATTGCCTGGGCAGTGTTCCAGGACTTACTCTCCAAGGGGAATTCATTTCACGAAAATTGTATCAAAAAGACATTAAGGAATGGCAAAAAGACGACCAAGAATGTATAATCGATTAACCACGGAGTGGAAGAGTCGAATATTTGTTATGTAACTAGATTAAGGTTAATTTGAAGGCGGTTGAAGAACGAAGAGGTTGCCGAACGAGGGGCGAATGAGTTTACCTTTGAAAGAAGACTTTGTGAAAAATCGTGTTGAAAGGAAAATAACCGAGTTCAATTTCGGTAGTAATTATTTTCTTATTATAGGAGGAATCGATATGCATAAATTATCTCAATATTCACAATCCAATTCCACCAATTACAAAGAATGATATTACTCTCCGATTATTAACAATAACATGATAAATTCTAAAAAGTATCCGTAAACGTTAACTTGCTTATCAACCATACAAATCTGTATACAATGAAAGAAAAAAATAACATTCTCCCCACCCCCTCCGTGTTTAAATGAAAAAAGCAGAACAGGGCCTTGAATATTACGTTCATTTCCATATCGACGAAACCATGAAAATAACCATAATATAATTTAACGAAACCTCGGTAAATCAATTAAATATATTCACAACAAATGAAATAATCCGATAATCTAGCTTCACTTCCACTATATATAAATGGGACAAGAAAATTTCCTCCCCTATAAAACTTGCCAACGTAAACGATCCACACTCTCTCTTCCCCACACATCCTCTCTCTCCTTTCCCTCGAACAACGCAAAATCTCCATCCTCCTGATCTCCATTCTTCTGCATTCAAGAACAGCTTCCAACAACCAACGTCGAACTCATACATCATCCTCCAACCTCTCTCCTCTCCCCTTTCCACCCTCCATCGCACCGATCGATCCGTCAAAGGAAACACGCGACGAAAGCAGGCAAGAAGCGAGGAGACTCGCTCGTCTCTCCCTTCCCGGAAGAGCATTAAAAGACCCGTCGATCCGTGGAACAACTCCCCCCCTCCTCCACGCGAGAGGAAGAAGAACGCCTCGCGTCGTTTTCTCTTCCTTTAATTATCGTTCCATCCCACACCCCCACTTTTGTCGAATGTATAACTAGCGTAACGAGTTTCTGGATACGAGTTTCGCCGCGGAGGAAGGGGGAGAAAAAGAGGAACGGGGAAATTCCGACAGGTGGGACGAGAGAGGGAGAGAGAAAGAGGGATGGAACAGCGAAGTTGCATTTTAGTTTATTCATATTCAAGCGGCCGAAGCGGAGAAATCCGCCGGTGGGATCGAGCCATCCGCAGAGGATTTTCCGCGTTTGCAAATTGCGAGGCTGCAGCTGCAATGCGGCTATCACCGAGGAAGGGGCGGCTGCGAACGGCCTGCGGGGAGGGAGGAGGGTGGAAGTGACGAAGAGGCCAAGGAAGGGGGTAGCGTTCGTTAGAAGCCGTCAATTAACGGCGGATCGAATTAAACCTGGGGGTGTATTCGGCCTGCTCGGTCGCGCGGACACGCGTTCCTGAGCGCGTTTCGTCTGGAAAATATCTTTGGTTATCAACCCTTTCCCTCTCCCTTTGGTCTTTGCCCGTTTCGAGCACGAGTTTCTTTGCTCTTTGAAGCGATGCGATATTTTTGTCGGATGGAACGAGACGGGCGAGACGATGGAAACGTGGCGAATAAATTTTATACATTTATCAACGTAGAAATAATTAGAATCAATCCAATATTGGTCTCATTCTAAATTAATAAATTATCAATTGAGATCGCACAATAAATATTTTGAGATAAATCGAAAATCACGCGTCGAATTATATAATCGACGTAATAAATTGCATCCCTAATCCTCGAGCACGAAAGAGATACAGCAAAAAAACTTGCAAAGCTACCCTTTTTACCATTATAGCCTCCCTTACCATACGCGAGCACAGCTTAAAAATCTTCCACGCGTCAAATAAGATTCAACCTCCCCGAAACAAACTCACCCTTCCGTCCCTACCCCCAGGGATACGGTTTGCTTTTTCTGTTTCCGCGCGAGCAATCGTCCGGAAGCGGGAAGAACAAACGCGACGATCGAAAGGCGGCAGAGAGAGAGCACCCCCGCGTTGCTCGTCCCTAAGCTGTTACACGGAGACGCTTCTTCGCGATGTTTGCTGTGAAAACACGTGCCTTCCTCCTTGGACGTGGCGGAACACGCGGAGCGAGGGGGTTTCCTGGAGGAATATTATACACCGAGCACGCCTCGATACATCGCGTCACAATCCGCTTTCGATGCCCGGCGAAACTCTTCTACCAGGAAAATCTTGGCAAACGTCTCTCGACTGACTTCGCGCGAACGTGTTCGAGACAGCTCTTCGATCGTTCCTCTTCCGTCCTCCTTCGCTCTGTTTCTCTCCGTTTCTCCGAAAGACGAATAAAACGTCGCGCGGATCAGATCGTTGGCCCTATTCTTGTCTCTCCACACCTTTCCTCCTATAGAATTTGTTTGTCCCCTTTGCGCGAGGTCGAGACGGACGATGGTATTACGATCGAGGGTCGAGGATGATCCTCGAGGTGTTTCGAGGAGGGGGAAGGTGGTGGAATTTCGTTTGACGTTGGATGATCGTTGAATTAAGTTCGGGAGTGGAGTGGATGCGAAGCATCGTGAGGTAGGGTGATAGGGGTTGTTTGGAAATTGGGCCGATTTCTTGATTGGATTGGAATTTTGTATTTGATTAAAGGGGAATTGGAAGAAGAGATTCTTTTGTGTAATCGAAATAAGTAATTTGGAATAATAGGACATAATATTTTTTCTCTCTATTCTCTTCTTTTTATATTATATAATTATCTTAGATTGTTGGTTTGTATATACATTCGTTAGGATATTATTATTTGTTCGAAATCCGAATCGAAATGATTATATTCGATTGAAGAGAAATATTAAAATCTATCTAAAAATCTTATTTATCTTGTACAATGAAATAACGATTTAATCCAACTGACCCAATTTCCTAAATATAATTCAATTCGATCTATCATTTAATTCGTAATAAATAATGTTTAAACAGGAAGAATTATTATTATAAAAAAAATGTATATAATATATAGAAACAATTCCTATTCGATAAAATATCATTCATTACTCAAGTTCCTTAAAAATCCCTCTCTCTCAATTTCATCCCTCTCGAGTAATCGAATATTCGCAATGAAATTTAAAAATAATATTTACGCGTTTATACGCACAAAATCTCGGCCAACGCTACACAAAAGGAAAAAAAAGGGAAAAAAAAGATAAGAAAAGCATCATCCTGAATTCACCTCGCTCCATCAAACGCTCATCGTCTAGAACTCCTTCCCCGATCTAATCCTTTACTTTCCACCTCCCCTTTCGAACACGATCGATCTTCCACTTTCGAGACTCTAAACTCTAAACCCCTCCCCCGATCGATCAATTATTATTATTCCCAAACAACGATCACGTCACCTGGTTCTAATCACTGTGTGATCCAACTGTGTGCGTCGGTTCCCTGTCCATACCTGGGCAAACTTGGCGCACGGTTTCACCGACGTGCACATACTTTGCATAGCCGAGAGCCGGCCAGTCCATTTGATGTGGCGAGACACCGAAAGCGAGCCGAACCCAACCCCCTCCCGATCCAAACCCGCCCTCCCATCGACTCCCCACGAGGCCGCAGTTTGAGAAGGGGTGGTGCGAGGGGGAGATCGTTGCTCGTTCAATTCGGCCTTGACGGTATCTTACAAGCATGGCCGGCCAGGATATTGCAGGCTGTAGGATGTTTGACTTGCCAAGTAAACCGCCGTCAACCCCGAACCATCGTTTCTCGTGTTCCTCTCCACCGATATCCACGTTCCGCAGTTTCTGCCAGCCGTGTTCTAATAAGGGATATTATACCGGTGGAGCCTGGCGAGTCGGGGAGGAGGGGAAAAAGAGAGAGAGAGAGGTGGGTGGAAGGATAAGATGGTGTTACGAGAAAGAGGGAGAGAGAGGGGGGAACAACTTTGTCTTGGAGGCACGCTAAATTGCGGCTTACCTACCCTAATTAATTTCGCCAGATTTATATCCGTCGAGGCAATGCGTCGTTCGTAGCTGCGATGTCGTTCAGACACTGCGTCGGTGACACTATTCTTCGACATTCGTTACTGGTTTTTGATAAGAGTATGAAGTGAGAAAGCGGAAGTGAATGGAGACAGGTACGCAAGAAGAATAAGTGGAACAGTTCTTTGAACGAATTCGGATTCGGCGATGGAGGTAGCTGAAAGTTAATTTTTCATGAGAAATATATGCGTGTGATTGAAAATGATGGTAAGATATGGAAGGATAAAGGTAAAATACGATAGGAAATTTGATTTCTTGAGAATTATTCAAAAAGTGAAGTCGATCAGTTTCGATAGTTTTTTCTAAAATATATAGATCAAGTTTTAAACATTTACAGTTATTTTAAAGCCTTATAACTTTGAATAAAATCAGAATCATCGTTCACGATCACGCATATTTACACATGGTGGCTGGGAACATCATTAACGAGTCCCTTAATTGGAAATTTTTCCGCGTAACGTAATTCACACTTGTAATTTTCCCGCTTCTGGTCGAGATTCGAAGAAGGAACAAATGCAATTCTCGATATCGTAGGTTTCTCGATAAAAGAGTTCCATCCACGGGTAAACGGATTTGAAGTCGAAAATTTAATTTTCGAATTGGAAAATTAGCCTTTTGTCGGAAGGGTGAAAAAAATAAGGTTTTTTGAAATTCTGCGCGCGGTCGAAATAAGATTCGACGCGTATCACGCACGCGAGGGGGAATAAAACGGAAAAATTCCGAACGACCCGCGTTTCTTTCCACGCTATTTGTCAGAAATGAGTATTCCCTCCGGCGTACCATTTTTCTCATCCCTTGTACTTTTTTTTTTTATTTTGGTTTCGAGATATTTCCTCTCTAATGGCTACTTCTCGCTGGAAGTAATTCTCGTCGCTTTTGGATTGAAAATATGTTTTATTGGGATTCTGAATCGAAGGGATTTAATCGAGTGTAATATATGACAAAATTTCTATGACGAAACTAATTCCCATTGGTAATTTATGAATATAGATTTTATAGAATCGTTTAAATTAATATGTCTCATTTAACAAACATTGTATATAATTATCACGTTATTACCGATTCTTTACGATGCAATTGAAATAAAGAGAAGAAGAAAGTATAATGTAATAACAGTATTGTTTAAGATACAAGTTACCTTGCTTTTAATTTATAGAATTACATAAAATAATTCAATAGTAGAAAATTCAAATTTGTATTTCAATTTTGATTTGTACAATTAATATATAAATACTTTATATTATAATCGTTTAATTTTTCTGAATTCTAAAAGACCCTTATTTAACAATTTTAATTTTCCCTACTTTTCCACCATACACCTTTCTTCATTCACCTTCACGCAAAAGAAAAAGTAAATGTTGGAGGATAAAATAAAATTATGGAGCAATAAGAAACAACCGAAATCTCAATCTCTCACCGTCACGTCGAGAGGGAACGATCAAGGATAGCATCTTGATCCATTTCCTTGCTGAACATCTTTGCCATTCCATGCAAGCGCATCTCACCTCGAAATCAAATTCCATTCTCAATTTTCTGCGGCGTGTCGTCGGTCAGCCGCGATCTGAATCGGAACGGAAGACGATAAACGCGGTTCCAAAGCGGTGGGCCGACGTCCAAAAAAAGGTCCGGGTGGTCCGGAATATCGATTCCTCGATCGGGGTGGAAAAGAAAAAGGGGATGATGGGACCGTTTTTTAAACCGATACACGTTCGCACACGTGTACACCCCGCGTGTGCAACGAGGGCCAGTCCTCGTCGAATTCTCGTCGCGTCGACGGATGATATCGTTCACGGGACCGGAAGTCGATTCGATTCGAAGAGGAAGAGGAGGGGGGAGAGATCTCCCGCGCCGCTTCTCGCACGAGCGACCAAGAAATCGCGAGATAAGCATCCCGGATTCCCGGCGTCGAAATGAGAGGATATTACATCGGGTGGAAACATTTTTATGAGAGATTTCGCGGTATTGAGGAGGCATTATGAGCAACCGCGAGATTTTTAATAAGTTCGGTGGCGTGGAAATCTTTATCCTTTTTTCTTTTTCGATCGAAGCACAACCGATACGATTCAAAGATATCTGAAAATATCCGTCTGTATGTAAAAATTTTAACTCGAATTACTTTGAACTCGCTTCACTTGCGCGATTCGTTGAATTCAAGATGGACTTCTCTTAATAAATTTATATTTAGCGAAATTGAAGTAATTTATTTAATGAAATTATTCCAATTACGAATTATTTTCCTTCTCACAAAGAGATCAATTGAAAACGCAGCCACGCTTTTCACGCGTGGCCAACCAATTTCCTCCGTGCCAGGCGAACAAACGAAAGAACATCCGCTTACGTCGGCTGCCACGCATCGACGACAAAGAGCGATCAGGGGACAAGTTTCCTTTAATCCCATAAATTTTCATGACACACTTCATGGAACACACAGCTCGACGACACGAATTTTCCCTCGTTCACTTGGCATCGGTCCTTCGACGAGAGGTACAGGAGGGGGTTTGGTGCCACTCCTTCTCCCTTTTCCCATTACCATCGAAGACTCCTCTTCTCCAAAGAACCAGTGAAATCCTTCTGTCGTACGCTAGCACGTAGAGAGGAAGAGAGAAAGAGAGGGGAGGGGCCATTCTGTGATCTCGCGGATATGTTAAATTGATCGTGGACAATAAGGGAAGAAGGCCTCGTGCAGGCTCGAGACCAACGTCGTTCTTGCGGTGGTGTGTATACCAGACTGGATTCCTGAAAAAGGTCGTCGCGACGGAGTTAAAGGGCTGCCCTTCGCCCGTAGATCCCCCGCCGCGACCGCTTCTACAGGGACATTAATTTTCGACTTGGGACGTTCGCCTTTCCCCGTGCATGTTTATTCAATTCCTACCGAGTGTTTCTTCCTCCCGTGGACCTCCTTGGTCGCCAGAAGATCGCCTCTCTGACCGTTACCGACGACGTAATGGATTCTTCTCCATCCACGCCTTATTTTTCTCAACCCCGCTCTTCCTTCTCGAGATTTCGCGTCGAAGAGGAGAAAGTGGAAAGAGAGGCGAGGGTTGATCCGATTTTAAATATAAAATGCTCGCTAAATGCGAAGAAGTGTGGAAGATGGGACAATTTCAACTTCAATATGCAATTGGTACTTTTGATTCACAACGTGAATTTTCAAATTTGTGCAGTTTTCTCAGTCATTGTTCTCGAATCTTGCAGAGAGAGAGAGAGAAGGAACAAGTCTATCTAATCGCATTGTATTTCACACTCGAGAAAAGTAATTATTGCACACACAGGGAGAGAGTTGTACTGTAAAAACAACGTAAAGGGAACAATGCGATTTTTTTATTCTTTTCTTTTAACGTACAGAAATTACTGTACTTTCCACATGCAACTGTATATTCCGTATTTTCTTTGTTCACCTCTGTCCTCTTCTTCATTTTTGATGTGCAGGATATCTCTGAGATGGACGTGAGATTTGAAGAAGTAGGGGAGGAGGGGAGGACCACTTTTTTCCCATGTAATCACGATGATCAAAGTGACTCGAGGTGTCTTCTCTCTGAAATATGTTTCTTACCGAGATTAACCGTGTTTGTAGCAAGTGTATTCTCTTCTTTGTTCGGGATTTCCCTTCTGTCCCGATGGGAAAACAAGCTGGAAAGCGTCTAAATACCGTTGTGGGAGTTGCAGTGAAAAGTTGAACGTGATGTTTTATTCTGTGTTCGAAAGTGGTAATTTTGAAGAAAAAAGGTGGAAGAATATGAGGAAGTCAGGCAATTAAAGGATCATTTTCTTGATCCTTTCTATTGAATTTCTTTTGTGGATTATATTAACGTGATTTTTTATCTTATTCGCTATATTTGTTATTAAATTTGAGATCGAAGTAGGAAGAATTAATAATTATTTTGCAAATGTAGGAAAAAAGAACAGAAAAAGAAATTATCAAATATTTTTAGTACGATTCTTTCTTTCGTGAACGAATCAAATTTTTCTTAATAAAAGGATCTTTTAGATTTGCAAAATTCTCTCTCTCTTTGAGAATGGTAGAAATGATTGCCATTGAAAAGTGGTATTTCTTTGGAAAACAGAAAGATTCGAGGAAAATTTGAATTGAAAAGCTGCGAGCCATTCAAAACCACCTAGAGGGAACGTCGTATCGCAGTTTCATGATATGTGAATCGCTATTGAGAATGCGAAAGATCTCCGGAACGCGGGAAATTTTGCAAGGCCATTGCTGGATTTCATCTCGTGGAACGTAATCGAGATCTTAACTATCCAGTCAGGCCATTTTCTTTACCATTTTCTTTATATAATTTAAATAACCATCTAACCGTATCTCGTTTCGTTTTGTTAACGATAAAAAAGCCCGCAATTTTACGTTAAATTTCTAAAAATTTGCTTCCCATGAAATATTACAGCAAATACCTCCTTACTTTTCATAAATCATCGCAATAAGTAAATTTAACGAGAATAGTCCGCAGTCATTCTTCGTTCCTAAAGCAGCCATATTGGTTCACAAATAGAATATTATTTTCCCAATTTTTTCAATTTTTTTCTCGTTTGTCAAAGAAATAACAGACAAAAAAATAAAAAGACGATAAATAAATTCGTAGATAAATTCAAACAACTTCTCAAACACTTAACACATTACCCGCACTTATGTCCCCCTCCACCATTCCCATTCCCTTCCCAAGAAAATTATAATTCCCTCTCTAAGGATATCGAGAAAAAAGTGCTCGACCAGATAAATCTCAACTCTTCTCCTCCCCCCAACAGCCGGAAGCGAGTCTGGTAAACCGGAACCCGGCCGAGGAGACATCAGGTTAGATCCATCCCTTTGGCCATTTGACCGGAGGGATCGTGATTCTCGGCCGCCACCCGGTTTTATCGAGCGTGAAGCTTTCTCAAAGGAAAAGTGGTTACCACGCAGGCAAGGAAACGCGTGGGGGAGGGAAAGAAAGAAAAGGCGACGAGAAAAGGAGGGAGGAGATGGAGAGGAGAGGATTTGGACGAGCGAGAAGAGGTTAGGAACGGGTGAATACATTAGAAGGAAGATCCTATCGAGGAGTACAGGCCGTTACCTGTGTTCGTCTCGGACCAAATTGGAGGCTGGCTGCTCGTGGTCTCCTTGGAATACATTCTGATCCCGGGCGACCCTTCGCGAGGGCGACGTTCGCGGAGTGACAAATGGTCCGGCCACGGCCGTTATTTCGTGCTCCTCCTCCTCCTCCTCTCCGTCTCTCTTTCTCTTTTCTCTCTTCCATCCCTTCTCTTTTCTTTTGGTTCCTCTTTACCATCTCCTTCCCGCCTCTTTTTCCTCGGAGTCGCCGCCGGGAGGAACGATTCGGCTCCGACTGCAGAGCATCCGTGTCCTTGCATCCGGGCCCTTCCAGTTTCGCGACGTGGTCGTTGAACGGAATGGAGGAATGGATCGAGGCTGATCTCGATCCCTCGGATTTTTCTTTCTTGGATCGTTTCTTACATCCTTTGGATCGTTTGTATCGTGTTTTTTGGTCTGGTTTTCTTTTTCTATTGAACAGATTTCGCAAAAAGATTTCGAGGTAAGTGTGGAGGAATTATTATAGTTATTCCTTGACTCATTTTTGTAGTAATGATTTTGTAGTTGAGAAATAATTAATGATTGGAGAGGAGTTTGATCGGGAAACGTGTATTTGAATTTTGTTTTTCATCTGAAATTTTAAAATTACGAGTTCGTACGTAGTCTCTTTTTATGGGGAAAATTCGAGATTGATAAAAAGCGATCTTTATGATTTGTGCGAAGGATATTAATATTATCATTTAATGTTTCGTATTGTTATTATAGAACAATATAAAGATGAAATTTCGTTTTAATTATTATAATATAATAATCCGGATTATCTATGAAGTTAGCCATTAAACAACATAAAACACACAGTCGGTTATACTTTAATTCAATGAAAACAGAGTCGGTACAAAGAATCTTTTTAAAATTATGAATAGCCTTTGAACGAATGGAATAACGAACTCGACAAAATTAAAATGTCGAATGAAACTCACAGATAGAAATCCAAAGGAAGGAAATTTAATGAATAAAAAAAGGGAAAAGAAAATACCCTTTTTTTTTTAATAAATTCTAAAAAAAAAAGAGATCGTTAATCATTTTACCCTGTGATAAAAAGTTATTTCAAAATCACACTAGTCCACGTAACCACCAGTCTTCTAAATGAAAGAAAAAAACGAAAAGAAGAAAAGACTTAACTCCGCTCAATTTATTATCCAACCACTACCAGATAAATCTGCGTGTCGTTTCTCGCAGGGAAATTTTTTCGTCGCGGATTAACTCGAGTATCTCGGTAGTTAGAAGTAAAACAGGTCAAACCGGATGGAAGAGGTAGCTTATTTAGCATAAAGCAACGATGGTGTACAAAAATGGGAAAGAAAAGAAAAATTGTGCAATGTATCCACGGAATTCTTCCTGAAGATGGATCTGTTTGAGACTTTTTCATCTAATTTATTTGCGATTATTTAAAAAAAAAAGAAAAAATTAAAAAGAATGCCGATTATTTCAATTTATTTCAATTCTTACTTTAAATCTTTGGCGAATATTTCAAATTTAGAGTTTTGTTTTATCGCAAAATTTATCACACGAGTTTTAATCTAATCTCCAAAAAAAAAATGTATAAATCGCTCGTTTCTACACGCTCGACTATTCACAAACTTAACTCAAACCAGGCGTAAAATCTTTTTCAACTATATTTCACGTGATAAAATTCTAAAAAATAGATCTACTTTTCACCGCGTCCTCATTTCTCTTTATGATGGATGCTAGGGATCCCTAGATTCCTAGATTCTCTAGAATCACGACTCGGTCCGATGTTACGCCTTCCGTGTAATTAGCTCCGGTTTCCGTTGCTTGTACGAATGTTAATTGACTGAAACGCGCGTCCCTCGCGGCGCATTAAGATCCGTTGGTCGCACGTGTGCATCGACGCAGCCGTGCAATCCGCAATGGACCGCTTTGAGTTAGCGTTATTTAACGCCCCACGCTTCCGTAATTCGAGAGCAAGACCCTGATTCGAACCCAGAACACCGCAACGATCCTCCGCGTCTGTTACGTTACGTATGTACAGAGTTAGTGGGTAATCGGAGTCAACGAAACATCGCCGTGGCCCGGATACGAATCGAATGTTAATCAATGTGAAACTTGGCATTCGTTTGCTGGCGTTCCAACGAAAATACCAGCTTTAACTGGTCCATCTAATTATAATGCCTCGTGCGATTTTTTCGACGACAGTTTGTTGCAAAGGTATTTATATTCTTAATTGTACATTCAACTAATAAATCGTGCTAACCAATAACGTTTTATATGAACGTTTTATCGCGAATATGCGATAATATTAACGAAACATTACTTCGAGGGGAGAAAACACTTCCATTTTTTAAATGCAATTTTGTAGTAATACGAGATAGAAAGAAATATCGAAGCCTCTATATAGTTTAAAATACTTCAATGCTTCTTGTTGTTAAAAAAATATTTCCAATTGAATTCGCATACACGAAAAACGACAAAAATTTGAGGCTCGAAGAGATTTCTCATCGAAAAATAAATTACACGCATAACACCATCAACACTTTCTTTCACAAAAATTTTCAAAATCAAATTTTTCGAAATACAAACTTTCTTTCTATAAATATTTCCTTGCTCTGCTAAGCTTATTAATTACTCGATTACAACAATAGCCTTCGAATCTTCGGTCAACAAAACGTCGAAACATCCCAAACGCGCAATCTTCTCCTCCCGCTTCATCGGCGAATTCACGAAATCACGAGACTAACAAAAAGCGCTCGCTCGAATCGAGGAACGCTTGGACGCTTCACAATTTCCTGGAAGAGACGATTTTTACGAGAAGCACGATTGAATCGTGGCTCAAGCGGCGCACATGTGCATGCAAGAAGAAATCCGAGATAGGTATTCGAGGCTTCGCCCCTTTCGTGTTTCCCGCCGAGGATCGCCTCGAGTGACTTCTTCCGTTCTCACGGGACCCACCGATTGTCCACACCGTTAACGGCGGCTCTTTACTATCGCGTTAAAGATAAGCGCTTATTACCGCCCGCTGCGACCAGCTATTTACAGACAAATGTGGGCGGCGACGTGGCTTCTTTCAACAGCGATTAGCCGACTATGCGACGGTGTTTCTTTCTTCATCCCCTCGTGTTGCGCGCGAGGAATCGAGTCTCTCCTTTAGCGGTGAAGAGATGTCTTTGGGTGTGAATGGGATTTGGGATGTTCGACGGGTAGCAAATTGACGGTGGCGCAATTTGTTGGGGTGAGAATATGGATTGCACGTGGTTGAAAGTGTGTAATAGGGTGATAAAAGATTTGGAATTGGGATTCAGAATTTGAGTAGTTTCAAGTATTGCACGTTGGATGAAATTTAAAATAACTTTGAATTTTTATCACGTTAAATGTGATACGTCCTAATAGGATGAAGTTGGAATTCTTTTACCTTGTAGAGCAATTATCATGAGAAGTTTCGATAACAATGATCGTAAGAAATATTTTGCAATCATTTAAGATCTAAAGTTTTATATACATATTCAACTTTCCCTTTTGATATTCGCTGTATTCTGAAAATCGATTATGTTCTACTTCACTGCGATCTAGAATTAGAATTTAGAATATGAATATCGGAAACTAATTACTAACCTGAACTTCGAACATGGCGGATATGAATGCGAACGTCGGATATAAATTGAAAGACCAAGTCAATTTGTAACTACCGATTCTAAATCCCAGTCCTAATTTTACTTCCCACAGAAGTTTAAGCAGTCTCTCTCTCTCTCTCTTTCTCTCTCTCTTTCTCTCTCTCTCTAAATTTTGAAATTCCGATTCAACCTTCGAACTTCGAACGAATCCAATTTCCAAAAGTATTCAGACTAAAACCTTTCATTAACTTAAAAACATCATTCTTTCACTTTAACAATTTTACGTACTTTATATTTTCAGCTTACTTTAGAAGAATAAACCTAAAATCAAACAAAACCAATTAGATTCAATCGTGAAATCGACGAGACGGTCAACGATTCACTTTCCTTCCATCCTAACCTCAATCGCCTCGAACCAATCTCGCCGTCATATTCTCCTGGGATCTTACGCGTCTCGATTCTCCTTCCCTTTCCCATTGTATCGCTTTTACAACGCAGCAAGTGTCCAAATAGTAAATCGTGAGCAAAAGGGATCGTCGTCGGGGCGAGGAACAAGGAACACCGATTATTTATAGCGGCGTGGGCCTCGCCGTTTGTTCGATGGAAAATCTCGCGTCGAGGTTAGGTTGGTGAGACGAATGGCGGAAAGCTTGATCCGAGACGACGGGGACCTCTGGTGTGACGAGTCCGGGGTGAAAGCAGCTTCGAGTTTAAAGGCTGAGCTCCGGGATCTGAGTGTCACCCCGCGCGAAAATGTACAAGAGAGGATTACAGAGAGAGAAAGAGAGAGAGAGAGAGAGAAGATAGGAAGCGGACAGTGAACCCTTTCTTATCCTCGCGGAACGAGGCTTCAAAGGAATCTCTGCTATGTTTCGCGAAACGCACTTAACTTTCCACCCGCAACCAGACGCGACATTTCGCTTTTCTGCTGCTTTTCTCTCGCGTATTTTCGCCCTGGCCCCTACCCACCACCAGTCTTGATCCCCTCAACGGCGTCTTGGAATTTTAAAAACAAGGGATGGTACGTACAATGTGCTGTACGTAAGGCACGTTTGATATCGTTCGCTTACCGATCGTGAGGGGGGATTTCTTCTGTGACGCTTGGAGAATAATTTGATGGTTGTGAATATGGCGGTTGACTTACCTGCAACAGAAAAGAGATACGAGGGATTAGTTTGGGGACATTTTAATTCTCATTATATACGTATTATGGAATACATATGTATTTTGGAATATTTGAAAAAATTTACGAAATAGATATTTTTCCTTTTATAGATAATAGAAGATCGATGAATCTAATAATCGAACGTTTTACGTATAAAAATTCTTTCGTCCAATCCATTTCATATCTAATAAAAATACGAGAGATTTAATTTCGTGTAAATTTTCTCCACCACTAAAATTTCATTTAATTTATCATCGTCGAATCAACTACATATTTTGAAAGTTACTAACATCATTTCCGAAACTATATATATAACGTGGAAAAGGAAAATTTTCTGTATGGAAAATATCCCAAACATTCCTGGTAAAAATCTAGAAGGCAAAACTCCTTTTTCCCTTCCCGGAATGAATATCAATTCGAAAATGACGCGCAGCTCGATAAGAAGGTCGGTAAGCGAGTGTATTGTCTCCAAACATCCGGGCTGGAATTGCGCCGTTTTCCTCGTAATGTTGACAATTCCGACGATTGTTTCCTGATCGTCTGCGAGCCCTTCCTCCCTGCCCTCCTCCCCACGTTTTGTCATTTAATCCGTGGCCGATTTCGTTTCGCGTATCGATTCAGAGGTTTGCGCGCCCAGAGGTTTACGTACGTATTTCAAAACAAACATCGACCGTGTTTGACCGTACGAGAACCGACGATTTAATACGAGCACGAAACAACGCTCGTTGTGTATAGCTACGAGTATAGAGTACACACGGTGTGATGCGTAGCTTTATTAAAAAAAATAAATCATTCTGTGATTACCGACGATCGTCCTTCCACCCGTGTCGGCTTTAAAAAATTTAAATCCATTGCCGCTCCTCTCTCGGATACTCGCTAGAATTTGATGTGATGAAGAGATACATTGCTCGTTGCAAAGTTGGATTTATTATTTTTCGAGTTGAATTTATATTTCATTCTCGTGGCAATTTTGTTGTTTCTCTATTAATTTTAATTTTCTTTCAAACGGTTTTTTTTGAAAGTAGTAACGTTTTTTTTCTGTTTTTCGATTCTATGAAACGCGTTTTTTTTTTTGAATATTCGTAAATAAAAAGTTCGCGTTCAATCGGTGGATTTATTTAATAAAGTGGGAATATTCATAAATATGTGAATATTAAATGGTTTAAAAGCAAAGCGAGTCTTTATTCATTCTACCACTTTACTCTTGAATCTGTTTCTCTATACTCGAATCTATTTCGAGAGAAGAAAATTATTTACCGGAAATTTAAAATTGGCCGATCATAATTGGTAAGAGAGAGATTTTGACGAGAGAAGGCTCGAGGAGAGAATCTCGGACGTAGCCAATTTTTAAAATGGCAACCTTGAGAACCATTTCAACCAAGGGAACTGGTTATCCAGATTGAACTCTGACTCCCGATTATCGAGGTATGCAATCAGAAATTCTTGTACCGAAGATACGAAACCAGTTTTGACCCAATAATTGAACAGAACTATATAAGTTCTCCCTCTTCTGCCACTGATAATCGCCGCTCTCTCGTGCCAGACCTCCTATAGACTCCTATATGGAAGTTGTCTCGATCCTCCAAACTGTTATTACATCCTTGAAACCACTATAGAAATATCTAGGAGATATCCTCGTCAGATATTTCGTTTATGATGATATCCTTTTAAATTTTCCAACTTCAACTTTCGTAAATTAAATTTTTACGTCTTAATTCACGATTCCTCAACTTCCTCAATTTCTCTACTCTCGTTTCAACTTTTTTATACAAAATTTAAAATATTTTTATATCTAGGAGATTTCCTTCGATATTTCGTCATGATATCTTTTTAAATTTACTATTTGATCTCACGATTCCTCAACTTTTGTTAATTTCTCTACCGACTCTAGAATTATTCGAGTCACAGTTATTAAACGATTATTAAAAAAACACGAGGTAAGAATTTTCTTTTCAGAGATTAGAGAAACGATAAATTTGAAAAATGACAGAGTTGGTGAATAATAATTTTCCACGAGTACCAATTTAAAACGACAGTTCCCCTTACTTATGTAAATAATTTTCATCGACTGGGTATCACAGAGATCGCCGTTCGCTCGAACGAGCGTTATCTTACACCACGGTGTCTTTCTTAAACAATCGAACTCGAAAGCGAAATGGACAGGACAATGAGCGCGACAGGAGCGGAACAGGAGGGAGGGCGGAACACGTTCTCGACGACGATCGACCGTGTCCACGGAAACTGTCAGGCCGCGTTACGCCTGGGACAAGCACGGCCGCGGCCTAAAACACGGAAATAATCGGGCGTGTAAGCCTATTATCGGCGTGGACTTCGGTCGACAATAATTAGAGGGAAGGATGATGGCGGAGTTGCCGTCGAAGCGAGCAGCGGCCGACTGCGACAGGACTTAAAATCGTCGGCAAACAAACGTTCACAAGAGCTTGTACACAACAACGCGTTGACCAACAGAGTCGGAGTTTACGTGCCTCCACCTAATCCATCCTCTCCTCTATTTGCCTCCCTTCTATTTTCGATGCACCCTCGGGTACGCAGCACACCCACCGGGATACACCACGTGTTCCATCGCGCTCTCGTTACACTCGTTTCTTTGCCGAACCAGTGGCTTTGTTTGCCACTGGGTAATTAATATTTGCCGAGATGGAATTTACAATTGGCGTACGTCAACTCGATCAACCGAGACCAGTTTTTCAAGAGGAATTTTTCATGCGAGTTTTATTAGAGAGCGAAGACGAAGAAAAATGGCAAAATGAGAAAAGAAAAAGAAGAAAATCGTTTCAACGAATCGATGATAATTAATTGGATTTGGAATTTCGTGAGTGATATCGTAAGATGCTTAACGATATCGAACGATATTTCTTGAGAACGATTCATCGGTCCCGGACCGAAGAACTTGAACATCGTTTCGAAATCGATGCATCGAATTTGGGGATAAATTGTATCCGAGCAAATTCAAATTCAAAGAGCGATATCTATTTGCATAAAACGTGGACTCTCGATCCAATCGCTCGATCTCCATTCTAAAGTTTACCATAAAACTTGGAGCTTTTAATACACATCCGGCGGAACGAACGTCTACTTCGTTCAGATTATTGGATAAAGGGGATTTACGGGCGTTTACGCGGCGCAATGGGGCAGACAGGCCGAGCCGTTATCGATAAGCGACGACCAGCGTTCGATCCTATCGGAACACGGGTATCGCGTGCAGCTTCCACGCTTCCTTTGACGCGCGGACCTTGCCGCGGCGGCCACTTCCGTCCACGCTGTGGGACCATTTGTCCCCTGGATGACCTCGATTTCTCGAATGCTCGCCATCTGGGAAAAGAAAGTGTCGCCTCGATATTCCTCTCTCCTTTGAGAATTCGGCATCGTTGGCATCTTCGATTTTTAGGGATTAAAAGAACTTAGGAGAGATATTTTTTTACCATTTTCGCAGTTTATGGTCCTCGATGGTTGAAATATATATTATGGAGTTTAAGTTGGATAATATTAAAAATTGGGGACTTAAATTTCAAAGATGCAAGGATAAACTCGTTGTGAAAAATAAGAATATGTTGGAATGCTGTTATTATTTATCCATCACATTGATTTTTGATTAACATATATAGATTAACATATGTATTCTTTTCAGAAAAATTCATGCAATAGATAGTTAAATCCATTGGCGACCGAACTAAGAGAAATTTCTTATTCGAATGATTAGACGTAACGATTGTAAGACGGTGTACTCGAAAAGATAATCGACGATATTCCGGTCTGGTGAATGAAAATTTCAAAACGAACTCGTATAATTTAATCGGACAAGCATACGTTAATGCTCTATCGCGAACGTTGTCTACGTATATTTACGTACAAATATAATAAGCAGGATACGACAAAATTACATTTGCAGCTATCAAAGGTGATTTCAATTTAATCAACGTTACAGTTTCAACATCGTTCCTCGATCAAACATGTCGGTGTTCGCGTGGATGCGTTTTAATAAAACAATCCACCTCGAAATCCATATAATCTCTGAGGGAAAGAGAGAGAGAGAGAGAGAGATAATGGGCGAAAAATACACCGATATATATGCATTATTAACTTATAAACGCGTATATAGAAAAGATACGAAACGAAAGTTGCAGTATAAAATTATATCGAAACCGTTACAACACTTAAACTCCGCGAAGATTAACTTTTCCTATTTACAGAGGCGCGAAAACGACCGGACCGACTCCCGGTTCGATTTTCCAATATTTGCCTTCAAATTGTCGCCCATAAATATGCATGTCGAGACAGTTGGCGCGAGCAAAACCAATATTTAAGCGAAAACATCGTTCTCGCGTCTGATACTTCAGCTAACTACCACGCCATTGCAAAAATCCGTTTCGATGGGGAACGCGCCCTATGAATCAATCGACGTCGCTGGGAATCGACGTTAACGAAGATGATAATGCGATAATGCGTTTCGATGATGATGATAATGATAATATTTCGATTTGCCATTTCGTGTGAAAAAAGTTCTCGAGATGGAAAGGTACGATAATTACAAAAAATCGATCTTAATTAACTGTAAAGCGATAATAATGAACGTATTGTATTAAGAGGAAATATTTGCACAATATTCTGCCCGAGTGTTTCGTCATTAAATCGCCAAAATTCGATGGGTACGCGCCCTATCAACGAACAGAATCATCGATACAGGAATCGAAGTTGATTAAACGCGATAAAGGGATGGATAATAATAAAGTATATTTAGGAGATGTTTGCATATTATGAATGTGTCGAGTCAAAACAATGATTTGGTTACCAGTAGGATTCTTCGAGCATCTCGTCGTGTGTTAAAATAAGTACGAGGTTGAATAATCTTAAAATAGAATGGAACGAACGGATTCGTCTCACCGAGACTAGTTACTTTTATGCCAGACAATGTTCCAACATTATAATAAGAATATATTCGATAATGCTACGAATATTTCTCGTTTGTCCTTTTCTTCCTCTTAACGAACATCAATTAATTTCCAATGTATTACCAATATTTGTATAAAAATATCTTATTATTTATTCCAATTCTTCTATTTTTCAAAGTAGAAAACAATGGAATGGTACATCTTTCCACTCGTTCGATTTCGCATTGTATTTTTATAACATTCTTGACTCTTGTATTTTATCGAATATCAGGATATATGTAAATAGCAAAATGTAATTGGTACAACTAACGTGGTCGATCTGCTCAAAAATCCTTGATTCGACGATGGAGAACAATTTGTCATTTATCGAGATACTCACAACACACCGCAAACTTCTACAAATACTTACAATTAGCCAGCTCATGCGTTCTCTCATGATCCCCACTATTGTCAAACGAGCAATCGGTTCAAGTTATCACGTAATTGCCGGTCCACGAACTCGCGGGATCGAGAGCAGAACGGCAGAGACAGGGAGGGCCTCGTCGCTCTCGATCCTCTAATTACCAGCAATTACCGTCGCCTAATCAATTACGGTAACGCAATCTGCTTGCATAGCTAGCGTCCGATGGCCAGCCAACGGTAATTGCGCCACCCTTGGGCACGCGTTTTCGACCCCTTTTCCGAAATCCCTCCCCCGCATTGTCGAAGAAGCTCTCCAAATATCCTCCGTAGAATCTCATTAAACTAATTGACAAACACGCGAATTTTTAATTAATTAGCCATAGCTTACACCTTTCATCCTCCAAAAACTAATTAACGATCGCTTCCATGATACTTAAGTTTCGTAATCACGAACGTTATATCTTAGATTTAAAATTCTAATGACAATATATTACGTTCGATAAAGAATGTAAGAATATTTTCCGAAGAACAATTTCTTAAAATTCACGCGAATAATAATAAAGAATAGTTTCGATAATTTTAAGAGAATAATCCTTCCCTATAAATTCTCATCACCGCTCGCCAATCACCGCCGATCGCTAAAAATCGAAATATATAATAATTTCCATTTCCTTCGATGCCACTCCGGCCATCGCCCACCTAACCGACAATAAACAACAATTTATCGAAGACAAACTTGGTCTCGAAACGGGGCCTCGTCCCCCCTTTTCATTTCACCGAGCGTGTAGAGGAGGAGGATCGTCGGGGTTGAAGGCGAGTACATAAGTAATCGGCGTTTATGGGAGGATGGCACAGCAGGTCGCGTCGTACGTCGTACGACCGTCGATTTTACGAGCTGCTTCTCTCGCCGGATACGAGCACCGCCGACGAGTATTTTGTTTAAAACAGGGACGAGCTGCGGCTCGGATAAGCCCCGGCCGATGTTCCCAGCATCGATTCGATTCGATGGCCTGATCAAGGGTGCAGTTACCCGGGAAAAAGATGGGTGAACGGGAACCGGATTTGTATCGGTTTCTTGGTTGAATTTTTGATCATTCGAGGGGAATTTTTGGAGAAAAAAAGAAAGAGAAATTATTTGTGATATTTTATGTTGCTATCCTTTTGATAAATATTATTATTATAATTCGAATTGTTGATCGCGCAAGATACACGATAGATTCTTATTTAAGTTTTGATATTTCATTTCGCAGATGATTCGTAAATATATCATCAATCGATTAATTTTAATTAATAATGGTATAAAAATTTTTGAGAAGTTAAACGTTGTATTAACTATTTCAAACGAGAAACAGGATCAGTTGAAATTTCTCGATTCATAACTTTGATTCTATAAAATCAAGCATTCACAGAGGCATTTGAATTTTCGGTATACAAACGGAATCAGTAATTCCGTAAAATTATCGGGAATTTTAAAATCCGTAAATTTAGTACTTTCAGCGAAAGGTATCGATTAATATTATATTTTAACGTTTCGACTTTTAACGTTTTACCGTAAGAAAATTACTAATTCTATGTGAAAAATTGACCAGTCTCTTCTCGCAAAAATAACAGCAATCGAACAAAAATCAATTTTTTCAATCACTTCTTAAATAAGTAACTACCCCGCGAGCAACTTAACGAGCAAAGTAAAAAAGAAAAAAGAAGAAATAAAGGACTGGTTCCATAAAAATTTCAAAAAAATCTTAAATCACGGTAACTTCCGGCCAAGCATCATTCCGGCAACCCCCGCGATATAATAATTCTTCTCGCCCATCATCCCCTTAACTCACACCCGCTTCTCTAAAAAACGCAACGAGGCTATCCAGAGTGCAACTCGATCGAGGCTAGTGCTTCGTAAAGAGCCATAAAATCGAGAAGGAATCGGCATTATTTCATAAACGCCGATACGAGGTCTCGATCGGGCGGAAGTACAGCGTCAGGGATCGCAACATGGCGCCGAAAACTATACCGCTGTTATATAGACATAAATTCAGCCCAGGGTGGAGGAAGCCCAGGATTTCTTGGGCGGTAAAACATCCAGTCAACCCCATAAATCCCGTAACACACCGGTGGTACACACGCGAACAATCCTCGTCGAGGGACTCGTTATTATTTTAACGTGTGCAGCCACGATCACGTGGACATAGAGAGAGAGAAAGGGATATGGAATGGATCTTGGCCATTGCGCGAGCTCGATAACCCGCATATCAATCATTACCTTAGCTGTGTAATTGAACGGGAAAGGGAAGAGATCGTGGTGGAGGCAGAGAGAGAGAGAGAGAGAGAGAGGGAGGGTGTTCGAAAGAGGAAGACACGACAGAGGCGGAAAAGGAGGATCTAGAAAGTCACGGTAACGAGCTTTTTCTCTGGTCGCGTGGGAGCCATTCGAATGGGCGTTCCTATAAATATATACAGGGTGTATCGTTGATATCCTCGACCAGGTGCGCGTTAAGTGATTCAAAGTTAATAATCTAGAGAGTGGGAATAGTGGGGACGTGAGACGAAGGTGTGTGAAGGTATTTTGCTTTCGAACTTTGGAAAGGAAATGGTTTTTGCGCGAAGAGGTACTTTTATTTGAAATGTGTGAATGTCAGAACGAGATTTTTTTTATATTTTTTTTTGATCGATTAAATTATGAAATTTGTACGATATTTATTTAGTTTTTTCGATGATATTTTTTAATTCTTCTTCAAATATTTATATAAGGAGTGAATATTTCCCTTTTCCATTAATGTTTTTTTAAATAAATAAATTTTGATTACATAAAATGTATCTTTGTCAAATAATATTCGCTCTTTTTATTTTTGGAAAAAATTATATAGGAGGAATATACGGATTTTTCGAAAAAATTATAAGATAAGAAATTTCATTGATAAATTGTTTCATTAATTTGAATTAATTTTCCTTCAATTAAGGAAATAACGAATATTCTATCGAGATATTCATGATAGAAGATGCGATGCATGAAATATTCTGAGAAAACTTTTATGGAAGAAAAGGATTTCGAAGAATTCGCGTGAAAAATGTACGTCCATGCACATTCCATCAAGGATACCGATCGATTTTTCAAAAATTCCAATCCATTGTCATTAAGCAGAACAAAGATTTCACACATGAAAGATATCTGGAACTATACTTTTTTTTTTACTTTATAAATCTAATCGTAGAAAATTCGTTGTTTTATTTTAATATTTATCGATATTCTTTAAAAAAAAAAAAAAGAGCAACATAACTGTGATTTTCGATGTCTCGAAAAATCAACACGGTATATTTCGATGTTTTATCTAGTGGTTAGAATTTGTTGCCTCAAAGAGCTATGTAATCATGTTTCCATGCTACGAAAAACATAGAAACATAGTGTGTTTAAGCAATACGAAAAATCAGACATACTCCTATATGGTAAATATCTTTCATCTTTTTTTAAATGGTTGAAAAGCCAAACATGACCCAATCAATTCCTACAAATCAATATAAAACACGTAAAATAAAAAATGTTCAAGCGGAAGATTTATTTAAAAAATAAAAACTCACTTCCTTAACGATACTCTCGTAGTTGAAAATATTTCCTTACATATTTTTTCATTAATCGAACCTATATTCCATCACCTGTTTCAACGAACATCTCAACCATTCCAATCCCCAAAGCCCAATCTAACCTAACATTTCATACTTCTCTTTCTCCAATTAAAAAAGAAAAATTACGAAAATTAAAATAAAAATTCGTTCTAATAAATCTTCTGATAAAAAGAAAACTACAGATTACCATAACGAAACAAACAAAATCTCTCGTCCCTAGTTAATAATACTTTTTCCATCCTAACCTAACCATGGATCTAAAGGATGCATGAAACGATCTCCACATCGAGAAAGAAATCTTGCAACCAAAGTAACTCTACTTTCAGAGCACGTTGTATAACAGTACCACGAGAGCATCTATCATTCCCATTTTGATAGAGCACGATACTCGGACCAACTTATAAGTATTAAAGCAATTACCGTGCTATTGTGCTCGTCGCACCCCGTATCCCCTTGCGTCGATTCCGATCGATAGAGACCGGGCTATTAATTATCCGTGATTGGTTCCCCGCCAATCGATGCACGTCGAGGGCTAAGTGACTCCGACCTGGCACCGAGGAAACGCCATTGTTACGTGGCACTCGTGGCCTCGTGGAAAAAAATTCACGAAACGGGACGTCTGGAAACTGGCGCGCGGAACACAAGAACCTCTTTAACCTCAAGTCGTGATCCAGTTCGATTTGATTGTCGTTCCTGTTTGCTTCGGTTCCGTGATAAAAAAATCTCGCAACGATCTAACGATCTAACATCCACCACTTGTCGGCCAGGCTTGTCCCTCGAATTATCGCTGTTCACTTTTGTCAAGATCACGAAGACTGATCTTTTTCAGTCTTAGATTCGATTTACATCGATAGAAGAAAATGTTGTACTTGCAGGAGCTATGAAAAAGTGGAATATTTGTTAACAATAATCGAGTTGATCTTGGCGTATTATTATTAAAATTTGATATTTCGAAAATAAAATAGAGAACCGTGAAGAATATTAAATTACTCGAAAGAAGTATTACGTTGCAAATACTTTTTAAATAATACTGCGTATAATATTGCTACGTAATAATTATTGATTAATTATTAATTGTATTACAATTTTCTTTATTTTACATCGAACGCATTAATGTAATGAAATTATGAAATTATCTTCTTTATACGTAATAAGAATTGAATTAAAAATATCAATCTATAAATAATAATGTATTAATACTTACTCGTCAGTGTGACTTATACAGAAGAATATATACACACAATTTCACAGAATTTTATAAAAATGGATATCTTGGAACTTGCACGTTCCATGCAGTTAACAAAGCCCACTTATAGAGTAAAATTCATCATCCATCGAAAGACAATTTTCGATCCCAATTCGTCGAGAGTGCAAATAAGAAAGAAAAAAAAGGGAAAGGGAAAGAGAGGTCTATTGGATTTCAGCGTTTAGCAGCGCGGGTTCGAGAGAGGGATAAAATCGATTACGAGCACTCGAGCATAACGATCCTCGTAGAAATCGCGAAGCTCTTTAAGAAATAATTGTACTCTCAAAGTTGTTCCGAATATTGCAGGGAAAAAGAGGGTCAGTGCTGTGTGTGTCCTTCTCTCTTTCTCCCCCTCTCTCTCTGTCTCTCTCATCGGAAGAAAAGAATGTCGTGAGACATGATTCCTCTTAAGTGCGCAACAAGGGTTGCACAGCAAAGTGATTTTGAATGCCGCGACGAATCGTGTTCTTCGTTATTCCATCGTATAGCGACGTGACACGGCTGTTCGTCGTTACGGCAGAAACCGAGGCGACTGCATTCCTCGATATTCTAATGAAAACCAACGTGATTGTAGCTCGCCGTTTCTTTCGAGGAGAGGTCACGTGACTGCCGCTCAATGCTTCCCGCGACGAAAGAATTCATCGTGACAAGAGATCGGTAATAAATCTCGAGGAGGAGACGCGATTCATTCAATAGAAATAAATTTCGAACCTCTCTCTCTCTTTCTCTTTTTTCCTTTTCGCGAATAAACGATACGCGAAACGAGTTTTTAAGTGGATAATGGTTACGGTGTTGCTTAATCCACTTTGGTGGATATTTTCGAGTTTTACAAGGGTATGTAAATTTTGTTTCAACAACAGGAAAGTTTCGATGATTTTGTCAAATTTCTTTAAGAAGTTTCTAATACAGTTGATGCCGAACATTCGTAGAGAAATCCCTTTTTATCCTTGCAATTCTTGCTAATTCCTGTAGAATAACTAAATTTCCCTTCCTCGAGGGAAACAAATTGGTCAAATTATAAAGAGAAAAATATAAATTTACAATTTCAATTTAACAATCTTGAATTAAGCTTCCAAATAATCGATTGCTCAAATGCTGCGAGAAAAAAAAAACGTGAAACATTTATTAAACGTACATTTCCACAAAAATTCTCAAAACCGTATGCACAAAAATCGTATTACAAGAGTTCTTTTTCTCTACTTCAATCTGTGCGTAACCTCGTCCATTCCCAGCAAAAAAATTCTCTTTGAACTTCAACTGTAAAGCACCACGGACAGAGGAAGAGAGTAGCTCGTTCCGTGGCACAATTATCAAAAACCCTCGATACAGGGAATTTCGGGGGCAGCCCAATTTCAAGCGGAGCCCGATCAAAATTTAACGGGGCATTGACGGCCGGCGAACCGTTCACCTCCCTCCCAATCTTTCCAATCTTTCGTAATGAAGAGGCTCGACGATGATAAAAAGGGAGGAGGTATAAAGAGAAAAAGGAGAGAGAAAAGAAAGGAGAGGGAAAATTGAAATATAAAAATAGGGAAGAAAGGAATGATCACGAACGACGACGTGGGGGAGGGGGAATGGGAGTGGGTCAGGGTAGGCCGGAACCAGAGACGAGGAGAGGCACTTTTTTTTTTTTTTTAACGTTACGACGGGGACGTAACGATGTTATAGCAAGTAATATCGTTACAGGGCAAAATCGTTATCCGTCCGAGTATAATTGGTAAGGCGAAACGCTTTGCGCTGATTATCCGGCCTCCGACCCGGTCTGTACAATTTATTTTTAATTATTTCCTGCCAACTGCAGAGAAAGAGGCAACGCAGGGGGAGAGAGGAAGGGAGAGAGAGAGAGAGAGAGGACTGTGGATCGTCGACCTGTCGCCTGACTAACAGACTCGTCCGATGCACGCTCATTTTGTCGCTCAAATACCGTGCACAATGAACGCGGCGTGTAATCGCCATTGTTGCGCCCCGGCTCAACGACGGACACACGATCGAGAGGGATCCCGTCCGCGCCTCCACCGATCGGCAACGAAGGTTAATCGATGCTGTTGTTACATTGCACCGATTATTCGACCACCAGAAAGACTCGATTTGCGGTTTTCCGACGCGATTAAATCGCCTCGATGTAGAGGCTTTCTCGAAAATTCGAATTTTTAATCAAAAGGGATGGCATTAAAATGTTTTTAAAAGGATATTTTTCTAATCGATGGAATTTGGCGAAGAGAGGAGATTCGTTAAGAGAACTACTTTCGATTAAAAATCGAAATTTACTTTTTCGAAAAATTTTCGATCGTTCGAGGGAATGTGTCGCGCGAGTGGAAGAGGAGAGAGGAGAGAGTATTCACTAATATTCGAAGGAGGAACGATACGCGAATAAAACCGGAACCATAAAAAAAATGAATCATAGAACTTGGGATTGGAAATATATTATATATTTTGCTTTCAATTTCTGCCGAAATTTCAAACCGGTGAAAATTTTGCTGGAGTACGTTGCGTGGCGAGATGATGGAAAGAAGAAGAAGAAGAAGGGAAGAGTGACTCTTTTCGACCGTTTCTCGCTTTCTACATTTATAAAGCTCATCGTATCCTGTTGACCCGCTTATCACTGTCCGCCCTAACGAACTGCCTTTCAGCTTCAACTCTTTTGCTACCTTTACGTCTTTACATCCTTTCCTACTTCATCCGTTCGCATTCATATTTAGAACTTTTTTAAAGCCCTGACCCACATACGGGGAAACCCCCCTCCTTCTCCTCTTGTCCACCTCGTTTCCAACCCGAGCTCGCGTTAACAACATTGTCTTTTTCGAGAACAAGGAGAAATATTCATGCATCCTCCAATGTTGTTAGTCGTATATACGTACATCTATCTTTTCACATTTTCTGTAAAAATCGTGATTATTAGTGATTTGGGGACTGGTTTCGTGTCTGTGCAAAGTTACATGGAATGATTCAAAGAAAAGATCATTCGTAATCTCTAGAAGATTCTAATTTTTTAAAGTTATAAGTAGTTTCTTTTATTCAAATATCTATTCTTTCAGTGTTATCCAAAAGTTACGAATCCTTTTTCTCTTTCTTTCATCGTATTCTAAATATATGCAGGCTTAGCTCCGATCTTGAGACGTTTCTCTTTCGCTCTCTCAATCGTTTGCCACAACGTTTTTACGGTAAACGTCAAATGGTAGCTCGTTCCAATATTTAAGGACATTTTACACTCGTGGAGAAAGTAGTACAATATTGTTTGCATTCTTACTTATCTCTCGTTTGCCGATGGAATTAGTCGGGTAACGCTTGTTACCTAGCTTGTCTTTTGCTTTTTTTTAACATAATTTTTAACGTAGACTCGAGTGCGTTTTCTAGAAACTTTTCACCGTTTCCGAAGAACTCCACTAGACTCTCCGACAAATCTTCGAGAGGCGGATACAAATTCTGTGGAAATAAAATTTTTGTGTTATGAAAATTTAATTTCGATTCGAAAGAAATGACAAGTTTTCAAAGAAACGAGCAATTTTCCAGCAAAAAATTTGCAATTCGATTAAAGAATCGTCCATCAGGAAAAATAAGCTTAGGTTGGCTCAAGCTTTTGCATTGGCGCGAAACGCAATTTGCAATGGAGGCCGGATCGGGAACCGCAGGAACGCGAACACGAGACGGAGGAACGAGAGCGACGAGCGGCTTGTACCCGGTGAAATGGACCATTGTTCTGCCCGATGGTTCGACGACCACCTCCTCTGCCAAATAAAACGATCGAGACACGGAGATCTACGGGCCTGGGCATCGGGTCGAGCATGTAGGCCGTTGGTCTGACCTATTCGAATCAGGGAACGGAATCTTTTTGCCAATGGAGAAAAACACGATGATGCCTTCGAATAATTATGACTTCTTTTTATTCATCGATGATTCACATGCTAATTCCAATCTTCTTTTCAATATAACGGAAGAGTTAAGCACGCTGAGGGAGAATATTTTTCTAAATTTAAATTTCTAAACTTGAAAAGTTTGGGTTGTATGGTGGGATGAAAGAAAAATTGGTTTGAAAGTTTTCGCAACTTTTTGCTGTGATTTCATAACGATATTTCGAACATCGAGAATCGTTACTATGATTATGTAAGCATATTGTATCAAAATGTTCAGTTCTAGTATACTAAAAATTAGGATTGTTCGAACATAGAATTTAACACATAAGAAATTTTATAACTTTTCAAATCGTTAAATTTCTAGTAGAAAATTAAAATTGTTCGTTCTTCTTTTAATTTGTCTTAAAATATGGAAGATTAAACATCGATGTCTCTATCGTTCTCACATCTCTCACATTTCGTCGCAAAGGAATTGCGCGAAAAATTGATAGCTCTCAAAATCGAGGATTTTAAATTCAAGCTGGCAATCGGTGTAATCAGCAAACACCGTACGTTCTCCCTTTATCGCGGAGGACTCGGAAAATCGGCTCACGTCGAATCGTCCTCTCGAATTGAAAAGGAAACTGTTCCCCGATAAAATCTTTTTGTCGCGTGGACAAAAATATGAGCGGCCAGTATCTTTCCACGTTTGACTCTACAATGGAAAAATGGAATCATTTTATCGAAGCTCCCCCTCCCCCCTCCCTCTGACCCCGGGGAATATAATAAAAATTTACGATAGACCACACGTTCCTTACTCCGCCTCTCATCCCATTAGCTCTTGGTATGAAATAAATTTCTACGAGCAATTTGCTTTTCCATTATTACGGTTCATCGACCGACTGAAGAGTTACTGAAACAAATGTCGTATTTCTCGAAGAATTATTTTTGAAAATATTGGATTTCGAGATCGTCGAGAAACGCAAGAGATTGGATCAGATATTGAAACTTGATCAACTTGGCAATCAACGAACAATAACAATAATTCGGTTATTATTTATTTTATTCCATATCAATAATTGCATAATCGTGAAAAGGAACAAATTTTTTTTTATTAAATATACATATATACATATGTAAATTTGATAAACATATGTATGTGGATTTTTGATAAATGAATTGGTATAAATTTTACAACTATAAAGAGAGAATATAAATTTGTAATATATATGGGGATCGTTGAATAATTTTTAAGTAAATTTAATTACTTCTAATGAAAACACGAGATAACGTTGATAAATCAATATATAAATTTTAAAACGCGAAAAAAAAAGGATAAATTTTTGAAATGCATACAGAGTTTGGCAAATATTTGAATTCTTTCCGAGTAAATTTTTCATTTTTAAACAGCTCGCGAATGTATATAATCCCATGTATGTATAAGCAGCGTTGCCAGTGATAGGGTTAAACACGGTGATCGATCGATCCTTGTCGGTGTGGTGCAATCAAATGTGCAATGAATGACATGATTTCTCGATTTTTCGTGTCAACCGATAAACTCGTTCGGATAATCTCTCATTCCGATAGATACACACGATTGAAAAGTATAAAATGTATCTGGTATAAACTGTAAAAATAAAATATAAAGCGTAAGTCCATCAAAAATGAAATAAACGAATCGTTCACCACTCTTTCTGCATTTTCAAAATTTTTGTAATTCTTTTTTCTCCACCTTTCGCGATAACTCCATTTCCAAATGCTTTCTATAAAATGAAATTTAAATAAACGTACAAAACATTCACAATAAAATACTCGTTATCATATTTAGGTGATGAAATAAATTGTTATTCAAATTTTGTTTATTTCCTTGTAACCAGATTGCGACTAAATGTAAATATGCAAATATGTATACATAAAATGAGCATAAAACATTAAAATATCGGGAAATAAAATATTTTGTTTACAATATTTAAGAGATACGATGATAAACCTTTCATTAAATTTCATTTCTTCGGATATACCGATCAACTTCATTCACGAACTTGATAAAAGACTTAAAGGCGGTATAATACGTCTAATAAACAACAAGATATTTGCTCGTAGATCGATTTTCCTCGCTATCGAATTACGGAATGACAGCCTGTCGTCGACAGGACATTGTTCCAGCTCGTCCGTGACAATAGTTCTCCTAATAAGCGACGAAAGGGTTAATTAAACGAAACTCCGCCAACAAGTATTCGTTACTTTGTTAGTGGTAATTACTCTTTGTCGTGGAACGCGACAAGAGAGTTTTACACTTCAATTACAGCCATTAGTATAGTCTTCGATCACCGACCGTTCAATTATAACGAACCAGCCCTTTGACGATTGTGATTCTTGCAAAGAATTCTTAAAAGGATCGTACGTTTCTCTCTCATTTTTCTCTCTTCCTCCATTCTTTCAGAATTAACAAACTATCTTTCGAACAATCGATAACGTCGTTTCAAAGCGGATGGGTATCGTTACGGAATGAAAATAGCTTCGGCTCGAGGAGCCAAAAGAAATTCTATTAACTCGATAATCACTTCGTCGAACAAACACGAAACTTTAATCAAAATTGTAAAATCTATTTAATAGTTTCGAATGAGTTTGCCAATAACAATTCTTTCGTAATTGGTTTATACGATTAAGAAGTTTCGATTCAAGTCCCTTCATGAATTGAAAGTCAATAGAGTTTAAATTAATTTGATAATGATTTTTCGTTTATTAAATCCCCCTTTTCTTTTATTTCATCTTTCTCCTCAAATTTGCCAATAAAAAATTCGCCAAATACTCGATCCAATTTTTCGTCCTCTATCATCCTTTCTTATTTTATCATTATTATTTTTTCCTTCTTCGAGTTAAAATGGTCGAAAAGTTGTCGAAGCATTCGTTGAATTAACCTAGGCACAAACGCGTGAATGAGATAGCGAAAGAATAAATCCTCTTGCATCACGAGGGTGGCGCAACGATCGCGGTATCCGGCGCACTCGTTAATTATGAAGAAGCTAATTATTCTTCCCGTACTCGTAATGAGCTTTGCACTCCAATTGTATCTCGCATCGTCGCGTTCCATGTTGATCGCGGCTCGTTCGACTATAACGAATCCTCCCCTTTGATGACGCTGTTATCACGCCAAGACTTTCGACCTTCGTGATAATTGCTTGTGTCAAATAAAGATACGAAAATGCTTTAATGATTCACGATTCACTTTGAAGCATGCTCGACATGCTCCGATCGTTGAAGGGCGGAAAGAAAAGAACATCGAAATTTATTGTACAATTTCAATATAATTTTCACTGCCTTTTAATTACGATTGTTCACTAAAATTATCGAACGAAATAAATTATTAATCGATTTCCTTTAAAGTCCCGTAAAATTAATAAAACTATCGTAGAGAGAAAAGTTATCTCGACCCTCGATAACAATTTAAAGTTTCTGTCGGCATAAACGGCATAAACGGGGAAAGGAAGACACGAAAAAAAAAAGAAGAAGAAAGAAAACTCGGAATAATTGTACTCGCGTCGTAAAACCGGGTCCCGTGCAGCGAAACGCGCCAATAAACTCGGCCGCCATAATGTTACCTCCCCCTTAAAACTTGAGAGGAACGCGAACGATCACGAAAACACCACCGTGGTGGAATATCCCCACATTTTACACGGACAACACCGCGATTTCGTATTCCTCAAACCTCCACAACACCGTGTAACAACACCGTGCAATTACGCTTTGGAAACAGAAGTTAAACCTCGGTGGAGAGCAAAAGGGGGAAGAGAGGAGGGGAACGAGAAAAGAAAAAAAGAGAGAAAAGGAAAAAATTCGTGTAGAGAAATGGGGATCCGATGCGGACGGGAAGAGAGAGCGGCCGAAGAGGCGGCCCGATCGTGCAAGTTATTCCCTGATTTTAAATTCACCGCCACGCTCACCGTTTACATCCGTAACACGTGCATTCGTGCCGATGGGTATTCGTGCCTCACTCCGCGAGTGCAGCGCCGCATAAATGGCGACGTACGCGCGTGCATCTTACCGGTTCCGAGAAGGAAATCTTTAAAGGATCGTTGACAGGCCTTGTCTCGGCCGGGAAAAGCGAATTGGAATCATGGGAAAGTTGAGAAAACTGGAAGATGACGCTGGAAAGTCAATTCGGTATCTTCCTGATCTACGATTCAATTGGATTATTTTCTTGAGAATTAACTCGTGAACGTATATTTATCTGATTGTGATTTATTTTAAAGAATTGATATTTTGAATGTATGAGTATGTTTTAATTTTAGAAATTACAGAAATGGATTTCCAGAAATTTTGAAATTAATTATTCGGGAATGTTGTATAAATTTCGTGATTTTTTTTTTCTTTTCCGAACCATATACGATATATAAAAATACGGGATAAGCAGGATAAAATAAGTATTGTGCATCGTGTACCTCCTCATCGTTCGAAATTTCTAACGCACCTACGATGAAATATGCAGTGAAAAAAAAAAAAAGAAAGAAAAAAAAATTGGAATCGGGATTCGAAGCGATGTGGTGAAATAATCCGAGTTTGAAACGCGTGGTGGAAAGAATTTGAAATAGGATTTCAGTGGATGCAAGGGATTTAATGAAACGAGGGGGAGGGGGAGATGATACTTTAAATGATTAATTAAAGGGATCGCATTTTTTAATAGAGAAATTTTTTCGCGCAGATCGCACGAATAAAAAACCTATCGGTTGAAAAGTTTGTTACTTGATTTATTGAAGATTATATCGCGAGGGATTTCCTTTGAAGGCTCGAACTGAAAGCGACTGAGTGTTTTCGATAGTGTTTCTATATTGACAGTGTCGGCAGTTCGAACCGGATCGTTTCATTTTTATGTGACGAGGGATTTTCAACGTTAGCCAAGAGTCAATTGTTACATTGGATGATATATACAGATGCTGTATGGAACAGAAAAAAAAAGAAAAAAAAGAAATAAAGCGGGAATACGATGAAGCTTTATTTCCGAATGGATCGATGAGAAACGTTCGTTACATAGGAACCATGTATTTGAAATTAGAATTTGATGGAATCGAAAAAATGTATTAATGTTCGATGAAATAAATAAATTTCGCGACGAATTGTTTTCGAATATTCTACTTGACGTTTTTTCAATCTGTTTTAATGTTTTGACGAACGAATCGATCACAATCTGATATTGATAAATTATTAAGAAATTATTTAACGATATAATTACTAACAATTACCAGTTAAAGTAATATAAAGCGAATCATTGAGGTATTCACTTATAGCAATAACATTAAATTTCGAAAATAAATTCCAATTGCATCAAAGCAATTTACCTCTAACCGAATGAAACTCGTACTTTTTCCAAGTAAAAATACTTCCATCTCGTATTTGAATCGAGATTATTACGAACGATCGATACTTAAAAATGGTGAGGAGGGGAAAAAGTAAATGTGAAATCCAGGATCCCGGCATTAATATTTCTTTACGCGAGGCGCCTACCTCGCTTCCTTCCCTCGCTGTCTCCTGTGGAAAAACACTTTCCTCCTCGTCGCTCCGTCAGCGAATCCTGTTTTTTTTTTCTCTTCTCCTCCTCCTTCTTTTTTTTTTTTTTTTTTTTCTTTCCTTTCACGATCGCCCAGAGAGTTATTTCGTCTCTGCGAGCTCTTCGAGGCGTATCGGTAAACGCGCGGAATTCTCACGAATCAGCAGCATTAAGGCAGTTCAGGGGAAAACGGAAAGGAAAGCCAAGAAAAAAATTGAACGGTATTGACGATCGAGTTTCTGCACGGTAGGTTGAAGCGCTAAACGAAGCCTGTTTGCAGGAGACGTTGGAAAATAGTCGAACAAGTGGAGAAATTTGTACCAGATGGTAGACCTTAAAAAAAAAAAAGAATGAGGGAGGGGAGGAGGCGGATAATAATAACCGAAGTCGTTGCGGAATATACATTTTCCTTCCCATTTCTCTCTTTAAAGTCGGATTTAAATTCCCCGGACGATGAATTTTAAATTCGTTTAATTTAACGTGCTTACTGGTGTATCAAATAATGGATATAAATGATGTATAGAAAATGTGTATATATATACGTAAAATGGAGTAATAAATGAGATTTTTAAATTAACCGATCTAATTGAAATCTACGATTGAAAAAGTGGCATGTTTTCCAACGTTCCAATTTTATAAGTATTAAAATACTTATTAAAATACTTTTATAAGTATTAAAATATACACCAAAGGTTTCAGATTTTTATTAAATATTGAAAACGCGTTTCTTTATTAGGATCTCCTTTCCATTAAAAATCTATTCGTCGATTAATTTCCCCAAAATAAGCACAAAGAATCTTCGTGGAAATAGACATTTTTTCCACTCATCGTCAAGAGAGGACCTAGAAATTCGAATATCGATCATTTTTCAATTTTCATCAATAGCATCGATGAATGTAATAGCCGTCGGTCGGTCGATCTCTCGCTGCCAACCCCAATTCTTTCCCTTCCCTGCGTGTGTATGCATATCCGACGTACGAATCGCCGCGGGAACAATGCTCGCCGATTCGGCCGATTACTTGGGCCGAGCCGAGGAGAGGAGAGAAAGAAATCGTGGAGGAATCGACAGGGGTTGAAAGGTATGCCGATACGTTGAGGGGCGGCTCTCCTTTGTCCCCGAGGCTCGATCCTCGGCAGAGGCCAGAGGCGTTCGATGGAGAGAGCGATGAAAGTCGCCTTTGCGAGATCGAGGGCCCCGTTTCACTTGGGATTGCTATTTATGGGGATTCGAGGGTGATTTCTCTCGTTTGCCGGCCCATTCGCCCGAATGACTATTATGATTTGCGGATCAGGTCGCGTTTAATCACGTACGTGGTCCTTGGAATCGTGTATCACGGAAGCTACGATTATTAAAGTCGTATATCCATTTCAAAAAGCTACGTTATTTAATTTATATTATATTTTTATTACTATTATACGTACTATTAGTATCATTATGATATGAAGAATTTTATGAAAAACATTTTGCACAAAATATTTTCCATTAATTATCCGTGACTTAAAAAAAGACTGCAAGATAAAATAAAAGCAAAGTATAAATCATTTCTCCGTGGAGACGTGGCTTCACGGTACGAACTCGCGTTTAAATGGAAACCTCCCATTCTTAGCGCATACTAAAGAATTTCACACGACCGTAACGGGACCGTTAATACGGCGATACGCAATTACGATTTCCAAACACCGGGTCGTAAATGTAAATTCACCGAAAGAAGACGCGTGAATAATAAAAAAACCGAGGTCGGGCAATTATCATATAATGGGCCGCGTTCTCGAGGAACAAGCCTGGGACAAATTTGATCGTCTCGAGAAACGATTTATAAAAATTCATCCATTTATAAAAGCAGTATCGTTCACGCTATATATTTATACATTTCGTCATCGACGCGTGATTCTTCAAAATTGTCTCGTTTCCGCGCTGCTGTTATCCCAGTTGAATATTTTCGGAGGAAATAAGAAATCGAACGTCGTTTCGTGGATAACGAGTTTAATTCGATTAGCAGCGCGATTAATTGCGAAACTTTTTTATCGGCCGAGCGAATCTTTAATTTGAATCGGCAATTAAGGGAACCCACGTCGTTGGGAATATTTTATGCTGGGTGATGTATAATCGTTCGATGTGTTTCCTCTTGTAAGGCAAAAACGTCGTATCGTTTTGCCGTATAAATTGCTACTGTATTCGACGCCACTTTTTGTTACCACGGTTATTAGTTTGTTGGGCAGATGAAGCAGGTTAGGTTAGGTTATATCTCCACGTATTCTCTCTTTGTGCATATCTGTTATTTGCGAGAAATTAACGAATATGCATATTCATCTTAGAAATAAAACTTCTTCTCAAATTCTCATCTATCAATCTATAATTCTATCAATTATAAAAGTTATTTCCATACTTACATATATTCGCCCAACCATTTTAAAATCCTACTCACAGTTATTGATAACTCGATAAATAAATCCTCGTAATTTCGTTCCACGACGATAACGATGAAAAATGAAAAAAAAAGTAAAATCGTTTCAAAAATTAAGCATTTCGAATCGGTATGCGTCCCTTCATGATGAACGAGGGCTCATCTTTCATCGGCGTATATCGAAATTACGAGATACGAGTGCCCGAGCATCGTTGTTACGACTTGTTCGGTAATCGATCCGGGCGAGTTTTCAACGCGGCTACCCGTGTACAACGCTCGTAAGTCAATCCAATGAGCGGCCGTGGGTTCACCGTGAATAATTGAAACACGGGGAACCCGAAGCGGGAGCGGCAGAGACGAGGAGGCCCCAGTGACATCTGGAGAAATGGGATTCAGTGAAAGTGAATTACACGACGGCCGTTGTTTAACAAATAAGCGGAGTTCTTTGCTCGAGGGTACGGTTAATCCACTATCCATCATTTCTCGAGCACTTTGAATGATTGTTATAATTTTTAGAAATATGAAATATTGTGTTTTCGGATTATATTCCGAGCATGAATTTCTAATATATTCACTCGATCAACAGTAAGTTATTAATAATATTACTTGCGAATCTCGGTAATCTGGAAGTAGATTAAAAAAAATTCATTCTCAATTCATTCTAAAAATCAAGATTGTAATAACAATCGACATCACGATGAAATAATTAATATCCATGGATAATATAAATCGTACAATATTCGCTTAAGCATTATTAACCATTAAACATTATCGGATATAGGATATCGAATAACATATATCGTTCGATTCCTACAATGAATTCACTTCATTGCCACTTTCACAAATCATCCTCCTCGAGGAATCTCGATAATCCACACTCCCCTCCCTCCCTTTGCCCCTTAAAATAGCAAAAATCCAGATCCTCTCATCGTTCATCCATCGATCTTTCACCTAGCGTCCATCATTTATTTCCTCCACGATCCGCTGTCCATCCTTCGACAATCGCATTCCAAACAAACCCTCTCTCGCCAATTTCGATTAACCTTGCAGGCCGTCCACGAAAATGGGAGATCCTCCAGAAGAAGAAACAGCCCTTCCCCTATCCCAACGTTCATCCTCTATCACGTAACGAAGAAAGAAGGAAGCAGGACAAGGAAAGAGAGAAAGAGGAAAGAAGGTGGGAGAAAAACGTACGGTTCCTTCGGTCGAATTTTCCTCCGTGTCTTTCCTGTTCGATGGCCGTGAACAGGAGGATCGAGGAATCCCTCCCCCATCACGAGCCATCATCATTAGCCCCGGGTAATCGCGATCGTTCTTACGGACGCACAAATTGCCTTTCAAATTGTTCCCTCCCGGGGAAAACAGGCCCGGTGCCAGGGGTGGCCTCCTTTTTAACACGAGAGGAAGCGATACCGGGAGACGGGAGAGCGACAAGGAAGGGGAGAGAAGGATTTCGATTCCACGTTCCGGCACCGTGGAAACACGGTAATGGCCGTGTCGTAGGGCTCGATCGTTTCTCTCGATTTCCTTTCTGACTGACGTTTGAGCTTCTTCTCTGGAAGATCTTTTGAAACGTGCTGGTTCCCGCGACGATACGCGACGCTGTCGGGGAAAATACGTGGTTTGGAAAAGATCGAGGAAGCTTGGGGAGGATGGGGTGTTGTTTCGTGATGTCGATTTCGGTATTTTGTTGCAAAGTTTCGTAGTCCTTTGGATGTTTATATTTGACGATTGTTATAATAGAATAGTTGAGATAAAGAAGAAGACGCGAGTGTATATATATATAGGGATTGTGAATGTAGGTTATTCGAAAAATATTGAAACTGAAGAATAATAACGGAGAATGGAGACTGGAATAACAATAGAATGATAAAAAAGGATAGAAAAATAGAAAGGAAAAATTTATTAGAGCGTTGAATAATATTTAACGCGTTATAATTTATATCCGGCACTTGCGAATTCCAAAAATTCGCGAATTTATGAATTCATAAACTGTGAATCAATCATCAATCATTTAAAGTTTCACCGTTGTATCGATGGAAATACCCTTTTTTCGGAGGGTTATATCCCTACTTTGTTACCTCGTTTTCAGAGTTTGAAGAGCACCGGCGCGTTTGTTCCGTCAATTATATCCCTGATCACGAATTCCTGTTTTTTTCGAGATGGAGTTTCCAGGGAAATACCGAGAGGATCGAGGGTTGATGAGGAGTCCGGTGATTCCAGATCCGAGTTATGCAATTTTTATATAGAATGGGTAGAGGGCGATTGGAAATTGCTCGTTGGTTACGTGGCCGCAGCAACCCTTGCTCTCGATGCTCCGGGCTTGGCCAGCCGCGATCTATGCAGTTTTTATGGGATCGATGTTCGACTAAGAGCGATTGGAAATTGGACAATGTTCTATACGTCAATGTTTGTTAACTGGATGTACACTGTCGGATATCACAGAGAATATCAATCTGAGCAACAATATACGCAAATTCATCATTTCCCTGCCTACGATATTTCCTCACGATTGTCGTGCAAAATTATTATAACAACAATTACTACAAATGTTGCTTCTACTTTGAATTCCGATAACAGATATCTAGAAATTCAAAAAAAAGATTATATGTTATATGTTTGGAACTGTACTGTATAATATTGTCCACAAAGTTTAAAATATATCGTAATAATTCGTGGAATAATTCATAGAATCCAAGCGAATCTAAAAAGATGACAATTTAATTAATAAAATCTAATATATAACAATAAAATCTTATTAATAACGACAAATTGATAATAAAATTAACACGAATCTTCCTACTACGAGCCAACTGCATAAAATTTTGATTAACATACCATTACCCATCGTGCCATTACCCAATCGCCATCAGCAACCATTGTCGTGGGATTAACGACACGACTCCTTCTCGTTTGCCTAATGACGAGCTCCATGCTGGCGTTTCTAATTGTTTTCGCGATTAGATGTCGTGTTTGCCTGTCCATCCTGGACTACTGATTGATAATCAAAGATAATTGTTAATGTATTGAACACGCTTGTAATGGGCCACGTTTATGTGTATTCGTAGCTCTGGAGCAGGTGTTAAACGCTTTCACGTGGATTCAATTTCAGTGATTGAGTGCCAATAGAACTGTGCGAATTGAAAATGTTCTTTCACGATTCCTGGTTTTTTTCATTCTTCCTTGCTCTTTCAATTTTGAAAATTTAAATTATAAAATTATTGCAAGTATCATGGAGAGAAGAAAAGAAATTTTGTATTTAATTTTATCTATTCTTTTCATGTAAATATATCTTTTAAATATCTTATTTTGCATTGTGTTTATGTACATTTGTAAGGATCAAAACAGATTCGATTAAAATAAATCGCCACCTGTTAATTTTTAATCAAGTATTGAAAGAAGTTTCTTACGAAGAAATTATCCAGACAAGTATCGCCCAGTGATAATGTTTTAAATATATTATTTAATTAAAATTTTTATGGTCCTTTTTATAAGACCTACTTTAAATTAGAATTTCGCGAAAGTTCATTCATTTTCGAGCCAAGGTAATTTTTTTTCTTTTTCTTTTTCTTTTTTTTGCGTATTTAAAAGCTTAATATAATTAGAATTTAGATGACCTAATAAATCTTAAAACTTGATCCACAGAAGTTGGAATATTCCGTAAGTATTTGATAAAAGTTATATATTCCACGTTATCAAAAATTTCCTTTCACAAAATTATCACAAAATTACATAAAAATTCTTTCGTAAATGAATGTAATCATACAAGTCATTAAACTTGAATAAAATTCGAATATTTAATAATTTCTTATCAATCGTGGAACGTTCTTTCTCTCTCTCTCTCTCTCTTTTTCTTTTTAATTAACATATAATTGGAGGATATTTTCGATATATTTGCACAAGGGTGCATGGCCTTTTTCTGGTGGCGCCACTTCCGGTCGTACGTCTAACTGGCCAATTAAACGAAGAACCAGCCATCGTTGGCAGAAGACGCTAACTATCCACGGCACTACGCAATTACCGTGAAAAGGTACACCGCTAAAAGATTCATGGTCGCTCCTGGAACATACTACACCGTTTCTCTTTTCCGTATATTTCTGGACGAAAATAATTTTGCTTCGCGCAAGAAATTTTCGGACGCGAAAATTTCCCAGCCTGCCTCCTTATACGTTTCATTCGTAATAACAAGCAACGTTTATCGATAACAGATATCGCGAGGAAAAGCAATTCTGATGATTTCTTTTCACCGATCAGATAGATCGTGTATCGAAAAATGTTCAATTTTTATCGTGATATTGGCGCGATACTTTGATGTTAAAATTCACGGGTCAAACTTATTTATATTACGAAGATAGAAAAGGATGCGTGTTTGATGAAGTCACAAAGAAGAAAGTTAATCAAAGCGACCTGGAAAAGACATACTCCCCTTTTGATTACGGTTTTTAAACTTCGTTAAAAATGGAAAACTCTTGCGGAAAGGTCTTCTTCTCCTTCCATCGAGTAAAATTGATGAAAGAGTTTCTCACACAACTTTATTAACGTAACGCAACATGCACGCATTCTTTTCCAGAAATCCTCACGTTCAATAATTAATAAAACTCGTATAATATTAATAAACTCCAAAATGAATTTAACTCTAACAGTCTGAAAGAAATAAAATATCCATTAGAATAATACGAATATACTATACCTGAATCATTCAAAGACTAGAGATAATAATTCCTTATTACAAGAAAAATTCGACAAATCTTTCCAATTTTTTCATCCACATAACTAACTTCTCCACGAAAACCTGCGAACCGAAATATATATATATATATACTTTTGTACAAATTTCCACAAGGATTCAAGTTCACCGTTCATGCGTCGTTTTCAAAAAACGGGCGCAAATTCGCGGAAAACGGAGATCGATTTAAAATTCGTCCAACGAGCTCGTACAGCTCCGACTTCCGCCGGCCCTCGTGGACCGTCGACACTGTTAGAAACGTTCGCGTTGAAAAATGGCAGACGTCGGTAGACGGTATTTCGCTCGTCGCGTATCACGGCCGCCCATTCCTTAGAATAGCGTGGAAACATTCGTCGAAAACTTCCGTTCCCCGGTGATCGTTCGCGTAGAAATTCCCCGCGGAAGCGGTATAAAAGCATATCCTTATCCGTGTAAGATGGCCCATCCCGATATCTTACAGGCTGGAAAATATAAATCCAGTTCAGTTTTGCGTGCACGATATGTCGATATTCGCAGGATGTCGAGGAGATAGGTAGCCATGCTTTCGTATTCTATTATTTTTAAGAGCGAGAAAATGTCGCGTAAACGTGTAGCAAACTTTTCCTCTTCAGGTATGGATATACGGATAAAGATTTTTTACGCTTACATTTACAAAATTTACGTGAATATACACCGGTAGAATTTCTTTCGTTTGGAGAACCTTCATGCTCTCCACGAATATTTTCATCACGCTGATTCGTGTTCCAGTTTTTTAATAATTGTTATGGGAGGTCTGAGGTAGGTGAGCATAGAGCATCGTTACTACACTAAGATTAAAAATTAAGAAATTGAATTTAATTGGAGAGACAAAAGATTTCTAAAAATATAAATCGTGCGAAGGGGAAGAAATTCGTGGGACAAGTATTAATAGAATATTTAGGAGTAAAGGCATGCATTGCGTTAATGTTACCCAATAATATGAAAATTGATTAGCAATTACTCGAATTTGCCGTGTAGTTTATCGGAGCATCGAATGCATCGTGAGTTCGATGAAACCCTAATTACCAATCCTTTGACTTCCATGTTGCCCTACTTGTTAAACAAGTTTGAGTAACTGGTGGTAACGTAGCGATATACACGGTGTACGGAACACACACGGCTGATTTTGGATTGTTACAACCACTTTTCTCAATAGTTTCTACACACAATTGATCCCTGAACCGTGAACGAGTCGAGCCGCGTAATATTTCTGCACTTTTGATCGATCCTCTTTGACGATCCTTCGCAATCCGTTTCGTAAATTAAAACAAGTTACTTGCACGTCAAATTCTATTACATTATCTTCTTCATGATAAAAAATACGCCAAAGTAAAGCAGTTAACATTCAATTCTATAAAACCAATACACAATTTCTTTCTTACTTCCAATACTTGAATCTTCAATTTCATAATCTCGTTTCTTAAAAAAAAAAAAAAAATAATATCCTCGAATACTGCTACGAGATATTAAAACAAGATGTTAAGATCAAAGGATGAAATCAAACGATATCGAAGATGATTCCTTCCAGAGAAATTTCAAAGATGAGATAAAAAGCGCGCGTTCAAGAGAGAGAAAACCACGAAGAGCGTGGATTAGATCCCACTGGCGATAATCGATGTAAAAAGGAAGCGCGGGAGGGGGGCAAGAAATTACGAGGAAAGTCTTGGCGAAGGAAATGGTTGGTGGTGTTCTGCGGCCGGTGGTCTCGACGCGGTGGCCGCGAATAAACGCGCGCGACCCCGAGGTCGTTTTATTTTTAAACGCGGTCCACTGCTCGCCAGTCAGAATTTTAATTAAAGGAATTAAGCGCGCCGCGATGGGCCTTAAATTTCGGTGAATACGAGGAGAATCGTGGCGCGCGTTATGCATGGCCCATCCCATGCCGGACGCTAATTGTGTTTACGATCGCTCGTCGCCCGCCACTTTGACACTCGTTCGCGGGCCAAGATACTCCCCTTGGCTTGACGCGGAACCAACGCCAATTTACTCCGCCTCGCCTCGAATTTCACTGGTATTAACGCGGCTTTACGAGCTCGTTCGCGAGGAAAGACAACACGGTCGCCCCTCTTCGAACGTATTAAGTATAAATTTGTCGAATGCGCGTTTCGAATGACGGAGATTGATATCGCGAGACCGGTAGTCAAAGCTGGTCTGTCCCGTGTTAAATTTGATCGAGTTATTTGCGGTATATTTCGGATGAGAAGAGTTGATATAATTATCACTGAAAATTCGATATTTCGTGTCTGCGTTTGATACGTCGATTAGATTATATATACCCCTCTTCCCTCTCGTCGTTTATATAAATTTACCCGTATTACGTGGATTTTATAATAAAAGCTAGTGCAACAGTATGGAAAATTTAGGATCGAGGTTGCATTCTCGATGCTGTAATTAAGCAATGATTCCGATATCAACATATTTTAAATGTTAACCACGTGCAATTGGAAGAGATTGGATATTGTGCAAAATTGTCGCGCACAGATTATATAACGTGTTGATTATAGTACGTGTATAATTATTATTTAATGCTTTTCGAAACATTAATATACACATGCACATATTAATATCGATAGAAAAGAAGGTGCATAAAAAAGAATTATAATAATAAATGGAAACATATATTTTCCATCATCCTTGTCCAATAACAACCAATATAAATCCTCCGTTGCGCACACCGGTCGACCCAAATACCAGTAGAAGTAGAAAAGTATCACTGTGAGATGGAAAATAAAAGAAACTTCTCTACTTTCCAATATTTCCAGGAACAAGGATTTTCGTTCACGCGCGAGGCGGGCCTTAAGCTACTTAAAACGCGGCGGAAGCATAAATAATCAGATTTATCCGATCGTAAAAATTATCAGAGACGGTCGGTTTACTTTCTTTGCAACAACTGTAAATCGCTTAGTAGAATCTTTTAAAGTGTGATTAACTGTCCCTCACCCCCTCTCTCTCTCTCTCACTGTCCGAACATCCGAGCTCGCGTCAAAATTTTACGATCCAGGGACACAACGGAGTTTCATGTCCACCGTCGTAAAACATCCTGGAACTCTTATCCCTTTAATCTCGTTCGTTATAGCGCCGCTAATACAACACCCCCTCCGACCATCTTTCAGCCTTTTTTTTTTTTTCCTTCTCAACCCGGGCGACTCTAGTGCCCGAGGCGTCTCAGCCGGCACAGCTATCGCATAATGTAATCTTAGGTCCGGCCATTCATAGATTCTGCGGCCGATAACGGTTCGAAAGTTTCGCTGGTACCCTAGCAGGAAATCGCGCGCTGCCTCCCGCTTCCGCCCCTCTCTTCTTCTTTTTTCCCTGGAGGAAGTCGAATGGAAGTCGGTGGAATAGTTGGATGATTTCTCGCTTGGATATCGAAATGTGGTGCTCTTTCCTTTCCTTTCTTTTTTATGGTATAAATATCAGAGGTGTGAGTTATATTTATAAAAGAAAGAAAAAGAAAATTGTAAAAAATGAAAATTGGTCGATCCTTTTTTGTAATTAAAAAGAATTGTGAATGAATAAAATTAGAAGAGAATTTCTCGAATTTAACCCTCTATATTACTCTTTTAAATCATCAACTTAAATCAAATTGCTAAATCAATTTAAAAGCACGTACCAATAACCAAATTTCCTCCGTTTGGACAACAATCGGAATAAAGATATATATAATATATTGCTGGATAAATATATTCCGCATACGAAATTTAGCCACTTTAATTATAAACCCTCTTGAGCATGCGATTCCCTCCTGATCAAAGTTTCACGGTGAAGAGATGTGTACAAATTTCGACGGTCTGTTTGCACGGGGCACACAAAGGCCCGTCGTATCAGTTCACTATTAATGACAGACACCTTTGGACGGGGGTTGGAGGCAAAGCAACCGCGCTGGGACCGCGTGGCACGTCATGTCAGAGCCCCGTGAACCCAACAATAACCATTAAGAAGATTGATCAGCCCTGCAGCTTGTCGGTTCGCCTCATAATATCGGGCGTAAAAAGCTCATCGCAGGTAGCTGCCGTGAAACGCGGGTGAAAAGCTGTTGGAGAGGGCAGGGGGGTGGTTATTAATTAAAGAGGGACTCGACACGTGCTTCTATCAATATCGCGACGATTATAAGCTTTTTATTCGGCCGTCGTTAACCACCGGTTTCCGTTTCACGTCGTTTCATTAACCTTCGCGATTTTTCTGGATATTTATCAATCTCTTCTCTTTCGAGCAAGAGACGGATATTTTAGAAAGCATTATTTCATAAAAGTGTTTCTGTTCCTTGCCAATTCCGTGAACGAGTGGACAAATTATGGTTTTTATTGTTATACAAAGAACGAGCGATAATTTGATTATACATTTTTCTTCTTCTCCTTTTCTCGATCTGTATTCACGCCCGCGTTAAAAGAGTCGGTTCGATTTATCTAACTTCCCCGAAATGCAAACCACGTACACGTACCTGTATCTCCACCAATGTTTCGGGGGATACCAATCAACTAATGCCTCGCTGCAATCCAAATCCAAGAATCGATTCACCCTAAAATTCACGTTATTGCGATCGCACGATCGCTTAACGCACTAATACTAATGACTGATTACCCTAAGAGTAATTGCTCGGAAGGATGTGATGTTAAATTTATTATATATATATATTGCAACAACGTGCGTCTTTATGATCATGATATTCTCACATTTGCCAAGCTTTGCAGAAACAATCGAATCAACCGATATCTAATCAAATATTATAATTCACATATTAGAAATCGTTGAATCATTTCCAACGTAAATCGCACGCGTAACTGAAATACTCACATAAATGTACGATAAAATCGATCGATTATCAATCAAAATCTTCATCGACGGAAATCGTGACTCTCGAAAGATTGGAGTATCGATTCGGCCTATCCACCTTTAGCCCCGCTCCCCCTCTCCCTTTAACGATCCATCGAACCGTGCTAGCAATCGAAACGGTCTAAAACCTCGGCAAAGCTTGGCTCGTCCACATCGGGATCGATTATTCTCGAGCGGAAAATTCGCGCCGGAGGCGAAGTCCGCCGTGGACCGCAGGTGGCCGTGTCGAGGGCCAATAACAATACCGAAACCGTGGATATCCGAACGGTGTTTGCCCGCTAATTAAATTAAACAACGTGTCTCGAGCCCCGGTACCGAGCGTTCACCGGGCGTGCAGGTGCAAACAGCTTGCGCCCCGTCGAAAGCCAGCCGATCGAACGAATAATTCCAACCGTCTATTTTCATCGTTTCAACTTTATGGAATCGAGCCGGTGGAGGAGAGGAGAATTTCTAGATTTTCTCTCCAGTGCGCAACGAGTTTAGTACGGCGGGCAATTTCTTTCTTTCTTCCTTTCTTTTTTTTTTTTTTTCTCCTTCGCGAATGTTAATTATCCCGAAACGGTTCTCGGCGATTAATCATTTTGGACGAGACACTTTTCGAGTACCGGGGTTATTGGTAGGCTCGACTGGGATTATTTTCACGGTGATTAATGGCGGAAGCCGGGTGTTGATCCCGGCCGGAGTTCGATACTCGTTCCGCGGTTGTTTCGCACGGTGATGGAAAGAAAGAGGTGGGTGGAAGGTGGGTTGTGGAATCTGAGAAAGGAAAATCGGTTAGTCTGATCGGTAGTTAACTAAAGCGATGTTCTTAATAGCTATCTATAGGTGATTACGTATATTTGGTAGGAAATCTTCATCGATTTTAGCGCGTGTAAGTACATACGTAATCGTATCGTCGGTATCTTCTTATCCTAAGCAACGACGTACGAAACGATCTCCCCTATCAGAGGATTATCCTACACGTATTTAATAAAATTAATTTACGTCAAGATACAAGAGCATCAATAACGCGCTACACCAAGTGTCTTTACCAAGATAGATAGAAGAAAATGAAATTTTCTCTTCCTATCCTGCAAAAAAATCCCTTCTATCCATTCAATCTTCCCTTCAATCCACGACTTCCAAACTCCAAACTACTTCAAAGAAAACAATCGTTCAAATTCCTCCTCGACTTCGACTAACGAATCCACCCGTTCTCAAAGAAAAAAGAAAAAAAGAAAAAGCAGCCGGTTAAAAGGCTGTTCAGAACCGTGTCCAACCTCCCCATTCGATTCGCGTCGCTAACGTGATCGCTAACGTGTCCATCTCTTGCGTGCGGCGAGGGGGAGGAGAAGAAAAGGAAAAAATCTGCGCGACAAAGAGAGGGGCGCGGCGAGAACGAGCGAGAAAATTGCGAAGTTGGCGGGGCGGCTTTGTGCACAAACGTAAATCCATCCGTCAGCGGGGGTGGACAACGGGCGAGTGGCGGTCAGCCACCCTCGGGGCTTTTCGCGGCCGTGGGTCGGGGGATCGGAAGGGTGGTCCATACGAAACTTTTCAATGGGAGCTTCATCACAATGGGTTGGTGGTTTACATTTATTAGACCCGCGGCGAAAAGCTTAGTTTGCATTTGAAGCCTCGCCACCCCTCCCTCCCCTCTTATTCTAGATGCGCTCGCACGAAACCAGCCGGAGAACACGTTTCGATATCTTCGTGCCCCTTCAACGTTACGGATCCTTCCTGGAAGATAGGATGTGGAAGTGAATGGGAGAGCGAGTCTAATCTTTCGTTTCGTAATTTCGCATCCTGTAAAACAGATGTGCTGAAGGTATGAGGAAGGTTGGTAGGAATAATTAATTTGTAAAATTCTCGTTACAAGATAGAAATTGATGGATGTCGTGGAAGAATATAATTTAAATATAAAATACTCGAGAATTGTATACGCGTTATGTATCAGTTTATTTCAGAACGAGACGTAGATATAGAGTGTAAATCCCTTGAGTTACGAACTAGATCCCAGTGTATGCGGCTCTCGGGTAGGATTATCGAACAATTATCTAATTACGGGCCGATTTATGCACGAGCACAGACCAACCGTAGGCGTGCAGTCGCATAATGTTTATTGTTCTATTGCGATTTGGATAGTTATTGATTCCTGTTAGTTGGACGTTTACTTTGGTCACCGAAGGGTTGCTTGCACGGGGAATCCTCCCGTGGGGGCTGGATTAAGGGGTTCGTGTACCATGTGATTTATCGTAATCGAACCGTGAGAACTCGCAATTATGAATAATAAAGAGTGCTTGTATACCGTCAGAAAAATTATTCGAGCTTAAATCCACAGGGAAATTATAATGGTATATATGGGGTATTGTTGAAGAAAAAGAAAACAATCTAACAATAAGAATTTACATATATATGTACACTTCTGTTATTCCACTTGTATTTTTACCGTCAAATTTTCGACGTGAAATTTAATCATTTTCGATGTCGAGTTGTTTCTGGGATGTTAACTGGGACGACAATGAGAATACTCGTTTAATTTTGTTTGCTCGATAACGGCCATCGTGCCAAAGACTTTCCAGACGTGTCTTGCAACTTGAATTTCAGCGGAGAGGTAAATTTTAAACGATGCAAGCATTAACGTCACAATTCCGGGAAAATTTCGTTTCGAGTTCGGGGACAGAATTTTGTTGGCTGGATGGCACGAGTTACCAGAGCCACGACGGTTTCGTGCAATTGAGGCGCACGCGAAACTCGTGGCCACGTTTCATAACATTTGGATTAGGAGTTTTCCAGTTGGAAAATTTCCCGTATTAGCTATATAAATTACCATACTCGTCAAACTCGAGCCGAAACTTTGTTTTAAAATCGATTGCTTCGCGTGTGATTCTACTTCGGTCGGAAAAGTATAAGTCGAAAATATAAACGAAATTTCCACTTTCCATTTCCAAATCTCCATTTTCGAGTGAATGCATTTCGAAATTCCGCCGGGTATGCCTTTGATTAAGTCTTCCCCTTTAATCGGGATCAAACGTTTTATATATATATCTCTCTTTCTCTCTCTGTAAAATCATTTTCCAATAACACGAACGAAATTTTACCCGCGAAAAGAAAGTATTCCCGAAATTAAAAAAAACAAAAAAAAAAAAAAAAAGAATAAATGAACAGTGAACGGAGCGATCAGTCTCCCCCGCGAATTTTCAAACTCGATTTCCCGCAAAACGCGAATCTCCGCAAAAAAAATGTCACTCCACATCTTCGCTCCATTTTTTTCACGCTCAAATCCATCCATCGTCGGCATAACGGCTAATTCCGACGCCGCCAACCGAAACCGCTCCGATACTCGTCCCAGAACGGCCAAAACTCCGCTCCACTCGCTGTCGAAAAATTCCTGGATCGATCATATCCCCCTCTCTTTTTCTCTCTCTCTCGAAAAAAAAATCTCCGCCAAGTATAATCTCCCTTCGAACCGAACAAAACTGGAACCGCCAGTTTTCGAAAGAAGCGAACGATCGAGGATGATTTTCGATCGAGAGGCGGCCAATCAAACGCATGGAGGCGAACGACGAACGAACAGGCACGGAAAAAGAGAGCAAGAATCGACGAGAGCAGCCTCGCGACTTGACCATTGTATCAACCACGAGGGGAGATGAGGGGAGGGAGAGAAGAGAGAGAGAGAGGGGACTCCACTCCGTTCGTCATACTCGTCATTGTCACCATTGTCATCGTTGTCATCGTTGTCACTGTGTATCCTGCGCGAGCGAGCGTGCTGGAACGAAGGGTTCGTTGGAATAACGATCGACCGTCCTCCGCTCCTCTGACTTCTCTCCTTCTCTCCCCTCTTCCCCCGTGTGTATACCCATTCACACGTGGGCGCCAGCCACACACTCGTGTCCACACGCGTGCCCACGTGCATGTGCGCGTGTACATATAATATAAGCATTGAAAAGCGGGCGTTTTTTCAATTTTGCAAGTTTTGTAACGTCTATGGAGGGGGGACAATGGAGCAGCCGTCGAGCAATTTTTGCATTGTGGCCAGGATGAAAGAGGAAACGAACTGGTGGTGGAGGAAAGGGTAGAGCGATAGAGAGTCCGAGGTGGAAGCAGGAGAGGAGGAGGGGGGAAGGAAGGGAGGTTTGTTTTTACGCGGGGAAAGAATCTTTCTTTCTCTCTCTCTCTCTGCTCCTCTCTTCGTTTGCCCTCTTTAGAGGAGGATGTTTCTCCGTGGAAAGTCGAGTCGCGCGCGAAATGCTAATGCTAATGCACGTTGCATCCAAGTATGCCGGGATAAATTCGCGCGGACAGGGCGAGACGAGCACGAATTCTAATCGTGCGTTTAAATATTCATTCGAGCGGCGATCTCGATTGAGGTTGCCGGTTGTTTGGCTGGACGAAGGTGTAATAAATCAGGAGTTGAGTCGGTTAATAAATTAGTAAGCCGCCTCGGGCGCTCGCTTCTGGCGCCTTGTTCCTCGGATCTGAATGGGTTCTCGTGCTCCTTCCGTGACACGTGTGCGTCTCTCCATCGGATTCTCGGGATCCGCCTTTAACATACTTGAGTCGTGGTGTTTCACACACTTTTTTTTTTTACTTATTTTAAGTTTTTGGAAAGTTTTTTTCGAGGCTCCTTTAAATTTCTAAGATTCCCTTATTTCTTCAGGATTACCAATTCCGAAGTTTCTTATTTAACTTCGTGTAAGGTTCAAAGGAATTTGGAATTTCTTGCCTTTTTCTTGCCAGCAATCTTTGAGATTACGTAAATTGTAAAAGAGTTTTCGTAGAATTCTTGAGTTTCGAATTTTTAAAAATCCTCCGTTTCTTCGAAAGAAAATTCAAATATCTCTCGTTTTCAGTAAAAAATAATATTGCGCAAATTCTCAAATTACCATCACCTCGTCCAAATCTTATCTTCTCATCGTCATTCGCAAAGAAACTAACGTTTAAACGCCCACGTCCCTCTTCTCGTAGGCCAAGGGATCCCCCAAGTCCTCTCAAAACTCTAAAATCAAACAGTGGACGGTGGGAAAAAAATTAATAACTCAATAACGGTCGGAAATGACGAGGATAGCCGATCGATCAACAACCATTAAGTCTCTTAAACACAACCTTTCCATTAAGTTGACCCATTCGTCAGCGTGTCCTGGGCCGCGTGAGCATACATCAAAGCCCTCGCACAATGGTCGCCGATATATGCAAAGCGACTCGTGCAACATTCACTCGAGACACCCACGCGTTTGCCAAGAAACATCTCGACACACGATGGAAATCCTTTCGCGTGCTCGTCAGTGCCCTTCTCAAGACTGTCGTCATGCTATTACTGTCAAATTACAAACTCGAGGCGCTCCCTCGGGTGATAGAAAATTATGAAGACGAACAATGATCGTATTTTTGTCACGGGTGAAGGAAGAGGAGGGAATTATCTCCAGCAATTGAATTTTCTCTTAGAACGATCCCTCGGTAATTCCACCGTGAGAAATGTTCGTAAGTGTTTTATTGATTTTCTGAAAAATTTAAGAACACCGGTAAGAAATGATTTAATGGTTCAGTGATCTCGTGGTGACCTGTGCGAATTGAACGAATATGGAACTTTCTCCCGATATCGTTTAAATAATACATTATTTTGAAGGTATGTATTATCATTAGATATTTCTTTTTTATCTTACTTCGTTTCATAGCAAGGAATCATTACGATTTTAAAATATACAACCCACAAAGAAGAATAGAAAGGAACGAATCTAAAATCGCAACAGAGATACGCGCGGCAGAGTGCAGCTTTCGATTTTAATCGAATCAGCTGTTAATCATAGAAACGGGCAGCCCTAATGCCGCTAATGCCCCACGTGATATCAATTTCTAGCGAACGCGGCCGGCCAAATTGGATCCACCCGGTTCTCGATTAAAATGCTATCACCGCGAATCCACCACGATGGGAATCTGCATAGAAATAACAAGCTGTCCCGCGACGAGCCTCGTCCAACCCTCTCTTCACCACCTTCCCTTTCTCTTTCGCCTCTCTCTCTCCCCCCCCTTTCTTTCTTTTTTCTTTTCCACTCTTCATCCCCGAGCGGGCGCAGCCAGGTCTATTTTTCAGTTCGCTGTGCCAGAAGTCGAGAGATCGCGACGGCGGCGGAAGCCAGCCTCCTTATTAGCAACTGTCGAGGACCGAGGGGAGGGGGTGGCAAAGGGGAGGTGGTGGAGGAGGGGAGGGTTTCGCGCATCCTCGCTCTTTTTTCCAGTCAACGGAGAGGAAAGAGCCTCCTCTGTAGGGAGTCGGTCTCGTCTCCAACCGCCACCCCCTCCTGCCCGCAACCGAACCCCTTTCACAGTGTCTTTCGTCCCTTTCCTCCTCCTTCCTCCCCCTCCTCCCTCCGTTTCCGCGACGAGTGAATAGAGGGAGGGAACAGAGCGGAACCAGTGTCCTGGAACAACGGGGCAGGGGGTGAGCCAGACGGGGAGGAAATGATGGAAAGATGGAACGTTGGCGTGGCGGACATGAGATCGGACGAGATCCCGTGCGCACCGAGAGAGACAGAGAGAGAGAGTGAAGAGAGAAGAAGGGAGGATGGAGAGGGATTGCGGTGTCTTAGGGACGTTTAGGTGGATGGACACTCGAGGGTGAATTTTGGGGAGCAAAGTGTTTGTGGTTTTCGATAGAGATTTTGCTTGGATTTTGTGAGCTTGTTGTTTTTCACGTATATAGTTTCGTGTACAGTTAAAAATATTTCCTTGTCGTTATCACCATCGTGGAATCATTATTTTATTTGGAGAAGGGTGATAGGATATGGTGTTGTGCAAGGTACGAAATGTTTTAGGAGAAATTCGATACTCGATCGTTTTGTAATACTTTGTAATCCTGTTTTCTGAAACGAGACAAGTTTTCACATGGATGGCCAATCCGATCTAATATAGAGATAGACGGTTCGAAGTTGTCTCACCCATACCAGAGGAAATATACGACGTTCGGGGAAAGCGGATCAACGTTGTCGAGATTGTATAGCTTCGAACCTGTTTTTAATGACCTGATTCTTCGATAGGTAATCTTATCTCGGACACCTGAGAGTTTTGTGGAGGAAAGGTGATCGTTCGGGACAGGTATCGATGTTTCCCGATAAGAGATATATGATCGACAGTAAGGATTCACGTTGAAAACCTCCGACACGAAGGATAATCGAATTCTACAAAATGAACAGACGTAGTAACGATAGTGGCGAAGTTTCCTCTCGGATAAAATTTTTCAAAAACACACAAAAATTTTCCTACACTTTTCGAAAATCGCACGAATGATTCACAATGTTATTTCACAAAATATTTCGAAACAATATTTTTCTGTTCCCTGACCTATCCTTCTACCCATTCTACATCCAGAATACCTCGCACATTCTTTCCTCTTCCATTTTTAACCACACTTTACATATCCCTCTTAAAATTCACGTTCGAAACAGCTGGAAAATAATCCAGGATAAATCTCCTCTTTGTAAGATCGACACGCGCTTTGCGCCTCCCCCTTTCAAAAGCCACGAAAAAAATATCCCCCCTTTAAAAAAATCCTCTCGGTCAGTGGAGTGTCCGCGCGCGGAATTACCGCCCGGGGCTGGATTAACCACCCCAAAAAAGACAAAGTTACGAAACCACCCCTAAACGGCCATATTTTTCCACCGCTGTTCACCTTAATTCTTTATCACCGGTGCGGCCGGTGATAAACCGGCTCGGTCGGGTTCCTCATCGTGCGAGGCCTCATCGAACGAGAGGAACGGGGGGAGGACAAGGGAGCGTGGAGGAGAGCGAGATAGGCGGAGATGAAGAGGAGAAAACGAAGGAAAGAGAGGAATCTCCACGCGTCCGTCTGCCCGTCCATCCGTCGGTGCTCGTATATCTCATCTGCATAGAAACAAGCTCTCCGGGACAATGGGGTCCTTGGTCCATTCTGAACACTGCAAACACGGTGTGCAACCCGGTGTTCCCCCGGACCAATAGGAAAGCACTTCAGTATGCTCTGCTAACCCTTTCGACGCGGGGACTGGGCTATCATCGAGAGAGCGCGGTTATCCTTTGTGTATCGTACAATAATTTCGTACCTCGTAACGTTGCACGGGGGGTTGTCAGCGACGGTTGGCCAGCCTGAGAGAACAAATAAGAGCGTTATACCACGGATTTCCCTCTTTCCATGCCTCTCCCTCTCCTTCCTTCTCTTCTTCTTCTTCTTTTTCTCTCTATCTCTTTGCTTCGACGAATTCGCGAATCTGGGAAAATTGTAATTCGATTTTTCGACGGGTTCGGTTGGAAAGAGAAGACGCATTATTTTGTATTTTTCTTTTCTTTTCTTCGACGTTTGGTTTGAACGAACTTATGAACCGTTCTGGAAAAATTTCTCTTCGCCTCGGGGATCGCCAGCAACGATTATTGGTCAGTCACGAAAGGCACACGAGTCTCTACTTCGCTCGTGTTTTTTTTTCTCTTTGCTTGGTTTATGTGAACTCGTGAACCATCCTACAAAAAAAAAGTTGCAATTCGTTTCAGGGATTGACAGCAGTTGGCCAGCTTGGGAGATACGCAACAGAGTTATATCCATGTTCGACCTATGCACGAACCTATTTCTCTCGTACCTTTCCTTTCCTTTCTTTTCTTTCTTTCTCTTTTTTTTTTTTTGTTAGGTTTACATGAACTCGTGAACCATCCTGGAAAAATTGTTCTTTGCACGAAGCTGGGACCTCGCTTATAAATATGAAAAGCTGTTGGAATCGAGTTACCCCGTGCGATATCGGGGTAGTGCGATCGGCCCTTTGTGCCGCCCTTCGACCAACTGCCCACCCTTGTTGAAATTGTTTCTTTGATCGCGAATTTGCCGGAATTTTTACACGGTTCGGGAAATGTAAATGTTAGCGTTGCTCTTGTATAGGTGAGGGAATGATCTGTTTTATTATTATTTTCTCCTTTTGGAAAGAGTTGGCGGATGTCGGGGATGAGGCGGAAATTGGGGGATTCGGACACGTATGAATAATTTACGCTCGTCAAGTGTAATAATTGTTTCTTTGGAATTCCAAGCAGAGGGTACCTTTTTTTCATTCTTTCGACTAAAGACTAGAAACTAAAAAAATTACTATAAACATTACGAATAATCATCAATAAAACTCCGTACATTTATTATACTTGGACCAAAGTCTATCATCGGCAAGAATCATTCCACTCAACCTTCTACCACTATTCCTGACAATTTTAAAACTCGGGAGAATTCGACAAACTATGATATGCATGGAGATATCCCTGAATACCGTGCGTCTACCGATTCCATCCACCGTGTATACGGATAAAAAGACGATTGTCCAGGACGAGTATCGGCGGAGAAATCCCAACTGGAACGGCGAATTTTACTTTTATCGGGCGGCGCATCCGTGGAAGGAAGCGGGCTTTTATCTGGCTTCGCGTATTCCCGCCGGGGCTGAAAACGAAAATTTTGTGAACCGCGTCGCGTAGAAGGAAAGAACCACGAGAGACAACTGTGCACGAGGACGGAGGAGGAATGAGGGGTGCGAATACACGGTATACACGGGTTAGATCCTGGCCACGGCTCGAGCCACAGCTGGAGAAACCAGTTGCAACGGATTCCGTGGCATTAACCGATAACAACTTTGTTTGTGCCCTTTCCTCTTTTCGCCGCAGACAGGCAATTCAGCTTCCTATCTGCCGCGCATGGTGGACTTCATTCATACAACCCTCCACGGTGTCACCGTGTCTTCCAGTCCCCAAGTTTCTTTGTCCGTGCTGCCTTTTCCCTTTTGTTTCGTATGGAAAATATTTTCACGTGAATTCCACATTTTTCTTCCAGAGTTTTCTCTCTTCGGGAATGGAACTTGAAATAATAGCTGCTTCCTGGCGAAATGAAACGACGAGTGAAACTTTTAAAAAAAAGAAAAGCGAAGAAAGCTCCTAGAAAGAAAGATCCAATGTATTCTTCCTTCTATTTCCTATCACATCTCGCATATACTGTCTTCAACTCTTAAATACACTTCACAATCACGTTACTTCCTCAGGGTGCAAATCACTTTCCAAAAGAGCTACTTTCTGATACACTCATCCCCCAAAAAGCTACAGAAACCTAATAAAAAAAAAAAGAGAGAAACGTCAAACTATCCAAAAAGCTGCCAAAGACTAGCCCTCTCTCCCCTTTCTTCGAAACTCAGTCGATCATTCGCTCGAGGCAGCCATCGTAGTTTCCAGCCGCGTCTTGCACCACCGAAAAAAAAAAGAAATTCGTCAGAAATTCCTAAGAAACGTATTGGAAACTCGTTCCTCCTCCACGACCATCCGCGCCATCTTGCGACCAACCTCTCTCTCTCTCTCTCTCGAGCCTCCTCCTTTCCACGATTCACGGTTAGATGATCGCCGTCCACAGCCTTCCAGAAAGTTGGAACACGTTCACCGTGTTAACCGTGGGCCGTGGGTCTACACCGTAGGTAATTAATCGGAGAAACTCGGATCGTAAACAACGCGGCATCCATTAAGATCCCATTCATTAGAGCGGAAGTGTGCGCGGAGAGCTTATCTCGAAGCTATCTCTGGCAAAAGCCGGGGTTGGGGAGGGGGAGGAGAGGAGGATCTCGAAGGGGGTTGGCGGACTTTCAATAATTCTTTGGAATAACTTTGAAGTGAAGACTGGCGAGTTTCTCTGGACTGGAACTTAAACTTACTCTCCCTCCCTCTCTCACTCTTTCTTACTACTTTCTCTTCCTACCAGGACGACCGTCACCTTTTTTCCTCTCGGTTTCCGCTCGTCGAACGCGCAACTTTTGCAACCCGTTGTCCCGGCGGCCAGCCTCCTCTTATCTTTTATGCATTATTGGGCGAACGGCTGAGAAGCGGGGGAGGAAGCTCGTCAAACCCCTTTCTTCCATCCCCCCCTCTCTCTGGAGCGCGGCTGGCCTCCCCATTCTCTCATATTTCGGAACCAATATTATGCTAATATCACACCGTGCACCCGCCGTCTCGCGAGATACACGGGGATGTAAAGGATCCCCGTGCTGTGTCGCGACCCTTTGAATAATTTCGTTTCGAAAAGCCGGGTGTGCGAGGGTAAAAAAATTATTAAACGACTATCATTGGAGGTTGGTTGGATGGAAGTTTTTTCTTTTCCTTTTTTGAATGGCGACTGTTGAACGAAGTTTTAGATTTAACAGTTTGGGTATTTGTTAGGCAGTTTTATTAATTTTGGTTTAATCTCACTCTGAAATGACGTGATTTTTATTTTCAAATTGGATCACGATTTTCAATCCTTCGCAATTCCTCGCTCTTCGAGTTTTGTTGCTGATACGGATGGTTAATTATTTGAGAATCGACGAAAGTAGGAAATGTTTTATTCGAAATTTTCCTTGATCGTATCATTCTCTTCCAATTTCACGGATGAAAATGTTTCCTCTTGTCGTCATCGAGAGGAGGAGAAATGAATCTTGTCGAGAATCGACATTAGATCGACAGAAATATGTCTGTGATGGCTGACGAATATCTAAATAAGTGGTATGCGTTATCGTTTAATCGTTTAATCGTGAATGTCCTCTTGTTGTCCTCTCTCGCGGGTTACAATGTGATTTATAAAAACTACTTCTCAAGGAGATCTAGCGTGCTATCTGGTTCATTGACTCTCAAGTAGCGTCTAAGTATTTGTGAATCGTCGGATTGATTATTTTTCTGATCTAATAAAATTGACGTGTTTTTATCACGAATGTTTATCACGGGTAATCCGATGTTTGTAGTAAATATTGAATGTTTTCATTAACCGTTACGAGTAATGATTTTATAATCATGTTACAGAAAAAGATAATCAGAAGATGTAAAAAGTTAATTACACGCTCGTTACTTTTATTTAAGAAATTTGTTGCTCTAAGAAAAAATTACTTTGAGATCCATCGAAATTAAATCTTATATTAGAAATAAATTTCATCTTTTCTTTTTTACATTGCATTTTAATAACAGGAGGAGATTAATAAAGTTTCTCTTTGAAAATAATTTACGTTGATGGAAATGTTCAATTTAGCCTCTGAAATGTGGATCATTTAACCGCAATTATAATTACAATTTAAAATTATAAATTTTATAATAGTAAAAGGGCCAATAATAATTTTATCCTTTACATATTGATGAAAATAATTTCAATTCATAATATTTGAATTCTGTATAAAGACGATACGTTTGTCATTAATCAATATATTTTAATAATATAAAATATAGAAATCGGGGATTTGCTCGGATCCAAATCAAAATTATTTGTTGTTTCATATTTGGCAAGTAACACGAGTATCTCGTTTAATTGGATACGATTTCCATCGATATTTTGCAGCTTAATTCAATATACGATGCAAAATGCACAAAGAAAAAAAAAAAAAAAAAAAGAAAGAAAAAAAAACACGAAAACGTGATATAAATTTTCAAACGTAAAATTATTCGAAAACGTGTCTTCCGCGTATTATTACCCCATTTATAAATTCAGAACAGATAGAAACATCGATAAACAGAAAAAAAATATTCATGATTCATGATCGAAAATTTATATCGCATATTCCGCACACAATTGATAAATTTTTTTTTTTTTTTTTTTACCTCCTCCTCGTGCAAATCTTTTTCTCCTTTTTCCAATTTGTTAAGTAACATATTCTCCGCCTCTTTATTTGGGGACAAAATATGCCGTTTACATTACGGATTGAACAAGCAGGATTTATATTTCTGGCCCGCGAAATACAAAATGGCGAATTGAACGAATATCGGGACGAATCGATCCAACGTGATTCAACAATATTATTATTTGACGTATATATATCCCCATCCGGGAGTAAAATATTTGAGCGAATGAATGATCTCCTAGACGTTGTTTAAAGAACAAACAAAGTCATCGGTTGTACCGTACGTGGCAAATACATTCGTCCAGATTTCTCCAAACAAACACCGTGGATTGTTTTCCACCGTATTTGTCATATCGACCGAGTATAGTGATTAAAATATTACTCACGTCATTATCGATTGACCACGCATCGTAAAAAAATTTCCTTCCACTTACCTGAAACAAATGAAAATGCGTGTGAGTATCAAATATTATAATCGAAGTTGGGATTTAAATTATTATTATCGACTTAAGCCTGGTTCTGTGTACGGTCATTAAATAATTCGATAAGTGATAATTTGATCGATCAATTCGATATTTCGATCGTCGATTTGAAAAACTCGTAGGAATATATGATCGCTAGGCAGCGGGAATAAATTAGAAATCTAGGAGGGGCGGGAAGTTGGTCGATAAGGACACGACGATTCGCATACATATTCATCGGGAAAAATACTAACACCTTCAGTCAGTTTATCAGCATGGTAATTAACTTCGTCAGAGATCTAAGGATTCGAGCACTATATCAGAATAGATTTGCATATTTATACGGTCTGCGTCCGAAAGTTTCGCTCTGGAAGCAAGAACACTGTCCAAAGCGAAATTCTCATTGGGAGGCTGGCTGGCGATCAAAGGTTTGGGGAGGGGAGGGGAGCTGTAATATTGTCCCAGGAATAAATTTACGGTCATACGGCCGCTATCTATAATCGTGAACCCTAATAATGAAGGCGATTGATCGATTGATCGTAGTCTTGTCGGAAAGTATTCGTAGCATCGTGGCAACGTTAATAATTGATTCATGGATCACGCCCGTTTACGAATTCAAATTGGGCGCAAGTGGTTATTAATTAAATTAAAATTCGCGCGGAGATATATCCTCCATGTTTTCATTACGTTATCAAGATAACGATTCGATTAGAATAAATAACGCGTTGATAATTAACGTTATAGAGGGTTGAACGTTGAATTGGCTTGATACAACGATAAAAACAAGTCGATGGTTATTTAGTCGATGTTCATAAACGGGACGCATTATGAAATTGAATTTTGTTGAACGCTTCGATTGTGCGTTCGGTTAATCGTATCGTTTCGCCGTGAATTATGTATATTTCATTTGGCACGTTCACATATCGTTGAAGGAAATTAATTAGAAACGCGGACAATTATATTTATACCAAAATGTGATACGTATATGGATAAGTTATAATACTATTTTCTTAATACTATTTTCACAGGATAATAAAATATCCTCGTAAGAATTTAATTAACGAGGAACAATTTCATAAGTATTTATAAAAGCTTCAGAAATTACAGCTTTTCTCCAATCTTGAAGAAACTCATTCCCATCCTAAAGTGAATACGAATAAATCTAAATGTTTTATGTTCATAAAAACGATTAAACGAAATACACCCTAAATATTCAACATGTGCAAAAGAATCTTAAATTACTTATTAATTATACAATCTGCAAATATCCCCCAGTCTGTACAATTATAAATAATTTTTTCCACCAAACTTCAAACATCTCAAACAAATCAATCCTAACACGATACACGAGCTCGTATAGATCGATCTAATTCCGAGGAATCCTCGAGAAGTGGAGGGAATCAATGTTCGAAACGGAAAGCGGCAACGAGCCGAAAATTTCGCTTGAAGCATTGGTCCTGGCCAAAGAGCGAAATCGAGTGTAACCATCTCAAGAGAGAGCTCGTGGCACACAATAACCGTGAAAGACCGGAAACATCGGGAAAATTCGATACGGCTGTTCGAGCTGCAAGCGTAGCCGACCCCTGGAGGTTCTCCCTCTCTCTTTCTCCTCCCGCTAGATTTCAATCAAACTCGGCGCGCGAGTTGCCGTCGCCTGAAGGTAGCGCGACGATAAACGTCTTAAGCTCGATCTGCAACTTCGTTTCAAACCGATTAAACGGAGGCAAACGGTGGCTGAAATCCGAGCAATCGCTTCTGTTATGATTGCTCGAATAACCCGCTCTTGGTCTCGCAATCAACACGCCGGTTAAAGGGGCGTAAAAATTGTTGACGCAAAGGGTTGCCTCTACTTTCTTCTTTTTTTAGGGAACTCGTAAGGGATTCGAAGAAGAAATATTCGAGGGATAAAGTTGTCGAGGGATAAAGAAGAATTCAATTAGACAGGATGAATTGGAGTAAATTGGATCAGATGTAATAAACATAATTTCCAATCATTTCGATCGAAGTATCAACTGGAGAGAATAATAATAATTATCCAAATTAAATTACTCCAATTCCAGAATACGTAAAAATTCACAATCGAGGCCTTCCAAGGTGCTGCACGCTGCATTTTCGAACGCATCCAAAACCACCCCCTCGATCCTCCTGGACGGATTACGATTTCTCGGCGCATGTGGCGCCGTACACGCTCGATTATCGCGCGAGGGTCGAGCATACGCTTTTAATCACCGTTCGACCGGATTCGAGAGGAATTCGATAGCGTGCGGGACTCGTGCGAGCCTTGCGCGGGACGAAACAAGGGTCGAAACGCCGCGATGGGGAGGAAATTGCGATCTATCTGCAATGCATCGAAAGAGAGAGAGAAAGGTTGCGCACGAAATAAGTTTGACGGAGGGGTGGAACGAAAAATGGAACAATTGAAATCGGCCGTGGTTCCAGTGGGCAGGTAGCCCTCTCCGGTTCGGAAGTTGGACTGATTGGGGATCGGATGGCGAGGTTTGAGCTTGTTTCTTCCTCTGCGTCGAGCGTAATTAAAGATTGGGAAGGAAAAGAGGCTTGGAGAGGGTTGACGAAGTGTTGTTTATCGGGTGAGAATAATTTAATTTGGGATGTTCGGGATTCTTGATAACGTGTTTCTGTTGAGCATTGTGTTAATTTGAAACACTTGGCTTATTTAATAATATTTTGAATATTGATGTGAGTGTATTGAACTTATGATATTGAAAGTCTGCTAGGAAAATGAGAAAAAAATTGAATCATTCAAGTTTTGATATCAAAGTAGAAAATCCCACGATATTAAAATTCTAAAATTTCCAGATAAACCTTTCGATGCTTTAGTCGACTTTATTCGAGAAAGATATACTTCTATTTGCTGTGAAACGTAGAAACGAAACGTCACGCGAAGCCATAAATCACGAGAAAAATTCGGAAAAAATCTGCAGTATTCTTAAAAAGACACGTTGCAACGATAAATCCACGAAGGCAACAGATACAGTGGAATTTGCAATTGATCAAAATGTCACGAATTTTCTAGCGAATTTCTTGCGATTTTTTGTTATTATAACATGCTTATTTGTTCGTTCAACCGAATTTACTTGCATTCGTTAATCCTAATTCGATTGCTCAACGAATTTTCATTTTAATTTTCTTAACTAAAATTCGAATCACTCGACTTTTCCAATCCATCGCGCGAAAATAACTTTCCAACTCGAAAAGGGTTAAACAATCACGAGATTTCTAAAGAAAAAAAGAGAACCACCACGATGCCGAACTTATCAAATAATTAATCGCGAAACCTGACTCCCGAAAACGAACTCCGTTTCCCTCAACCTAATTACACGCCCGTTTATCAAAGCGGCGCCTCTTTTCTACATCATTTAACAGCAATATCCGACTCCTATCCTCGACTTCGACCTAATTTTACTTTACTCGAAGCCCGTATATAACGGGCAAGCTTTCGAAAATCTCGAAAATCTTTGCTCGCGATAGACGAAGCCAAGAGAAAGAGGGAAAGAGAGAATTCATCGAAACGAGGCGCGAGAGAACTTTTGAAAGAAAAATCGAAAGATCAACAGGGATGTAGGACGATGTTTGCCGTGCGTGGAGGAAAAAGGGCGGATCGCGAGAATACTTGGACCGTGCGTCATTGTTAACCGAGGACTTCCGGCCCGCGCCATGGCTGAAATTCGCGAGGAAAACTTTTCCAACCCCGCGAGGATATATCGTGCAAGTTTTGTCAACCCGAAAAACTCATCGGCAACTTCTTTTCCAAGTTATCGAGTTATGGAACGAGGGGGAACCGCGCCGTTCGTTGGAATCAGCGAAACGGCAATTTATTCCCCCCTTAGCCGCGTGTAATGCGGCACGATTTCACGGAAATCGAAGTCGAGTACGAAAGCGAGATAATTTTCTGAAGGAGGAGACGTATTCAGAGGCGTATTGTCTTTCTGATCGATTGTGCTTCTACAACGGAAGAAATTTGCCATCTTCTCTTATTCGCTACTAAACTAGAACCACTCGCGTGATCGTTGTTAAAATCGTTCTAAAAGAAAAGACATCTCTTGGTGGAACGATAAATCAAGCTCGGTTGCTCTCAACATCCCCGACCGTTCACAATTTGCAAAAAATGGTTCATGTCCAACAACCTTGAACGCGCATCCATCACGCAATTTTCGAAATTTCGAGACAGCGTTACGCCATTACAGATGCCTCGGGGAAATCCTTTCGAAGCCAGATTATCTCGACAGTTTTACGGCGGTGAACCGTGGTGGTGGGAAGCGTGCAACAGAGGTCCGTGAAAGAGTAAGAATACCCATTATCCCGGGTCACGCGACGGAAAGAGTGTTTTCCGTCGATCCATTTGTCGCCCCTAAGAAGAACACGAAGGCGTCACAGGGAGAGACCGTGTCTCCCTTAATTATTTCCCCCCTTTTTCACCCCCTTCGTTCAACGAGCTCCCGTGTCCGTGTCGAGAGTTCATGAATCGAGGGAATTTCTTGGGACACCTCCCGATGAAATGGATTGCGTAAAAGTCGAAACGGAGGGGAGGGAGGGGAGGAAAGAAACTGGAGGCGGGTCAACTTCGATTAATTAGATCGAGGAGGAATCGATCGAAGGGGGAGGGCGTTAATTATTCGGTGCTTTTTCCCGTGCTTTGATTAAAAAAAAAAAAGGAAGAAAAAGGGGAGGAAGCTGCGAAACGGGGCTCCAGTCTCGAATTAAACCGGACTAATTGCGCCTTCAGCTAATTAAAACAACGCAGCCGTTAAAGTTACTGGAACAGCCACCTCCGTTTGGCCGTGGAAAGCCTCGAGACGCATCTAGGGAAAGGAAGAGGAATATATCTTCTCGCTTTGACGAAGTTCCTTCTTAGGGGGAGAGGATGGAAAGATCGTAAAGATCGATTTTGTCAGATTGGAAATAGTTTATTTCGAAGGACGTATATCTTTTAATCTCTATGATGATAATTTTTAATCGCGTTACTTTTGTTCGTAAGATTATTTATAAGAGTGATCCAATATCTCTTCTTTTCGTGTTCTACGAAAAGAAAGAAGGAAAATCGGCTGTGCAATCTCAGAGGGAGTTATTGTTAATTAAATTTAGCCGCTGCTACTTACTTTCCTGCGAAATTACGACAAAAGAATCTATCTTTTCTTTTTTTCGGCTTTAGACGTTTTCCCTAGAGCGCAAAATTTCTTTTCTAAGAACAACTAGCTTATTATGCGAATTCTCTAATAAGAATAAATGCATCTAATAATTATATTTATTTTATAGCTGCTCATCATTTTCTATAAGATTGTATAAAAATTATCACGTTTATATAATTTAATGTAATTTAATATCAACGTTAGGAAAAATTCTTCAAATTTGTAAGAGCTAATTCAAAGAAAATTTGAAAGTACGAAATTCGAAAACCGAGGATAATTAATGCCTTCAATCTCGATCCTGAATCCTGGATGGAGGCATTGGATCTCGAAGAAGAAGGGGCGGAAGGTGTAGGAAAAGGGTCCCCTGTTCTACCAAACAAATTCATATTTCACGTTGGAAGGATGAACGTTGTATATGCGTTGCCGGCGTGTTCGTTCGGCAAGGGAGCAGCCAAGATAAAAGTGAAATACGCGGGTTTACTATTGAAACACGGCAGCCGTGTCTCGCGATAAAGATAAACGAGCAGAGAAACCGAGGCGAGGGGGATCTTGGCTCGTTCGTCATTCGACGTCCTCCTTTGTCTCGTCTCATTACAATAGATCACCTTTGACGACTGGTTATCCCATTTGAATCCACTTCCTCGGATGAACGATAAATCCCGCCGAGAATTTTGTTTTTCGCCGCGAGTCGAAACTTGCCTTTCTCTTTGGAAAATCGCTTCGAGACGGTAGCTTTGAGACGGCATTTCTCAAGCAAACGATTCTTTCGATTGTTATCTTGGCCTTTGCGGGAGAAAGAATTAGGGAAACTTCTTTTTCTTTTTTCCCTTTTTATTTGAGAAGAAGAATTCTAAATTTAGATATCGTAACATTGCAATTGTAACGAATGATAACATCCGTCTTCGTAGCACTCGTGGTTTTTGGAATCAATTTTAAAATTATCTTAATCTCGATGGGTTCGAAATTAAAATCGACGTGTACGAAATTATCTTCGATTAAATAAGCATCGCTTTATTTTTTCGGAGGCGTAAATACGGCACGGTACAGCAGAAAATTGGAAAAATCGCAGCGAAACCGGGTTAAACGATCCCGTTTTAATCGTGTCACATCTTTTTAACGATGCAGCTACGCGTGACAACTTGTTGCGAGTGATTGATGCAGGTACCAGTAGCCCGATTAGATTCGACCAGTTTAATCCCGCTTACCCAGACTCCTGCAGATTGCCAACCTAATGGAAGATGACGTGGTAAAATACAACGGGCTTCCGGAAGATAAATCCTCGCAAGACGAAAATAAATCATCGTCCATACAAAATTGAATCTCTATCGTCCTCTACCTCCTCTATTAGATCCTGTTCTCGCGCGCAAAAAAAAATCTTACAACAAAATGGCCCCTTTCAGCCTCAAACGATCGTCATTAATCCACATAGTATAGAGGCCGTTGATCGAATCATTTATCTTGAACTAGTAGCTAATGATCACGTTCCCTATGAGTTATTGTTTAATATTAATGCAACACGATGCTAAATGATACTCCTCGAACGTCTTAAGAGATGAATAAAATAAAATCAATTAATCTCATCCCTTCTCTGAATTTGCTGATTTCCAAAAGAAAAAAAAGAACGAATCAAACGATATCAAATAATATCTTACAACAATATGAGTTACGAGAAATACAATATATTTATAAATTTGTACCAAGTTTCTCCGAATAAACAACTCGCCAGAAGCCAAATCGCACGATTCCCAATATTTACCCGAATCTCGAATACCCCACGAATCCCTCGAACCGCGAAAACAAAAGACCCATAATCAGAAATTTATCCACCCGCCACCCTGCTTGCCATAACCAATCGCCATAACCGATCCACACACAATTGCAGTCGATTGCACGCGTCTCGCGAGCAAACAAATTTCCCTTCGGACGTGTGTCCGAGTCCCCGCGCCAGCAACAACACAAAAGATTGCCAACAACACGGGAATCCCATTTCGGCTGGCTAAGACGGCCATCGAGGGAAACACCCTCCACGAAACCCCTTTCGCCCCGGTGGTGAAAAACACTCTTTCCAGAAATCGAGGATGATCGCTCTCCTCCCTCTCTCTCTCTCTCTCTCGAGAATCTCGAGCACAATGGAGCGTTGCACACGCGTGCAACTGTCCAAACACAGGCACGAGAGTAATATAGGCGCGCGGCATCGCGTTATCCCTACGCGTCTGTCCATTATTGCGATAGCAGACTGCGTCAATATTGGCCTGAAGGGTTTCACAGTGATTGTCTTCACACACAATCCGTGCTCGCGCTCTCGATTCCCTGGCAATGAGCTGTCCGGCGAGCTTTCTACGTCCCTCCTCGGGAGAGTCGTCCCGATTACGAATCCAGATTACGGACTTTGGTGGATAAGTTTCGAACCAACTCGTTTTCGAGGGTGTGCGCCGTCTACGGGGATAGGAGGAGGGGAGCGTGAATCGTTGACGAGGAGGGATAATCGTTTCGCGGGTGTATTTGGTATTACTCTGACTCGATGGCCTGGTTAAATTTGATGGGACGTTAATGTAGTGCGAGCTGGACGGGTTAGGAGACTGCTCGTGTTGAATTTTGGGGAGATTCAGATTCAGATTAGGTGACGAATTCGAACCAAATCTTGCGCAAATGTTTTCCCTTTTTCTTGCAATATTTTCATCAATTCGTCAACTTCTTTATTTTAAAATTAAATTCCTCGTTTTTGTTAAGAGTAAACTGAAATTTGCTTACGATCACCTCAAATCTAATGAATTTCCTTAAATCGAAAATCCAATTATAAAACCAAGTACAAAGCGTTTCGACAAGATCTCAAAACAACTTTCCGCCGATCCAAACAAGCAGGTGGATCGAAGTAGTTGGGATGGGCGCATCAAAATCGTCGTTGGCCGTTAAAAGCGTCGATTGGAACAAAAAAGAAAGGAAGGGAAAAAGAAAAGAGGAACGTGGAGTCCTGAATCGAGAACGTCACGGGTGGTGCATGCGGACCTGCAGTCCCTCATAACGTATGCAGTGCAGCACTTTATGCGCCAGGTGCCGGTAGTTATATCGTACGTGCCCTCCCCTCTTCTCTCCCCGACTCTCCCGCTCGAGAGAGTGCACGCCTCTTCTTCGTGTACACACAACACGGGAACGGTCCTTGGCGGCCGCGTTTTCCTTCCACGGAACGAACCGTTGTTAGACGGTTGTTCCCTACCACCCGTTCGACGCCCAAAAATAAACGAGGTGGAGTGGAGTGGAGCGGAGTGGAGCGAGCGAGCGAGCCGGGTGAAGGGAACAGGTGCGAATCTTCCGAGACACGCTTCGGTATACGCGTAGAATTTTTAACGAGGAACGCGTGTTGCTTGTCCATCCGTTGAAATATTAGGGAAGACTGGAAATAGCGACGGTTTTTACGCGTCCGTTTTACTTGGCTCGCGTTACCCCGAGGGTAAAATCGATAAATATTCATCGTTTCCAACGCCGTCGAACGCCTCACTCTCTTCTGTTCTCTGGCCGTTCGATGACAGGCTATGGGCGAGGAGGATGGTCGAAGGTCGTTTCTGCACACCACCGCGGCAACGCGTGCAGAAGGTGAATTTTTTCGCGGGTTTATTTATCGCTCGGTTCTTTTTCCTCTTCTTCTTCTTCTTTTTTTTTTCGTTCTTTCGAGAAAGAAAAACTCGAGACAAGAGACGTTTATAAGAGAGATTATTAGCGTGTCGATGGGTATAGGTGGGCGAATTTTTCTACAAAGGGGAAAAAAACTTGTCCCGAACCGTTCACATGGAAAGGGTGTAATTATGTTAAAGTGATGCGTCTGCTTCTTTTGAGACGAGCCAGCGAGTAATTAATATTCTTTTGCGAGTGGAACGCAGAGATGGACGTGGACAAATTTCGTGGCATGCTTCGTGGTCATTATCGATATTCCATTCCATTGAATTTGTGAAGAAACGATGATCGGGGTTGAAGTGATCTCGAGCATAATCTCGATAACCTATGAACAATCTCTAAACGATTTTCACTTTACCTTCCTACGATTTTCAAGTGGGTTTTGTGGATCCAAGATGACCTTCGAATGACTTTTTAATGTCCTTGTAGCACGATCTAAACGATCTTTCCGTTCAAATGATCTTCCAGCTCGTAACATGAGACCTTCGAGTGAATTCATCCCCAATGACACGACCTTTTACGTCCTTCACAACCTTGAAAACGCTTTCAAGTTTTGTAATCCCGACGCTTTTGAGAGTTTATATAAAAACGGTCTTTAAATAATCGGAGGATCGATTCGTTGATTCGTTTCACGAGGATTGAAGAAAACACAATTTAAGATTCATTGTTGAAGCGCTCTCTCCTCGGATTCCACGTTTTTGCGATCAACAGGTCTTCGAGTGATGGGAATCAATGCGAAAAAAGCATCGAAAGCATGGGACATAAAGGCGAGGAGTACGAAGCTCGAATCTATTCTCCACCAAGAAATCTTTAACGAGGCTAAATGGAAGAATCGATTATCCACGATCGTGTTCCCGTAATGGCGAGCTTTTACTCGAATCCTCGTGAAAATGATGCTATTAACACAATCGATATTTATCGATATTTCACAATTTCCAAGAATTCACATAGCTCGTTATTCCATCTTCTTAAATTCATTTTTCATTATAACTTCTCCTTCTCGAACGAGAATATTTATATCCGTGATTTTACCGCAGGTGTAAACGACACGTAAGAATAATATTTTTCGAGAAAAATTACATATTAAGTGACGTGTAAGTTTTAATCGATTTAAGATAAAACAAAAATCTATTCAATACGAATATGATTCACTCAATTCCGATCGATCAACGTTACTCGTGAGTATAATTGAACCACAGGGTACAATTGAGATGATTCAAGGTACTATCGAGCTAATTAACTCGGCCGGTTAACACACCGGCTAACACCATCGATCAATACGAGTATATTCACGAGTTAACACAGAATTAACACACCGTGCTATTAACAAACATCGTGATTAATATCGATTCGATACGAAATTAATATTAAATCGTATTACACGTTGATCGAGAAAACTTCTTTTCTCAGGATAAAAACCATTTTAACCATTCTCTTCTCTGATATATATATATATATATAAAACGGTCTAGGAAAGTTATTGCTATTGGTTCTGTTCGAAGCTCCATAAACTCGACCATCGATCAATTTTTAGATGAAACATTGTTCCAGATAGAGTAATATAAAGTAGCCAACCTGTCGTAATTTCCGTTGGATACTAATCACCGAAGTTAGAGCTTCGAGGTTCTTAGCGCCCGTGTTCTTCTTCCCCGGGAACCTTAATTGTTGGTTTTAAAACTGATAGCCAATTAGTGGCTGCAGTGGCATCCATTAATGTTACCCTGTTTGAAATGGGGTTCGTTTATAGATTGAATGATGGCCCGAAGCTTTCAAGCCTGTCTTTCTTAAAGGAAAAAAAAAAAAAAGAAAAAAGAGAAAAATTGGCCTGGGTTTATGGGTAATTAACCCAGGAGAGGTGTTCCATGATATATGTCTATAATTTATGCGTGTATAAAAATCATAATTCTCTGTCGTTAATTTTTTTCTCTCCAGAAAGAGAGAGAGAGATTTTAATTTTAAAAATCAGTCAACGTGCATCGAATTAACAATTTCTTCTAATTGCAAAAGCGACAGTCACTTGACGTTTTATTTCTGTCGTGTCGAGAATTTTTCACGATATAATCGTATCGTTTCAATGCGACAGTTTTTAACGAAGAACGAAAACCTTTGCTCGTGATATAATTTTGTCTTAAAAACCACGTTTCTTAAATAAAGTATATATTTCTTCCTATAAATGGTATAGCAAATACTACTTCATTGTCCAATTATTTTGAAAATGATTCGTAACAGAAGACGGACCAACAAGTTGCCGAGTCTTCGATCCGTTCCATCAACCTTTCACCTCCTTTCAAATGCAAATCGCGGTCAGATGACCCAATATCATCGTCCGCAAGAGCCACGAAACAGGGGCAGGTGCCTCGATAAATTCCTCCGAAGAGGCTGGAAATTTTCGACGCCCGCTCTCAAAGGCGTATTTCGGCAAACGTTATTTCCAGCCGGGGAGGGCTGGATCATTAAGCAACATTCCCTTCGGTTTCGAATAAAATCTTGCCACGCAACAGGTGAGCCAACACCCGTGATATTTCACGTTTCGGAAGTAATCTCGCGTCGAGCGCACGATCGTGAAGCGCGAGACAATGGCGGCCTCGAAATTAGAGCTTGAAAGCTCGTCCCCGTGAACGAGAAGGATTAATGAACTACTTTCCGCTTCCCTTCGTTTCATGCACGCTTCGTGATTCTGCGATGGTAAACTTGTAGAAACGGTTTTAATCGTTGTTGACTCATTCTTTCTTCTTCTTCTTTTTTCAAGATTGTTCGTACGATCTTCTCTACGATATTCCAATTAATGGTTAATTAAGATTTAAATTTCCAATCTTACGTGGGTTGAATCGAGAAGAAGAAGAAGAAGAAGAAGAAGAAGAAAGGAGCAGTGGAATATTACTTCTTGATAATATACATAAGTTTAATTAATCGTTCGATGAGGGTGTCCAATTTGCATGGTAATAGAATGAAGACACGTACCTCGTGTGTATACCTTCTAATGATCTATCATTTTCAACATGCAGATAGGTGAACGTGAGATGAGTAAATAAGTTGCATTATCGTTGCGAAAATAAAAAAAGAAACTCTTTGCGGCTTCGTCCTCGAAGAGTTAATTTACGAGTGGATAGTTGGATGAACGTATTTCCCTTGGTACGTGGAATTGCTTGGATTCCAGTCATCCTTTACGAAGGGAGGTGAAATTGTTACGCGTTATCCAATATTCCAGAATAAGAAGAACAAACTCGAAATGTTTTATAATTTTCCCCAGATGTTTCTTTTTTAACATATTATAATATACAGCCATGATTTATCCACGGTTCAACGTGTTATTAAATTAATGATACTAGTAATCAGATAGCAGAAATGGTACCTAACTTTTTAACATCACTTTTTCATCGTGCAAGCCATTAAATTATCACGAGGGATAAGATAATGAAATACATAAATTAGACACGTAAATTGTTATAATTTAGAATCGTTTCAAGTAAACTTTTGACATCAAATATCAATATCCCAATAAAATATTTATTTACGCGCAAAATCAAAATCAAAATGAAAATCATCTACCATCTACCGATTTGTTGCAAATGAATAAAAATTATTGACATTCCCTTTAATCCAATTAAATTCTATCTACTTTCCAAAAAGAAACGACGACAATTTCGTGCAACAGAGGAAGAAAAAAAAAAAGGACCAGTGGCGGTGCCAACCGTTCGGTCCACATCTCCCCGCAAAAATCTCATTTCAATCGACTCTCCATCCATCGACCGGCTCTCGTCGATGCAACGAGATAATATTCTCCTTCGCCCGACCGTCATTACGTTTCTTCTGCGCCGGCTTTCTATTAAATGCCGGGCATAAAATTGTAGGTTATGGCCGGACCATTACTCAGACAACGTCTTCGCGACGGAGAGCGAATATCGAGAGAGAGAGAGAGCGGGGCAACGCGAAAAAGCGAGGGAGAAAGAAACGCAGAAGGAAACGCGGAGCAGAAGGGAGACAAAGAGCGGGGAAGGGATCAGGGGAGGGGGAAAGAAAGGATCGGTGAATGAAATGAGTTTCGGCCGCATTAAGGTCGTGGCACAAGTACCAATCCCGTTCTTCCAGTTCTTCCAGGCCGGATCTATGCGTGTGTACACGAGGCGAGAAAGAAATCGGCTGGTTATAAATCGCCTCGGGCGCCTCGGCCATTCAGCAAAACGCTCAAGGAGTCGTCCACTCGAGGAGTCCTTGGCCAGGCCAGTGGTGGCATCGCGAGCCGTGGCACCAGGGCCAATTAGCCGTGCTCCAAGCTGTTGTGCACGCCTCGCTGATGACAATTAGGGGGATAAATTGGAACGATTGATTATGCGGCTCGAAGGCGTGCATCCGAGCCGGCCGATTAGGGCCGATTCTTACAATTAGTCTTTGCTCTATTATTTTTAAGGGCGTCTGGCTGGCCGTTGGCTCGACGTAACGACCAGGTTGGGCCAGGATTTTAAGGTCGGGTGGAAGGTGCGTTAATAACCCCCTCGATTGGTGGTTTTAGGGTGTTATTACGTATTGCGTACGCGTGGATCGAATAGACCAGGCAATGGCGATACAGCTAGGTAAATTATGCGCGCGGTGCACGCTTGCGGAATAATTAGCGTCCGGAGTAACGTCACGTGCGAAGAAAGCGTTGCGGAAAGGGTTGCCGGGTATCTATGTCTGCCTGTGTGCGTGCCTGTGTACCCTCGATCGATAAATATTTAGTTGAAACGGTCTATAAATACAATAACACGTGACGTGAATTTTATCGTTGTGAAAAATCTCTTTTCGACGAAATCGCTTTTTCATTTTAGAGAGTTTAAAAAAAGAGAGAGAGAGAGAAAGAAATTATATCGCGAAATATCGAATATAAAATTTCGGATGAACGTGTGTTTTATTCGATATCGATTAACCGACCAACTCTATTGCGAGTTACACGTTTTCAAATTTTCAAATTCGAGTTTTTCTAAAATCAGGACCGAACAATTTACTCGATAATACTTTATGGCAAAAATCCGTTAACGAGAATAAAATAAACGATCCCTCCCTCGAAAATCAATTTCTCACGGATTCAGGCAAGTTTCGATTCAAGAAACTTAACCTAACCCGCACTCGAGCCGTAAATTGAAATTATTAATCGCCCAGTGCGCATGTATTTGCCGCAACATCGCGTCTGGCCAAAAAGTACCATAAAATCGCCGAACATTTACGGCTACCGTCTCCCCTCTGGCCGGCAAATTCGCATAGCCGGGGACACTTTTCGACCGGACACGGGGTTAACATCCATAATTAACGAGAGAGAGAGAGGAGGAGGATTCGATTCGGGGTGGTCGAAGGGGAAGGGAGAGGGTAGATCGGACAAAAGCTTGGCCAACAACGTGAATTACAACGTCTCGAAGGTAGCCGCGTCGCGACGAGCCCCTCTGCCCCTCCGTACAATGAATCAGGCTCGGATTAACGACGGGCAGAGGCCACAAAGCGCATGGAGAGGCGCTGGAACGCGTGTTGATTCCGGAAACGAGTACCTCTCTACGCTCCGCCTAATGGACGCGACCTTCCGCATTAGCTAGAAACAATCGCATTGTTTTTCTCGCACAATGCTACGCCGCCCGCGAGAAACGTGCGTCGACTGTTCGCCTGATACATTCGCCGAGAGGAGAGCGAATGGCCGACGCGTGTTCGTCGAAGAAATATTCCGCGGGACACGCCCAATGATAACGTTGATTGTAGATGGAATGGATTTCTCGTTTCTTTCGAGAGAGAGGAATAACATTAAGAATTTTCACGTACGCGAATTCTCTTCGAGTTTGATCCGATAAAACGAACGAGTGCAAACATTTGTAATTTATGAAAATTCGTTTAATTAACACGGGGAATGGAGGAATTAAAGAAAAAAAGAATAGCGGGTCTCATTTATCGATTGTACGAAAGGAATGCAAATTGTTGAAAACTTTTTATAATTGACACGAGGATGAATCGAATCGTTCTCTATAAAATGTTTTCGAATACGCGTCGACGCTCGATTTCGAGTGTAATTCAATCCCGTATTCCGATAATCGACGGTTCTATATACGAAATATAAATTCGATTGATTTTTCGTGCATATGGGGAACCATCGAAAACGGCCGGTTCGAAAACGAGACAAACATCGGGACCAGTCATTTTCAATCCACGTACGTCTCCTCCTTTCTCTTTTTTCCTCAAGGGAGGAAAATAATCACCAGGCTAACTACGTCCCCTTCTCCCATATTTGTTTTAGTTTTACAGCGTACTACCCCTTTTTTACGCATTCAGCTCTACCACTTAAAAATTATTATGCGTCATTCGCGCCAAAGTCTGAAACACGAATATCCTAACCTCTTCGCCAGCTTCTGTTCTCCTTCCCCCTCCCCACTCCCCTCATTTTTCAATCTTTTTTGCGGCAGCTGTCGCTGGTTTACATTTAAATGAACGAGTCGCATCACGTTAAACGTGTTACTCGCGCACGTACAACTCGTTAATATGCGTCGTACACAGGCTACGTGCAAATACACGTGAGAATGATTTTTGATTGTGAACAGAAACGAGATCAAGTAGTACAAAAAGTAGTCAAATTAGACAAACTTAATGTATTCGACTTGAGATCGTTGTGACGAATCGCGTTGCAATCACAGAAAATCACGGATGAAACTTTCAAAGTTTTCAGAGAAACGCGAGAGGAAGATGAATATTTTGCCAAAGATCGAAAGATCAACGAGAGATCCACGAATCTAATGATTCTTATACTTTTCTTGGAAGTGTGTACCATCTCCAGGAATCGCTTGTCTGAAATTTGGGATAGATTAGTGAGGCGAAGTGCGAGTGAGAGATTCGAATAAAAATTAAAAATTACCTTTTTCTTTAGACGATGATATTTCGAAAGTCGTATCGAGATAAATCAAGAAAGCGTTTCAAAGGGGAAAGTTCCTTGATTATTTCATTCATTAGATCAGAATTTATCATCTTCGTAGTTGTAGAGATTCAAATTTCTCTTAATTCCAATAGAGTTAAATTCGAGTTTTAACACGAATTGTATAATTGAGCAAAAATATACCAATAAAATATGTATGTGCAATATAATCTGATAAACTGATTTAAAGCAATGTAAAAAGATACATCAATCTTAGAACCCATTAAGTGTAACATTTTATGCCGATCCGACACGTTTGTTATACCTTGTCTTTCCGTGTCAAAGTTATTTTTTTCCCTCCGTCAAACATCCTAGTTCCTTTTTCTTTTTCCTCCTTCTCCCCCTTAATGTAGACTAGTGTCATTAATGTCAAACAAAAATCGTCAAGGGGCTTTTTTCGAAACTGTGTTAAGTGATCACAACGGGACGTGAAGTGTTCGGAGCGCACATGTTCTAAGCGGTGATTGTTTTGACTGGCTGTCCATCGACAAGGGTTGTGCCAGGCACGTGATTGTAAAAAATTGAGAGCGTTCGAAAGTCAACGCTTCGAGTTACGTAACCACGTGCCACTGATTATGCACGCTCTGTTAAACGTGCTATCCTTGATCCAACTCTGATGCTCTCTCTCCCTCTTATGTCGTCCAATATTCTTAAATAAAAAACGAGCAATATATAATTTTATCATTGTTATCAATTTACTAATAAATAATTTTCTAATAAGAAAAACTCTCTTTTTCCCCATGAAAACCGAGGCATCGAAATTAGCACAAAACCGTAATAAAATTCCACGCGTAAAAAAGTCTAGCTACAGAAAAATTTCTACGCGGAAAAAATTCCGCAAAAGATTTCGAAGCTCTAAAATCCCGGTATAAAAAAAATCTCTCGAAAAATCTTTTCCACAAAAACGAATTCGAAATTCCCCGGCGAAACATCCGATACTCGCGTTAACCGTTTTCATGATCCAAAAAAAAAAAATTCAAAGTTTTTTTTTCTATCAAAAGAAAAAAAAAAAAAAAAAAAAAATAGAGAGAACCGGAGGAATATATTTCGAGAATGGATTGGCTTGTGCGTCGGATCGAAAAAAAAAAAAAAAAAAAGAAAAAACTAACTCTAACACCCTCCCTCCACCCCAGCATTTGTTTCTTTTTCTCGCCTGTTAAAAACCTCTCTCCCACACTCCGCGACCATTTTCGCGCCAGATATTTATTTATGGAGGCATTCCCCTCCCCGCCGCGTGAAGGCAAAATCGAACGCGCGTTTTGCATAGCGATGACGAGACACGGCCGCTAGTTGTCACACGAGATGACGGTACTTTCGGGGGCACGAGCCTGGCAGATTTTTAATTAAAAAACAAACGGGAGCCCCCGTCATTGGGATCTGGAACCGGAAGCAATCGCGGTGACGACCAGAGCGACGCTCTGTTGCCCGTAGATATTTGAATCGAAATTAATTCGAGGCGGGAAATGCTGCCTTTCGATCGACCGTTTCGTTTTTTCCTTTTTTTTTTCTTTTCTCTCTCTCTCTCTTTTTTTTTTCGCGGATTTGAAGATTGTCCGTTGGAATATTTTTTAGCGGTGTGGGTGCACAGGCATGCACAGGGATGGACGATAATGGATGAAATCGAAACAGAGTTGTAATATTTTAATCGCCACGTTTCCCTCCTTTCCCGTGAATATATCTCTTTGGTTTTGGGAAAAAGCGATCATTTTTTTTCAACTCTTCGCGAAATTTTGATCGAGGTATAATTCGACGATTGAATTTTTGTAATTTTTGTTCCGTTTCACTTTGATTTTGTTATTTTCGGGGAAGAAAATTTCGCTCGAAATTGGATTGGAAATCGATTGTTTTAATAATTGAATGCAATCGCGAGAAGAATTTGTACGCGATACGGCGAGGCGTAAATATTTCCATCGATTTTCGTTGATAATAACGAGAGCGAAACTTTTTCTATTCCACTATTATAAATAACGGTTGAGCGGGCTCTCCGAGGCGGAAACAACAGCATCCAGACGATCATTGGGAAAGAAAAATCGCTAGTCGGGGCGCAGACAGCTGTTGGAATTAATTGGTAGCGAGCCGACAAGTACCCCGGGGAAACGTTATTCTTCAACGATACCTCGAGACGAATCGATGAAACGGGAGCCAACCAGTCGTAACAGTATACACGAACGATTCGTTACAACGAGTTATTCTCCGAATCCTTAATTAACGCTTTATCAAACACTTTTCAACCTTGGATATTTTCTTCCTTAATCTCCAACTAATATAATCCACGACATCGGTGCTAACACCGAGCTTCTCAATCCCGATACAATTCGGGAGATGGAAATAAAAATTTTTTGATCTTGAATCGATCTATTATCGATGATAATATAAAATAATTTATTCGCAATTACTCCGAATAGATCTCTTCGACAAAGAGGTAAAATTCCAGATTTTAGGCTCGAATTTGAAGGATTAAATTCTGCAGCCCGGTTAACAACGAGATCATCGGTGTCTTGAATTCAGTATGAGCCGAATTGGATGACCGGATAGGAACCGCTCTATCGCTTTCCCTAAAGCGCAAATAGCGGCTAGAGTTAATCGAGTTTTACTTTGCCAAACACTACGTGATGCGTTTCGCCGACGCGGATACATGACCGACTTAATCAACCTCGAAATTACGGATCCGAGCGCGCGTTAATGGCGGCCAACGTCTGCTTTGCCGGGCGACAAATCGTTTATCCCGAAGATCGAGCCCGAAACCATTTCCCGGATGTACCATATCGCTTTGGCGAACCGACGACATGGCGCAACAAGTTGGCATTTCTCGTGTTATCGACAGACTTTTTGTTTTGTTTTGTTTTTTGTTTTTTTTTCCTTCCTTTTTTCTCCCTTCTCGTTTTTTCTTCCCTTTTTTTCGTTTTTTTTTTTTTTTTATTTTTTATTTCGGTTTATCCAGAGAGACGTATCGGATTTATCGCGGACGTTCCATTTAGCAAATGAAAATTTAGACGATAGAGATCAATTTTAAAGATCGTCCCTTCTATTGCGAATTTTCACAATTTTTGGCATTCTCTCTCTTCTAAATTGCTTCGAAATTTTTCATTTATCATAATAGAACAATATGATCCAGGTATGTTTGGAATTCTTTTTACAACACTTTTTTAAACTTTTTCGAAAGCCTCGAGAGAAGGATCCAATTTTATGAGCTAATAATAGCACGAAAACTTGAACGAAGAATGGAACATATTTTTCAACAAATGTAACGAATTAAAATATCCCGATCTCTCCGTCCTTGGACCAATCAATGATTAAACGGACTATTTCTCCCCCTCGTATCGTATGTATTCCCTCGAAAACTGGAAAAAAAAAAAAGAAAATGAGAAAACTGTGAAAGGATATAAAAGCACGTTCGATTTACGACGTGTCGAAATTGCACGTTGCTCCGTTGAACGATTTACGATGTCAGCAGCAGAAAAGAGTAGTATCCCAGGATCCTGGCCCGGGGGCAGTAGCGACTTACCGCTTATTACCGTGCACAGCCAATTTATCGTGCACCTGTCAGCGATCGCGATCTCTTTGAGGGCGCCCCCTGTTCTTCTCCGCGCGGTGGGAACCACCCTCGTCGCGGGATCCACTTCAAAGGGCAAGTTTCGGCGGAGGAAGCGTTCCCTACGATTGTCCCAAGAAAAGGGTGAGCCGTTATTAAAGGCCGATTCCGGTCCCGAGGATGTTCCTTGTACCGATGCCTTAATGGAACAGAGAGGCCTAATTAACGGCCAGGCAAATAACGAAGGGACAATGAACGAACGAAAGAGCTGAGGGGGAGGGGGGCAGAGTGTGACGCCTCGTAATTGCGATCTTTTGAGACGAACGACTGTGAAATTTTTTTTCTCTTCTCCGGTTATATTGGATGTAGATTTTTTTTCGAGGTGAACTTTCCGAGAGGAAATGGAGGGTTTATTCTTGGAGGATTTCGGTGGATGAGGATAAGGTTTCAAAGTTTATAGATATACGTCTCGTTTTATGAATTATTAACCGTGAAAGTCTCGACTGTGAAGGCCGTGAGTTCTTTGATTGATCGTTATGGACGGGTAATTCTTCCTCTTCTTTCGAAACGAGGCCAACTTGTCGATGCAAAACTTAGCCAATATGTTCGCAACAATGAAAGATATGCAATGTTCGAGCAAGTCACGTTTGTACCAGTTTCCACGTGAACATGACTGACCTAATGCAGCCCTGTAGTCCCTGAATAAGGGAAACTACAACAAATCCTTAGTTCCAACTAGTTGCAACAGTGCTACGTTAGTTTCTAATACAAACGTTGTAAACTCAAGTTGCACGTGCAACGCTACAAATTGGGGAATATTGGATACACGTATCGTCGAATCGAAGTATAATATCGTTTATAATTTTTCCATCCTCGGCAAATTTATCTTGAATATCCAGGAATACATCTTCGCAACAACCTGCCATCTCCAACAAAACAATCTCCAACGTTATTTTAAATTTTCTGAATTAACGATAAAATCCAAAAGTATAAACAACTAAATATATCAATTTAAAAGAAAAATCGTTCGATAGAAAGATCGAAATAAAAATTGAATCGAGCAATCGAGATTCGTATTTATCGTATAGCCTTTGGATCGGCTTGAATTCAACTTCCTTGTTAAGCAACGCCCCCATTCGAGTTCGGCAAACCGATCAAAGTCAACGGGATATTAACAAACAACGGCAACGAGGCTCGGGAATACATTTCACACGAGGCTTTGCGAACTGTTTGCAGGTACGCACATGTCGGCGCCGCTTTGATCTCGATGAAACGCCGACGTCTTACGTGTTGGCCGGGGTTGTTTGCAGTTGGACCAAGCCAGTCATGCTCGTATAGCTTCAAAGTGAGAAACGTCGACACGAAGTCTACACACGTTGGTGTTATCGATGATGCTCGGTTGACGATCTCGCGCGCTTGTACGTGGTGGCACTCTTCTCTCCCTCTTTCTTTCTCTCTCTCTCTCTCTCTCTCTCTGAACGGCCACGATGAAAATAGTCGATTCGACAAGATGCCCTCCGCGAAAAGGAACGGCCGCGATGGAAATAGTTGATTCTCCGAGCGGAGAGAGAAAATGTCTTGCGACGCCGCGCAGGGAATAAGGAAGTAGAAATTCTTGGCTCGGGAATTTTTTGAGGTGGCCTATGTTTTCCCATGAATTATGGCTATGAAAATAGAAAATTTATTCGCTTTTTCCACGTATTTGAGGAGATACAGATAAAGATTACTATGTTACTTTTCATGATCGATATTAGAATATTTTGTTTTTGATTTTTGGAAAATTTTTTTATCAAGAATGAAAAAAAATTGCACATTATCTTAATCGATCAAGAAAAGTCAAGCTTTTAAAGTAGAAAATTAAATAGGCACTAATAAATCCAACCTATGATCCAATACCGATGATATATTCTAAAATTTCTCCCTTTCTCGCTGGTCAATATCCATCGATAATTCGAGAAAATATAAAAATGCGAGGCTAAAATTTCTTTATCCCAGAAATTTTATTCGTTTCGATGTCTCCATTCGATTTTGAACTTTCTCAACCTCCAACAATCCGAGCCGGGAATCTTGCCTCTCGCTCGTCTCGCCGCCGTTCTCTTCCTCCAGGCTCACGACCTCGGCCATTTCCCGATCCTCCGGCATCTTTCCGACTTATCCCGCGTTAATTTCACGCGCGGAACAGACCGGGACAGCGAACAATTCGCGCCAGTCGCGCGTATCTCACCGCCACCCACGCGACCCGCTCGGAGGAGGACGAGGCCGCAGTCGCACAAAGTTACATTACACGCCATTACCTTTTTCCCTCCCCCCTCGCTCGCGTCCCTCTGAATTACCGAACGCCGCAAGAACCGCCGCTTTGACAACGGCGCAAAAACGCCCTTCGTCGCCTCTTCGTCGCGAATTCGATCCCTCCAATGTACACACACCCTTCCCCTCCCCCCGCCGCGGCCCCTTTCAAGCCTCGACACCAGAAAAAGCGGCTCGCTCTCTCCTCGAGTCATCGTTATTTGTTTTCGTAATTATGGGCTACCGCGAGGACGTGGATGACGCGACTTAAAAATCGTACGTCGTTCGTGTGCATTCGGATTTGTTTAAACGCTCAAGTTGGTCGTCGTAATTTTTGCTCACGAAGCTGTTTGTCAAACGGAATTTTCAACGTGATTGAAGATATGATAAATGACGAGGGAAGAAGATACGGAGTAATTTATATTTAAGACGGTTTTTAATATTGAATTTCTTCATATTAAACTTTCGATTTGGTAAAATCAATCTCGAAATGTCCATAAGAGCATTTTATATCTATTATCTTTGTCTGTCTATATCTGTTATATATAGCTTGGATACGCTATGGTTCTTCGTTCTACGTTTTATATTGTTCCAATTGGGTAATTTGAGGTAAGCAAAGGAATGATTAAAATTCAATAAGTAGTGCAGACACATGATGCTGACGAAGAAAAGTGAATAAAAAAATAAAATATAAACAATTAAATTGAATCGAAACGCTAAATATAGAACAATTTTAAATTCGAATTATATTGAAACAAAGGAATCACGATTAATTATTTTTGCAGAATGAAATTTATAATAATAATTGGAAAAATGATGTAGTTTTTTTAAACGTATACACGTATATTTTTCGTTTTACACGCTGTGCATACAGCTTGAATTTCAAATTCAAGCGACTATATCGTGGCAACATTTATTTATTATCTTCCCTCTCAATAATGCAATTTAACCCACCGCGAAACAATCAAACGAGTTACACGTTACTCGTGAACGAATTTTCAATCATCGCTCCATTGTTTCGCAAGTTTGTTACTTTCTCAATTAAACGTTTCCAACGATTCGACAGACAGATAACAATCAGGATACATCATTCATCAAATGCCGGGGCTCGTGATCCTCTCCTCGTGAACCCGTTCATTCCTGAAATGTCGCTTCGAACAAGTTTTTCTCTCTACCCTTCCTCGCTCTCCCGCCGCTCTTCCCTTCCAAGTCGATCTTTGTTTCTTGCTCGAAGCGATGGAATATTGCGACTATACAAGGTGATCCGATAGTAACGTTATACGCGATTAAATTCATATATATTTAACAACGACGATCGAATACACAATAAGAGATTTCAAATAAATTTTCCTATATTTTTTTTTTTGAGATGTTTAGTTGGTAAAGATTAATAGTAGGATTCGTTTGGATGTTAAGAAAAATAAGTTAAGTAAATTACAATATATTGAAAATTGATTATTAATTTAATTTATACCGTAAATACTTGGAATATTGAGAAAAATATGCACGCAATCAGTTGCAAATGCGTATCAATCGATTCATTCAATTCCGATATGTAGAAACTTGATAAGCAATTAATAATATCGATTGTCTCCTCGATCGTATCGTTTTAGCCTAAGCGAGCGTTAATTATTCCTCTCTTTCAAATTTTGAATAATATTCCCCGCGGAAGGTAGCCATCCCCTTCAGATTTCAAACTAATTTCCAACCTACCGCAAAAATTAAAAATTCCATCCCCGTCGAATCGAAACGAATTTGATAAACCTACAACTGGAGGAAAGAAATTCAATTAGAGCGAACACGGAAAAAAATCCACCCTCAAAAATTCCATCTGTGAAAAATCAATGCGCGACCAGAAACGAGTCACCCTGTACATCGCAGGTAGTACTCGTGGAGACGGCACATGCTCGTTCTCACCCTTATTGCAAGAACCACTTTACTTTCTCCTTCTGCGGCCCACCGCCAACCCCCTCGCCCGTCCTAACTCCTCCACCCACCCCCTCTCGCGCGTATCGCTTTCCGTTTCACGCGGCGCCGTGCCGCTTCTTGTCCTGTTTCCACCGAGTAATACCGATATTCCTGCGGCGATGTACCCCTTCTCCACCGTGTACTACGCGAACATAATATTGAAGAGGAGTGGAAGAGGAACCGTCCAACGAATTCCGCCGTACGACGACGGCCAATGGCCGAGGTTGGTGTAATATCGAAGGGGGTTGGTTTCGCGAAGTATGGAAATATGGGGTGCATTCGGATGCAGCGGAGAAATTATGAATACATAACTATTTTTCCTCCTCTGCCCTCCCCCTTCACTTACTCTGGAAAGAGGATTATAAAGGTTAGATTTTCTTTATTTGAGAGGTTTGTTTTCGCTGTAATGGAGGAAGAAATAATTTTTTCTATTTTTTAGACTGTCCGAAGTTTTTAAGGAATAACGTTATGAATTTAATTAGAAAGAAAATAGAGAAATTTTACGTTAATTCTAAGTTTTTGTAAAAGCGATTTCAATAAAGCTTTCACGCTTCTTTTCTTGTTATGTTAACGATGATTGACACGAGAGTAAACTCGTGATGTTGCGCATTGTAGTTCATGCTTTTTTTAATCTTCACGGATATAGTTGATAGAAAAGTTTGCTTTTTGCATGTACTTCAGTAATTTCCACGTGACGTGACAGCTCGTAATATGGAACATTTGTGGGTATATGAGAATACTGCAATAAAGATTTTTGTCATTGATTTATCGTTTTCAATAGTGACCAGCAGTTGAAAAGAAAATTTTACGAAGGATGAAATTCTGTCGTCGATAAATTTATCTGGAGATCATTACGACCTCTTTTACGAGTTTCTGAAATTTTTCTTAACATTTATGGATATTTAAATTAACAGTTACAGCTACGATAAAAATTCAAATCTTTCTTTTCGAAACGACAGATCGTAACATCTTATCTTAACATCGTACAAATGTATCGATCTGCACGATACGATAATATTGCTTAATAATTAATGAAATATCGATTCCGACGAGACTCAAATAATTCAATGTTCGTGGAATCATCTTATAAAATTACCTTATAAAAATGGAATAAAAGGAATAAAATTGTTTTATAAGAAAGCACACGGAAAGTTTCACGACAACGATGGAATTTGACAAAACGTCCATTTCAAAGGAATTGTTTTTCTCTCTTTTTCTCGCGATGCAGTCGTGTATTTGTCAATAACACGAGACTATAAAATATTTAGTGAAATCGATTGCTCGTTCAGTGGCATACGTACCAGCCTTTTCATAATAGCCCGACAGGCCTTAATCTGCACAGAAGTTTTTTCTTGAAAGAAGGGTTGGATTCTCTGTGATGTTGAAACTAGGTATAACTTAAGCGAGTCTATAGAAGAGAAGTATAGTCTATACTGTTTCCATTGCAGAGAACTTTAGACAAATTTTTTATCCTCTCCTCATCAATCCTCCGAGCATTCTTTCTGACAAAAGTTTGTATAACGTGGTTGATATAAAAAGATCCTTGAAAAGTTTAAGGCTTTCTTTTTTTTTTTTTAAAACGTTTTGCGCATCTGATGTACCGAAAAAGCGAAAAAGTTTGAAAAGTAGATAAGTTATTGCGTAAAACGATCGTTTATTTATTTTTCGCTTGAATTATTAAACTGTTAATAATATCTTTTTTCCCTCCATTATTCTTCAAAACTAAACTTCTTCGATGCACCGTCATCGAAAATATATCTTCAATCCTTAAATTATCTTCCGTATAACCAACAACGTTTTCTTTCCTCTTCCCATCCAAGAAACCATTTATGCTTCAATTTCTTTGACGTATCATCAATAAAAATCGATCCAATAAAAGTTGATCGAATAAATTTGACGTATAATTAATAATCTCATAATTCTTAATCAACCGATTATGAGGGGAAAAAACCTCAATTCCATCTCCTTTTACGCACCACTCGATCAAAGAACATCCTCTCTCTCAATCAGATTCAATAATTTTCCACCATATTCTTTCCACATTATTCCCACGCACTCCAAGAAGAAAAAAAAAAAGGAAAAATCTCTCGATACTTCAACTAAATTCAGAAATTCCATCCCTCCTCTTCCCTCCACTTTTCCTGCAAAAGAAAGAAATCTGCACACCGGTGAAATTCTCAATTCTGAACCAAATTTGACATTCTCCTTTTCCGGGAGAGGAAAAAAAAAGGGGGGAAAAATGGAGAGGAGAGAAGAAAAGAGCAGAGGATCGAAACGATCCGTCACGAGACGTAAACAGCACCAGCACCAGATATGAAGTCAAGCAACCCGCGCGGGCTGTTTTTCCCCGCAAGGGAAGATCGTTTTGCCGCGTTTCATGCGCGCCGATAAAAAAGAGGATGGCGGAAAACAGAGGGAGTCACGTGATATTTGGCCGGTATTCCTCGTTCGAGAGGAATTTTCTTCCAGCGTTCCCTCCAAAGTCCAAAGGAGGAATACGAAGGGAAACTGCCGAGAATTGTTGCAACGCCGTTTTTTATTGGGCCGCCGAAAGGTGGTTTCGTTCCACGAAGAGGAGGAATCATGAGCAGAGGAGTGCGATGCATAATGGAATCCAAGGAATGCGGACAGAAGGCGTTCCTTTTTTCAGAATGTCGATGCAAATTCGTTTGTTCACGGACGACGATGGTGAGAAATAAATGGATGAAGAGGGGATGAAGTTTTCGTGCAAGAAAGGGGATGGTGAAGGTGGATGATTATGGTAATAGTCGATCGTTTTTTCGGTTATTCGAATATTTATTTTATACGAATCTTTTGTAGCTCCTGTGTAGAGTAAATCCTGAATTTAATATTCCTATTTCAAAGATAAATATTAATAATTTAATATTCCTATTTCAAAGATAAATATATATAAAAACTCATTTCAATTCTCGTACTTATATATATAAGTTTCCTCTACTTTACTTTCGCAGTTCCTCCAAAAAAGAAGATTCAGGTAAGTTTTATCTCTTAAATGTTATCCGTGTACACATTTATCGAAATTTATTTATAATCTAAATTCCAAAATCTCGAATAAGAAAGGAATAGCTAATTATTTTCCGAGACTTACTTATTTTTCCAATTACTCTTTGAATGAAAAAGAAAAAAAAGAAGAAGAAAAGGAACGAAAACTCTACCAATTACAAGAATTCCCCTCAAGGGTAGAAGTCGTGAGAATTTCGAAGTATCCGGCTTCCATCGTTGGACAAGGTTCGAACGCGGAAATTCCTGGGCAAGGATAGAGAAAGAAACTAGCTAGACACACGATTTAATTGCATTTCCTTACCTTTCCCTTCCATCTATCCCAGCCTTTGACCCTTGGACGAACTACCGGTTCGATCTGGTTGATGGTTAGCTGCAATGGCAAAGGTCGACGGTCTCACGACCTTTGAACCATTTCGTGTCGAGTTTTTGCGTGCTCCCCGGCATCGCCTCGTACATGTCAATCATAAGAAAGGGATTTGCAAGGAATTCCCCTGGTCTCAATAACGGTACGAGCCTGTTGGACGAGCTTTCTCGCCACGACCGAGGGAGAGAACAGCTCTTTCGCCGAGAGACGGCTCGATACGATCGAACGTTTCCCGCTTCCTCTGCGCCATGCCAGGCCATGATTTGTTATTTTATCGACATTGTAGATTTGTATCTTTGTTATAATTTTTATTTTCAGCGCATTTTATTTCGGGGACTTTTTGCTTTTTCGATTCTGGATAAAATTGTCGTAGCGTATTGTACATACATGGTTCTCCAAGTCGAAAAATTTGTATCCGATATAAGGAATATTTTACAAGGAAGAAACATTCTTGAACAAATTTGAATTATGAGGAATTAAATCAATGTACGTTATTAATAATTATTAAGTTGCGTACATTTATAGGATAGAAGAATATAAAAAATTTGAAAATGAATTTCACATTTGTTGAAACGAAAAATATAAAAAAACGTGAAAAAAATCTATTCTATTTTATTTATCTATAATAAAATTGAATATTTTTCCCGTTTTTGTTCACTATATTTTTTAGGTTTCGCGTTGCATTTGTTATTTAATTTCATACAAAAGATGTTTTACACTATTCTATTTCATCGAAAATTTTTCAAATAAAAATTTAATCGATTATATCACCAGACATTAATACTCAATCACTTAAAATAAACAAACACATAAACATCAGGATATTTAAACAATCCTTCCCGACCACGAGATTAACATTAAAATATCATTTAACATTGTTCTTTTTATCAAAGAACCAAATTTCCTTATTCCTCGATTCGACTCGACGAAAACTCTAAACACGAGAATTTTTCAAAATCGGAGAAACGAAGCACACGCGCCTTTATCCCTCGATTCGCGCGAGGTCTTTCACAGGATGCAAAATTGATGTCGATTCCGTGCGATTCTATAGACCCGCGCTCGCGATTACTCGGATAATACGGCGTCGCAGCTTCGAAACGCTTGAAAATTTCACGATGCTCTACTTTAGAGCGAGTCGTTTGACGAAACGTCGCGAGTTTTGTTATCCATCCCTCCCCATGAGTGTCGGCTCATTCATTTTCCATTCAATGACCGAGGGAATCGAATATGAATTACTGTCCTCCTCCTCTCGCGGAGAATCAACAATTGTGAATTGTGTGTCTTCTTCCCAGTTTCTATTCTTTTTTCTTTTCTTTTCCTTTTTTTTTTTTTTTTACAACAAGAATCAGGTGAATTTACCATTGCACTGTGTTAATGTTGGGTTGGGTAGGTTGATTTAATCGTTTTAACCATTTTTATCATATTGGATTTGAAGAGTTTCTACAAGTATTATAAATTGTACAAATGTCGGCGCGTGATAATCGAAGCCGATGATCTTTCGATAAAAGAATTAATTGAAAAATGATTGAGAAAACACCACGGTTAGGCTCGAGAAACGACATTCCATAATTGCTCAACAACCGTAAACGAAATTCAATTTGCATTCCATCGAATATTGCGAAGTATAATTATCATCAATGTACATAAATACGATGATATATTTACAAAGTGTTATCTACATTTAATTCTAATTATACGTAATATCGCGAAATTATACATGAAAATGTACATAAAGAAGAGGATATTAAGAATCATCTTAAATCGTGAAAATATCAAACTCTTGTTAAAATATTTAATGAAATACAATTTTTTTTCTTTCTCTATTATTGAATTTACTTTCTACAAGGAATCAACTCCTGAAAAATCGTCGATATATTCCACGAATATCTTCACGATCCTATCTCTGGCCAACTCGCTAATATCCACAAACTCTCCATCTAGGCACCTACACTCAAAACTACGCAACCCTAATCCAATTTGCACTAGACTCGGTATTTATGAGATCGTCGAAATGCACCGAGTCCCACCAAGGACCACCACTCGTCGTCCTCGCGTACTCCAACTCAATACAACTTCGCTCGCCCAATAATCGACAAACTTGCCAAATAATTTAAAATTCTGAAGGGGATGTGTATAATTCGAGCGGATAATTCAAACTTAAATTGACACGATGAAAGCTATGATGTACAGCGAAAAAAGAATGGTGTATTTTTAAGGAAAAGGAAAGGGAAGAGAAAAAGAAGTTGCACGACCGTCTGGCCTCTTGTCAGCCCCCCACTTACGCATCCGATAATCCGATTATTACGAAAATATTTGGCGGGGCTCTCTCCCTCAAAGGGAGACTTTGGCCAGACGTTGTCGAGAGGTGTCTGCGGATTTAATGAAAACCACCACGGGACAAACGAATAAAATTTTCATTCCACCGCGGTGAACCGACCTATGGAAAATTCGTGGAACGACGCGTCGCTGTTGGGCGACGTAAAGATAGAATGAAAGGAGAGAAAAAAGAAGAGAGAGAGAGAAGAGGGAACGAAAACAATTCGAACCGATGAGGAACGGTATTATTCTAACGGGAAGAGGTACAATTTTCGTGGAAAAAGTATAGGGGAAAAGTATAAGAGAGAGACAGAGGTTGTTGAATAATGAAACCTCGATTAGAGAAACATCGAGGCTTTGCATGAAAAGTTTCCCGAAGATTGGTCCGTGTTCGGGGCTGAAACGATCGGAAAAATAAAATACCATCGTATCCAGCTTTCCTCCCGCTTTGTTCTTCTTTGTGCCCGCTCCAACATCGTTGGAAAAAGAAGCTATCGAGGAGGATTCTTCTCTCGGATGAACATTTTTTTTATCGATGCTTAAATCGGTATCGAAACTTGCATCCGTTCCGACAATTCGAGAATCCTTCCTTTCCCCATCAAATTGATCGACTAATTATTTATTGTTATTGTTATTATTATTATCAATTTTAATCTGAAAGATATTAAACGAAATTTAAGTAATCGACGACTTTGTATTCGCGAAATTAACATTAAATTAACATTATTCGTTAACCGGATATAAATACCGCAAATATCACAATTACGATAAAACATTCGAAGGTTCTACCCTATTCTCACCTCGTTAATCGATCAGAGATTACGCGGAGATCAGCCAGGTGACGTGGCAAACGTAAATCCTGATTTATTAATTTCAAATCCGACCAAGTTGTCCCAAGTTGGATCGGCGGCGAATCTGCACGCGAACCGTTCATTCATCACTCGGCCGAGATTCGAGAGCTGGTTCGGGAGCCTCGTTTACGTCGGTTTCCTTTTTCGCGGTTCCATTTTCGAGTTTCCGGCCGCGCGGTCAACCGAGATACCCCCTTTTCTGCGCGTGTCCACGTCCTTGGCCGAGGACACACGCCCCTTCTCGGCGGCGCCCCAAGGGCCGTCGTTGAATGAGCGTCTGCTCACCCCCTGTTCGCAGAAACGTGCTCGCCGGGGTGTAACTAATGGCGTCCCCGCCGCTTTTTGACCTGTCGAGTGCCGAACGACGCCGCACGCAGCGCGATTAATAGGTCTGGTAATTGTGTCAAGCCTTGGAGAAATGAAATGAAACGAAAGCGACTGTCGTTCTGCGTTCCGTTTAGCTAGGCTCTCTTATGGTACTTGTTATCAGAGGCGAAGATTTTTCGGAAGATGGGAAAATTTCGATCGAATTTAAATGGAATAATGTTTGTTCTAGCGGCGGAGGCGATTGTACCGAGGTTTCGTTAGGGAAGGAAACATTTGATCCGTTTAAAATGGAGTAGTAATGGAGTAGACTCGATTCGATCCCAATGCATTACATCGACGAGGAGGAGAATTTTTTAAAAAGAGATGGGGAGAAGGAAAATCGTGTCGATTATAATTAATTTCCATTAATAACGAAAACTCGATTCACCAAGAGCTTATTTTTTATTCGTCACTATTAGCTACAACTAACTGTAATAATTTATTATTCTGCTCGTCGAGTCAAAGTTGATTACTTTTATACCGTTGCTTTACCGCATCGCATTTTCGCACAAGTTCCATTGCTAGGTAAAAGGGCGTGCAGGAGCATCGCGTGAAGAGCGTATACGCGCACAGCCCGTGTGACTTCCGGCCCGTGTATTTATCGCGGCGTCTAATATTAGTTTTTACGAGCTGTGGCGGGTAAACCAAGCAGATTTTTCGCGAATTTCCCCCGGATGCCGAATTAACGTGGCGCGAAGATTAAATGTAAATAGAATTCGCGTAGCGCGGAAAGAGGAGATGAAGGGGCGAGGCGATGCCGCGTCTCGTCCCTTCCATTCATCCGGGTCCGGCCACTGTGAAATATTCCCTCGGCTTTTAAATTTACATCGTTAACGGCGGCATCCGGTATATATATATATGTATATGTATATGTATATATATATATATATATGTAAGATTTTTCTCGAAAAAAGCTCGACGCTTGTGGGCCGCGTGAAGCGTGCGAAAAATGACCAGCGCGTAAATAACGAGCGAAATTTCGGTTATTATTCCGGGATTAAAACGGTGGCTGATACGCGCTCCGCGATGAAAAAAGCTTGTTTCGCCACGCAGGGGCGAAACATGGGGATGAAAGTATGCATATTTCTAAGTTATCGGCTAAAGAACGGAATCTGGACCAAAGATCTCGAGCGTAGCGAAGAAAGTTTTTGCTCGAGAAGAGATGGTAATTTTTTTAATAAATTCTTGAATTTTTAATTATTTTCTTATTTCTTCTCTCTCTCTCTCTCTCTATTTTTGCAGAGAGAAAGGTGTCGGTGAAGGGCGCGCGGATAATTTCGAGGCGGAATTGGAGAAAGTTTGAAGACGCGGCCAGGCGAAGACACGTTCAAGTGGGATCGAAACCTCGTTTAGAGAAATTCCGGTAATGCACGCTACTCTCTCGCGACCATTTCTCTTTTGCCCACTCGACTCGTGCCTCCCTCCACCGTGGTCAAAGAGAAATTACCAAAATTTGAGGTTACTGGCGAGTGGAAGGGTGGAAGCAAGCAACGATATCGCTTGCTCGCTGTCGGGGATAATGTCGATTCGAATTGGTATCAAAGAGCGAAGTGGATTCTGGGGAATCTGGGTAAATCAGGAGTCGAGAATGAATGGTCCAGCCGATTCCATATTTCAATCCCAAAGTTTTCGTTGATAATTTTAGGGGAAGAATAAATGCGTGTATTTTTATGATCTCCAGTTGAAAAAATTCATTTCATAAATTAATTTAATTATTATTTATCGAACCTTTGAACTTGAATCTATCGGATAATAAATAGCATAATAAATAAGTTTTACACTCTGAATTTCTTTAAAATTTTTGATAACTCTTAATTCATAAAGTGAAATAAAAGTGAAAATCTTCCAATATTAAGAACTTGTAAACAAGTTTTAAAAACAATTAATTCCATTACTTAAATCGAACTTGTAAACCTTTGATATCCTTTTCCTCAGTTTCGAAAAATCCATCCTCAAAGTATCTAATCCCATCTCTCCCCCGCGATTCTACGGGCTTAAACACGATACGATAATTTGTAACACGTTCGAAGATAATAATAATCGTCTAAATTCAGAGCTTCGTGTTATCTTAGGCGATAGATTATATATAGCCTGTAACTTGTTTCGCGCTACGTATTGCCGCGTTGTATAATAACTCAGATCCCTTTTGTGATACACGTATTGCTCAATAACTTGGATCACAATGATACAAACGGTAATGGATTGATCTGAATCATATCGCAGGATACAGGGCACGCTGATCTCGATTGCATCACTCCACCACCGATCTGGGACACGCGCTTGGGATCTAGGCATGGTGCATTGATAGCCCCGGATTACATTATGATTTCTAGCACTCTAGTGCCGATCTAGATCAGCCCTATCTAACAAAAGTCTCTCTCTCTCTCTCCCTCTCTTGACTTGTGTTCCGATTAATCTGAATTACACCATGGATTACAATCAGCTCTGTATCAATTCTTTCATTTCAAAACATGCACGCTATACCCACGTAGGTATTATATAGCTGGATACAAACTATAATATCGATTATTCATAACGTTATATGTAGCTCGTTTTTAAACCTTGACACGAATTTTCATTCAACTTCTTCGTAAACGATACCTTGAATGTTGCAAATGATCATTTGCACCTTTGTCTTTATCCATAATGAAAATACAAGGATCGATTACCGACAATCCCTTGAAGAGCAGCAACCCTTTTTCCCCCCAGGGCTCATGGATGGGCCCCCCTTTCTCTCTCTCTCTCTCTCTCGTTTTCCAGCGCACAAATTGGCCGATGGCGGTCGATAATCGCGGCCGACGTGTAATTTCTCTCGTAAATGAAATATCAACGAGCGAACCCTCCCTCCCCCGCCCCCTTTCTGCCCAACAGCCAGACCGATTTTTTCTAGTTAAACGGTAAATGGACGACCTACTATAGCTAATTCGTGCGAAGCCACGTTTGATCCCGGCTCGATTGTATAACTTTCGTTCTGGCTTTCGTTTTTTTTTTTTTCAAAAGGCCGTGGCGATATTCGCGCCGATAACGTTAATGCAACTAACTTGTACGAGGCTACATAAAAAAAATGAGAGAGAGAGAGAGGAGAGAAAGAGTTATTCGTAGTAACGAGACGGAGAAATAAAGAAAGAGAAAGAAAAAAGGAAGAGAAGAAAGAGGTCGAGGTACAATAGATAATAATTATGTGTACGGAAACGGAAGGAAACGGAAGCTCGCGTGAGCAGAAAGAGGATTGGATAAGGCGCCCCTCTCTCTTTCTCTCTCTCTCTCCTCGTCGATGCATGCGCATAGTTAACAATATAAGCCGTGATAATATTCCCCGTGGAAACGTGCAAATTTCTTTCTTATCGTACATGATCGTGGCCCAATTTCAAACTATCAAAATACGGCCAATTTTATGGATATTCGGTGTTGGACTTGAAAATGTTTAAGATGTTAATATATAAGCGTGGAACGCGTTTGGAGGATCAATTTATCAATTATACGAACTCTTTTTCTCGACTCGTGTAATTCAACGTATATTATTATCGTATCAACCTTTGGTTTTGGTCATTTTGTATTTGGGAGCGTTTGCTGAGGACAATCTCTGCTCGATTCTAGATTAGAAAATAAATTTAAAAGTTGATAGGTAAGATTAAATTATTATTTATTTATTATTTATTTAAATTTCGTATATCAATCTTTGGAATTGACTTACCAAAGATTTGTCCAATGCAAACGTTGTATGCGCAGGGAACACGTCATCGTCATATTTGTAAAACCGTGTCCCTCTTTTTCCATCCCCGTCATCGCGGTGTGGCCGCGTTTCACGAACGATTCGAATAGCGCACGAAGCGAATATCAGGCCGAGAACCGGCCGCATTATTCATAGATCAGATGTAGATTCGTACATTTATAATGCACGAGCGTGACAGCTAATCAGCCACGTAAGGTATGTCATAAAATGTCGAGATAGTGGTGGAAAATGCACGACTAGGCTATAGTTTTTTTTTTCTTTCTTCCTAGAGATGGATTAGTATAACGAAAATTTTTGTAAATTTTTGAGAGGTCGTGTTCGAGTGAATGGGACCCAATTTTACGGTTCACGTTTTGTAACATCGTAGACGAGAGAGAAGGATGGTCGCAAAAATTATTTGCAAATGATCCTATTCCCTATTCCCTAGTATTTCTTTGGTTATATATGAAACTATCGGTGGAAACGAAATTTAATTAACGCTCGAGGTGAAAATAACAATAATTTTCTCGTAGCTACTTTTCATATTCTATTCTATCTTTCAGAAGAAATTCGTGTCTCTAAAGTTCCTAAAATAAAATATCGGGAGAAGAAAACGCAAAGCGTAAACCTGTTCGAATCACGTATGCTTAATATCGTAATATCTTACCACGATTCTACTACTAGTTTTAGCCATCCGCATAATTTTTTAATCACTAGTTACGCCGCGTACACGCCAGAAGTGTATAAAATATTTATTAAAAGGCGAGAAAATACGCGGTAGCCGGTGATTGCTTTTCCCGATTTACCGGGAACGCCGGTCGAACGCGCGATAAACAACTGCAACAAAACGAGCGAAACTCTCGCGAAATATCTGAGAAAATATCTGAATATAAAATGTCGAGATAGCGGATGGAAAATTCACGACCTGTATATACCTGTTCCTCCTCCACAATCGTTCACAATCGTAGCACAGAAAACTCTATCGGTCGGATACGGAAAAGTTAGTTCCCCTTCGAAAATCGAAATTGGACGAATTAAATTCGACTGGCCAACGGCCAAATTCATTTTGCGTTATTGTAAAACCAATTTTCTAATTTTCAATCGCCAACGCCATTACCGTTAATCATCTTATAATCGTTGTGGCAACAGGGACAAGATTTATCTTGTATAAATTTAACTTTTTGGATAGTATAGATTTCTTGACGAGCCAAAATTTATTTCGAATATCACGTCGTTATTTATTGAAATAATGCTGGCGCAAAAAATCATACTGACACATTTAACGGAAATAAAATTATATCGCGGGGAAACATTGGGTGCACCGTAAAACACGCCCAACAAAAACGACCCAAACTCTGTTGCCGATAAACCCTTTCGAGACAAACGAAATTCCCACGAAATTTCATTTCCATCGAAGAGCCATCATCGAGGGCGCATCCTCGGATGGAAAATAAGCTACGAAGGAGAAAGCTTCTTCGAAAGGGGTTGAACGCGATGAAAGATCTAGGTTTACAATTCAAATGGGGATTGAAATCGCGGTGTGCACCGGTGAAATACATGGTCGCGTAATGGAAATACTTGGCGCTAGTTCGTGTCGTGGTATGCAACCCCCCTCCTTGAAAGAGAGACAGTGAAAAAGTTAGGTTTCTATTTCTTGTTTCACCCTATTCGAACCGTTCAACTCTTTGAACGAAAATCGCAACTGCGGAAAAAGATGATTATACGCGTCATGAATATTCCATAGTTTCCACGAATTTCTTGGTAACTATTACTAGGAAAAAGATGAACTGAACTTACTTTGTATCTTTTTCTCCCGTAAAGTTCTTTTTAGTTTTCACAACTTTCAGACTTATACGCGGGAAAATATTTTGTATCGATAATATCGATATTATTGAGAAGCATCTATCATTTTTAAGCATATCATTTCTTCTTCGATAAAGAATTTCGACAAATAAAATGTTCAATCCTACTTTCCTTTGTATTTACACTAATGTTATTCTCTATTCTCTATTCTTATCGGTGCATCATTACGCTATGATGATTTACAAAATGTCTACAAAATACCAGAGATAGGTATTAATTTTTAAATTTTTGATTGCTTTAATGATTTTCTACATCGATCTCGAAAGATGATAAAACTTCGATACTACCTGACCACTTTAATATCGAAATATCTCGATATCGACCAGTAATCGTAAAAATAAAAGAATTAAATCGTAAACGAATTTCGAAATTCCGCAGGATTCGATTCTCGCAGATCTGATCGAAAACGATCTGTCGAAACGGGGTGAAAAGGACTGGCATGAAACTTTCGACATGGAATTGAATTAGTGTTCCTCGCGTGGCTCGACGAATTGACAGTTGTGAAAAAGTAATTAAGCCGGGCCGGCGTGCACAACGCCGACCGGAACAAAGAAACGCTATATTCTGTCATTGTTCGCCTTCGAGACAAAGGAATCGCTTTTTTTTTCTTCCTCTCTTTTTTCTTTTTTTTTTTTCTTTTCTTCCCTTTTTCCCCACCGTTATGCAACCGATGGCGGACAACAGAGAGCGCGCGTTTCAACATATTCAACGGCAAACGGCGTTACAATAAGTCTGGTTTTCGCGCTGTGTTTGTTGCCCGGCGCGCGTTTATTCAACGAAAAGCAACGAGTAACGAAAAATTTCCAGGGGATGGGGCAGATATTTTTTAGCAAATGCCTATCGATTATCGATTTTATTCGCCCCTTAATGGGCGAAACGTGCAATTATTCCGAGGATTCCCGCGATTCCAGTTTCAATTTCTTTTCCACCGATGATTTTTCTTCATTTTGCCGGCCGATTCTCTCCCCGTTAAAAAGGGATTTTGTTATTTCTAGGGTGTGTATTTTTACTACGTACGCTACTACGGGAAAACTTTTTCCAAATATATCATCGTATCCCTATTGTGTTCCCGGAGAATTCGGTATTATTGTTTTTCACCCTTTTTAATGCCACCGTTTTTCCATTCGTGTAAGGTTCTTTCTCTAAACGTTGCTTGCGCTAGCAACGAAAGTTTGGCTTTTTTTGGCCTCTCTTTTTTCCTTCTTTCTTTTTTTTTTTTTTTTGAGCTTAGAATTTTTCCCCGCGGAAACCAGTGAAATATGCCTTTTAGTATATTAAAGACGTTACGCTTGGAATTCCAATTTAATTATTCAACTTTCGCAACTACCGCTCCATTGTAAACCTCTTTTCTGCACGGTTAACCAACCCCTATAACTTTATTCTCCAACATCGTGCGAATTTTTATGCCCACTTTTTTTTTCTTTCTTTCAACTTCCTTCTCATTCCAACTATTTTGTTTCTATTCGATTCTTTTTGGAACTCAATGTCCCGAAATTTTCGAATTTTCCAAATTTTTCTCAAGAATCGCAGAATCGCTCGAAAACACTCGGATACATCACGTACGATCGATCGAAAGGATCGAAAATCTGGAAAGAAGCGAGCAATTAGAGAGAGGCGTCCGTCACCGCGGTCGAAGCAAAAGAAACGAGCAAGCGTGCGTTTTTTAGTTTCTTCTCTCCTCGAGGACGCGACTGTTTGCCCGACTGTTTGCACAACTTGCAGCACGCGCTGTGACTGGGCTACTCGGGCAAATTTGCCGAGCTCCGCGTATGCCGTGATTGTCGAAGATGGCAGCGCGCGTACCACCTCTTCCAGACGGTTTTTACGACCGGTCTGTCTGGGTTGAACAAACGAATGGTGAACGATCGTGAATCGTTTCGCGAAAATGAATTTTGTCCCGTGATAAGTCTGGTTCTATGATGATTATGATGAACGTTTCTGAAATGAAATGAAAATAGTTCAGTAGACGGATTGAAACGTCTTTTCTTCGAATTTTTCGTTTATTTTGATCGTGATGGTTACGCGACAAATCGAATCATTTAATACGGACGTGTTCTTTTGTAGTTTTAAATCGTTTTAAATAGAATGTCAAAGAAGTGTAAAAATAAACTGAAATATGGCATACATTTTCACATACATTGCGCATACATCAGTTAACCTCCACGGGAATAATTTTCTTAATGGAATATTATAATTTTAAAAAATTGTCGCCGATACAATAACGATTACGCGAAATTACCTTTAAGCTCATTTTCGAACGCGTGCAATTTCGACGTCTTTCGATTTTATCTCTTCTTGAAGGATTGAAGATTAAAGAAAGAAAATATAGCTGTGGGGCGAAATTGAGAAGATAAGAAAAATAAATAAGTGTAAGTGTAATTAAAAATTTGATAATTTGGATTTTGAAACTGCGAATCATTCGACTGTATTTTTAATATACGACAGATAGAATTAGAAAAATAGAAAAATTAATATAGAAGAATATCCTATACGAAATAACAAATTATAATAATTCGTGAATGTATTTCATTGAAAGTATAATTACAAAAAATAATTATTAAAAAAACATTTAATTCCTTTCACTTTCCCTATCACGTATCCCTCAATTTTAAACTTGCACAATTGTAAAACTAAAATTAAAAAAAAAAGAAAGCTTAATCCCGTGTTTAAGAAAACAAACTAAAACTTAAGCACGCGCTCGAACTCACGCCCTTAAATCCACCCTCGATACAATACTTACTCGACGAACACCCTTTCCAAAAAAAGGGCAGAAATCCCTAATCATAAAAGTCGTCGAGCAGCCCCGCAAATAAAAGGGACCGACTAAAAACTAAAAACTACAAAAAAGAAAAAGGAGGAACGGTGTAAGGGCGAGCGAGCACGCTAGAAGGGGGTGAAATTCGAGAAGAAAGAGATGGAACCTCGGGAGGAATAGTGGTCGGTTACGAGGAAATCATAAGGCAACGTTTAGAGGCTCTCGTTCGATGGCGTGGCATGGAAGAAAGGGAAAAAATGATAGGGTTGCGCCCGATGCGTAAACGTCGCGCAGTCACGCGACGCAATCGCCTACGCAATTCGTCGAACGTTACATTTTCTTCTACTTGGAGTTGTGGGGCTGTGGGGCAAAACGGAACAAACATCGAGACGAGTGTATTAGGGATGGTGTTTAAGGGGAAGGCAAAAGAATTGGTTTCGAAAGAATTGGATAAGAAAGTATTTTTACTATATTGAAATAGCTTAGTGAGAAAATTCTATGAACAGAAGAAAGGGAAAAGAACTACTTTTCGATTTTATTATAAGCGATTAGAAATATTCAAAAGTATTCGTTTATTTTTCGTTCTTATATACGAACACGTTTTAAATACTTGAAAGAGTACGATGGAATAATTCGAATAAATTGTAGAGTTTCAGCTCGAGGAGAAGAGCACGAGAAATCGAATTGTTTGGTACGCGCGATTCGTCACGAAACCACCCTCTCAATCTCGAATTCTTGGACTTGAACGAGCCTGGCATTGTTTCCTCGTTACGTAATCGTTTCTCATCGTTGGAACGGCGAATTTTTCCCCTTGAATTATTCATTACTCCCCCTCCTATATTTTTATCTACTAGAATCTACTATTTCATACCGTATGAACCGGTTCTAAACGAACCAAATATATTTATCGACAAATAGATTCACAATCTGATCCATCTTATCTTTCTATTCGATCTAGAGATTAAAAGATACCGATTTGTGTAATCAATATTTCGAGAAGCCGAACGATTCCACACATATCTGAAACAACAGTCAGCGACAAGATTTTACCATTGATCCAAAATTAAATTTGATACAGTCCAAGGAACTCGATCGTTCGACATTCTACTCCCCTTATCTAGTTAGAAAACGAAAGCTTCGAATCCCAAAGATCAGCGGGGGCGCACCCACTGCCCAAGACTCGAGGAGGGGATAACGGTAATCCCGGCGGCGCGAGGTGTTTAATAAATCAAAATAAGCCAGACGCACGGTATATTAAGCGGCGAGGACACACCGCCACCCTCGGGTCGCAATTACGGGGTCCGCTCGGTGGCCGCCGCCATAGAAGAAACGTGGCCACGGGCGACAAGAAAACGCAATAACCGTGATTAGGCGCGAGAACATCGGAAGCGGCGCGCCAGATGAATCTTTTATTTCTATTCATTAGGAGGTGCAGGACCCGCGCGCGTAGCACGGGGTAAAGCCTCATTAATAAGTCAATGCTCATAATGTACGTGGGCTAAGTGGAGCATTAAGCGAGCGTGGGCCGAAACCGTTTGTGAAAGAACCGTGCGCGGGGCTTCATATTTCTCCCGGCCGGTTTCCAGACCGGAGAAACAACCGCGGATTATCCCTCCACCGATAATTCGCGCGACCTTTGAATCCTAGAACGATTTGCTCGAGATTAAGATGGGATTTCCTTTTCGAAGATCGAGTCGAATATATTTTTTCTTCTTCTTCTTTGTGTATAATATTCTAGATAACGATTATTTCTGGATATCTGTGCGATGATATCAAAAGTGTGAAAGTACGAGTTTTCATTGCGAAGATTGGGAGCAACGTTCCAAGGGATCCTAAATAAGGGATGGAATAAGAGATTCTTAAGAGAATTGGACTATTGGAAATTATAGAGACTCGAACGAAAGTTTCCTCCTTTCCGCGCACCACAAATTCTCCCTACTTCCTCCTTAAACGGATTCCCCGGGAGATTCGACTCGCCATCAACCTAAATCGTTCAAGACTCCATCGGTCTCGATCCCTCAAAGAAATTCCTAGACTCGGTAATCACGCCCATGTCCGAGCGCCTCTATAGATCTCCTCCAGATCGACGAGAAACGAGAGACACGCGCGCGCACACATACACGCATCCTTGGAGAACAACCAGATGGAGAGAGAGAGAGAGAGAGAGAGAGGAGTTAGCAAGGTGAACGAAGACGAGTGGACAAAGGGGTCTTTTAGGCAAATGAAGAACGAGGGAACGATGCGAAAAAGGGAGGCCCGCCGGCCAAAGAGAAATGGGATAGAGAGGCGATTATAGGGCTGCGATCTCTCTCTCTTTCTCTCTCTTTTCGATGCCCATATACCTCGTGTCTACATTTTTCTGCTCGTAAATAAAACGTGCCGCGATATATATACACTCCCGTTCATAAGTTTGTGCATCATTTAACGATTTCACGTTTCTCTGAATATAATCGCGTTATCGATCGATCGTGTATTTTATCGTAATCTGCTTCGATAACGTATAATAACGAGAAGAAGAAGTAAATAAACGAGTACCTTTATCCTCTCGAGAGTCGGGAATGATAGACTTTAAAGAAAAAGTTATAAGAAGAGAAACAATTTACGGTTGCCAATAATAAAGATACGAATGGTTAAAAAGTCGTAAGGGGAGATTTATAAACGGGCATAAATTAATATGTCGAAACGGGGCAATGTTTAAAAAAGTGTCCGGTGACTTATGGACGGGAGTGTACTGTATACCCACGCGGGACCACCCCACCCTTCCTCTTTGCCTCCGCTATCTCTTGAAAGTAATCCGTGCTTCTCAATAATAAATCCGTCGTGAATACAGGATACTGCGGGCAGACCATTTAAATCCAGTGGTACATCGACCGAGTCCCGAGTACTCGTGCGTGTAACCGATGGCTTATATGCCCGGCCCTGCCTATGCGCCACGGTATAATACTTAAACCTTTACTTTTCGATCGTGGGGGTGGAAACCGTGGTGGACACGGGAGGCGAGCAGGACGCGTGCTGCGTTTTATAGCCGTGCCTGCCTGTCTCTGTACTTTCTTTCTTTCTTTTTTCACGTTCAATACCGCAGGATCCTTGAATTATTTCGGCGTGTATTAAGTCCCCGCCGAGTATCGAGAACTGGCCACCTTGCGTCTTCCGGTATATATCTATCTCTGTCCCTCTTCATCCCTCTGGATTTTTCCCTCCGAGCCTCGCGATCCACGGAGAATGTTTATGAGCGTAATGGATCCGAGAGATGAGAATTTGAAACTTTTCTCTCGAGATTGTGCCTTCGTGCGTGCAGTGTTATTGTGGAGAAAGAGAGAGAAAGAGATGCGCGAAGAAGATGAAGAAGATTATTTGACTGCGCAGTTGAATACACGGTTTTTCACAGTTGGTTTGGATTTTATATATCATTGATTCGAAGATGAATGCGTGGAATTTTATACGGGTTTTATTTGGATTATTTATGGAAGTGGTTAAGAGAAGTAGTTTCTCTTTCGTTGAAAATAATCGAATAATACATCGATGAGAAACGTAATAAAAATCTTTTTTCCCGTTCCCCGAATACGAGAAATATCCTCTTCCTGTTTTGAATATTTCATCATTTCCGGCTAAATTTCCTTGAGAATATCTTGCCCTCGATCGTGACAACGGATTTTCTCTTTTTCTTGCCGCATTAAGGCCATCGGTAAATACATATTTGATGAATCATCTCTTCTTCTATATCGTGCTTTATCTATATTCTCTTGCTCATTTAATGCGACGAATGAATTTTTTTTTACAATTCATACAGATATTCAACAGCCTTTTTAACGACTGCTAACTGCGTACTATTCATCCACATTTTTCTCTCTCCTACACTATAACAAATAGATTGAAATAAAAGTGAAAAAAATAAATTGAAACCCGAAGGATTAATTTCCTTTTTTACGATAGAATTTAAAAATTCAAAAATTTTTCAATTATTCCGTACACGTGAAATTTAATCAAATAAAAACGCTGTACACGGACAACAACAACGTGCAACGAATTAAAAAAAAAAAAAAAGAAAATTAAAAAAAAAAAGGAAAGAAACAACACAAGATTCAATCCAGAATTAATACGAATAAACGGATTCATTTCAAAATTGTTGAGCAATATAAAACTCTTTACCCTAGCTAAACTTCGCTAATTAATTCAACCGGCAACTCGAGAACCATCGCTCGCATTACAAGAGATTTCAATTGAATCAACAAGCAATTGAAACTCTCCGGAATCGGGAATTCGGGCCTTTAAACGAATCTCAGAAAATAATCCTCGATTAACGATCGATTAAATTCATGCGAACCTCGTCGCATGGCGGAACACGTCCCCTTATAAATCCTCCATCCTTAATGCTCGATCAACATCCTCTGCGTGTAATCTCTGCGCTGGCAAACAACTAAAATTGGTGTAAAAATGGACGGTCGATAGAGAGATCGCCTCGTTGTTTTCTCGCCTGTAAAAACTGTTATCTCTCTGTAGATTGTAAACTCGTTTCGCGAATTACAGCTTCTTCTTCCTCTTCTTCCAATTTCGTTTCCTTGAATATGATATCGCTTCGAGCCACGATGTCTCAAAACCATGACGATTTTGCCGGAGGAGGAATCTACAAGAGAAGATAGTTAATGATGATAGAATTCACACCACAGACAAATAAATAATTTTTATTTATCAAAGTGAGAATGGATCTCATCTCTGTAACTCGTTTCCTTCTTTCTTCCGTAGCTTCGTTCAAAAGATAGTTTGAGCAAGATTTATCATCACAACATGGAGGAGAAATTTCATTTGTTAATTAACAAGTTCCTAGAGAACGTTCCTCGAAATTTCTGAATTCTCACGTTCCCAAGAATACCGAAATTCCTCGTTGATTCAACCGCATCGAAGAATCTTTCTCAAACTCGTACCAATTAAATTTATATAAAAAAATTAAAGGGGGAAGCGTTTAACGAGTGAAAGACACGTCGAGATATCATCTCGAACCCCGCCCAACGCACTGATCACCGCAATGTAAATTCCAGGAAACGGAACGCAAGCGCGAGTAAAATTAAAATGACTCCCCGACCACTTAAAATTCAAGCTGAGGGGGGTCAACCGAAAAAGGTCTCGAGCACCTCGAACTTTCCAACGTGGCAGCGAGCATTCATGACTTTGCAGATCCGTCGCTAGGATCATGTCGAGGATCCTTAACCCGGATGGCTGTTTCACGGCTGGTAACGTGGAGGGCACGCGCGTTTGTGGGTATCCGGGATTCCTGGAGCGGGACGGGAAAGTAGGCGCATCGGGAGAAACAAAAGGAGCATTATTTCGAGACAGAGGCTAGAGACGTCGCAGACAGCGTGAAATACGTAGTGGCTGTGCACGGGTGATAGATAGCCTCGAGCACCATTAACGCCGCCCCATTGAAGCCGTGGGTGGGGCGGGAGGAAGGAACATGGGTTGAAAAAATCTGTGGATGCCCCTTTGTCGTGTCTCTTCGCGTTGGTGTTTTCCGTGTGAATCGCGCCGATTCGCGGCACGATAACAAGTTGTGAGTGTCGCTAATCGATAGAGGAGAGTTTGAAAAGTGCTTCGAGATGGCCACGATAACGGTTTTACCTGGTTTTTATTCTGAATTTATTTTAATGATCGTGGTGGATGATGGAAATCTTAAATCGTAGCTTTTAATTTAGCGGTATTGTTCGATTCGTTCTAATGAAAATTTAGGGTATGTTAATTAATTCGGACTTGGTGAAATTAATTGATTATTCTCTGAAATAGTAAGAGGAATTTCTAATTATTTTCGAATCACTTGTCATTATTGGTAAAGTAATATTTGGCAATAAAAATAATCAAATATAGTAGAAATGTCCGAATTATGCATACATCGATCAAAAATTATTCTATATATAATCAGATTTACAACACTTAAACTGGACAAATATTTAAATATAATTCATTTTCCATTCTTCGCAAATTCTTCTTTCGATCCGCCAACATTATAAATTCGACGTCTTATAACTTCAATAACATACCTTTATTATTATTATCGCAATATCAATTAATAAAACTTCTCGTTCCTCTCCAATCGTGACTTTTTCCATCCCCGAAATCCAACATTGCTCGCATACCGCATAATCACAGAATTAGACGCATATCGAGGAAGGAGGTGAAATTTCCTTGATTCCATGCCACCGTCGAAGGAAATTCGTTACAGCTGTAAATAGAAGAGAGAGAGAGAGAGAGAGGTGTGTGGAATTTCGCGAAACCGATACAAATTTCTCGCGAAATACCACCTTGAAACTATGCTCGAAACCCCACCAAACGGAACAACCCTCTCCCATTTAGACGAATCGCTCGCATTGATAACCATATACAGCTCAGCTTTCTGATCCTGGTTCATCTAATAATTCCTCGTACCAGATCGTTCCATTTCATCGATATACGGATTCAATCTTGCACCATATATATCCTGTTTCTTTCTAACAAGATCACAGCAAATATCGATCGATTATAGTGCGGATGTCGTCGTGCCAATGGGCCAATGGATGAAAAGTTATAAAATGATGAATTTGGTAAATTCTTTTATAAACTTTATGCGAAATATTTTTGTATATATATATATTTTTTATTCAATTTTTGATTTCGGTAATAATAAATTTTAATTCTTCGATGATAAAGTTATAAATTTGGAATTTGGAACCAGTAGTAGGTGTATCGAATAAACTGGATAATCCAGTTGAATTTGAGAATCCAGTCAAATTGAATTTGAAATGAAAGGATATCCGTATAAATTGGTATAAAATATAGTATTGAAATAAAACATAAATATAACAAAAATGTGATTTATATCATTTCATCTTCCATGGTTCAAAAACGAAGATGAATCTACCATGTTGCAATATTATTTTATATTTTTTTTTTTGATGAAATACGTCGGAAAAATTTTGTATGATTCGGAGAAAATAATTAAAAAAAAAAAATGATATTCGATATTTCGTCTATTAAATAAACCTTTTTGAAAAAGAATTTGGATCGATATTTTTAAAATTTGGAAAATTCATCGAATTGTTACATTTATCAAAAATATCAAGAGAGAGAAAAAAAAAAGAAAAGGTATATAGAAAGAGATTGATGAGGGATCGTCGAAGCGTGTCGAAGTCAAAAAACGTGTTTCCAGGATCGTGATGAAGCATTTCGAGGCGAATTTTTTCGTTTACCCGACGCAACTCAAGTTAAACGCGAATTCTCGTTTCCACGCTCTTCTCGCTCGTTCCTTCGCTCTGCGGCGAAAAAAAAAAAAGGAAAAAAAGAAAATCGTGTCACAGGCATTGTCGTACACGCGCATCATCCACGGATCGCAATTTTTCACGAGGAAGGAGAGGGGAGAGGGGAGGAGAGGAAATATCTGGTCCCTCAAATTGATTTTTTGACAGCCGCGAGGGGACAGCTATTTTGGACGCGATCGCGGAGACTTTGCATCGAAACGAACCGATCGAGCCGCGTCATCGTCGATAAATTGAGTTTCGACACGGCCTCCTCTATCCGTGGAATATTATATTTTCGAGGAAGGAAATCTCTGATCGTAGCAGTTTTCTCGAAGAGTTCCTTTTTTTCTTCGATAAAAATAAGAATCGATCGAACGAAGAATCGGTTTTTGAACGAATCGATTATATTTCTGAATTTTAATATTGAAATTGTTATCGTATAATTAATTCATTTCTCAATAATTAATAACGAAGAATATTAAAGATTTTTTCAATCTCGTAATATTTTCTCATTTTTATCGAATCGTGATTTTATGATAAACTCCTTAATCCTCTCTCTCTCTCTCTCTCTCTCTCACTCTGCATTTGCATATATATATCAATGTTTTTTAATCAGCAGAGAAACAAATAAGTACTTTAGTTAAATAATTTTCTAAAAAAATAATCTCGTTGATTTTTTTCCTTTTTTTTTTTAAGAATCCACTGATTCAAAGGCGCGCGAATATCTTATGCATTTTATCATCCACCTCCTACGAGGATCGTACGCTGTTTGTTTCAGAACCGTGAACATCTTGTGACCATTTGTAACTCTCTAAAGGAACGAGATTTTGAAGGTAACGTCATTACGAGCCCGTGTCTTCCTCGTCTCAAAGATTCAATCGACCGTGAACATTCTCATAAACTGACTTTCGAGGATTTGTTTCATCGTACCACGCATTCCAATGATCCGTACACAAAATAAATATATATACATCTGTTAATATAAATTTCCAAACAAAACGTCTCCTCAATACGAAATAACTTTCCCAAAGTTGGCGAAGACAATGCGAATCTTATCTTACAGACCTTCACCTTCTTCCACCTTTCCACCAGCTCTTCCGCTCCCCCCTTCCTCTCTCCCTCCTTTCCTTTTTTCATTTACAACGGTCCAGAACGCGCGTCCATAAATCCACTCGCACCGACAGACTCTATAAATATTTGGAGTCGACCGGTCGCCTCCTCCGCGTCCCTATGACGCTTGCCGGGGGAGGGTGGCGACGTGAGAGGGGAGGGTAGCAGCAGCAACAGCGGGAGCCGTTGAATATCCGAGGAACACTCTAACCCTCTCGGCTCCAGGCTTAATTAAGCCGTCAGAACTAACGCGTAGCATCCGAACACGTGGCCATGTCAGATTTCGGTTGTAGCGGAGTCCGAGTTATAGTACGGCGAGAGCCTGTTAAATCGAGAGGCATCTGTTTCCGGATTCGCAACGCGTTCCACCGCGCTCCACTTCCTCCGTAATCGCTTCAATTTCCCTCGTTTCCTTCCTTCCTCTCCTCCTCCTCTATTTTTCTTCCCTCCACCTTTCTTTCTCTCTCCCTCCCCCTTCAATTTCTTTTTCCTCTTCGTCCCTCCTCCGTTCGGGGCGTATCTGGGTTACGAACACGGGGCCACGATTCTCGTTCGAAATTAATTAACCCGTCAACGACACGGCGCAACCCCTTGTCCTGCGGGATTACAGGTGAACTTACGGTGGATACGAGTACGCGTGTTCGTGCGGAGATGCGAGGAGATGACGCCTGTTGTGGCAAGGATTTTTGATATTTTCTCCCGTGGTCGATGAAAGGTGTTGAGAACCGCGATTTCGATGGTGCGTTTCAAGTTGATTAGTGACGATTGTGCGAGATGCAATTGAAAGAAGGTGTTGAGAAGTCATCTTGCAGATTAAAATCGTGCATTTATAGTTGGGGGTGAAGGAAGCGAAAGTGTGATTTAATTTTTGAATAATCGTAGAACTTGCGAAATAAATATTTCGATTTTTGGAGTATTCTATTGATTTTCCTTTCAATAGGAAAGTTATCAAAGTGTTCTCGAGGCTAAATTTGAAAATTTGATCTCCAAGATTTTAATCGAGAAAAACCTTCCCTTTAAACGATTTTAAATATTTTTTATTGTCAAAACAAATTGAAATATAAACGAGGAAAGGAAGCAATCCTGTTTTGAAAACTGTTATTTTCCTTAATGTTGCAACAGAGAGGATAACTCGATCGTCGATGAATAATTATAATAATAATTTCTTGAGATCGAGTGAACAGGAGTCGGTTCAAATTGACCATCGTCGGAATAGATTTATGCATTGAGTATAAATCAGCTTTTACGCTGTATAAAATCGTAGCGATCCCGCCGTGCATAAAACTCGGATCCAGTTGAAAAAGTTTATCTATTATATATGACCGTCACGGAAGAAATTTTAATCAAACTTTCAAATGAGGTTTCGCGAAAACTCGTCGCATAAGCTATCGAAAACGTGTTACTGGCCGCGTGTGACACGGGCCTCCGCCTCGTCTTATTTCTCCATCTTATGCCGAGAAAACCGTGTTGTTATCGCGAAATTACCCGACGAAACATCTTGTCGTGATCTTCCATTTCGTGTCTCCAGTTCGAGCGAGAAGTTTGAAAGTTTCGAGCAAAATTTGTCATTTTCTCTCGCCTTTCTTCAACTTTAATTCATTTCTGAAAATTAGTTTTTCCAGTCTTTTTCATATAGTTTTCTTTTTTTTGTTTAAATCAAGAATGAAAGCGGTAATCGAGAATCGATACTATAATTAAATCTATAAATTTTCTTTCGCGATTTAAACAAACAAAAAAAAAGTCGCAGGTAAATACCAGATAATCGAATTTCATACGGTTGACAATCGATTAAAGAGTAATTTACTCCCGGACGATTTATATCCAATTTTTTGAAATTCGAGATCTTTTTGTAATTTAAACAATAAATAAAAGTTATAAATATAATAAATTGAACAAAATTTTACCAAATTAAGAAAGACAAGATTTTTGAACGATTAAGGGATTATCGTTTGAAATTCGAAGGGAACACAAATCGCAAAATAAACTGTCTGCTGGGACTGAATAGCTCCACAGGATTCCGTGGTAAATCAAACTCAAAATTACCATTCATTCCTCGTGGGAAACGAGTAATATTCAAACTACCTCGGAATCTTGTTAATCCAGATTTTCCTGTAACTAAAACTCCAGCATCTCGTTTAATCCCGTGAAGATTATAATCGATGCTGAAAAATAATATCAAAGTGAGAAGAGCTTTTTATTGCACGCCGAATGTACAAACTTGCGAACGTACGAATGTTGGGAATAATAAAATTCGTTTATAAAATAGACGAATAAATAAATAATCCGGCAAGAAAGATGAATCTCGATACTTTTCTAGCTTGACGTAACTCGAACTGCGTTAAATCACACGAAGAAAAGGATGAACCTTCCATCCAACTTACCATCGATCCAGCAACATCGATAAACTTGCTCAATCGTGTTCCGTCGAAGCGACGGATAAATATCTCGAATCTCTTCGAACGAACAAACGTATTCCCTTTCCGCCTGCCCCGCTCATTCGCCAAAGGGACGTAATTGATAAGGGTTGTTGCGTGTCCCCCATGACGAAAACGCGTCGAAATGGCATCGATTGTCCACACGAGGCCACCTTCCGTATGGGAACCTAACGAGTTGCGTATTATTTATTTAACAGCCGGCAACAAACGGCCTGTAATTTTTGTTTCACCGGTGAAAGCGGCGAAGACGAGCCTCTCCAACGAGGGACGACGTACGTTGAAATTTTTATCGCGCCCGCCTGCCTCGACTTGCGAGAACCACGTCGCCGACTCCTTTTCAATCCGTATGTAGTCGAACGGCTACTGGAAAGGGAAAAAATATTTGGAAAATTCGTTTGCGGACGAGAATTGCACGCGCGAAAGACTAATCGTTTGCGAATTTATTTCCCTATAATATTCAATATTTCTTCCAAGATGAATAGATTGAAACTACACGAGAAAAGAATATGCTAGCGTAAGATCAAGCGAAAAGAAATTCGCGAAATTAAATAAATTTTACCAATAAATTTGTATTCCAAAAATGAATTTTAATAAGTATGTGTTTATTGAATTCTATCAAAGATCAGTCTCTTTAATTTTTCTTCGATACAATTTACTTTATTATAATCTCAAAATAGAAATATAATCGTATCACGAGATATTAGAGTTTCTCTCATTTTCTTTTCTCCATTCTGCAAAAAAAAAAAGAAAGAAAGAAAAGAAAAAAGACGAAACATCGGAAAAAATTCACCTTTCGTTCCTCCAATTGAATTCGTCCAAGAACAAAGAACACCTCTGTTCCCTTCCCCCGTTTTCGTGCGATATTAACGAGCCTTAATTTTCTCTCGGAAGAAAAAACAGGCGGAGCAAGAAATTTGAACGGAGGGCCGCGAAAGGAGGCGCTGCCGCGAAGAAGAATCCCGCCAGGATTCCGCTGGATCCCCGGCTCTTTTTCGCCCTTCTTGTAAAAAGTTATCCGCTCCATCCGGAAGTTCTGGCGGCCGCGAGAGTACAAGCGGAATCGCCCGATTACCGCAAAATGTATTAGGGTAATTAAGATGTCTGGGGGCGCGTCAGAGGCGGGTTACGAGAGGAGGACGTCAGCTGGGGAACGAAACCGCGGTTGCGGTTTAATTGACTCAAAAGGAAAACGTTAGCCCGCCACTTTGTCGCGGCCGATGCGATTAAGAGCCATTCTCTCGCTGCTTTCTCCGCCCCAAGCTGCATCTCTCGCCTATTAATGTAATTGATTAGGCGGCTCGAAAGCGAGACATCCGGCCTTTTCGTCAATCTTCGCGAAATTCGTACTTGATTGATATCCGATTTAAAGTGGAACCTTGTCAATTTTTACGATACACGCTGTTATGGTTGCCCTTTGACCAATTTATTTTTAAATGGACTTCCTCTCCAGCTCGTGAATTGGAAATTTTTTACGATATTTGATATCGGTGGAACATTTTCGCGAAATTTCACAAGTTGATATATAAATTAAAAATTAATATCAATGATTGTATTATCTCGAATAATATTCTAAAAGTATCTAATACGATCCTTCCTCTAATTCATTCTGAATCGTAATGAGCGAAACCTAGAACGAATACGAATTAGAGAAAAACAAAAACACCGTAATGAAAACATTCTTATCGCACGAAGGCTATGTAAATATATTAATCCCTCTCCGAGACGTCGTAGGTTAATGCGCAATACGTATTTCACGAAAATATCAATCCTAAATATATATATATATTTCCTTAACAATTTCGAAGCAAAATTCTACGTACCTCCCGTTTCCAACGATTAAATAGCGGAGCGAAGAATTACGTACGGAAGGATCGTCGTAATTTTCACAGCGTCTGCGGATAAAAAGAATCTGAAATTCGAATACAACTTAATACGCAATTAAAATAATACGAGCAGAGAAAAGATCAGTTACCTGCTAGTCCACCGTGTCGTGTCGTCCACAGGCTGTCGTAATCGTAAAGAGGCACGGATTCTGCCCGAAAGCGCAGTATCCGCGATTAGCGGAGGGGGCTCGTTAACGAGGGGGCCGACAACCGTTCTCCGGCGAATCAATTAACAGGAGAACGTCGAATTGGCAACGCGCCTGGCAATTATCGCGTCCGGCCGCCCATTGTGCGTGTCTCGGCCGCGAGCCACCACGACAGACCGAAATTTTGCTTCCGCGGCTGTATCCAAGTTTGCGGCTTCCCCCTCCTTTAATTTATCGGTACACAGGCATCGGGAGGGGGAGAGAGGGGGGCAAGCGCGGAAACGGTCGAAGAATCTAACGACCGCTCGGGAATGCTCGATTAAACGAGGATGGAGGATGTGTGGTTAGTGTCAGAGAGACGGTTTGCTTCTTCTTCTCGCAGCGAGTAGTTTGTTTATGCAAGGCTTGATAGGTTTGTGTAATTAAATTAAGTTTAAAGCACGGATCCTCCGAGGATTCGCGATTTTTTTGTTGGTATTGATTTGTTGGCCAATAGTTATTTCGCCGATTGTTATTTCGTTTTAGCGAGGGTTCAAAGAATCTTAAATATAATTGTTCTATCTATATTATTCGTATCCTATGTAAAAATCCTATAAAAATGTCCTATTTGTTCCGATTCATCAATTTATTTATCCCTAGACTGCTGAAATAATAATCCTTGTGTCGGGAATTAAATATTTCTTATTCCAAGACACGAACAATTCTCTGCCGCCACGAATCAAATTCATCGATTTTCCTCGATGAAAAGGGATATTTAAAAAGAATAGCTTCTCGTATAAGCCAAATCCATCCTCAATTCGAAAAAGAAAAAGAAAAAAAAACAGATATCCCTCTAAATCCCCATTTCAACTCGACAATAACACGAATCGTGGCCAGGATCGTAGTTTGCACGACAAAGTTAAAACGCGTTTAACCGGGTGGCATTATATCCCGGCGAGTGGCGAGTAAATGAAAAAGTTAACGCGATAATTGGAATCCAGGACCCAGACGACGACTGGAGGTGGAATTGCATTTCGTCCGGCCCGGATCGAATTAAACAAACGTTCGTGGAAATCGCGGCAACCCGGGCCTCAGGAAACTTTTGTTTTTCGAGGCGATAGTTTCTCGCGACCCAGGCGCGGCTCGTCGACTATTTTAACGAGAGACCGCCTTATAAATCTCGTTGGCGAGAACTTCTCGTTAGCCGGAACAAATTGCGGGCTAACTAACCGGGGGCACGCGGATCCGCGGCTGTTTCCTTCGCGAATCCTCCAGGACGAGGAGGATCGAAGCAATTTGAATTCTCCGCGTGTTTCTCCCTCCACGTTTCTTCGCGATTTTTTTTTTTTGTCTCTTTGTCCCAGATTTAGAATCGGACGAATTATGTATAACGGAGTTCATTCCGGATGCGTTGAAAGAGAAATTTTATTAAATCCGGTGCGAGTTTTTAATCCTTTTGCGATTGTAAGAATGTAAGTGATATGGAGGGACAAGTTAATAGTGATTTTCTCTTTTTGACAATTTTTAAGTAGAACACAGTGAAATTGTTATCGTTATGAAAGGGACTCTGAAAGAGATTTGTAATTGTTTGTCATTCATTTTTTCACACACCATGAAAATAGCTATTTATACGTTCTTACTGTTCCTTTTAGCGTCGTCTTGTTGGTGTTGAAAACTCGTTTGACTTCGTCGAGAGAGAAGAAAGAATTCACGTATCTTACTTTCACTATTCTATTAATATGTACGTCATTTTATGGTATTATAGTTTTAAAAAGAATCGACAATGACGCATTAAACTTAAGAAAAAGGGGATCGTTAAAAAAAAATCAAGAAAATCGAATTTCATGAGGTAAATAATAATAATAGAGTGACTTTTGGGGGAGAGAGGAGGGAAAAAAAAAAACAAACGGAGCGATGTTATAAAGTTTAACTTAATTTATATTATTTCATCGTATTTTCGTCCCAACCAACACGATTTTACCAGTGTTTTTCGCTGGCCTATATTTCTCGTTTGAGTAAAGCTCGCGATACCTACAATGGAAATGAAATTTAACGCCATTGAACGATTCGACTGAAATTTCAACCGCGATCAACCGATGCCGTCTGTTAATTTCAATTATAAATAACGGATAATGGCGCGTTCGCCGTGTCGAAAAATTTAAGAAAAATTCCCGTGTGAGATCGCTCACGCTTCGGGGTATAAATAGATTAAATATAAATATTATTTAAAATTTACTTTGTCACTCGTATATACCGAACTTGTATATCATATCAGAGATTTGAGAGTCGATTAAACCGATTATGGAGATCGAACTGAACGAAACCATTGATTGAAATATCCTTTCGAATGCGTATAAAAAAAAAAAAAATCATAGAAAAATATTATTCCCATCAAATTTCACCCTACCCCTCGTCGAATATTTCACGATATAACCCTCGTCTCAAATTTTAAAATAATCACCCTCGGAACAAACCACCTCCACGCCTCCTTAACGAACCCCCTTCCTTAATCAACCCCCCTCCCCCATTCTCCCGTTCTCGCGGTGGGCCAATAAGCAGAAGCCCTAAACCGGAAATGGGGGACACGCGCGATTAATCGACGCGCGTCCATGAGAGCGTAACCTTGGCTGTGCCGGCGGCCATAAATAATCGGTCAGCGTGTCGCTTGATAAACCGATTCGATAACCCTCTCCCTCCTCCCCCGCCAGTAGTTTAGGGTGTCGCGTTGGATCTCAGCTTTCGCGATTAGCCGAGTTTAACGAGCGAGAGACGATCCAGACAAATTTTCGCGCGCTGGAGCGAGCGCGACGGGGAGGAGTAGGAGTAGAAAATGGTCTGACACGGGGCGGCGAACTGACAGCGGGGCCAATTAATAATAACGAGAGGACGTTTCGGGATTACGAGGAAATTATCGCTTTTAACCATGCCGTGCACGGACGAACATATCATCACGGTCCCATTAATCCGTATCCCCCATTCCTCCTCCGGTCCATTGCAATTTCGTATGGTCGACGCGAGGGGCTCCATCCCCTCCATCCCAGAAACTGGCTTGATTTAATTAGACAAATCGGTCTGTCTCTGGCGAGATCGGCTCGCTTTTCGACGAGGGAGGGAGAGAGAGGGAGTGGAAGAGAGTTTGGAAACTGTTTTCTCGATGAAGTTTTGCGGATTCGCGAGTAATGAAGTGCGATGAGAGGTTGGTTAGCCAGGTGGAGGAGGAGGGGGTTGATTTTGGCGAAGCGTTAATTTGAAAGCGGCGATATCGATTGCGGGGAGGGAGGTTTGGAATTTAGGAGAAATATTTAAGAGGATTGGATAATGTTAAGCGGAGAAAAGAGGAGGCAGAGAGTATAAAAAAAAGGAGAAAGGTTCAAATATCATGTATGTTTACAGCTTTAGAATTGCACAATTATATTCTTCCTATCGTAAACGCAAAAATTGAAATTTCAAAATTGATTACATATTTTTATATCCTCGATATTTATTTTAAATGAACACGAGGAAAATAGCGTGTTGAAACGCAACAAAACCTTAATATTTCCAATTCCCATGGATCCTCGACATTACGGGAAGAAAACACGCCTAGAAAAAGGAAAATCTGCGAAAACACCGGGTAAAAAATACGCGTATAACAAACTTCAAACAACTTGTTATAACCTCAAATATTATTCTCCCTATCTTCGAAACAGGTGAATAACAAACTAATAACCCTTCATAACAAACCGACCATTCCAGCTTCTTTCCTTCCCCCTCGATGAAGAAAGCAGGAGGGAAGGATTTTCGAGAACGGAAAAACACTTTCTCCCCTTTCTCTCCGATAAAAGTCTCGAAAAACACCGATATGATATTCGAGAAAAAGGGGGGGAGGGATCGTTGGACGATTTTCACGGTGCAGTAACCAGCCAATGGCCGTCCTCGACGTTTCGCAGGAGGGGAGGAAAGGGGGTCGCGATTTCGTCGCGGCGCATCCATTTCGGCTTTTATTTGCGAACGCGGCAGAAACAAACGAACGAGCGCCGGGGCTAGGTGAATAATTAGTGCGCAGAAAATGAAAGTCGTCCGGCGATATTTGCTGCAGGCCTGATCATCACCCTCCAACCTTCCTCACCCTCTCTTTTTCCCACCTTCTCCCTCTCTCTCTCTACACGCGCGCTCGCGAGCACACAATTTCGGCTTTATCGCAATTTCATTGGCCCCTTTTCATTGGCGGAGCGTGAATAATCTGGTTAAACGACGAGCGGTAGGCTGCGATCGATCGATCCAGAGATTCAACGTCGATTCGGTCCGATACGTCGAACCTACAAAGGGGAGGGGAGGGAGTGCGGAGGTTTCGTCCTCTCTTTCTCCGATTTTCGGATCGTGTTCATTATACAGGTCCGAAATTCCTAGCGTATTGCGTATTAGGCGATCGTTCGGTTTTGTAATCGCATGAACCCGCCAGCCTTCCTAATCAAGTGAAACGATAATGAAACTATCTCGATAACGCGAGCCATCGCGTCCATTCGCGCGGGAGGAAATTATTCCTTTTTTTTTTTGGCCGATGATTCTACAGAGAACGTGTATCGTAAAATTTATGATTTGTATTTGGACGTTTCGTTTTGAAATTTTATATCTACGAAATTGTGGAAATATATTTGGTAAATTTGATTTGATTAATTTAGGAGCATAAGGAATAATTTTCGTTCCCTTGGAATATCTCTTTCGAAGCAAATTTTAAAATAATTACAGATTTTCCCGAAAAGATTTCTAGAATATATCTTTTTCAATTTTTGATCTTTGATACTATCGACTTTAACGCTTAATAGGTTGTCGTTATTACGCATTTTTCGCGAATTTGATTACGAGTTTTACAACGGAGGAAGTTAACAATGACAAGAAGATACAGGTCGAGATAGAAAGTTTATTTTCTACCCTGGATTGTAACCGGATCTTTAATCACGTTATCCCGTCTCCGAGAACAGAAGAGGCATCCTGTGATGGATAGTTTACTCGTGCTTTCCTTCCTTTTCTCTCGACTATCGGTAAAATCTTCTTAACGATTCCCCTGCTCATCGTACATGTGAAACGATATTTTATGTAAAAATTTCCTCTAGATAATATACGTATGATCAATTTGAACAGATATAAAACCAGAAAAAGAAATATTCCATCTCGTATAATTTAAATGAACTTAAACCGATCTTTCACGTAACTTTTCAACGAATTTTTTGAAAATTTTGCTACCAAAAAGAGCTATCCCTTTTGTATTTTATTAAAGAAGAAAAAAAAAATTCTCTCTTCTTTGAAATTCAACCAGAAATCCCCCCCTCCCCGTAATTTACGATTCGATAACGAAAATTTTCCCGCGTGAAACAGCGGGGTATAATAAAGCATTACGCGGTAACACCCCGGCGGAATTCTTTTCACAGGTCCGGTTAACAATGTGCGCAATAATCGATACAACGAACACGTTCTAAACAGCCGCTTTCACGTCCCGAGACTTTGTTTCGCGAAAACAAAGGAGACACGTTTCCCTTTCACTGTCACGACTGTTTAATTCATCTCTACCAGTAACATTTACCGATCTCTAATTGAAATCGGCAGTTTTCGAGCGTTTCATGCGCTACGGTTCACACAATGGAGGGTTGCGTAATTCAGCTTACAGAGAAAAATGTACACGGCGATTGTAAACGCGGAATACAACCACTTGCCGCCGCGAGCATGCTAAGGTTTCTAAGGATCATCTCGTTCGCATTGTTGCTCATCATCGATCACAAATCGATCGCTTTGCTTTGGTGATTCGTAAACGAGAAGAATTTACGTTTGTTCCCTCCCTAGGGACAGCGTTGAAAGCGTGTCCATACTTCGTTCCTTTTTTTAATTTCTCTCTTTTCTTTTCTGCGACGAAAGAAATTAATTTGTAATCGATTTTATCGATTCGAAACAATATTTTTCAATCGATTCCCTAATTGTTTCCCTAGAGAAAATTTTATGAAGAATAAAATGCGTAATAAAATGTGACTCTTAAAAATGCACTTTGTCGTGTGTTTTTTTTTCATGAATATTTTTAATAAATATTACTCGTACGTAACTCGCGTTTCGAATACGATTCGATGATTGAAGAAGATGGATAAAATTAAAATTTCAATTATACAAGTGAAAGGCAACGAGAGAGACAGAAAGTTTGCGAATCTAAAATTTATCCCGTTGATTAAACTTTCTTCCACTTTGCATAATTATCAGAATAAATAAATGTGGAGTGAATGCATAAATAACTATAAACGCGTTTTAAGTATGTTTTAATCTATCCACTGGGAGAAAGGAATTCACTCGTTTCACCAGGGATGCTAATACCTTGGATGTAATAATTTCTCGCCCGGGATTTCCTTGTTTATTACGCCATTTACATTTACATTGTAAAAAATGTATTATATTATATTTCCAGGAATTAAAACAGATTTAAACTGAAACCGTTTCGCTTTGTTTAATTTTTAATCCCCTCCCCCGTTGCTAAAGGAGTTTCTCGTTAGAGGTCTCACCCAGTTAACCCAGATTTGATTTTAAAATGGCAAAAAAAAAAAAGAAAAAAAAAAAGAAGAAAAGAGAATGTTCCGAAAATATCATTATATTTAAAAAGATAATCAACAATCCCTTAGTTGATCTCTTTTATCTCAAATATCAATATCGAACGATTTTGTATTCTAAAATGGAACTGAAATCTAAAATCGATCGCAATCTAATCCTAAACAATAAATTTCTACCCAAATTATTCACGCAAAGAAAAAAAAATCTATTACCATTTTATAGAAATATCTCAAAGAATTATAAAATACGCATTATGGAGGCAAATGCGGAATAATAGATCTCAATTCTTGTTCGCGTGATCGAGGGAACGATGTCCTCGGCTAAGAAATCACTCACGTTTCATGTAAACGTTCCATCTATCACGTAATCGAACGAAGAACGAGGCATCCTCGTGATATACGCGTTGACAAGTACAAAACCGATTGGATAAAGACGGGAGAGTACCATGCCTCGAAAACCAATTCCTGTCCCAATGTGTTTGGAAGGCATTCGTGGTCGAGGAAAACCGCAACGTGAATGAACGCGGTCGCACGTAACACCGGTGGAAAAACAAGGCTGACCAGGGAAAAAAAAGAAACAAAAAAAAAAAAAAAAAAGAAAAACACGATTTACTACGATCAAATTGTTAACTCTTGCATTGTTCCCCGCTGTGCAAGGGAAATCGAGCAACGAGAAGTAACCATTTTCTACTCGAAGAATGGTATACGATTATTCGATTTTACGGTGGTTTTAAGAGAAATTGATCGAGCTTGAAATTGTATGAATTGCATAACTTCGAGCCTTATCTAATCTCAAAGATCACGTACCATTGTCGCGAGCAAATGTCGATTCAAAACTACCTTTTTGTCTCCTTTATCTAAAAATAATAAAACATCAAGCTGAAATTAATTATACTCCTTTCATTTTGTATTCCTTTTTTCTCCCTCCGTTATGCAACTCTAATAATATCAATCTCGAATGATAATACCACAAACTCATCTTATCGTCTGATCACAACCTTACCGTCAACAAATCAAAATCACAGTGTCAAAAAGAAATTCGTCCTCCAAAAGAATGATCGTCCAACTTACCTGAAACAAACCAAGAGAAAACAAATTAGAACAAAATTCCAAATTCGTCCCTCTCCTTAAAAAAAAAAAAAAAGAAAAAAGAGAGAAAACGCTTCGAAAAAATTGATCCGAATGCGGGGGGAAGCATCGTCCATTCGGTAGAGAGGCCATTCGTCATCGTGAAGACGAGCGTTCATAGCCCGCGGTGTCAAAACGAGCCTCCGCCTCGGTTCCGCGCAGAAGAACAAGCCCCATTTGCGCTGGTCCCGGCGCGGAGCCACGCGGGGCTTAATTAAGCGGAGCGAGCCGATGAAGACACGCTCGTACATCCGTTATCTTTTCCACTCCTCCTACCCACACACACAGGCTGGGCTACAACTCGTCTATTGTTCCGAAAGGGGTTAAACGCGTCATTATCATTATTCATAAACGACGGCCAGGCCTCGGGTTGGCGGATCAGCGCCACGGAAATCCTAAGGATCGCGAGGGCTCTCGAGGTCGGGTGAAAATGGTGAACGGTGAATAGGCGAAACTTGGAGGTCGCGTGTCGGCTTCGAGTATCGAGGCGGGAGTATCGTGTTGAAAGGATTGAAATATCACTGAGCGTTCCGCTGCTCAGTGTTTTACGAGGAGATTTGGCCGTATGAAAGGGGAGGATCCCGTCGGGATGGTGGATCTGGATACGATTTGCCCGATATCGATTTTATTTCGAAAGTTTATTATCCGTTACGTGTTTGTTATTCGTTCCATGGAGGGGAATAGAGATCCGATTTTTGCCGGCCCGTTATTTTATTTTGTTTCGAACACGATACGAATATCCCGGAAACGGAATTTTTGTTTAAATATCATCATTTAAAGAAAAAGAAGGAACGTAAATACTTTCTTATTTCTTCATCTCATCGAATGATATCCTTAACTCGGAAAATCACTTGGTGATTTTTTACCAATTTCTCAACAACAATTATCGTCTCCCCTATCGAAACCCTGTTCAAAAAATTGGTAAAGGAACCGAAAAACGCCGCTCGAGAATCGATCCTCGCGAATCGTCGGATTATTCCCCCGTGATTCGTGCACAGAATCCGGCCGGCCGTGCAATTAAAATTCATTTATCGACCGGCCATTACAACCGCGCGTTCCTTTATTTTTATTCGCGTCTGAAGGGGCTCGTTACACCGACCTAACCAGTGGCAATTAATCACGAACGTTTTAACGATCCGCCGCCGGATCGATCCTCGGCAGCCGGACACGATATCCACCGTTTTAATAATCGTCACCGAATTTTTCACCGCCCACCCCTTCCTCGGCGCCAGGAAATAGGATTGGGACGCCGGCACGCGTGGATAATTGTCCGTCGAAGCTCGTTCCTCCTCCACAGGTAACCGGATCGATGCCTTTCATATCGTAAACACGTTCCAGCGGGCACGAAACGCTTTGTATGCGAGAGATATGCGGATGTAACGATAGACACGTCACGTCACGGGGATTACGCGGGAAAATTTGAATCTGGAACCGGGGACGGTTTCGAGCGACGATGTCGCGGTTTGGCGATAACTTTGATCACGTTGAACGTTTGTGTTATTTTTTTTGTTGAGATATGGGAGAGGGGGAGGGATTTTTGATTACGTAGAGAATGGTTCTTTAAGATCGTTGTTGTTTTTGGTGAAGTAAAGATGAACAATTATTAACCACGTCTTTTAGGATATTTCGAAGATAATTTCTCAAATATTGTACGAGAAATAATTATTATAAAACCAAAAAAGAGATGGAATCCACGGAAGAAGTAACAATCATTAAAAAAAATCATAAATATCTATACGAATATTAAATACAAATGGCGTATCAAATTTTAATAACAAAATAGCCTCTGTTTGCAAAAGCGGAAATAATGTATAAACATTTTTTATTCCAATTTTGTGGTGAACACGTTGTTATCGGAATACATTTTTACGTAATTTATTAGCCCTCTGTTTGAAAAACAGATACAAAAAAACAAATACAAATATTTCTCTCATCGATTCTGGCGGACATTCGATTTCCATAAATAAATTTTATTTTAATAATACATATTTCGGTGAGAGAGAGAGAGAGAGAGAGAGAACTAAATATCTTTGTGGCCTCGATTTTGATAAACATCACGTATACAAATATTTTTCCATTCGAATTTTTCCTTCACGCGATAAATTTCTACGCGTGACTCGATACTTGTTCAAAAAATAAAAGGAAAAGAAAGTGCAAGTTCTCTCCTTCTTAATTTTTGAACGAAACTTTTTGTACCTTTGTACAAAAATAGATTTTAATTAAATGATAATTTATAACTGATACGAGCACATCGAAAAGATAGAGGAGAAACGTGGAAAGCCTCGACTGGGGCTGACTCTGCAGCGACATTAATTATCTAATTATATCTCTTAGAAGAAGGGGAGGGAGGGATGCACGTTTCGCGGAGCGTTGTTGCGCGGGTGTGTTACGGCCGCCTGTTGTTTTGACGGGCCATATATTTTTCGGCTCTTTCGGGAACGTGGCCAAGTGTTTAGAAACTTCTAAGTATAGCCTTCCACCTCCGCGTTTCTGTATATTCGTGCTCCCGTGGCGAAGATGAAGTATCCCAGAGAAGAGAGTGTCGCCCGTTTCGGTAGATAAGTTAACCGGCACCCGATGCCAACGGTTTTGACGGTGCATGCAAATGAGATCGTTTCTTTTCTCCCTTCCACTGTTTCTTTCTTTAAAGAATTAAATTTCGTTGGATTTCTTTTTACTTGGTCGAAAAAGGAAAAGGAAAAATAAAGTCTCTTCTTACGAAAGAACATTTTATCGTGAGGGAATAAAATTTTTCAACGACAATTGTTGTTTCCCAAAATTGTTTATTTAAAATTTGTCGAGTTAAACAGCTCCCGTGAAATATTTTGCCAATGATCGTACGTAATAGAAGACTTAACCTCTATCATTTTCCTTCTTCCTCTACGAATTAAGGATAAAAATTAACGTGCGAGGAAAGGATCGTATCCTTGACTTCTTGTCCTGGATAAATTGGACGAAAGAAATTTAAGATTGATATTGGCCGTGGAGAAGTATGAGGGAGGAGGAGGTGAACACAATGAACAGCGTAATGTAGTGGCACGTGCAAATCTTTGGGTTTATTTGATTACGAAGTTTGCGCTTCGCAGAGAGGGTTTGACTATGGAAGCCTCGATGTTGACTGTCTCACTTGTAAATTACGACACTGTTTGCCTCCTTTTGCGCTACTTGCACCCGGGGACACGGGAAATTTCGAATGCAATGAAACGACAATGTTTAAGTTGCAAACAGTGTCATCCATCCAGTCGCAGTTCGTTCGACACGAGACGGGGTGGAACGAACGGCTGCTGCCAATTTACCTTGTCGAGGGAAAATATGAATTGGCGACAAGTTGCGAGTTTCTTGTTACGAGTCGAGAATACTACGAAAGTCGAGCAGTGAATTAATTTTATTTCCTCACGAGAATTAATTATTCCTCGACTCTCCTATATTCGACGTGATTCTTATTTCATTGTGATAACCGTCTCTCGTTTCATATTTTAGACATAACACTTGTGAAACAATGATGAAAATTTAAACAGATAAACGAATAATCGACGATAGTAAATTTCGACACCAAATGTAACTTTCGCAACTTATCCTCCATCTCCAATAAATAAATTCTCTCCTAAAGAGACTAAAAGAGAATCCAAACTAAAACGAAAAAATCCAATCCATTTTAAAAACTCTTCTACCCAAGAGATACAAAAAAGAGATACAAAATAAGAAGGAACTCGACCGCAATTAAGACTAAAGGGTCGAAAGAAGACAAAAACACAGCATCCTTCCGCCAAAGTGGAAAGAAGTACGAATGTTCGCGTGTCCAGTTTCACGAATTCACTTGGGTAACGCGAAATATCATAAAGCAAAGGGGAAACGGAGCTGGGGCTATTAAAATTCCAGGCGTTCGAGTATAGGCCTATAGGATAAGGCGGCGAATTTATCGACAGAAGTTAATTAAATTGGCGAAACCTCTCCCTCTCTCCTCGATGGCGAACACCTCGATGGCGAGCACCAGCAGCCACTCTCGCGTGTTATACGCCCGCATAGATCCGGCGTAATTGCGATGCTTAAGGGCTATCCTCGTCGGGCGCGACTCCATGAAGCTATCACAGGCGGCGCTAATTCGCCGATTAATTCGAATCGTCAGTCGTAAGGCCGGGATTTCGTTCCACTGTTAACTGGTAATTAGGCGGCTTGATTGCGGCCTCGCCTATAATCTATCGACTTTTCCTTCTGCTTTCCACCGTTTATACCCGTCTTCGACGCCGCTGTAATCCTCGCCCTCCTGTAATCGTCCGTTCGTGATCGCAGAGGAGAGAGGGGGGATCGCGTTTATACGAATCAAGACGTCGTTGCGCGATTGACACACCGATTATACACGGTTTGGACTTGTTACATTTTAAAATTGTGAAACTGTGGGTATAAGAAAAATAAGGCGAAAGAGAGATATTCTTTTGATAATAATTCTTTCTATATAATAATTCTTGAAATATGAAATTTCAATTTTAGAGCGAATTTTAAACGATATTATTGTCTATTAAAAATTCACAACTCGATCTACATTCGAAAGAAGGAAACATTCTATATGGAAAAGATTCATTAATTTTCAACACAGTGTACGGAAGCCAATCTCAAAAAGCGATGAGAATCTCGAAAGATCCTTTCCTGTTTAAATATATTCATAACGCGTGACAACATGTCGGCATCGCGAATGGAAACATCCTTATCGAGATATTTTTAGAAAGTAACTGTATCTCCCTCGAAATAAAATACGAAAAATTAAAACTGCACTTAAACCCGTATCCATAACATTTATCCGCAACATTAATTTTTTCCATATGCGTAAAGATATTTCCATGAAAATGATAAATCAAATAAAGCATTATTATTCGAAAAAAAAAAGAAAAAAAAATACGAATGATAAAAGTTTCGTTTTCGTTTAATATTTTTGCACGGTATAAGAAACGAGGGAAAGAAAGAGAATTCCGGTTTGATTTACGCCGTCGCGAGGGAGGAAGTCCGGGATGAAACGCTGATAGAGGCGTACACGTGGCTGCGCCACTGTCAAAAACCGCATAGAAATAGGGAAATTTTTGCACTCTTATTCCACCGTGAACTTTACGAGTCTATTCGACTTTCGTCGTCGGATACGTCTTCCTATCTGAATGTCTCGCGGCCGTATCGCGGTTAAAAGTGACACGGATAAATGTGCATAGCCTGGCGCATCCGGATTTCGTATTTTCGAAACTGGAACAGACAATTGTGCACGATGCGAACCGCGATGAAATCGTTTCTCGATTCGGAACGGGGGAAGAAGAATGGGAACTTGGGAGGAGTTTGAAAAGAGAAGGAGCGAGTAAAAAAAGGTGAAAGGAGTAGGGGGGGTTGTGTTGAATGAATGAAAGTTGGAATTTGTTTCGAGGAACGTTTAAAAGATATTATAATGATTTGAAAAGGTTACGGTGATTGAAAAGGGAAGCGGTGAGATGATCTTTGATAGAAATTTTTTAAAAATGTTGGAAAGGAAATTATGCCGTGTATTTTTATGCACGTTTTATATTTATATATATATATTAATGTCGACTTGATATTAAAAACTTCTCCAAGGCGCAAAAATTCCAAGCATTTCAATATTCGGGGAACTAGGTCAGAAACACAATACGCCTTTCAAAGTATAAAAATCAATCGTCGAACGTCTAAATACTTTCGAACAGTTTCAAACAGTTTCGAGAAATTCTCGACGCGAAATCGATCATTTGCAGAAAACATCGATCAAGAGAGTCGAAAGAGTTCACTTCGCTATCGCGATAAGAAATGGAAACTACAGTGCAATATCAATCCCTCTTTTCAAAACGAATAAACAATCCATTACTAAATCCACGTCACTTTCATAAAAAGCAAGAATTCTCATCCTCGCTCCCCCCTACATTTTTTATCATTCCAGATTTTAGAAAAAATTCCATGCAAATTTCCAATTTAGCCCGAAGCTAACTCTTTAAACTCTTTCCAAATAAAAAAAAGAAAAATAGTAAAATAAAATATTTTTGGAAACGATCAATAATCGATAAAGAACATCATCGTGCAAAAGTAAAAAATTCAAGAAGAAAAATTCCAACGAGAAAAAGCTAACGTAAAGAGGGAAGAGACAAGATCCTCGAATGTCGCGATGACGACAGGTGTCGGAATTTGGATCACGGGTCGATAGATCCCCGGTACACGATCCCTGAGCCGCGTAAAGAGGCGCAAAGGGCGTCGTAATCGCGTTTGTTTGTAATTCTAAGCCCCCGAAGCCCCTACACGATACCACACGCGGTTGCTTCGATCGGGCGCAACCGATGCACTACACCGTGTCCTCCTCGTGCTTCGCCCGCAAAATCGACTAGAGTCTCTCGTCGCCCTCTGACACCCCTCCGCTGTTCTCAAAATATTTGGCCAACGCGTAAAGCGGCGAAAGAAAAACGTGTTGTACCGTATCCGCAAACATTGTCCTTTCTCAGCCCTCTTTCTAGGGATTTTCCAGGTTCTTTTATAGCGAAACGTTCCTCTCCCTGGGTGTCTTTAAAGGAGAAGATGAGTCTAGGGAGGGAATTAGGGGGAGGACGTTGTTTAAGAAAGATATTGTCCGCTGTGAGGAAAGAATTGTGGATTTCGTCGAAAATGTTCGATTGATTCTTGGAATTTTTTCTCGTATACGATAATTACGAACGCGTTCGAAAAAATTTTATCCATCGAGATAAATATCTTTCTTCTCAGGAGAGGATGAAAATTCCATTTAAACGAAAAGGGAATCGCGTTCGACAAGCTTCTTTATCGCGGTGGCTTAAATTGCAACGACAGTCGAACTGGGGAAACCGTACGAGGGCAGAAGCACCCCATGTTTCGTTTTATCTTACACTAAGCCGTCTTATGCGGTTTACAGGATGAAACGAAACATATCCACCTGCCTCCACGATATTATCCGTATTTCTTGTAATCATTTTATCACCTGTAAACCTCTGAACGATTGCAAACGATTATCCGAAAAATGCCGTTATCATTAATTTAACAGAGGGGTTGAAAACAGAGGGTGCAAACTTCGAAATGTATCGTATTTTCTTTCGGTTTTTCTTTTTTCTCTTTTTTTTTTTTCTCTTTTCATTCTCATTTTAAACCGCGTTTAAAGCTAATCAGTCTACGTAATTGCAATTACTGGAAGGGAGAAGAACGATTTCCGTCACGCGAATGCGGTTATATTCTTCGTGATGTTCTACAGTTACTGAATCGCGATCGTTCGTGTTTCGAACTTTTAGAAAAGAAAATAGAACGAATCGCTGTACGAGAATACGTTACGTTATTTCTATTCTGGTATATAATGATTTTGCAACGTTTTTAACGAGTGAAATATTTGCACGCTATTTCACTGATCGCACGCTTATTAAGTATCGAGAATTTTGCGAATGGTTTTTCATTTTATCCGTGAATATTATGAAAATCCTAACAAGAAGAATCTATTCTCGATATCTGATCTCCTATTCATAAAATTATTCCGAGAAAGAAAACTATCTACTATCAGAAAATAAAAATTTCCAATTCGATCGATACAAAATCACGATCAAAATGAAAAATTTAGAATCACTAGCTATAATAATAACCTTGATAACAATTTCAAATCAACAATCTCATCCTCGTTTTCACGAACGACGCACACAACTCGAAAAAAAATCCAATCTCGAGAAAAAGAAGAAAATTCAAAAATTATCTCGCGAGATTTTAGATTAAAATCACGATTTCGATGGTGGACCGCCATGCATCTGGTTCGACATTATCGCGGAAACGTGGCCACGTATTCGGGAACAAGCTATGCCCATCGAAAAATAATTGATCGCGCGTTAATTGCGGCCTGTCGGGCCGCGTAACGCCGCGCCACGAATTATATGTAAATAACAAATGACCCTCGGCCACCCTTCCACGGGGATGATTAACGCGGGGACAAGCGTTCTCCAATTAATAGATTCCCCGGCTTTATTCCGCGCCAACGTTCTAAACAACGTTCTCGAACAACAACTGCGTCGAGACTGTCTTGTTGCGATTTTCTTTCGCTTTGAAAATATCCAAAATTTCACGAAAATTTCTTGAGGAGAATTCGCGGGAGAATTGTTGGGTTTCGAGAGACGATTTGTATCGCGGTTCCGTTTCGAAAGATGGTTTGGGGGATAATAATCGGGAAGAGGGGAGGGATTGAGGTACGAAATTTGAGGGGAAAGTGGAATAGATATTCAAAATTGATACGTGTATTTTCTCTCCTCTTCTAATTTTATTAAAATAAAAAATTTTACGCGAGAAGATCGTATTTTTAATATAGCTTCAACTCAAGGAGAGAAAGAAGAGCGAATAAAACAATAGAAATAAACGCATTGAACGCGTTTCGAACAAAAACAAAAACCCATAAAATAATTTCGACTGTAAACTCGAGTCGTAACGCGTTAAATACAAGTGCAAAGGCAATAAAGAAAACTTAAGCAACTGTGCTCGAGTTTTCAGCGAAGGTAAAGTATTCAGATACGTGGGAGAACGAGACGTAAAATGTGCAAACAGCGCATCTAATCTTTCCTTCATTTACCTTTTTCTCTCAAAACATGAAAATAGAGTGGAAGAGCGAGAGAACTGGCTTGAGAGAACGTTAATTCGTTCTTTTGAACGAAGTCAAAACACTCTCTAACACCTAACACGATAATAGGGGCCGAGGAAAGCTGCGAGTCGCAAGAAAAGAGCAAAAGAAATTTCAAGTTTAATTAGAACACCGTCCTCCGCTGCACGCAAGATCCCTTTTCTCGTCAGAATCCCTTTCTTCCCGTTCCTGTTTCACAATTCATCGAGTGTTCTCGCGCTGATTGCAACTGGGTCGAAAAAAAAAAAACTCGGCTAAAAACCTGCACGAAAACCTCAACCGCCAACCAACTACCGATACAATCCTTTTGCGCGAATCTGACTTCTTCTCTTAACCTTTTCTTTCTTCTTTCTTCTTTTTTTTTTCTTTTTCATCAAATAGCAATATTCGTAGAAAAGATTTGCTGCGAATTTTATCAAGCTTGATGATAAAACGAGAGGATCTCAATTGGAGTTTAAATGTGATACACAACATGAGGTAACATTTATATTTTATCACCGATTAAATGGTTTCCATGAATTGAACAATGCCGTGAGAGAAACGAGATATGATTAATTGCATGTTGTATGATTTTCTCTTTGAAATTTATAAGAAATAGTAATAAAATATCACAATATCAGAATCGTGACACCTTGTAATCATGTGATATAGTTCATAATTTCACAGAATTCCATTTCCTTTCTTCTCTGATCTTATTTTTATTCTTTTGAATGTATCTATAATCTTCATGTTTCTTATTACTCTCTCTCTCTTTCTCTCTCTCTCTCTCTCTCAACGCATAAAATGATCAAGTCTCTCAATATTATATACGTTCCAGACGTGATGACAGAACTAATCTGATAGATCCACCAGCCAAAATTCATCCTAACGTACACTTAGGAGGGATCCAGAAACGGAAACAGCGAATGTCTCTCTCTCGGTTCACGTCACTCAAAGAGCACCAGCATTAGAGCACCAACGATAACCAACTCCAAGTAGCAGTGCCAGAGTACTCCACGATCGTCTCTCTCTCTCTCTCTCTCTTCGAAGAGGCTTTTAACCGGCCACCCTTAAAGTCGGGCTCCCTCGTCGCGCTGTCTGCTCCTAATTCCGCTTAGAGCCCGGTGGCCCGGCTCTGAATCCGCGCCGGCCAATCCCGGTTAATCTTTTTATCGTCGTCATTAACGCGGAAAAGTCGACCAAAGGGCTTGGGAGAAAAGAAAGAAGAGGAGGAGGAAGAAAGAATCCAAGGATGGCGGGCGAGCAGCTTACGTGGAAACGCGAGATCCCCGTTACCGAGATTAGGAGGAATTTAAAAAAAAAATGGCCAGATGCAACCGAATAACACGACATCTCCGTAACACGACGCTCGACGCGAATGAAGGAGACGATGGAGAGATGGATGGAGAAATGATGGGGGAAAGGGATTTAGGCATTGGAGCTTCTCTTTAGGAGAGAGAGAGAGTGAGATGGGAGAGGGTGCTGGAGATTAGCGGTAATTCGTCGAGGGACCAAGTTCGAGGGGCCAAAGACCAAAGGATCTCGTTTTCGGGGAAAAGAGGATATCTCGACGGTGGGATGGAAGTTGCCGGTCTTCGAGAGCTGTTTCCAAGCGCTTGTGGAATTCCAGGAGTCGATGACTGGAAAGTTTCGATCGCTACTGAGCCGGTTTGGTTGAGATACCGATTCTTGAAACGATGAATGGCCACGGAGGAAGAGATTTCGATTAAGAAACGTGTATGGTGTTTGCCGATTAAGGGGCTATATTGTGACGAAACGTAAATACTAAATACGAGATTTTTTCTTTGTGGAGAAGAAAATTGTTTGAGCCAAGTTCGAATTTGATCAATACTTTTTTTTCAACTTTGCAAAGTTATAAAACACGAATCTCTCGACATCTTATGGAATCTCTCGTTCTACCTGATAATATTCCTCAATCAGGAAACACCCTTGTTCCAACTTCTCCAATCAGAACCTCTAACGCGAGGGGAGGGGGTAAAATTGAAGAGTTCCATGGAAGACTTTCGTTTTACAATCCAAACTTTTTTTTTCTACTCTGCTCACGGCGCAATAAAGGATAACAACAACAACACCAACACTGTACTCAATAAAAAGTTATTCCTCAAAGTACTACGCGTTACATAGCACGCTTAACAACGTTTTCCACGTTTCCTCACTCCTCTCCTTTCTCCCTCGAAAATTCGATGAAATCGATAGACAGAACGATTCGATAGGTTATCGAGTTATGCCGCATAACTTGTTAATTTTCAATGATGATGCTCGCTTCGTAGATTCGCAACGAGAAATCGATTGATAAGCAAACGAGAGAGGAGGGGGGGGGCTTGTTCGATAAGCGGTTATTTCTTCGCGTGTCGCCTTTTTTCCAGACCGAGCTGCGTGAAAACGAGAAAGACGCGAATACTCTCGATAAGTAAATGTTCGACTCCTGTTTCCGCTCCCTGGGCGTTTAATGAATCGTAACAACACGCGTCGCCGGGGAAAATCTGCATGAAAGATCGGGTAGAATTCCCGTTTAAATCAGGCGGGTGGAATCGAGGCGTTAGGGGAGAAAGAGTAGGAGCGAGCGAAGAACAGAGGGTGTTTATCGCCGAATATATTATTTACGGATAATTTCAGAAGAGAATCTTAGAACGAACACTCGTTAATCAACACTTTTTAGCACTTTTCTCTTCTCACGATACACTATACGCGTATTACGCGATATTGTAATAACGCGAATTCGTAACGTGCGGCTCGAACGAAATCTAATGCTCGACTGAGGCAAATTTAATTCCGTACGGAATCAGATAATCCCAATGTTTATTATTGTACGAAGTATCGCGTTATATGAATACAATAATCGTAATAACTTTGGCGCGTTATTGGAGCTCGCGTTATACGTGTTTACATTTACGCGTTATACGCGTTTGAGTTTTGATATATTGACCGAGATAAATGTTTACATTTAAGCAATAAGTTAATATACAAAGAAGAACGTTATCGTTTCGACGCCTCGTTCGAGAAAATCTATCGTTCTTATTTTTTAATCTATTTTAAGAAAACAATTTATTACCCCCTCGCTCCCCCCTCTCCTTCCACACGATCGTAAAAGTCCAGTTTCCAACAATTTATCACCTTAATAAAAACTTGAGAAGAAAAATTATTATCAAATTCCGTTTCTCGATTTATCTCGTTTTTTAATTATCTCTTTCGAAATAAAAAATAATTCTCGATCTCGCGGATGCTCGCTTCCATCCAAGCCTCGTTCGAAGCCTCGAGAAAAAAATATCTCGAGATAGATACACTCGGAATCGCCTCGATACGGTCCCGCATCCGAACAGAGAGCGAAAGAAAGAGCGGAGGGAGGGTCGAAGGAGGGGCTCGTGAGGAGCAGGATCCGCTCGGTTCCCGCGGCTCATCGCGGGATCTCGCGATCGTGAGGCTGCATTAACAGTACCTTACGTTCCTCTCCCTGCCTCGAGTGTTGACCCTGAGCACAACCGTCTCTCTCTCTCTGCTCAGAGCCTGTCGTGCGCCCGCCTCCACCTTCCTCCGACGCATCCGCCCGCGGAATCGCGTGCACTCGTCGAAACGTGGCGAAACGATTCAGGTACACCCTCTACTCCAGTCTGAACCGCTCGAGTAACAGCGAGTTACTCGCTGGATGGAGGGTTGCGGGGGTGGAAGACGCTCTTTTTTCCTCGGGGATGGAACTGGAGGATGAATGGGGAGAGGGGAGAGGACATGGAGGGTAAAGTGAAATACGGCCCGGATTTGCGGAGACTGTTACGCGTTATCAGGTTTCTTGTAAGGAGAAGGGGGGAGGGTAGTTTAGGAAGTTGCGACGAGGTAAGTGCGAAATAAGAGCTGGCGGAGGTGGACGGGCTTGTTTTAGTAGTTTAGATACTGTGGCGGATAGAATGGGATTCGGTATGGGATTCGTTGGATACCTTTGGAAAGTGTATAAATAATAGAATTAAATTATTGTAACAATTTAATAGGATCGAGATTAAAATTCTTTATATAATATTCTTTATATAATTGATTATCAAAAATATGTAGAAATTTTTATTTATTTATATAGTAATTTCTGTTATTATTCAAATTCATTTAACCTATTTACGAATAATTTCCTCGCCGATTACCTCCGCATAAAACTAACGATCTACCCTCCCACTGATTCCACGCATTCCTCCTCCGTGAAGAAACCGAGAAAACCAACATCTCGTTCGAGATACCTGGCGCGCGATTACGGATGGAAAATTTGCAAGACATCAAAGGGGATGGGGGCACGAAGGAAGAAGGGGTGTACAAGAGAAAATCAATCGAGACGCGACGGTATGTAGGCACGAAGACGAATGGCGAGGGGAAGGGCGTGCAGAACGCGGGCTGCGAGAAGAAGAAGAACGGAAAGGAATAGCAGGCAGCCTGGTCTGGGTCGAAGGTCATTCACGTGTTGCCGTTCCCTGCCTTCTTCGATGGCCACGGCATCTCACGGCAAAACACACCTGCCCGACACCGCGGTCGAACTCTTTAACCACGATCCCAGATCTTGTTCCACTCTCGTGTAAGCCTCGAGGAGGAATCGTCGCGTCGTTTCTTGGATATTCGCACATTGTTGTGAGACAATTTAAATTTTCTGTTTCTTTCTTTCTTTCCTTCTTTTCGATATTTTCGAAACTTGGAATTTTAGGATGGAGTCGGTTCTGAGAATATCGGACTTACAAGTTTTCAATTTCTTTCGAGAATTTCTGTCTCGAAATAGTATTAAACATTGAAGAGAATAGTGTATAAATACTACGCGTAATATAATAATAATATCGACTATCTTGTCTGATCATCAAAAATGCAACAGCGCGTGATGCAATCACCAATAATTATTTCGATTAAATACATAAAGATTGATTATCTGATTATCCAATCTCCAATAAGATACTTTCGTTCGTTATTTAATCGCAATCTCGCAAATTATCAAATATTCCAACGCGATAGCAAAACCAAAAGATATAATTGAAATATATATTAAAACACTCGTTCGTTTGCAAATTCATTCTTCACTTTCCTCGAATATTTTAACGAATAGAAATATTACTTGATATCTCGATTCCCGACAGAATACTAATAACATAAAAATTAAACACCAGAAATACAATTGGTACCATGTCCCAAATTAACTTTCCCAATATCCCGCGATCTCCCCTTCCTTCCCTGGTCGCCCACCCCAATGGTGGCCTATATTTCTCGCTCTTTTCCGCGACGCAACAGCCTCATCGGCCGGCTATATGGTTTCTTGGGGACGTTGCGCTATTAGCACCGAGAAAATCAATACGAACGATGTTCCACTTACGCGCGTTGTCCCACGTCGAATAAGTTGTCGTTACACGCCGCGGGATAATACCCTCCATACACGATTCCAATGTTTTTTCGCGCTTACTGATATCGGGGGCCTTGTATCCGCCCACGATCCCAGACGTGCTTGCCGTTTTCTTTCCTTTTTCTTTTCTTTTTTTTCCGAAAAAAACGATCCTTCAACAGTACTTTAGAACGAATAAAGTCTGTTGGACTTGGTGGCCGTGAGGTCGTTTCTCTTCCTTCCTTTTCTTGCTTGGAATTAAACGATTTTACTTCGGGTAAAAGGCGATTTTATTTCGTTGTTTATTTTGCCGAGAGAGGGGGAGTGGGGGGATTAGAGTTCATTATGAGGGAAAGTTTCAGTTGAATGGGTGATTTCCATGAGAGATTAATTTGGGAGTTTAAGACGGAGTGGAAAGTAGATTTGAGAAATTCTGTTGTTTGTACAGAGGATGATGTTGGTTGTAAAAATTTTGAAGGAGCTCGATGTTTATTTTAAAGAATAAGAAACAATTTCCTTGCTGATAGATACAGAATTCCTATAAACAAATATTCAACACCCGTTAACAACTATTACTATTACCCTGTAATATAAATACCAACGCTCATAATTAATCGTCTATCGCTCAAATCTACCCCGCAACTGTTCCAGATCGATATTCACCTTACGTTTATCGAAACGAACAAAGCCCCGCCCGTACGACATCCTCTCAAACATCTCGATATCAGGAACCATCTCCCTCGAACGACAAAACGACGACACGCACGCACGCACTCCCACGCGCCCTGTCTAACGGCGGAATATCTAGCAGAATTTCCTCACGTTCGTCTAGCCGATCGATCGATCGGATCTTGGCAAAGGCGGGGCGCTGTATCGCGAGGCGGTTCCCTGAATTTTATGTTTGCAGAATACCTATGATCCGTGCCCGGTAATGGGATTTCCCGGCGACACACGGCGAGAACACGAACAGCCAAACGAGATTACGAGCAGATCGCGCGGCTAGATGTTCCGGAAGGTTAGAGGAGGCCCGCTTCTAACGAGATAAACAGGCACTAAGTGCAAGCCGCTTAGGTTACAGCCTTTCCACATGGCGAGAAAGGAGGGGGAGAGAGGGGGGGCGAGATCAGAAACGAGGATCGGGAAGATTTGCACGCGGCGAAACCACCAGGTCGTGATACCTCTCTGGTCGCTCTTCGCGCGAGAAGATCTTCTGCTCGACGTGGAACAGGTGAAAGCCGCTGTGCGAGAGGATGGATCGTCTCGCTTGTACCTCGCGATTATGGCAATTTCGATGTGTCGTTTAACATGGCGCGATTAGGGGTGGCGGGTCGGTGGTTTACGGAGATAGGATTGGAGATAGGATCGGTTTGGGTTTGTATGTATACGAGCTTCTTTTTTTTAAACTCTTTCGGTTTGGTATAGTTTCTTGCGAGTATCGATGTTCGTTATTAAATTTGAGAACGATAGAGTGAATTTTAGTGTTGAAAATTTATTTTACGGAATTTTATTAATATTCGTAAGAGTAAGTGTTGATAATGCCTAAGTTAGTTAGAATCGAAATCAATTCAAGTATAAAAGTTCCGAATATGTTTATATTAAAAATATATTTTAAATAGAATTGTTGAATTAAATATATACTGTTTTAATTAAGTGAAAATTCTCAAAGATAATTTTAAATATAGTATAGATATATAATTTGATATAACAATAATTTTCCAGGTGAATGTACTTTATTTGAAATTTAAGAAAATTTAATTTATCGAGAGAGAGAGAAGAAGAAGAAGAAGAAATGCAGGATATTAGAGAAAATGATCGAAGTTGCGTCAGGTTGCAAAAATTAAGTATAATAATTGGATGATTAGAAGGAAGTGAAGACGCTAGAAAGCGGCTGTCAGCTGGCAGGTGAAGACTGATAAAGGATAGCTTGTCCTCCTTATTCGCTGTTTAGAAAGCATTCATGTAAAAATTATTAGGATATTTATAATACCTGGTTTTCGTGAATTTGAGATAAGCACATACTCTTCTGGAATTAACGCTTAACAGGTTTAAAGAGGTACATAAATTGTTCTGAATTGTAAGTTTATGAAAGAAATATATCACGATTATAAGATGTGTCCTGTAAGAGTAATGCAGTTAAATGCAGAGAGCAAAAAATAATTAGGGCAACATGATAATTAAATTGAAACTTAGAATATGAGAAATGTACTAATATATAAAATTGCTAGTTATAATTATTTTCCTTTTTCTCTTGCCCGTTCTCTTGTTTTGTGAAAGATACACCTTAGAGACAGAAAACAGTTTTCTAAAATTGGTTCAAAAGGAAATTTCGAAATTTTATTACGAGACAATACTTTTATTATTATTATATAAAAAGAAAAAAAATAAACGAAAGAACTCACTTTTCTTATATAATCTTGGTAATCAGAATATACTGTTCTTCCATTCTTAATACACGATGGTATTAAAAATTTAGAATCAAATAAGATTAAATGAGAAATAAATAATTACATGCACGAATAAAAAATAAATACAATCACAATACAATAATTAAAATAATGAGAATTAATGAGAAAATCGAAATCACGTCGAATTACGAATTTAAAAAAATAGAAAGATTCGATATTACCGAAATCATCCTCTCGAAAAAAATATCTTTCTACAAAAAGCTTCGGACCAACTCTCTTCCCAAATATCCCCCAACAGAAGATAAACGATCCTCCAAAACTCGTCCAATCGAAACTCGAATACACGCGGAGCAGCTTAATCTCGGTTTCCTGGCGACCGTGAAAATCTAGCGGGGGTGGTTTTGGCGAGCCACGAAGGCTCGTCACGGACGCGTCACTTTTATCCCGTTGTTGCGTAATTTCGCCGCCGTAAGTTGGCGGAAGGGAGGGAAGGAGGAAGGAAGGAAGGAAGGAAGGAAGGAAGAAAGGAAGAGAGGGAACTCGAGGCGAAGTGCGGAACGAGATCCGCCACGTTGCGTCGCGCGATGAATACAGAGAGAGCCGTGGGGGTGGAGACTCACCCTGTGTCGCAGGCTGCCTCTTACCTTCCCGTTGTTCGCAAATGCGAAAGTTCGTGGTCTACGCGTTATTAACGACAGTTCTAGCTTCTTTGCACGAAATCGAAAGGAGCAAAGGGACGAATATGTACGTCAGACATGATGATTGAAGAAGAACTGATGATGATGGAATTTTGAGATTGAAATTGAAATTGAGATGATTGCTTTAAGAAAAAGTTTGAACAGAAGGAAGATATTTGTAGAAATTTGTCATCATTTTCAACTCTCAAGTCTCGTTATATACATCCCCATCCCATCGAATTTCCAATCTTCGTTTCGAAACGATCGTAGCTAGTTAATTAAAAGTAGATGGTTGGAATATTAATTTTCAAAACGCTGGTTACACAACGACAACAACAAGTTCCGTGGAAAGCAACCGAGTTCAAAGATGGTTCACGGCAGCAGCTTCTCCCAACAGAGAGGGAAGGGAAAGAGGGAGTTCATATTCACGGAATTGTCGCGGGGCGGTTTTGGTAATCCGGCCGCGGGAAAATTGGCTAATTATTGCGATTTAATATCGCGGGCTTCCCGTAAACTCGTTAGGCTTCCTAATTGAGATTACAGCGGGGGTAAGATCCGCGGGGGTGGGAAGAAGAAGATTGCGGTGTACACCACATGCGGCCGGATACTTGGGAAGACTTATCGCTTACAAAACTTCGTAATAACCTCTCGGAAAGCTTGCGTAATGTTTTAAAGGCGAAACGATACTTTAACGATCGCCTTGGATCCACCTACCCACTGTGCAAACTGTGCTCAACCGAGCTATCCGTCTTTACCGTGGAAAGAAGTTTTAAATCGGAGGAAACAAAAGAGGAAGAGGAAAAAGAAGAGGAAGAAGAAGAAGGATAGAGTGAGGAACTTGGTGAAATTACGCTATAAATAATCGGCCTATTTTCATTTCGTGTTCTCCACATTGGACGCGATTGAAATTTTATCCCGTTCGTCGAACGTCGGATTAGATTTTCGTCGAAATTAAGTCTGAAAGGATGAACGAAGCGGAGCGTGGTGGGATGGTTACTTGGAAATTTATAGGAAAAAGTATCTTTAGGTAAACTTCATTGGATACTTTCTCGATGTTTGTTTAATCCGCCGAAGTAGTTCTTCTTTTTTTTTTATCATCTCGAACGTTGAGGATGGTATTTTGTACAGATAAATATAATTTTCGTTTCAAAAATCACGGATTAAATTTAGAAAAATTTTACTTAATCACGCTATTTATTTTTACGCTTGTGATATAAATCCAGCCTCGTTAAAATTCACCCAAAAACCATGCTTAATAATAACTTTCTCCCCGAACGAACAGCTCCTATAAGAAAACAACGTGATACGCAATTAAACTACCCGCCACTCACAAACCTAATCAATCTCCTAACCGCAAATCGCAAAACCAGTTCCCTCATATACCAGGACATCCTCTCTCTCTCTCTCTCTGATCAATCCAATCCTCTCGAATATTTTTTTTACAATCAACCACCCACCTCGACCGTGTTCTCATATCCAAAACCTCTTGCAAAACCTCGCCCCCAAACGTCAGTTGTTCTCGCGAGACCCGATCATCCAATCAACGATCGTCCCTTTCTGAAAAACTCTGTGAAAAAAAACGGCGGCGATACCTCGACGAGGATGAGAGGATGGAGGATTCCGTACGGAGGAGTTCCGGCAGATTTTTCTCACCAGGATCGGGCGATCCCCTCCCCGTGCGGATTACGAGAATCGCGGGAGGCGTGGGAGGGTGGAGACGCGGCCCTAACGAGATAAGTAGGTACGTAAATGCAGGCCGGAGAGTGCTCTCTCTCTCTCTCTCTATGAGGAGACGTGGAACGGGCCGAGGAACCAGATACGGGAGAGAGATTTGCCGAGGTTCCGGGTCGTTGGATGTGTGCAACGCCTACGCGGTAACAGGGGCCCAACTTCCACGGCCTGTCTCTCTCTGTCTCGCCCTTACGACGCGCGCTTACCATTTGCCATCTACGTCTCTTCGACGAGGGTATCCTACGCGTTTTGTTTTATGTAACGCGGATGCATAACGAAGGTCAGGGTGAGGATCGTCGCGCGGTATTTCGCCTTCGAAACTTCCTCGTCCTCGTTCCGAATAATATCTCTTTGTAATATCATTTTCTTTCCTCTTTCAAGCGTGAACGGCTCGCGATGAAAGGTGAGAAATTGTTTTTTACGATTCGCTGGCAAATGCGCCTCTTTTCACGCGGACGGCTCCAAGAATGTTTTCGTTTAAACTCGATTATATTCTATAAGCCGTGTAGAAGAGAGTAAGATTAATGCGTCACGTAATAGAAAGTCCATAAGTGTTTTTGTTAAAAAGGTATTGTTTGAGATGATGAGCCGGGGAAAAGAGAGTCGAGTCTCTCTGAGAGAGAGAGAAAGTTCGTAATGGATATAAATAGGATACGTAAGGACGAATTAATTTTCCTCGAAGAATTCAATTTCGTTTATCGATATTGAAGTGTCCACTGGGGGGAACGACACTTTGAAATATTTGTTATCTCTGTTCGAGTATTTTTGTCGAAACTTCTTAACGAATCATTTATATATATAGACTCTTGGCGATATAAATTTTTTTGCATACAGATATCATGGAACGAAAAGACGGATGTTATTCTTGAAATTCCAAGAATTCGAAATTCCAATGGAAAATAAATTTTCGGTTTTTCCCATTTCCGTTTCGGCTTTTTAAATCGGGCGAGAGAAGCGAAATTTCGCGGAAATTTTTCCGGGGAAAGGAAGGCTAATCGAAAAATATTTTCCGCGTTTTAATGGAACGCGATTTATCGGCGGCCCGATCCCGCGCAATTTATTTAAATGGCCGCGTGTAAAATAGAATCTCGTTAATAACGAATCGCGTAATCTTTCGATTTATTATTCTCGGCCCTTTTATTCGATATAGCGAGCGATTTAATTATTTAATACGATCGCCCGGTTTTTGTTTGCGAACATCTCGCCAGCCCTTTCTCCGGCCACCCTCCTCCCCTCTATAACCACCAACGAAATTCAAAATCCATGTTCGCGGCAATAAATTCCGGCGGACTGTGGAATTTTCGCGTTTCCCCTGCGGCGTTTCGAGCGGGAAGAAAGAGAAGGAAGAAAGAATGAGGGAGAGAGAAAGGAGAGGAGTGCCATTCCATTGAGATGATACTGTGAAAATCTCTCTCTCTCTCCCTTTTTCTCTCACTCTCGTTCCCTGTTTCAGGGCAAATCGCTTAACCGAAGATGTTCCGCTTAGAGGGGTGGCTTTTCCTTTTTGTTTGCAGGAAATGGGGGAGAGATTTGGAAGACTTCTTTTCAAAGAAGAAACCTGTATATATTTCGTCTTGCTCTTCCGATGGCTCTATTGTTACATTGTTTTTATTATCCTCGTTAGGCGTATTGTTATCGAATTTCTTTTACACTTTACAGGGATGTATTATTCAGTTTTAATTCACGCACGTCTTTCGAGTCGATGCGAAGATTTTCTCAAAAAATTTTTTCCAAAATCTGAAACAATACCTCGAAAGTCGAATCCAAGGAACTTTAATACGAAAAATTGGGTCGAATAAATGTTGGAAATGGTAAATAAAGCGTCGGATTATTCGGATTCCGGACGAGCGTTTAAAATTCTTAAGTGGCCTCGCTCTGTGTGCAATTGGCTCTTTGTTCAGAGCGCAACCATGTTGCTCCGGAATTTGATGAATTATCAAGATTGGCACTGGTGATGGGTAGCGTGATGTCAGTCGAACGAAGCACGGTTACAGAGAAAAATGGCGGGGAATGCATTCGATAAAGGAACGGCGCCGCGGCGGGTGAACATTCCTATTCGTACTTTATGTTCTCATTGTTGAAGAGGAAAGAGCGTGGAGGTGATGCAACGTAAGCCCTGTATTGAAACGTCGTCGTGAAACGACGATATTGCGGCCGAATTAGAATCACCATTACGAGAGAAATCTGTTTCGCGCTTAGCTCAATGGGATTCTAAGAGGCAATGGGATAACCGTTTACCTCTCCGTCTTTCGATTTTTTCTTTCTCTTTTTTTCCTACGAGATCGCAGAGAGGGAATAAAAATATTTGAAATTCAATCTTACATCCGGCTGATATCGTTGGGATAAGCTCGAATCGAATCATTTTAAGGATATTTATTGTCAAAATGGAGAACAATGATCGAAATATTGTAAAAATTAAACGATTTAATTCTACGTAACTTATATTTTCGTAATCTTGATAGATTGATTCTATCTACGAAATGAATCGCTTAATTATACCCCATCTTCTTGCTCTAACTAGAAGAACTAATTTATTACGTTATCTCAAAAGATTCCAATTTAATTTCCAACACGATTTTAATATCGCATCTTTCCCTTAACGATGTTCATAAAAATTTATACCTTCCTTCGTTCCGAAAGGGAATACGAATACTTGCACAATAATACGTCCAAATAACGTTACTTTTCGACCTCAAGAAATCTTATGCATTATGGATCCTCCAACATAAATGCATATAGATTACATAACGATCCGTATTTAGCATATCGTAATATGCAAGCATCCGATTCGAATAGAGTTGCTCGCTAGTACATCGACAATAATGTTGCATCTACATAACCATCTAAATGGCAAATACCTCTTTCGAAACGAAAATTAACCGGATAATTTACTCAACACGATTCGATTGACAATAACGTTTCGTGTCTCGCCTAATCACCTAACACCGAATATATCTTTCACAACAATAATTAGAACTCACCGACAGCTAGCTCGCCATTACCCGACTCGTCTAAAATAAGAAATCGCCCGATAAAGGCGTCGATCGAGGCAGATCTCGAACGAGTACGCGGTAAATTGATTCCCAAGTTCCCTCCTTCCTAAGGTCAAAAGCCATTCTGGAATCGCATTAACGATTGCCCACCACTGTGCGTCGAGGCAGCGAGGAACGAATCGCGCAATTAGTCCATTACCTCAATTACGCCCCTTATTATACACCGAGGCTTCTCTGGACGACCGGCCTTCAAAGGGCAATTGTGCCGTCGCCGATGATTCTCAGCGTCGGCGTGGAATGTTGTTACACGTCATTATGTCGTTATTAATATTAGTAAGCGTCTTAGGAGATGGTGAGTTCAACTTTCAAGAGGAAATATGCAACAATCTTGGATCTCGAAGCGTACAACTCAATTGTTCGGAATTTTAAAGTTGAAATTATACAATCGAATATATAATTACTTCTTACTACTCTAATCGTGTTCATTCTATCTAAAATCGATTCAACGATTTAAAATTATATTTCTATCGATTCAAAGATCTCCCTCTTAGTAAAAACTCGAGAAAGAAAGCCGTCCGTCTCGAATCCCCTTCTCAATAACAACAAAATCCTCGGAATACTGGAAAGACTTAATTTCCTAATAAAATAATTAAAAAAAAAAAAAGTATCATATTGAGAAGTGTTCTTTTTTTTCTTTTACGAGCCGCCGCGTTTTCTTTTTTTCGGGAACGAGGACGACGACGAATGGGGCGTCGCGGCGGCTGGACGCGCGGGTTTCCGCCAACGGCGTTGACCGCGGTGAGATTTTTACGCGCGTCAAAGCGTCGACACGCGGCCGTGAATTATCGCGCCACGGCACAAAATTAATTCTCCCCGCCGCAGAGGAGGGAGGGGGAGGTTGCGCGCACGCGCGAGACGCGCCGCTTCCGGTCCACGAGGAGTTCCCTTCCTCGCCGATTTTTCCATCCCTGTGGACGAGTGGAGTGGTTAAAGTTAACTGGAGTGAAATTGATGAATTTTCGAAGAAAAACTTGATTCGTTTTTTTTCTTTTTACTAGGATGGGGTGTTGTTTGGAGAAAGTTGTTCTTTTTTGAAGGATGTTGAAAGAGATTTCTGGAATGTTTGAAGATAGACAAAGTTTTTACGCGTTGAGGAATGTAAGAGTCCATTCAGGCTTCGGGTGAAATTTTAATTTTATTTCTTTATGAAAGTCACGATTCTATCCCTGCTTTCTAAACTTGTTAAAATTATGCATATCTCGTATATCATTGAATCTTTAAATTTCTTTTTCCTTGAAAAAGATTCTGGAAGAAGATATGTGCAGAGATTTGATGCCATCCTTCACGTGTAATGGTATTATTTTAATAAATAATTTCGAATATATAAATTTATTTCCTGAGAGTAAACACAATTTCTTCGAATTTTCCAATATTTCTAAAAATACATTCCGAGCAAGATGTATATTTCCAATCTTTCAAAATATACAGTATACATTTTCTACAAAATATTGCTTTTGTGTCAATAATATCAAAAAAACGGAACAAAAACAAATTAATTTCTAAACTATAATTATACTATCGTTCCCCGGATTCTTTCCATCAATGATCTTTTCATCAACGAAAGTTTCAATTCATCCGCGTTTCATCGATCGTTCGAACGTATCATACCAATAGCAGACACGTCGCATCGGATTATCCCTAACTTAATTATTTCGAGGGATTACGTTAATTCCCTGTTTCGTTTGACTTGAAATATCTGATAAGCGTAACATAAAAGCCCAAGAAGCCCATGGCTTTACGTCGACTCGATTATTTTCTCACCGCAGCAGAATTTTGCTTAGTCGACGCTGGTTAGCCAAATGTCGCGTCCCCCCGGCTAACGGATTTGTTGCAAAACTTCTGCAACAAAATTATCACGAGAGGTTGCTCCTGTTTAATAACGGGATACCGGTGTTCGTGATGAAACGGCATATTCGTTGCTTTTTGCCTAGAGTTTGATGCAAGGTCAACCTTAAACGAAATGTGAAAATTCTGATTCCATTGCACGAATTTTTTTATATATATTTTATTTACAATCGTGGAAATTACGATCTCTATTTTGTTATATATAGAATTAATTTTCAATAAAATATTGTTTCATTGACAGAATATATATAATTTTTATAATAATGTAAAACTATCAAATATTAAAGAACAGAAAATTAGATGAATTTTAATAAATCAACAAATACAAAATTATGGTCTACAAAAAAAAAATTAAATTTTTCGGATAATTTTCAATTTTATCAGAGAAGATTAATGTATTATATTTGCATTCTGTGTACGCACTTTCTTGTTGCGAATAAAATTTTCTTGCATCGCTTTCTTTTTTACGCTGTATATATGTTACGGTATTTCTGCGTTCCAATTTTCTTGCAACGTTCTCATAGTTTTTATTTTTCAACACAGTTGAACACAGTATTGTCGCTGTACTGTCTCGTTTCTTTTTTAAATTTAATGGAACATGTCTTGAACACGATACCACTCTGTTATTGCTTCACGTCTTCGTACTAATCTATCTGTTTTTTCATTCTCTACTCGTTCCTTTCGCGAATAAAATTTATAATAAAAGAAATTTATAAAATTTATAAGAAAAAAAATAAAGAAGAAAAATTGACGGAAAGGAATGAGACATGGAATATTTATCAAGTCGAACAAATCTAAATCTTACGTTAATACCAGTTAATTTAAGTTTAAATGATTTCAACAATTCATGAACGGATTTTACGTCACTCTTCAGAAGTTGAATTAATTAAAGGTAAATTTGGTTGGACTGTATCCTTGTTAGATTTGAGATAAATCTAGGATTGGGACCGATCTTGAGACTGGATTAAGTTTGACTGGCTACAGTTTGAGCTAAGCGTGAACTATACTGGATTAGCCTGGATTACTTCCACGTTAAGCCTGAGGTTGATCTATCTCCTCGGTTACGTCTGTCCAGGTGTAATTCGGATCGAAATAGGTCCTCAGCCCAAATTATTTGTGTATACCGATACCGAATCTGGCACAAATATGTATATATTTAAATTCATCTTAAGATTTTGGTTGAATCTATATAATCCAAATATACATAAATTAATACCGGATTATCGCAATATGTGGATTAAGTTTCAATTATAATCACTGTAGACAAACCAGGTGCAGGAATTCGATTAGAACTGAAATCCATTATACCGGGCTTCAACTAGACTCCGTTTAAATTAACTTTGAATCAGCATTAAATTGGTTCACAGAATTCTAATATTGCTTCTATATCGGTTGCAACCGACTGTTTGCGAACGGTAAAAGTATCGTGTCCACGTGTAAACTTGGCTTGAATATTTTCAATCGAACCATTAAATTCGTATTTAAATTTTACGAAACAGATCGCCCTCTAAAGCAGCAACGTTATCCTTGGATTCGTAAAATTCTTCTTATCTATATTCAAAATAATAATTGAAAAAAATTAGGATTTTCCATTCAACGAATTCTCCCTTCGAAATAAAATATAAAAATAGTTTTGGATGAGACAATCAATAATTCTGCTATTTTCTTACTCTCGATATCACTGGAGGAAATATTTTGCCACTGAAAAAGTTACAACGAAAAAGAATTAATTTTCCACCATTCCAATTTTCAAACACCATATCCATACTTAATCTATCTATACTACATATCTACCTGTATTATAATAATCTTCCACTTTCCACTCACGATTCTTGAAAACTTCTCACTATTAAGAAAAGTCACTCCATAAGCGTTCTTGCCACTTGGACTGTCCAATTTTCAACTATACCTACTTACTTGTCCACCATATCAACCGGTATCTACTCATCGAAATGACAACGAAAAGACAAAGGCGCGAGATCATGACACCATTAAGAACGTCCAGCGAGCTGAACAGGAAGAGGAAAGGAAGGGGGGGCAGGGTTGCACTTGTGCCCCGTTTCGGGGTGTCAGGCGGGTCGTGTCCCTCGGAGAGAACGAGAGACGCGGCTTTGCCATTAGCCGACACCCGTCGTGCAACGCGAGTTTGCGTCCTCTCCTTTCCTCCTCATCCATCGTGTCGCCTTTCCTCTCTCCGTTGCACGCCCGTTGCACGCTAATTGGCAAACATCGGCCGGCCACTCTTATCGCGATCGGCCGCCGATTTTTGCAAATTACGACGCTCGTCCGACGCCGCGCGAACCAGCCGAGCCGAGATCCCCGATACCGTGTCCGCTGATATCGAAACGAGCCCCTCTTCCCTCCCTCCCAATGCACGCGACACGCCTCCCTTTTCTTTTCCTCTATTTTTTTCCTTTTTCGTTTCATCTTCTTCGTCCTTTTGTTCTTTCTTCCCTTCTTCCTTGTCTTCTTCTTCTTCTTCTTCTTCTTCTTCTTCTTTTTGTTCCATTGTATCGTATTTTGCACTTTCGTACGTACCACGTAAGCAAGTACGTGATCTTCCAGCTACGAGATGATTTATGTTGTTACGTCGGGACGAGTGTGAAAGGGAATGTGAATGTCCATTCAGATATTTGGATTGTTATTTTCGATGATGTGCGTGTTCTTTCTTTTTTTCGAGAGTGAATATTTTAAATTGTATATTTTTAATAGGGTTTCGAATAGGGGTGGTCGATTGAGATAATTAGGAAAATGTGAATCACGTGTGATTATTAATGTTTTTCTGTGTAGATTCTGTGTAGAAGCAAATATTTTGATTGGTGGAAATTATTTTTATTGGACGAGTATTATTCTCACTGAAAGAAATCTCTCTTTCTCTCTTTCTGTGGTCTGTGGTGGTATATAAAAATTATTCGTAGGGAAAAAAAATTTTAGAAACGAATATTTAAATGTATTTTAACATTGGAACTCCATTAGAGATCGAAAAGATCCATTTAACAAATTTACTGGAAGTATTATTTTCACTTATAATTATTTACAATTTATTGATTTCGATTGAAAGTTTCAAATAATAAAATAATAGTAATTTTTAAAGAATACGTAATAGCACGAGAGATTATTGCATTTTAAAGTATTCGAAAAGTAGAATTAATAATTATAAAAGTAAGAGAACAATCAAAATCTAAATTCATTGATAAATTCATAAAGTCCTCGTCATTTGAAATTTATTGATTATTGAAAAGAATTTGAAAGTCTTTTTGTATTTAAAATATAATGTATAATCAAAATACTGTTTGATGGCTGTTTTTAAAATGGAATTCTTTGAAATAAGAGAAAGAAATTAATATACTTGAATACAATATATATAATTATTAATATTTTTCTTAAATATTCCTTAAAAAAAAAAGATGTATCATTCATAATATATTTCTTTGAACGAATGATATCTCTCTTCGATTTAAAACTTGTCTCTCGATAAATTCCCCTTTATCCCTCTTACGAAGAAAATTTGCAACATAAGCGACCGCGATCGAAGAGAAAACATAGATTAGTTTAACCAGCTTAATAGCCCCTATTTGTTTAATAAAAGTACGGGCTGAACTAATAAAAGCGAGAAAACCGAGAACGGAGCAACGGTTCAACATGATCTGGTCCAACATAAGAGGAGACAGAAGGAATAAAACGATCGTAAGGGTTTCGAATTTCCTGCTTACTCGTTGAATTCTGTAAGGGAATCTTCCTGTAAAAGCACAATTTTCTTGACCTCTTTCCTCTCCATCTTTTTTTTCTTCCTCCTCCTCCTCCTCCTCTTTTTTTCTGCAAAGTCGTCCGATCGTAAAGTAGAAAAGACTATCCTCTCTACAAAATATTTCCGAGATAAAGTGCCTGATCGAAGAATCCTTAAGGAAAGCTTGACGTCCAAATGCTCCACTTTGAAATCAGATTACAGAGAGATCTCGAACGTCTTGGTATATACGAAGCTACGCTACGAATGGGCTTTTGTACAAGAATACGAGAAACTTTGTTAATATCGCAACAACTTGTGTTGAGAATAATGTATTCCGAGGCAAAGTTGTATCAGATTTCCCTGTTACACCATGTCACGGTACTTTGTTTTCGCAAATGACGGTCGGGCGATGAAATATACGGCGAATCTTGTATTCTTTGGTAAATGAACTGTATCTGATATTCTTCTGTGTTATAAAAGGATCGTATTATGATATAAAATTGCATGAGAAGAAAAAAAAAAAAAGAGGAATTTTTATACACGATAGGAATACCGTGATTATTTAAGATAAAAATCTAAACTCTCGTATCTCGATCGCTATTTAAAATTCGAACTTTATTCCCAAAATTTTTTCAAAACTTACGCGATATTTAGAATTTCAATTATCGAGATTAAAGTTAGAGAAAAAAATCGTCGAAAATATTCGTATCGAGCAACAAATAATTACCCTCGGGATCTTAAAATACTACTGAAAAATCTTGAAATATCCGAGAGAACAACGATCCACAAAAAAAAAAAGGAAAAAAAACGAGACAAAAGTGACACAGCCCGGTTGGTGCACAATGAAAAACCGTTCCTCCGCATCGTTGCAAACCGGTATCTTGAAATGGCGCGTTTGAAAAGGGGCGAAATTCAACGTTGAACCGCGCTTTTCGAGGGTTGCGCGGCTCGTAATTTCCCGTGCATCGATTTCGAGGCGGATATACGCGGCGAATTATGCACGCGGCGGTGATTCCAAAAGCGAAAAATCGTCGGGAACGCGTAAACCGGTCGGTCCCATTCTCCCTCCATCCTTCTCCCTCTTCCTTTTTTCCCTTTTTTTCCCCCTCCCCCCGTTTCTCGTCGATCTGTTTTGGCCCGGGGTTCAGAGGTAGCTGGTAGCAAAAATTATCGTTGTTATCGGATCACTGCACACGATAACGGTCGGTGGCCGTGTCCGGAAATCGGTTTTTGCGCGACCAATTAGATGCGCGGTCGCGATAAGTCGCGACGGAAGCGCAAGCGGTAATTAGATTTTCGCGAAACGCTGATCCACCTCGATGTAATAATTATTATTAGATATTGACGTGATCGATATCCGCTTTCTCTTTTCTATATTTTTTTTTCTTTCTTTCTTTCTTTCTTTCTTTTTTTTTTTTTGTTGGAACAAGTCACGTTTCGCGCAACGATTCGATTCGATTCGATTCGATTCGACTCGATTCTTTGGCCATCGAACGTGACGCGAGTTCGTTTGATACCGATGTTGAAGATAATTGTGTAAAAGTAACGTAATCAGAGAGAGTTAATAAACTGTTGGTTGGTATCGTAACAACGGGATCGAATGTCTTTGTGACGCTGTTCCGTTTCGATTTTGTATCGTTGCGTGATTGCGTTGCGGAATACGCGGGAAGTAACTCTTTTTTTTCTTTTTTTCCCCCGTTTTATTTTATTTATTCGTTGATTTATGCATTTGTATCACGATTATTTATTATTGTATCCGCATTATTATACTCGATGTCGGATATGTCTTTTGAAGTTTTCGATGGTTAAAAGAAGTAAGAGGATAAGGTAATAGGTAATTATCGGATAAAGGAATAATTATTTTCAAAGCCTCGAATAATTGCTTCTTGTGTAATTTTATTACGCAATATCAAAGGGTTAATTTTATATGGTTCCCGATATTTTTTTTTCTTCTTCTTCTTCTTTTTTTTTTTTTTTTAAGAATTCGCGCGCAACAATATATTATTTTAACGATTATTGAATTAAAAATTTAAATTTGTATCATAAATCTTTGCGATGTAATTAAATTTCATAAAATTCTTCATAAAGCGCAATCTTTTCCTTACATGATACAGGCTGATTGAAATAAATTTTTTAATTTAAATTCGCTCGGCAAAATCATTTTGTATACAATTACAACGCGTTAAACGACCGACTCATTAAAAAAGGAAAAGAATTTCCCAGAAGCGGATTTTGAATACCAAAGAAAGCTGTTAATAAGCTTCCCCGTATTAAGTTGTCAAGCTAGATTCCATTAAAAATGTGTTATGGTATTTTACGCGCTTTGTAACTTTTATTTAGCGGAGCTAGTAACTCGAGTCTTTGAAATTCTGTGCGTAGAAAGAAATATTGAATTCCCGGTTGGAAGGAGAAATACGCATTTCAACGGGGAAATTATAAATTATTTTCATTTTCAGAAAATCATTTCTGACATTTATGACGCAATTATTTTCAATCTCATAAACGAGGGTTTGTATCCAAAGAGGGTATGAAATGAGGGGAAAAAATCCATGCTAAAGATGGAAACATTCCGTTAACCAACCCATTTCCTCCCCACCCCGTTTACTAACAAAATCTCGAGGAAATAGAAAATTACACGTTCAATATCGCGAAATTCTTAAATCAACGTGAATCGACAACTCGCTTCACTGTAACATTTGAAACGAATATAAAATATCTTTTCCCAACTCCCCCAGACCAAAAAAAAAAAAGAAAAATAAGAGTTTCAAATCCAACATCCGTCCCTAAAAACTCAAATACACGATTCCGCGAAAAGGCATAAATTCACAAAGATTACTCACAAAGGTTACTCACAATCCGAAAAAATCAATCCCAATTGTACCGCGATTCGAAAAATCTGAGAAATCACCCTTAAAGACTGCAACTTACCTGCAACAGAAGAAAGAAAAGGGAACGATATAACACGCGTACACGCGTATACGATAGCAAAGAAAGCCGTGAAAATTCACGAGACACCGTGAAAACGAGGAAAATTAAAGTGACACGGGTACAGAGGCACACGCGGAGGATACACACGTGTCGCATTATACGTGTATATTATATGCGTAACGCATTTCAGTCCGTATAGCTCGGAGACTTTAATAAAAAACGCATTACACGCGTCAGGTGATTTTATCCTGAGTTTCGTTTCGCCTTTCGTGTATGTAAGCCAGATTGTACACAGAAGGCAGAAAGAGGAGGAGAGGAGAGTGGATGTAGGGGGTTGGATATTGCGAGGTCGCGATACATAGAGGGTGTCCCTTCAATTTCGCGTGTCTCCGGGACTAACAGATATCACCCTGCAAATAGAGAACATCCTCGCGGCCGATATTTACTCCCAACGAGCGCCATCTTTGCGTGGAATTGCCGTGGCGTTTCTCTTGCGCCCCATCCTCGACTTTCATTCCTACCAATACTGCGGTAACACTTATACACAGGTGGACTTGGAGGAATTGGAGGGATAAAGTCGAAGATTTGTGAAGCAGTTTGTCGTAAGAAGGATCGAAGCTAGGATAGAGAAAATTAAAATTCGAAGAATTTTATTTTTTGAATCTGAAAAAAGATTCAGCCAAATTGTTGGCATATAATAATAATAATAATAATACTGTTGCTATTCTATGCGAAACTAAGAATTTTATTTTTAAAAATATACAGAGATGTACTGCTAGATTTTTTAAGACTTTTGTTAAGAATTGGGAAGATTCTTGTTTGTCACATCATTGAGCGAACTGAACGATGTTTAACGCAACAAAAATCGAAATCAATTGATTCCAAACCTCGATAAAATATACAAAATGGTTCTAAAATCGAGCGAATAAATATTCCACTTTTCCTCCACGCGAGAAAAAAAGAAAAAACCGTAATTCTTACAATCCGCATCGCGGATGAGTCGCGTCGAGTCAGCTTCCAATCTCGATCCGTTCGAGGACTACGCTCCCCCCTCGAACGCATAAAATACGCGGAAGGTGGGGCCCATGATGCTCTTTGCGCCGACTTCCCTCCACCTACGACTTTTGGCGACTCGTATCGGGTAAAAGTAGAGGGCGCTTCGTGTGTAACAGTTTCACCTGGAGAGAGGGTGAAAAGTTAGCCGGGTCCCGGGGTTCATCATATCGAAGTTCCCTCCCCCCGAAGGTTGTACGTGCAAGAAATACGTTCTCGCGTTTTCGTTCCCGTTTCCTCGACTCTATTAAGGGGTTGTTTCGTTACGAAACCACGAAAGCGGGAGAAATGGCGCGACATCAAAGCGGGTTGAAAAGTTGCGGGTGGAATCGAAATCCTGCGGGTTAATTTGCGCGGCCGGTTATTGCGCCTGAAAGGTTACCGCCTTATCCGATGTTGCGCCGCGGGAATTATTAAAGGGCGACTAGACGTGGCTTAAAGGGAGATGAACCGGTTTCACCGGTGAAAATATTTAAGGGATTCGAGATGCGAGGGGATGGACCCGCGAGGGATGGAATTCAATTCTTCGAATCTGTCTCTCCAGATTTGGAAATGAGAATTTTTGAAATTTTCACGAGTTCAGGGAGTTGAATGCGGGAGTCCAAGTTTTTGAGGCGTGTCGCGCGAGATTTTTGGAAAGTTTCGAAGAAGTTTTTTTTCTTCTTTTTTTCTTTAGGATTCGATAGAATTTAAAGAGTTTTTAAATCTTTATAGGAATTTTAGCGATTTACCAAGAAGCCGAACACCGTGGAAAATTTTAAGACCTTCGAGTCCATGGTGGAATATCTTTAAAGTTTTCGAGACATTCAATAATCCAAGGGCTCTTAAGATGTCTGAAATATCCAAGAATTTAAGAGACCTTACAATTTCCCAAGAATAAATTCAAACCGTTGCTCAACAATATTCGAAAACACACTCGACACATTTAAAATTTCAGAATTTTATAAGAGATCCTCGAGATCTTCGATACTTCCAATAATTTTTTCCACCGACCCGAATTTCCGAACTCGTAAAACACTTCGGGAAATTCGGAATAAAAATTTTTTAACGCGTTCGAAGCTTGGAAATTTCACTTTGGAAGACACTGGCACCCCCTTACGACGAAAGAGTCGTAAATTTCTCATCCCCGCCTCCCATAAAATCCCCGCGAGATCATCGCGAAAGATCGTCGCCCGAGGAAAGTCATTCGAAAGACCCTCGTTCCAATCCACCCCTGGTAACACCTCGCAAGAGACAGGAGACCACAGAATTCGAGCAATTCACACTGGGAAAACCACAGCCGAAATCTCGACGGGCGAAACTCTCCTCCACGTTTCCCTCTCGCGATCGTAACCTCGTTTTCCATCACTTTAACCCCCGCATTTTATTCCGTATCCGGCGACGAGATATTGCCATTCGGCCTACAAATTGAGGGCCGAACAATGAGGAAGCTCGGCAAGATGCGAATAACCAGCGGTGCGCAGACGACTCGCGTAATATACGATATTCCTTGACACCAGCCCGGGGATATTAAATAAAGAATCCCCCCCGCAGTCTCGCGGGAAGCCCCCGGGCAGCGTTTCGCCCATTACCGATCATCCCTCCGCGTATTCCCTCCCGGAGACGCGTATCCGCCGATATTATGGCCCTATTCATCCCAACTTGCCGAATATCCTAACAACGTATTACGCGAGTCGATGCCGTTCAAACCGTCCCCCTCCCCTCTCCTCCCCCTCACTGCATTATGGAAGAATGGACTTTATCCGGGGAAGCTTATTGCGATTTTAATTATGTTTGAGGAGGCGGAGGAGATAGAGGAGGGGGGAAATTTAGATCCACTGGGAAGAATTCTCGGATTTTGGGGAATATTTTTTGATTTTTTTGTGAGGATTGTTCTTCTTGGGAGGATTTATTCCTATCTATCAGATACAGGTGAATTTTTATGAAGGTCTTTAGGGTAAACGAGAGTAGTGGCCAAGAATTAATTAGCAAACGCCACGGGACAAAAGTCTTCTTTCTAAACGCGTCGACTATCCAAGAAGTCAGGCGGGTTGTTTTCTTTCAATTATCACGGCGAGGCTAATAGAAGCTAACAGAAGGGAGAATCTGGCCCCTCTTTCACTCCAACGCCGACGATTTCGCGCGTCTTATCGTTACTCTTCTTTCACGTGGAAGGAAACGAACAATCCCATCCGCGAGAAGAGTTTGTGCGCGGGCGACATCAGAGAGGAGCGGAGGAGGAGAAGGGACAATGCGACGAGCGGAGGGGTGAAATTGCTCGAGATCTTCTGAATACCATCTACCCGAGTTAACGTCGAAAAGCTTCTGAGTGACTTGCTCGGGGTTTAATCACCGGCAGAAACTTCGGTAATGGCGGGCTGCAAAGTGCTCGCGAACGATGCCTCGAACACCCTCGGTGTCGCGCCCTCTTTGTCGCCGAAAACTTCTACAAACGCGTGCACGCGTGTAGAACACATTCCTTCGCTGTAAAAAGGATACAGTCTGAGAGTTCCGCTCGAGGACCGAGCGTGCCGCAGCCTGATAAGCTGAGGGGACCAGGTTTCAACCGGAAGTAGTCTGGTTTCTTGGACTTGAGACTTGTTCCCGAGAGAGAGAGAGAGAATCGAATTGAGCTGCGTTTCTCGCAGTTGGATCGACTTGTTTTATTGGTGGACCATGAACGAGTCCTTCTCATTGGAGGTTCATATCACGAATCGAATTATAATTCGGAAAAATATACTCGTAGCATTATAATTGGTAAAAATAATTTAACGTCTCTTAAGAAGGTATCATCAAGCGATTTTAAAATTAGTTGATTCGAGAAGAGGGATTAATTCTTCGTAATTAATTGTTGAATTCTTGGAAGATGAAATAGGAGCTAAATGGTTGTATTAATCATGCTTGTAATAATTATATTTACGGAGAGAAATTTGTCCGGAGGAGCTCATCACTTGTTAAAATTCTCGGGTTCACTTTGATTAAAACGCTGCGATGCTTTCAACTTATTCACTTTGTTATCATAACTACGTATTCTCCGCGGGTTTAGAATTTATCAAGCGTGGAACTCTTTGAATTAAAGAGACAATTTACGCAATGTAGTTGTGCGTCTCCACGTATCCAGTGTCTTGACAACGTGACGGCAACTCACGTCCCCTATACCTTCGAATTTGTTCAACTTTGAAACGTTACGTGTTACATTAACATCGGCCGCATCGTGATCCGAACGATGTAATTTGTTGGGAAACGACATCCTATGAAAGTCAAACCGCCACGTTTAGAATTTATTACGCGTAGAGTGAATCCATTGAAGAGTGATTTAGTGGCCATCACGAGCAACCCATTGATCGATCCTTGCTACCAAAATGATATCACTGTTGCAAGACAATCTACCATTTTCTCCTGAATGATTCCAAAGTTCTTGGGACGAGGTCTTGTTTATTTTTCGCGAATTCCTTCGGTTTCGAGAAATCAATAATATTTCACAAATGTAAAGAAGAATACACGAATCATCTTCTAGATTCGTTTAAATTTAAATTAATTTGTAAAACAAAGACATTATTTATTCGAAGAATAGATTACTTGCAAACCAATCAGAATACATCTCTCGAAATTCCACGAGTTGCTCGACTTTCGAATTATCCATATTTATCGAAAACAATATCAATGATATATGTACGAATGGAAGGCGGGAAATCGCAAGATATTTAAATAGCACGGAAGAGAAAGATCAAAGATTATTCGAGAGCACAAATTTAAAAAAAACCAATAATCGTTCTACGTATCACATCCGCGAGAATTCCAACGACAACTCTGTCCATACGTTCGCAATCGGCCTGGAATCGCAGAGGCGTGTGTCGGCGGTTTTTGCCCGGCTTAACGACGCCGCTTTTTACATCCGGTCTGCGTGCAAACTCGCGCACGTGCGGCATGCGACTCGCGATTTTACGAGGCGACGCGTCGCGACCACGTGGACGATAATTGGCGGCCGCCGCCTTCCTCCACGGTTAAATTGTATTAATAAGTGGCAAGATGGCGGCTTCAATTTTCTTCATGCGACTTCGACATGCGGCATGCGAGGTGACGAATAGGTTTGGCACGTTGATTAAATTGCCCGCCGCGGAAATTGTCGTCGAGAGGAATCGAGCTCATCGGGGATCGATCGCCTCGACGATCCCTTGAGAAATTCAACAGTCGATTCAGATTTGTGTCATTGGTTGAGTAATGGTAATAGATTCGCGGAATTCTAGGAATTCTTCATCTATTCTTGGAATCGAGAAGCGTGGATATTGGGAATTCACGTTGTAGTTGATTCGAGTACAGGGAAATTTAACGTAGCGATTTATTCGCGAATGAATTTGTTTGAGGCGAAAGATGTTTCGTAAATTTTCGGAGTAAAATAATTTGTGCGGGAAATATTTTGAATATATCCGAATTTATTAGTAATTTTTATTATTATATATAAACTTAACGTTCATTCTTTAAATTTCTCTTTTTAATAATATCGACGAAATGAATTTTATTGATGGTTATGGATCCCCCGTTTACCGTCGTTAATCCTTAATTTCACCGGATACTCTAATTTGCAATTGAAATTTTGAAGTGAAATTAAAATTAAGAATCAATATTGATGATCAAGGAACTTCATTTCGAACAAAATTGATCGAATTATTATCGTTATACAAACATAATTTCACGAGGGAAATTTAGAACATTAGATTAAAATGGGATAAATTGTACGATATAATTGTTCCTAGGTTAACGAAGGAAATTATCAAAATACATTGCCATTTTGTTAATAATTCGACGAACTCTTGAAACGAAATTTGTTACTTAAAAATCAATTTAACGAAGCAATAATTACAAAGATACGTAAAATTCGATTTACAAAATATCTTTTTAAGTTTTATATGAAATTTCCAGGAAATTTTTGATGTAAATACGGGTTGTTAAATTTGCTTCAAAACGATAATTATATTAAAATATTGCACGTCGTTGCACATAAAACAACACGACAAAATGATTAATATTGCAAGATTTAATACCACCAAAAACCTTATTATAATAAATTTTCCATAAATAATAAAAAAAAAACCAAAATTATCTTATTCCATTATAATTACGATAATAAAACTTCCAAAAATTATTCTCCCATTAATTTCATAATTAATTCTTTTTTTTTAATATAAATTTTCTTCCTCGTAAACAACAAACACGCCATCTCCTGCGAATCTCATCAATTACCAAAAAGAATCAGTTTCAAGATCGTTCAAAATCTCCCTCCCCTTCTCCCCAAAAAAAGCTTGAACCAAAGTCACGAAGAAGAGATCGAAGAAAAAGGGAGAGAGGGGGTGGTCTCCATATCAACCCAACATCCAGGCCAAGGGACTAATCTGGAGAAAGGAGTTTTAATCTCGAGCAACCCCTCGCCAGGTCTATATGGATTATAATTATTCTCGGGTGGCTTCGTTTTAGGGAAGGCCTCGCGAACCCTTCGCCGCTTCGGGCGCCCGTCCCGCTACTCTCGTATAATTGGTATTTATGCCCGTGGCCGCGGCCTCGCCGTGATTTGTGGCTGAAACTCCGTTAATGAGACGCACGTGTCCGTTAATTAACCGACCGGGACCTGGTGCGCCTACCGACCGAACGATCGGCCGGATTAGCCCGTTCTTTTCCACCTTCTTTCCTTTTTTCTTCGTCTCCTCTTTTCTTTTTCTTTTTTTTCTTTTCCTCGCCGGGAAGCGTCGTCGCGGCGAGGAAGTCGAGGAGCATCTCTGATCGCGCTAAGAATCTCGGCGCACGATTTTTTTCAATCATCGTCAACCGCTCCTTCGATCGTTAATCTTGTCGGCTCGGTGTTATTGGGCTCGGGTGGAGGAAGGTGTTTGCTCGATGGGAGGGAAAGTTGGTAAGAAGGTCGAGGGAAATCAGGAAATGGACGAGTTGGGGGGATGAAGGATGTGTTTCGTCGTGCTTCGAGACGATTTAACGATGACTTTTGACGATCTTTTCTCTCTCTCTCTTGTGAACAGATTAGAGTGAATTATGCTGTTTGATGATGATGCGAATGTTGGGTTTTTTTTGCGTTATTTTGTAGAAGAAGTTCGTTATATATATTTGCTCTTGCTGATAGCAATTATCATGCAATTATCCGAGGATTTAAAAAGAATTTAAAAAGAAATGATTTGATATTTTAGAAATATTTTTACTCTCAAGAAATGTTTTTTCCTTCCACTTACCCATAAAAAAAAAAGAAAAAAAAAGAACGAATCACTCAGAGAACAGTACCAGATTCTTTAACAATAACCCTGAAACGATCCACCTAGTAGGAGCTCTCCTCGGAAACACCCTCATATAAGAACATATAAGGGTGTGGCAGAACGGTCCATTGGCGAGGGAGTTAATAAAGAAATATACAAGGTGACCAACCTCCGCATTTAATATCAATTTGCCGTGGCCAGCTCTCTTCCATCCCTCCGTAAGAAGATGGCTGTCCCTTCACGGTGTCCCTTGAAGGGCGAGACGATATCCCCGAGTCGAGGAGGGTGAGATCTCTCTCTTTCTCTCTCTCTCTCCGTAGGAAACGAGGGCCGGATGACGAAGAGGGTGGGCGTACGCCGAGTACCAGCGACGATAAGAAAATAAGGGAGGGCTGGGGAGGGTGGAGGGATGGTAAATGGCTGGGTATCGTAACGGCGGGAAAGAGGTGGTGAAACCGGCTACTATCCGGGAATTTCGTGGTGGTAGCCTGGCCAAGGGGCTGAAAAGAAAGTCACGAGGGAGCGGAACGCGCCGCGGAACTTCCTTCTCCGCCTCTCGGACCAAGTAATTGTTAAAACGCGTTCCGAAAGATGAGAGCTGCTGATTACTTTCCTACTTCTCACCCTCTGCTTCGCCTCCGAGTACGTCTCCGCGACTTCTTTCGCTCTTCATTTTTTCTCTCTCTCTCTCCTCCCGCCTTCTCTCTTTTCTTTATTTTTCTTTTCTTCCTTTTTCTTCCTTTCTTTCTTTTCCTTTTTTTTTTTTTTACGCCCGTTGTAAACGCCGCTCCATGGACGGCGGCGGACCCTTGGCTCCACCGTCTCCACCGGTGGAAATCTAGCAAATTGACGGGGACCTTCCTTCTTGCCTCGCGAGAAGGAAATTAGTCGAGAAACGCGGAGTACTTGGACGATCCTCCTACAGTTAATTCGCCGTGATGCCGCTTTGTGGCTTGTGCCTCGTTTTATATTCATTCCCCACTGGTAAATTTTATGCTGGATATAGGGAGGGTGATTAAGGCTTTTTCTCGCGCAGATCTTTCAAATTGGCGCCACTGGCCACTGGACGATTGTTTTCTCTTTCGTAGCTGATTCTGTTCCTTACGATAAAACGATTTTTCGGATAATTAATAGGTTTGGACGATATCGATCAACCGTAATTTGAAAAGTTACATTTGCGAAGGTTGATAATATTATATTTGAATCGGCAAGCAAATAAAATGGAATACAAATTCTCTAAAACAAGAGAATAAAATAAATATCATATCCAACTCGCTTCCTCGTCGAACTGGCCGAGGATCTCGAATCAAACGCGGGAATCCTCTCGATTAACGAGCCTCCTCGACGCGAGGAATTAATTCACCGTCCACTCCCGCCCCTTTGGCCCCACCCCAAAACCGACGGAAACATGAATTATGTCCGAAGAAGCGCGCAGCTGTCACCGTACAACCGCGATAATTGCGTTATTTGCATTTAAAGCGGAAAAAGCCCGGTAGGGAGGAACAGCTTCGAGCATCCTTTGACCGCTTCCCATCTTCGAGACATAGGCGTTTCCCGGCATGGCATCCCTTTGTGGCCGCGTCTGCCTCTTATTAAGGCTGACAGGCTGGCCGCGCGATTGCCAACTGCACGCTGCCACGTCAAAGTCTCTCTATCTCTCTCCCTCTCCCTCTCTCTCTCTGGAACTCCCTTCTTCTCCCACTTGAGCAAGAAGTTTGAAAGTGTTTTGAAAAAGGAAAATTCTTTGACGAGAGAGATACAGACGTTACGTAATGATTTGATAAAAAATATGTTCGGGAGGATTTGATGATTTTGCATTTTAGGCGAAGAAGGATGTAGTTTCTTTATTTTAGAAAATTAACTTCAGTTTGAGATTTTTGTAATAAATTACGCGACAGTTGCGAAAGCAATTTATACGCGTCAAGTTTCACTCTAATACGAAGTGAAATTATTCCAAATAAATCCCAATTATTAAAATCAATCTTTCGAATTTCCTTTATTTTTTTTTTTATAAACATTCTCCAACATATTACTCCTCGTGAAATTTGGAATTCGCGAGAATGAGACAATTGTTACTGCTTGGCAATGCTTTATCTTTATGGTGGGATACGTGAAAATTGCAGAATGGACGAGGAAACAGGCGAGAAGGTAATGGGGTAAGAGGGAATGTGGAATGAAGTGGACGAGGGACACGCGGATTGTATTTCGTCCCGCCATCGTGAAATAATGCACTTTTAGGGTGTGAAGATACGCGTGCAATCGTTGTAAGTGTGCCGACGTGATTGATGGGCCCGAATGTACAGGTGTAAATATTAATTTGAAGAAGGGACGGTTGGGTTGGGGGAAGGGTGAAAATGGGGCGAAAATAAATAGCGGGAAAACGTGTAAATAGATGGTGATTGAATAACGGGGATGGAGGGAAAGGGTATTCGAGTCGATATGACGAAAATGAAAATAGCATGGAATCTTTAATAATCAATCTAACGAAATAATGCGACGTCAAGGGATGGAAATATAAAATTTAAAATAAAATTTTCTATAAATTCGAAAAATTCTGCTAAACGTGACGAAAAGATAAACGAGATTATCAAAATAATTCGTTCTATTTCCAAATCTAGTCGTTCTAATTTCTTCTTTTTAAAAATAAAACTTTCTCTCTAAAGTTAAAACGGAGAAAACGTTCGATGCCAGAATTAACAATTACGTATTTACACATTATGTTATTGTACATAATGACAAATATTAATTTAATCTTCGAAAACATCCAACTTTCATCGAACTTGTGATCATTTTTTCCCATCGATTTCGCGAATTCATTATTTCTCTTTAGTATACTTAACGCACCAAGTTACAGATCTCGTGGCACGTTAAGAAATAAAATTTCCAGAAACGAAATTTCCGAGGGGATGAATAAAATCCAAACATTGGAACTCGGCGCAATAACACGGAAGAAGTTCTCCACGGAAAACTTGGCCGATGTAAGTTTCGGTTTGGAATCGAATCGACCAACGGTGTAAATATTAATACCGCCGGTGCAGCGTGTAACAAGCGTACGAGCACGAAGCCTTCGCCCTGGAAAAATGTTTGCCTCCGCTCGGAAAACTCGAAGCTGTAACGATACACCACATTCGCGGCCCGGCCTTGCTACGTTTTGTTTCCATAACCGGTGGAATAACAACACCAACGCTTATCTTCGAAACAGCTATCGACCGCGAAAAGAAAGTTACGTTACGCGTTCTACACCAGTTCAACAGACGGAGGTCCCAGTTTTTTCAATATCTACCATTCGAGTCCCGCGAAAGAATCGCGGAACGTTTGCTCGGATCTTTTTTTTCTTCTTCTCCTATTCTTTCTTTTCTCCTATTTTTCCTTTCTCTCTCTCTCTCTTTTTCACTCTCCTTCTCTCCCCTGTTTTTCAACGACAGCCACGGTATGATTAACGACAGCATAATGTTCCGGGGAACAAAAGTGAACTCACAGCCTTTTACTGCGGGAGAGAAACACGCCGGATGCACGAAAGACGGACAACTTCTGTACCCGTGGCTTTGTTTCTCGTCAACTTTTACCGTAGTTATGGACTTGGTCTTTCTGTATGATGTGTACACGGGGTGACTGGGTTTTAATGTATCGTCATTCATATTTTGCGTGCTTATACTTTTTTAAAACGAATGATTTCTAAAACGAGATATAATTTTTTCCTGAGAAAAATCGAGGTAAAATTTTTAAGACGAGGTGATGATATTCTTTAAGGTGATCAGTCTTGAGACACAAGAGAAAGTTATCAAACGGGTTAAAAATTTCTGAAGATTCTGAGTTACTCTAGGAAATGATATATCTCACTGTCAAGTGTTCTTTATAGCGTCGAAGAAGAAAATTCCGTATATGATGTTTCTCTCGGATACAAAGCAGAAAAGTTTTTTTTCTCTCCTGCTTCTTTTTTTCGAAACAGTATACTTGGGCTTCGACCTCCTTGTGATTCTCCAAGGCTACGACTCCTCCACGAGTCCGTGACGTAATTGATTTTGCGACCGGTGTCTTTCGACTGACCGAAACGACCAAGCTTAATGGCCGGACGTTTCGTCCTTCTCTTTTACGGGACCACGTATCCGACGAGCCGCCGCCATTACGCCTGCTGGCGAACTTTCCCCAACATGGAATGCGACAGTAAAGAAAATACGCCTCGTACGGGCTTTTACCGACCACCAGGATACAGGCCATTCGAAGTTTTGCTAAAAAATTCTCCATGGTTTTCTAGAGCAGCGGATACGTTTATGTTGCTCGATAAAAGTAGGATACGGTGTTTTCTAATAGAACGGTTTCTAACGGAGCAGAAATTAATTTTTTAGCAAGAACGAAGAGAGAAAATCATACCAATCTTAACAAAAACGTATCACGATTTATCGAGATCAATCTGACCAATTACTTTCACATTGAGCGGAAAATTATAATCCTACGATCCAGAAAGTAGAATTAATGTTACGAAATATCAGAATCACAGTCGTGTCTTCACTCTTTTTATCCCATAGGACAATCTGCTACCACGTAACATCAAGATTGCTCATATTGGATGCGGGTCCAGTTGCGAGACGCGGTGGAAAACTATATTTCACGGTTGCCACCGACGCCATGGCGGCGCGGCTATCGCCGCTCTAAGAGGATGCAGCGGAGGCTAGACATGCGTCTCGTATCGGGTTATGGACCTGTAAATACATCGGGCGTGTTTACACGACCATAACCACGGCCGTCTTGTAAATAAGTTAACCGAGGGCCGCTAGCTGCTTTTACGAGGACAACGACAAAGTACCGATATAACTTGGTCCAATGTTCGCCGCCATGGTCAATCACAGCCTTGCTTTATTCGTAACTGATCTTAACCCTTCCCCAGCGACATGCTATATCACGGTCAAGCTGTATGTACGAGCACGTATACGTGTAAGCGCGAGGATGTGAATTGGATTGTCGATTGGAGGCCAGCAGACGTTTACGTCTTTTGTGAAATACGGAAAACTCGTTGTTTCTTGATTTCGCTGTTAAAGTTTCTTTTCTTTTCTTTTTGGTTTAAGAGAGGGTAATTCGTGAATTTAGAAATAAAAGATTACGAAGGTTCTTATCTTGTGATTTTTTTTCTATGAATATGTACGATTAATTAAGAAAGAATCTGGTCTGTAAAATTTTATAGACGACGTATATGGTAATGTTTTCACACGAATCATTTAAGTTTTAAGATTTTTTATTCCGAAATAAATTGAAATATAATTGCATCGAGTTATAATTCTTAACGTCTTTTCAAAGACGCGTTTCTTCTTCCACGCACACCAAAGATACATCAATTACCAAAATATCGATTTTGAACATGTATTCTACAGAGATTATCGACAATTCTCGAATTTCCACCACAAAATTCAAACTCTCCTCACTCGAATTCGCACCGTTTCGATTCGAGATCGAAATCGGCGATATCTCCGGCAATAATTAGAATTTCGCATTTCAGACAATCGATTCACAACGCTATCCTCGCGGATCCTCGTGTTCGTGGGCGCAGCTGTCGCATGCTCGCGCGAACACATCGAATCTCTTACTAATAACTCGAATGGAAATTGGCCCGGGGCGCTTCGAGATATCCGGCCACGGTTTCCGCCGCCGTGTCCCCTTTCTCAATTACGCGTCTTCGAGATGTTACCACTCGCTGCAAGCGTAGCGGAATGAGGGGGCCATACCGATCCGTGGAGGATTACAAGCATGCAAATTGCAGCGCGAGTTGTCGGCGGCGAACTACTCCGTCGAAGCATTCGTGATCAGGGGTTGAAGTTTCTTCTCTTTCCCCCTCTCCTCGTGATTTTTGAAACGAGACGCGATTGTACCCCCCTCCTCTTTCTCGCTCCACGAGTCTGGATGCGTTGGATCAATACGTTACGAGTTTTTAAATCGTTGTTTAATGAAACTATAAACTTTCTTGTCTTTATTTCGTGTTCTTGTGAAAATTAATATTGATATTTCAACAAAGAGTTCCCTTTTTTCTTACTTCTTTTATTCTAAAATCATATCTTTCTCAATAATTTGCAAAAAAGTAAGAGTAATACCTTCTAGACAATTTCTTTCGACTTCATTCAAGATGTTATAAACAAATTGTTGAACACGTCTCTGGAAAACAGAAAAACAAAAAATCGGAAGAGTATCGATGCTAATCCACCGAGATCGCTCTTCACTCCTGTCCACGATCCATCCGTATAATACACTAATTGGAACGCGAATATTCTCGGAATTAAACAGTGATCAATCATCGAACAAGATGGAATCGAGGTGAAAAAAACAATTGCTCCTTTGCACCCTCGCCCCTGGCACGCGTTTCTCTCGACATTAACGACACGCAAACGAGCCTGCTCGACGTCGACTTCCGACGACTTCGTCGACAAGCCGTATCTGCTTATTCATCGTAACAGGGTGCCTCCCCTCTCCCCCTCCTTGCCACGAACAAAGAGCGAAGAAACGAATTGGCAGGCGGGTGACGGCGGATCCAACAGTGACTTTCGCTATTTCACGAAAGAAGAAGGAGAAGGAGAAGGAGATGCACCCTCCTCGAAAACTGGAGGAAGCTCGGTCGATGAAGAGAGAGGGGGCAGGAGGGGATGGGAAAGGATGGGTGGAAGATGGTGGTTAGGATGATGGTAGAGCGATCGTTGTACTATCTCCGGTGAACAAAGCCAGAGCTCTAACCCTCCCGCCGGATGCTTGAGCGAGGGTGAGTCGCAGGACTTCCGGTTTATCCTTCGTCATGGTTCAGTCAACGCTGTAAATCGATCCATACACCCGGTCGAAAATTGTGTTTGTCTCGCTGAAAGAAATACCTTCGCGGGTGAAGGGGAAAGGGGTGTTTGTGCAGGGGTGGTCGAGGGTGGAGGAGGAAGGTAATTTGGATTTTAATTAAATTGCTGCGGTGATTTCGGTGGTTGCTTAAGCAGGTTTGTCTCGAGGCAGATAGCGGATATGAATCGGCGGAATGAGTTTGGACGAGTTTCTGTCTGGGTTATATCTTCGAGATATAAGATTCTATATATATGATAATCGATAAACTCGTTTATATTTTTATCATTTTCTGATCCGAAAATTGACATTTTTGAAAATCGCTCCTCCTGGAATCAGATTCTGCAATTGTTGAATTATATTTATATTTCGTTGATCTCCATTGTTATTAATTGCGCGTATTACTCGCTCAAATTTTGTGCTAGTATTCGAATGTATGGTGGTAGGATTAAAACAGAGAGTAATTTTATTCCTTGTGTTTATAACTTGCAATTATGTATGATCTGTCATAGCATTCGGACCATTATCTCCAACGCAATCTGAGAGGTGTCTGATAACACTAATCTCTGTCGATGACCCACATGATGAGTCGTCAGCTAATAGGGAAGATAATACAGCATGACTCACTCGATGGCAATGCGCTCGTGTTATTACATACGTACAGGCGACATGTTATTATTGCGAAAGATATTTAAGAATATACGTCGTATTACATCACATCGTTTTTTTACATAAATATCACGTATATGTACGTTTAATCGTCTACTCGATAAATAATTGATAAAACGGAACAAGAAGATTGCGTCAACCGTTTCTATCATTTTCCAATATTTCCCAACCGTATTACTCGTGAAAACAAATATTTTTCCCTCCCCGAAAATTAAATTCTTCTCCTCAAACTTCCATGCCGTAGAAGAAAAACGAAACATGCCGGTCGAAAACGGCGTTCCCTGAAAAGAGATCAACACCGATGCTTCTTTTCATACCTTTTCCTCGAAATCGATTCGTCACGAAAGTCGCGGCAAAGCGGAGTTCGCGCGAGTAATCAAGAACAGCGGCGAGGAGTCGTTCACAGATTCGATGAATCAGCGGGACAACAAAAGCGACGACGAGCTACTAGTAGGAGGGCAAAAAAGCGAAGGAGGAGGAGGAGGGAAAAAGAGGGCAGTGGACTCGGCCAGGGGGGTAGTCAATTTCCATCGACCCCCCGCCGCCACGAAAAATGAACAGAGTCCGGCGGTGAGTTCCCTCGGCTGATTATTTCGCTTTTTTGCCGCCTCGTGGCGTCGCGTCGCCGAGAAAAATGGCGCGATCGAGGAATGCGGTTTTTCGTTCCCCCCGACGACAGTCGAACAATTCGTTTCGCCCCTCCACGCAAAATCGCGTGCCAGATCGGGGATAATCGTCTTCCTCGAAATACCATCCCTCTGATGGACTGAACGGTTCTGAGTTTTAACTCTTGTGTTCTATACGCTCCATCGATTTTTCTTCATCATTACGATGCCTCCAAGGATCGAGGAAGAGAGGATTGATGACGATCTTCCGGGATTACTTTTCAACGAGAAGGAAGAGATGCAAAACTCGACGAGGGTGATCTGGATTTTTTATGGAGATGACAGAGAAGATAGAATAGAAAGTGGGGTTGTTTGGATCGGGGAGGAAACTCGATAATAAATTGACATGTCGAGCGAGCTTTTCTCCACCTATTATTGGAATTGCCGAAATGATAAAATATAAATTGTCATTGCACACGATAACAAAAATCTCTCATTCCCTCGTTCCAGTCTTTTCAATATTAAATTATAAATCTAATACAAGGATCATTCAGATCTGATAAACTCCTATTCAAAATTCGTTCGAATAGAAAAATAAACGAATTCCCTTATTCCAGAGGAGAGGAACGAATCCCAGCCCGAGTGTAATAAAGATCCACGACTAACGAGCGGCCGAAAAATCTCGCTTGTTTATCAAGGCCAGCTATGGGGAAACGATCAAAGTTCCACCAAGCGGCGCGCAGTTCGACGGCAGTAAAACGATGATATACGAAACGCGGGAAAGAAGGAGAGGAAAGGAGAGAAGAGAGAGGAGGAGGAGGAGAAAAAAAATACGTCGGAAGTTTTCCAAGTCCGCGACGAAGATCGTATAATAAAACAATCGTATTCCGGGCCAGCGGAGCGAGAAGCAATAAGGGCGCACGAGAGAAGTCCGAGAATATTCTTCGAAACAATATTTCGCGATCGTCCAGAAAGGGGATATGATAGTCGTCCGCTAAAAGTGTATCGACGTTTCCTCGACGTAGCCTCGGCCGTTTATGGATTTTCGATGCCGTCGACTCTGAAAAGTCGGCTACCCGACCGACCATCACCGTCGCTTTCACGTTCGCTCGAGTGTGCGTGTGCGTGCGTGTGCGCATGTAGGGGTGGGTGTCCGTAAAAAGTTCCCTTTCATGGACCGTAGGCACCCCTTTTACTCGAAGCTTTTCGCCATTGGATACGCGCGTAAACCTCCTTCGAGGAGTTTCCTGTTTCTTCTGGAGGAGGGACTCTTAAGGCTCGTGGGACGTCGAACCTCGTTGAATGGGAATGTTTGATCGTGGGGAGATTATGGGTTGATGTTTCTTGATTATGGGCCTGGCTTCCTGCACCGGCTCTATAGCGCGTGTGTGGTGTTCTTTTTACTGGCCGTTTTTCTTGGATTATTCGCTCCTCGCGTTTTCCAAGGCCTCGGTTAATGGAAATTTGTTTATGGGGGAGGGGGGGATCGCGTGAAAGGGGTGGATTCAAGAGGTGTTTTCCTCTGATATTGAAATATTATTCTATCTTAATTTTAAGCTCCTCTGTAGAGACGATCAAACGTGACGACACAATAGAACGCCCCGATCGAATTCAAATTCAAACCTTAAATTCATTCAACTCATCGTCGTAAATAAACTCTTTCCAACTCTCTGATTCTCTGGCCCGAAAATATCGAAACGTGACAACGCAACGACGACCCAGGATCAACGTGATTAATTAATCTCTCAAACCATCTCCGTTTCTTCTCCAATCTTTCTTTCCCCCTTCCTTCAAATTCGCCGGAAATCTGAACGACGGCAAAAGCAAATCGAAGCAATGAGCTAATTCCACAAATGATTTTTCGCCTGTGAATCCCGAGACCGAATTGAACTATCGTGTTCCGCTTTACGGTACGATAAGTCTCATGACAGTATAATGGCGACGTGATCATATAATAGGCGATGATGAGTACACAGCGGGGAGCGTCTCGTTCACGTGAACCGAGGAAGTCTGTACTTAATCGGCACGATGATGCCAATCACTGTCTGGGCATCCCGCGTTCTTCATCGAAACGAGCACATACACAGAAACATCGATTTACTTAGCAGTGATTCCTTCTCGAGGCGATGGGGTTATAAACGTGGATTAAAAGCTCGAAAATTTCCAACACGAACTTCGTTTCCATGTTCCATGTTTGGCGTAATTTTTTGAAAAACTGCGATATCTACGAAGAACGGCCGCCGAATGTTCTTAGGTACTGACAGAGCAGAGCAGGATTTAGAGATAATTTTGAGAATATTTTTTCGTGTGTTTATTCATTTTTTCAATTCGTCTATTATTTGATTTCAGCAAATATTCTGAATTCTGATACTTCAAGTTTGACGTCGTCGCTACCAAGAGAACCCAACTATCGCAAGAAGAAAGCAAACCCGGTTTAAAGGTGGGGAAGAAAATTTCCGAATTCGTTTGATATTCCTTAACCTTGCCTAGGATATTAAGGATGAGATGCGGCAGCCATGGTCAGCCAAGCTTATAACCAGGCTACCTCTGTAAACGGTGGGAAAACGTATTTCAATCAAAGTTTCGAACGGGGTAATCCCGGCAGGAATAAGGATCAAAGATCGACCATAAGCCTCTCCCGTCGTTGAATAACCTCTTTGCCGGGCGTTCCTTCTTGAAAATCGGCCAACCAACGTTTCTCATCCACAGATCGCTCAATCTGTGGATACTGTTAACTAGAATCTTGTTACAGTGTTTAGCCAAAGATCTCTTTTCGGCGGACTTGGTTCAGCTTGGACTGGAGATGGGCCAGATGAAGGTGAGATTACAGGCACCGTTTTGGGACGTATCCAATGCAAATTTGTCGAGGATCGCAGGAGGATCGCAGTTTTTAAATTACAGGGGGTTAAGGGGATCGCGTGGTTTCGTATGCATGGAAACTTCGGCTCGGCTAATTGTGGGGATTTCGTAACCGCGGCTCACGAACGAACCAAGTTTCGACGAGTGCGTTCGGGATTTTTGGGCCAGCGCACGTTCGAAAGTTTCGTTACCTCCTGGACCGCCAGTTTGTAACAAGGAAGATAACCATATTTCGAAATTGGATTCCCTTTTTGAAATTCCATGATCCTTGATAATCCTACTTTCGATTCTACAAGTAGAGGATTTTCTGGGGAAATCCTGCAGAGATTTGCGCGAGCTTCGACATTATTTACATTGAAAGTTTGTTTCGTTAAGTGTTCCACTCTCGACTTATACGTCGTGGATTATTTTAATAGCAATAATCCCCCTCGTATTAATGTAAAAACAGATTTTTTACAGATTCGCGTGAAAGTTAATCCGAGAACAATTGGAATAGTCAATTAAAAGACAATTCTGAGCTGAAACGATCTTTTCATATTTGATGAAGTATTTTGAAGAGGCAAAATATCCGAAATGACTGAAAAAAATCTAAAAGAAAAAGAAAAGAAAGGAAACCTCTTGATATACTTAATTTATTTATCTTCGCGGCCAGCAACTTTTTTTCAACCCCTTTGATCTCGTGCACGACAAACCAAATTCAGAAAATACGATACGGAAAATTTAACGTAGAAAATATCGCGCTGATGCGCTTTCGTGAGGCGGCGAGAAAGCCAAGATAGGAGAAAGAAATGGAAAGACAGGGATTCGATTTCAGAATTCAGGGCGAGGATTTCGTCTGACCGAGTGAGAAAGAGTTGGTCAAAGAGCAATGGAATTTCACGTAAGAAAGGTTAGATTAGACTGGGACAAATGTAATATATTTTCTCGGCTCGAGCCATCCGATCTCAGATCCGAAAGGGTTGCCTCGTGACAACGATAGAAAGTCTCGCGGCCATCTCGGCTTGAGAAACGAGTTCGTAACTTGTTGCGCGACAGAACGACTTTGACTTTTCTTTTCCGTGTACGCTTCGAGCGAAGTTCGTGGTCCTTTGATGTCGTGAAAATCGATGGAATTTAGGAGATGAAAGAGCCTCGAAAGAATCTCGATAGTGTCGAATGTGAAAGTTTTAGGATTCGATTGATCGATGATATAAAGAGAAGTTTTTATAATGAACTATTATTAGCAGAAGAGAAATGACCATTAAGAAGTTTGTGGAGGGACAAATTTTTTTGATCGAATTCAATCTGTAATCCTTTGAAGAGGATTGAAATTTCGAAATGAAAATAATACAAATATTGGAAAATTTTTTGTTCCTGAGATCCGAAGAATTCTTGAAGAAGAATTGTGTCTGTTAAAATTTTATATTAATAGATAAATTTTGTGATGCAATCGTCGAGAGAAAATAGCTAGAGAAAAAAGAGACGTTGTATCTACGCCTAATATTTAAATATTTGTGAATTTCTTATGCACGGTTCAATTCTCGAGAGTAGATAATATCAGAAAGGAGGCAGGTTTTCTAGTAACATCGAAGCTGTGAACAGCAACAAATAGTAATAAATTCCGCAACTTGTTGCACGGTGATGTTATATTCCATTCCGTGCGAAGGAAGATAGAATCTTCGGTTCTTCGAACATCCATGAAATTCACATTAATTGAATATTCATGAAACTCAAGATTCTCTTACAATAAGTGTGCATGACATTCACCTTTCTTTCAACCATATATAACTACTATATTTCCTTCATCAACGTTATGTTTAATGTCTTTTACGAAATCATACATACGTACATACAACCGTTTTTTCCTTCCCTTTCTTACCCTCCTTCGCAATTTTATCGGATATATCTTATTTTATCTCGTCTTGTCTCTCCAATGACATTAAAAACACGATATTTAAATAAACAGCGTTCGAAAAATGGTTTGTCTCTATCTAGAAATTTTATAGATAAACACTCGTTAAATTGATTTCATAAACTTTATAACCTGTACGTCTTTGCAATTCCTCCGATGTGATATTAAAATCTTGCCACGAATCAAGCATGCCTAGAACCACGCTAGGAATTACAAGTACTTTATAAGTATACTATATCTCTGAAATTCCTTCGAGGTGTTAAAGATACAACATACTCAGCCACATGAATCTTTAATAATGTGAACGACGGTGCGAATTCCATTAACGCGAACGATTAATCCATTGATTTACACAAATCCAACGACACCCTCGACGAAATTATACCGTTCCCTTTGCTTTCTTCAATTCTTTTAACACGACGAATTACAAGCGCCTCCCGCGGGGAACGAACGCCCCGTACTTTTCCACGCTTCGAATTTTCCCTTTTCGTTATCTCCTAAGAAAGCGAGAAATATTCCAATATTCAAAAGGATAGATCAAGATCCTAAGAAAAAAAAAATTCCAAGCTCCCTCGATTAAAAACTAATTAGCGGGGAGGGAGAGAGAAAGAAATACCGATAAAATAAATCGGTAAACTTTGAAATTTCACGTTTCTCCCGAGCAAAGAAGAAGAAGAAGAAGAGAATGGAGAAAGGGGAAACGGATCGTCGAATATTCCTTCTCTCCCCCCGCCGATTATTCCCGAAACGAATACGACGTCCAGCCGATCTCTCGTTCACGATCGCACTGCACGCCGGCGCATTAATAATTTATGTCGTTCGAGGGAGAGACGATGGGAGAGACGTCTACGACACGATCGGAAATCGTGAGCGAAGATATGATCGCCTCCTCCTCCGCGGAAACGCAAAAAAGAAACGCTCTTCCCCTGCGTCCAGTCACGCTTCCCTCCTCCTCCTCCTCCCCCTTCCTTGTTCCCTCTCGCGAGAAAGGGAGAGGGCTAATAAGGAATTAAGGACACGCGCGGGAGCGTTCCTCGTGCGCGACGGCGGAGCGATCACGCGTGTCCTTTGAAAGGAGGAGGAGGAGGAGACTCGCGAAACACTTTTCTTTTTCCTCTCGATTCCGAGGGGAAAGTTTTCCTTCGAGGGAGGGGGGGAAACTGGGTCGAGACGATTTTCCTTCGGGAGGATCATCCGGATCTGAGGGGAGAGGAAGGGGTGGGTGGAAGGGAAGGAGTCGAGGCGGTTCATTGGATTATCGCGCGCCGTTGAAGGGATCATCTTGCCGGATGTCGCGAGGAGTTGAGAAGTTTTTCGAAGGATTTTCGCGCGAGATAGATTGTAAATTGGAATGGCGATTTCGATTCGTTACCGATGTGAATATTTTTGTTTGTCTAGTTTTGCAATTTTATTGAATAAAATTGTACAATTGTGTATTTTTCAAACGGAGCTTTTTCGAAGAAGCGAGGGTATAAATTGGTAAATTTTGGGATTATTTTGGATTTTATAAAGTATTGAATGTCGGGATATTCTTTTATATGTTACGACGAAACGAAGGAGAATCGATCATGCGAGATGGATTTGAATTCGATGGATTTGATTTTTAGAATATATAACGGAGACTGTTGGCTGTTTAAAGGGAAATAAGATAGTCGCGAAAGTATGATAATGAATGCGATGATAAAAGTCCCCCATTTGATCCCATAACGATGCTTTCGTTATAATGGAAATATTTCGTCGTACACAAAAGTACCAAAGAGCATTTTGAAAGCGGTCATTGCTTTAAATCCAAATTATTGTCCATTTGCCGATATAGGAAACTATATTAAACGATAAAGTTGGGCTCGAACTATGAAATTTTTTTGCCTAAAAGATAGAATCGAAATATCGTTTTAATAAATCTACAATTTATAACAAATATTCTAAACGTATATTTTCACAATAATTACATTCTCTTTATTCTAAACGTTATTACCATCTCAAAATCGGAATAAATCATCGCACATATTGAAAAAAATCGGGACGATCGCACGGAACATCCAACTCTCTATCCCCAATATATTTCATTAAAAAAAAAAAAAAAATAACGATAACGCTTCATCCACACGCCTCGCAATATTTCACCAGGAAAGGGAAAGAAAAATTTCCACGAAATCGAAACTAATATAAATCAACAACCAAAACAAAAGGAGATCGCGAAAGGAGATTTATCATGGAAAAGAAAAGAGAATAAAAAAAGAAGCACGACGACAATGATCGCAATGAAAGCGAGGAGCTCGCGTTTGGAATACCGGCTACGCGTTCGCTTCGTCCTCCCTTCGCTGTATTTATACAGCGACTAGCAGGGGGTGCAGCGAAACGGGGTAATCGCGTTCGATTTCGGTGCACGGGCGGAAGAGCATCGCGTTTTCGGGTGGCCGGACACGCCGATCGGCCGCGATGCACACTTTGCTTTTTTGAAATCCACGCAGACGACGACGACGACGACAACCGCCCGTAATTAACGTCATCAACCCCTCGCCCCCTCTTCCCTCGCCCTTTCGATCCGCGCACGGATCACCCCTTCCGTCCACCTCTCCCTCCACACACAGTCGACGCACACTTTTACATTCGACCATCCCCTGTCCACCCCCGTCATCCCCCCTCCCCAGACTCGTATAATTAGTCTCCTCTGTTTTCCTTTCCCGCGTTAATAACGGCGTGCCATCGGCGTTTTGCGGCTCCGCTTGGATCCGCTTTGAACGAACGAGATTCAATTACTAGATTCCCAGTATGGAATGCATCCTGTGTCGCACTGCTTGAACCGTGAATCGATTCTATAGTTACACGAAGACGAATCGAGGTACAATTATTATTGGGCCGATCGGATCGCGAGAATCGGGTTAATCCTCCTCAAGCGAAATCTTGTGCAATCTTATATTTTAATATGTGTACGGATGTGTATAGACGAAATCCATGTTCTAATTTCAGAATGAGTCATCCATACCATCTGTTGTGAAATTGAATATTAATAGATTTGATTTCACGTTAATTATTGTACCTAAATCGTGATCGATCAAACCGCTCGGCCACGTCACAATTCTCCAGAACAAACCCGACATCAGGCAACCCTCCAATTCTAATCTCGACAGAGTCTCAACTTCTCAGAGCTCCCCAGCTTGCCCCTCCCTCACCCCTCCGCAGCTTGGTAAATTCCACAACGCCGATTTTCTTCCTTTCAGAGTAAATAATATTTCAATTACACTCCCTCCCTCCCCTTCGACTTCATCGTGGGACCGGGCGGAATCTCGCCACGAGTTATCGCCGCCTAGACCCAGGTGCGGGCGGGGGAGGAAAGCCGCAAGGGGACCCCGACTCGGAAATGGAAGGCGTAGTAGCAGTCGAAATAATATTCGTAAATCTTTTCCATAACAGATCCCATAAGGGGACGTGGCGGGGACGACAAAATAACCGATTATTCGAGAGAGAGCCGCGTAACCCGCGTGACGGGAATTTATTCGCTCGATTTCGAGGCGCTCCCACTGCCGCTGACGGTTCTGACTGATAACGGCCACTTTGCGCGACCCCCTCCCCTCTCTCCCTATTTTCATAGACGGCCGACCGCGGCGCAAACTCGCTTGATATTCCGCCGGTGTAAAAGCCGCGCCCGAGGGCGCCTCCTCTTAAGCGGAAGAAGGGCCGAGGTCGAGGACAGCCTCTCGCGGTACACGCTCGACAAATACGGGGGAGGGACGTGAATTTAATTCCTGTTAAAGCGTGGAATCGATCGATGTTTGCGGACCTTGAATATGAGAGGAAGGAAAGGTTGGGATTGGGAACCCAAAGCGCGAAACGTCTTGTTTGCGTGTTGGCAAAGGGGAGGGGAGCGAGAATTTCGAGAGTTTGAAGAGGAAACGATGGATGGAATGGTAAATATCGCGATAAAATCGTTGTTGCGGGTTTTATTTCGATGGACGGGGTAGCCAAGCGAAGATTTCTCTCTTAAAGCTCATCTGATTTTGATTTAAGATCGTTTCGAGAATTGGATTCCTGTTTGGTCTCGTGAATCATTCCTCAAAGTCTGCGTACACGTCTCTTTACGTTTATTATGGAGAGCGGGAGAGCAGAGTATCGGGTTTGAAATTTTTCAGAGAAGGTTCACGGGACCTTCACGGGATGAATCCCCGCGTCAGTCGAGGTATAATGGATATAGACGATACGTCGATGGCTCAGGTGTCTCTGCTTGATGCTCCTTATGTAACATTTATCAGGCGGGATAAGGGTGCGAGCTCCTTATTTTTCTTTCCTTCTCTTATTTTTTTTTTGCCCTTACAGGAGATAGTACATACATCTTTCATTTTTCGAGCAGTTTATTATCCGCCCAATGCAAACATTCTCAATCTTCGATAATACGTTCTTCTTCTCTTTCAGCAAAATTATTCCTTCCTACCTACGACTAATTACAAAATTTCATAAATAATCGATCCATCGAAATCCGATTTCACCTCATCAGAAAGAAGAAAAAGGACGGAATTCTCTCAGTGGCACCTCTTAAACCCGATATCGAGTCCCGAAACTCGAGCCTCGATACATCATAAATCATCCCGAAATCTTTTGCCAGGCTAACGATTTCTCTCGTTTCGAGGACAACTCGAAAGAAAACTCTCGGCACTCTACGATCAGACACGGTTAATCTCTCAATTTTCGACTGCCACGAGCATTCACGGGGGGGAAGGGGGGAGAGAGAGGTCCAGACACGGAATGTGTCTGCTTCCCTTGTACCCGTTTATTGCGGATCGTGCGAAAGAGGCGAGGCACACAGGTTGGCATTCATTAGCGTTTTTGGCAGCCGGAGGAGGAGTTGCTTGGCCCGTGACCAGGCCCGTTTACTATTTCGTTGACGCTCTCTCTCTCTCCCTCTCTCTCTTCATGGCCAGAAGAAAGTTCCGCCCCCCATAGGCGGTTTAATTGCGAAAGCGTAAGCGGGCAAAAGTTGGCGCGGATAACGCGGGAAAAATTGCTGACAAACTGCGGAACTTGGTTGCCGAACGACGACGGCCAACTTTGTTTACGGTCTCGCGAGAAAGATTTAATAAAACCGGGTAACCTCCCTCTGTCTCTCTTTTTACGCGAAATTTCAATCCACTCGTCGAACTTGCTCGGCTATAACTCGGCGAATACTTTTCACGGTTAATGGCCATCCGAAGAGTTTCCAGGTTTTTTATTAAGGTGAACGGCATCTCGGGAGGAGAGGAGGAGGAGGGGGGGTAAGAAGTACGGGACAGGAGATTTGAGAGTCGGGCTCTTCTTGCCCAAGGAGGAGAGATTTTTTTTCCTTCTTTTAGGTTAGGTTCGCAATTAGAAGATGGATCGTTTATTACGTAAACGTAGAGGGGAAAGGGAGGAGGGAGGGGTAATTTGAATAATCGTGCGTTAAAAAGTTTTTCACGAAATATACGTTTTAATAAGTTTTTTTTTTCCAACTAAAGGTTTCTTTGAACGTATGTTGAATAATGGAAATAACGAAGAGGAAGGGTATTGCGTGGATATTGAAGTTAGCTTAGGTCGGGTTAGTTATTCAGATGGGTGATCACTTGGGAATACTTGGTTGTGGTTGTTATGAAACCGATTTTAAGCTCGGTTAACATACCGCAATATTATTAAAGCGATATCGGTTAAAATAATAATAATAATAATAATAATAATAATAATAATAGGGAAGTGATTATCCTAGATGTTTCCAAATATACGTAAATATTTATGTGATATATTTTTATTTTATCTCTTGCGTTGTATTAATTATTATTTTTGTTGGCTCCTTTTTCAATTTATTGTATCATTTTACGAAAATATAAAACGTAAATTTTAAAATGTTTTCAAATTTAATTAAAAACGTCTTAATTAAAAACGTTAAATAGGACAGTAAATTGGATATTTTTGAGTAAAATAACGAGGGGAGAAGTGGAGATGAATTGTAACAGCATCGAGGTGTTGATCAAAGTCTCGTATGTTTCTATTTCACGGGCAGATCAGGATTAGTTGATCAATTAAAAGCTGTTAGTTATCGTTCAATGATCCGTAACGTGGGCATAAAGCTTGTACTTGTTTCGCGTTGATAGAAATTGTAGATGATGGATACAGATGTAGATTGTTGTTGTATTCATGCATTTACCAGCTTGATAACAGGATAATCCTGTTTCTGCATTGTTAATAAGCGAAATGGAAATGCGTCTCTTTAAAGTCACTCCGAGTGGATATGAATAATTTTTTACGTCCACGGAAATATGAAAGAATGAAAAACTAAAAATGGAGAAGAAAAAAAAAGTTACTTTCATAGGAAATAATTTTATATTGTTACATTTAAAACACTTTGATAACGTAAAAAACACGATGAAGTTATTAAAACACAGCTCAGATAAAATATTCTACGAAACGACACGATATATACGGGGAAATAAATTGACAAGATATCGTCGAATTTCTACACGATATTTTATATTCTTTGATCCATCTTTAGCGAATTATTCTTCCACAAAGAATAAAAAGGAAAACCTGCATTGAACAAAATCTGAACAAAAGAAACAAAAAACAAAAAGAAAAATAAAAAAACTTTGAAATATTCTATTTCTAAAAGAGAGAAAAATAAAATTTATTATACAAGTATAAAAGTCAAAAAACACGAGGAAAAACATTCAAAGTTAGGTCGACCAAAAAAACTTCAAAAGAAACTTAAAAAAAAAAACTGTTACACTGCAAAACTGTCACGCTTCTAAAAAAAACTACGTAAAAAAAAACCAAGCCAAATCAACGAAACAAATTCAAAAAAAAAAAAAGAGAGAGAAAGAAAACTGTCGCAAAAATTAATCAAGAACATACACCCTATACCCTCTCGCTATCCCCTTTCCCTCCACCCACGACCTTCTTCCCAAAAGAAAGAACCCCTAAGAACCCCTTAACCACGAGGATAAAAGAAATCGGTAACAAGGAGAAGAAAGAAAGGAGGAGAAGGAAAAAAAAAAAGAAATGAAATAAAACACGTATCGAGAAAGGACGAGGCCCCTTAATACAGAGAACCGCGTGTGTACCGGGTGAAAATAAAAAGCTCGGGGCAGATATATGGACGCGCGCGGGGGCGGTCGAAGGCGGATATAGCGTTGGAGGGTGTGCACAACGCGCCGCAGGGCAGGTGCTAATTGTCTCGACTGCCCCAGTGGAAAACGAACGAGCCAGTGAACGAAACGGGAAATCGTTCGGCCGAGAGGCTGGCGTGTCGCATGATTTGCGGAGACTTTTATTGCCCCTGGTGAGAAACCTGGGTAGATACTAGCTCGACGATATGCCTGCACACTTTGCGACAAGTATAGCGGGGAGTGGAGAAAAATAGAGGAGGATGAAGAGAGAGAGAGAGAGTAAGAGGGGAGGAGAAGAGATCGATCTACACCCCTGCACGTTCACGCAGAGGCAAGCATCCGTATCCGAGGGGGTTAGCCAGATCACGGTTCGATGACTTCTCTTTCTCTTCGTTCTCTCTCTTTTTTTTTGTAGTTTGCGTTCAGTTCCCGCTCGCGATTCTTCGCGGGGACGAGATGAAATCAATCATGCCCGCGAATCGGAGTTTTTATTTCTCTCAGGAAGTGGGGGTGTATTTCGGTGCACGTCGACGGGGATGGGAATCCAGTATATATCAATATTTTGACGTAAAGATGATTTTTCATAGTTTATAAGTTTACGTCGTTTTAAAAGTGATCCATCTATCGAGAAAATAGATAAATAAAAAGAACATCTGCTTGTTTGTAAGAAAAAGAAAATTATTATTGGCGTTAGATTGTACCTTCTTTTTCTTGAAATCAAGCCGAGCCTATATATTCGAATGATTTATTTACATCCAGATTGGATTTTTATTATAGTTAAGGAACTTTTCTTGTTTCTTCTTATTTATAGGGATATTTCGGTGTAATATTCCAGCGTTGAAACATCGGTTGATTATACGTATGAATAGTGAATTATGGGGAATGATACGTTTCGAAGGATTTTTGCTATAATAAGCCGGTTCCTATGAAGTTTGAGGAATATTGTTTAGTTCCGTATAGCTGCGGTTCGGGTGATTTGCGAGTGTTGTACAGGTTTGGTGTGGAGTTGGTACCAGTGGAGCGGTGATGAATGGAAGTTTGGTTCTAATTGTTGCAAATGGTAGATTCAGTAGTGTGTGAAGTAGTTTAGCGTGGTTAATTGTGTTGCTTGGAATAGGTCAGACGTTAGTTTCCACGAGTTAATTTCTACCTCTTTCTCAAACTCTCAGACCTCGATTTTCTTCAATTAAGTTTCCTTGGTATTTTTATCGCGCGTAAAAGATCTCGTTAAATTTTCTCGTATTCGTTTCTGCGGAAAAGAAATAAACTAAAAATTGTACATCGATTGTACCAGCACGATCAAATTAATAATTTAAATACTCTGAAAAAATTTTTTTCCACCTTTCGTTTCACCTTTTCTCGAATTGACACGCCTATTTTTTTATCGACAAAATATAATTGCTTAATATTACAATTGTACTCGACCTCCCCTCCCCTCAGATAAGACGAAAACTTGGTGTAGCAATCAAAGAAATGGACACTTTTTTACCTCCTAAAACGATTTACGGATCGCATGCAGGGAAAAGAGCATGGGAGCGGAGGGTTTTTCGCTTTGAAACACGGGGTATATAAAAGGGTTTCGTGCAGATTGCTCGTTTCGCGAGGCGCGACGAACAATCTTACGAGCCGACGACACGAGAAACGCGCAATTTCTCGGCGGAAAGAGGACGTGATCCCTATCGATCCCATGGATCTTCGTGTTCCCCGCCTTATCGCGGTCGATTCAGGAATTCATACACACGCCTGTGATTTGCTTCGAGACGTGAGAATTTTTCCAAACGGAATTAACCGTGAAACCGTTTCCGCAAAACCGTTGGATTTTTTTTCCACGCTTCTAAGTAATGCAACCATTCAAGGGGAATAGTTTTTTTCGAAATTAAACCGTAAATTTTCTCGAATCTTGATAAACGGGCGTGGAGATCTGTAAGAGCGATACGAAGAGTGGATTAAGAAAATAGCTGGAGAATTGTACAATATCTCCAAGTCTCGAATGAAGTTGTTCGATATACGAATGTCAAATATGTAAAGAAGATATTGTTGATGTTTTCGAATATCAAAAACAAAATTTAAGTAATTAAAAATAATTAAATAAAATGAGAAATATTCCAATGAGACACTCCAATTTGGCGAATAGAACTTTTTCCATAACATTGTTCCCTTCTTATTTTGAAAGACCTATCAGCACTTTCGATCGTGCTTCGCTTCAATTTATCGCGATCGAGATACAAACGAGATTACCCTCGATAACTACTGCTCAAGACTAATTGATTCGAAAATAAAAATAAAACTACATCGGTAAAAGTAATTTTAGAAAGACGAAATACGAGATTAAAGGTCCAATCGAGCGATATAAATAAATTAAATCCAAATATTAAAATTACCATGCTTCAATTTACCTTCTTTCACTTTAAACTTGAAAGTTCATTACCTCAATTTCTCTCTCTCTCTTTTTCTCTCGAATTCCATTTCATTAGAAATAACGAATAAGAAGAATAATTTCGTAACATTCGTTTCAATTATCCACAAAATTCAGAATTTTATTCGATCTTCTAAAAATCTCCTACCCTTATTTCCTCGACATAAAGTTACAATCATTTTCGATTGAAAGAAGAAAAAACAATCGATCGAATTTACGAAATAACTAAACAATTATTACGAGTCCCCGGAGAGACTCGACCACCCCCTCGTCTAGAACGTCCGTTTCTTGGCCGTGGGGTGCAATAATGAGGCAAAATGGCGGTGAGAAATGCGGTCGCGTGGCTGTTGGACCAGGCCCAAAGACGATGAATTATCGGGAATTCAGGATGGTAAATTTTCCAGGGAATGCATGTGGAAAAGCCACCGCGACGCAATTGATCGTGCAACTCGAGAAAATGGTCAATAATCTGGCAAACTCGGCTCCGCGGCTCGGCTATAAAAGGCCTTGCTCCTATGAATTGTTTCTATTCGTTCTACCCGGCAAGGAACTCGTGATTTCGTATGGAATTAGAGTCTTGGCTCGGTGGGAATGGAATTGTATGGAATTTTATGTTGATGGCCGGGGCTTAACGAACCGTCGTTAAGCACCGGCCAGCTTAAAACAAGTCCGTTTGGTCAGCGCTATTGCGAACGAGACCGTTCGACCATCTTGCGATTGCGTTGTTCGCAATTCTGTACGTCAATTCTGTGTTTCAGTCTTTTTCTTGAAAGATCATTCCGAACGGTTTTTGTACAAGGGAAGTGGATTTGGTTCGTTCGTTTCTTGTTTTTTTTTTTTTTTTGGTTTCTTTTAATGAAAGTTTAAAAGTTTTAGAATCGTAGAAATATAGAGGAAATTTGAACGAGAAGAATATCGTTCGGAAAGAGAAGAAATTAGAGGAATTTTGAGAAGATTTGAAGACATCTTCTCCCTTCTGAAGATTTCTAATCTTTTTGAATGATTTGATCGAATGATATTTATCTTTAATGTGTGGAGAATATGTTACTTGCCAGGAAGATTGAAGAATAATGATTTTTTAAACAGTTTTATAAATAATGACGCAAACAGTTTTAGAGCAACTGTTTCTGGAATTATAAACATGGATAATAAATGACTCCGGTCTTCGATCTTTTGTATTTCTGTCAACCGTTCGAGGATTAATTTGGAATAAACATTTCAAAATTTCACCAAAGCAAAAATGAATTGGAACAAAAATCAAGCAGAATCGATTTAGTAGTATCATAGGATGAATAAAAATTCGAAACGAATTTAATGAATAGCAGATGCTCTAAATTTCTTTTTCCTTGGAAAATATCCCGCGATATTTCACCAAAAGATACACAAAAGAGTTACGCCCGACGATCGTTACGTATCCACTAAGAGAAGGATACAGAACTTTTGCACCCGGAACACAGAAACCCCGAACTTTTCCCCCTTTGGATCCACGAAAGAAGAACTAGGGGAAGTTTCTTATACTTCCGGAATGAAGAATACGAAAATTTCATTACTGCCGGTGACAGAAAAGCGCAGAAGTTGAACGTGGGACAGAAATTTCCTCGGCGACCATAATTCCTTTGGTCTAATCTAACGTTTCTCGTACCATTCTCATCCTACGACAAGATTAATCTTTTTTTTTTTACCCTTCGTCAGGTAACAGATATATAAAATACAAAACTTGAATCCCATTCTAGTTTCTTCTTAATACTTACGTTGTAAATAAATTGAAGGAAAAAAAGGAAATTTCTTAAGGATTCAAATTTAAAATAAAAGACGAACGATAATGGAAACGTGTGTCACGTGCTATGAATAATAACGAACAATTTTCGCTCGTTATTAATTGACGTTAACATAGTGAAAATTACTTTATAATTAATTCCACGTGTCCTCTCTTTAATTCATTTTAATATCCAAATACAACGAGTAGATGTTCGTCCAAAATTAATATCGTTCGAATTTAATATTCTCGCGACTAGATGGGAATTCTTTTATTAGATTATTAAAAAAAATTTCCTTCCTCCTTAATTCCGTACCAAAACGAAATTCTTCCCCTCCAATGGAAAATCAAAATACGAGACTCATTAATCCTAGAGAAAATCCATCTTTTAACGAGATTCACACACAGGAAACAATCTTCGGCAAACAGAGCCAGTTTACCGTCTACAACCCAATCCTTCGTCGCACGAGCCCTCAAAAGAGACGTTCAGACATTACACTCCGTTTCCTCCTCCTAATAACCTCATTGCAAACGTTGATCTTCGAGCAATGATTACATCCATCCACGAACTCCCCCTCGAATCGATCGCCTCGACACAACGGTGGAAGAATCTATTTATCTCTGGGACTTTCAGGAATTCGGAAAATCCGATTAGCGATAAAAAGCTCGTTCCCAGCGACCGGAAGGGGGCGTCTGCTCCAAGTTCGTTTGAGGAAACGAAAACGCGACAAACGAATGTTTCGGTTACCGAACGTCACAACTTGGATGATGGATGACACGCTAATCGTTGGTATTTACGCTCCGCGACTTTTTCGGCCCACCATCTTTGGATAGGATGGACGAGAATAGAGCGTTGTACGAAAAAAATATCGAGGGTTTCTTTTTTTTCCTTTTTTTTTCTGGTCCCCTTCGATGGTCGATTGGACGGAGTGGTCGAGTGGAGTGATCGGATAAGGTGGAAAGTGTTGTTAAATGGAATCTTGATTGGCTGTAGAGAGGTCTTTTTTCGGATCTGTGAGAGCGATTTAAATAGAATATGGAAATTTGTTGCGTTATGTACCTCAGTGGGAGTATCTTTTTTCCCCCTTCTTCTTAAATGGATAGATAATTGTAATAGAATTATTGTGACGTACCAAAGTGGAAGTAAGATAGGTTGACGTAAAATATGGCACACTCACCTGAAACAGAAAAGAAGAAGAAATTTGTTAGAGTTAGAAATTGTTAAAATTTGTTAAAATAATACATCTCGTATTTAAATATCTTAATCTGTTTGTATCGTTCGTGAGATAAATTCATTGACGCAACAAGTGCAGATATCGCGTTTCTCGATTAAAAGAGCGACGAATAGACGAATCGAAGGATCCATTGCCAAGAAGACGATCGACGAGTGAATGATTCGATTCGAAATCGTGAAGTAAATTAAGAACGAACAAAGGTACGACGACTAATCTATATTAGGAACGAGGAACCTCAGGTTGTAGTTACACGCACAAATCGAAACATCAGAGCCTTTTTCTCCGCCTCTTTACGAGCGGAAACCCACCTGAAAGGCGCAGTACAAGAAACGTTTCAGAGTAACATGCAGGACGACGCTCGTGAGGTGGATTTTCAATCGATGCACGGGCAACACGAGCGGTTAACGACGAACAAGAAAATCCTGGAGCATTGTGAAGATTGACAGGAGGGAGGGGGGAGAGGGTATCGCGTTACATCGTCGCGTCTGGAACGTTTCCAGCTCTGACCAGGCATCACTCAATGGAAGAAAAATGATTCCGGACCCTTGGACTGGCATTAATCGAGCGGCGACTTAAACAGTGGTCGAAACGCGACATTAATCATTGAAAAACTTCAGGTATACCTTTCTTATGAGTTATGACAAGTAACTGGGGGGGGAGGAAAAAATGGTCGAAAGTATAGAAGAAATTCCATTTTAACTATATCCTCTTCTGATACAGGAATAATTTATTTATAGTTTTTTCAATAGGAAAATTTTCATTTCATTTTTTTATCTCGCCCATGAAATATTGATTTTCTGAAATTGAAATATTTATAGATTGTTCGATCTGATTCTGACGGAGAGATTGTATAAGAGTCGATATCTTGTAGTAACATTTTCAAGTTCTTCTTCATTCACGTATTATATATAAAATAGTACAACTATTGCGTAAAAATCAATATAGTTGTAGAATCTAAAATTGATAAAGAACGTTTCCTTTATTATAAAGACACTTCAGGAGTTTTTAATACTTACGTTTATAATAATTTCAATAAAAAAATTGATATCATTAGATATATTCCTTCGCTATTATCTCGATCCCATCCTCTCTTCCGCTAATATATCTCGCTTGAAAGGAAGAGGAACGAAAGTGAATCGGAATCGACGACGAAATTCCATCGAATTGGTCAAGTTGTGCGCGCAATCGGGCGCAACTGGTCGACAAAGCGTTGACGAATCGACCAGGCCCCTCTGTCGAAAGAACCGTAGGAAACGTCGATCCCCCTCCGCGATCAACGATGCGTGTCGCTTCGCGGTCCGCGCCTATACTCCATACTTTTGATCGATCGTCTCGTATTTATTTATATTCCATCGAACGGCCGCACCTGGTGCCATTAACCGTTTCTCGTTCGTAGCGGGCATAGAGGAAAATATATATATATATATGTATATGTATATGTATATGTATATAATGGAATTCCCCTAGACCGGGGAACGACACTCTATCAATTTTCCGTGGGATGGGAGAAATCTTCGAAATCGAGCCGGAAGAAAATATTCCCGAATTTTTTTAAATTTTTAAAAATTTCTGTACGTGTTCTTGTTGGATTCTTTATAAATTCTTCACTTTCTAATGCATTAAAGTAACGAGATTAATAAGGAGATTGATAAGTTTGTATCGTACAATGGTTCACACAACGATTTAAATAACCGTATGTCAAAACCGTATTACAACACCAGGTCGTACAATACTTCATTCGTATTGTACCATTCGATCCTTCCTTTTTGGAATTCACTTCTCGCGCCGTTAAACTTTTCCTTCGGGGTTAAATTTTACAACAGCATTTTATGCCGAACTCCTGGCCTACCACTCCTCGCTTTTCCTTTACTTTCTCTTTGTGGAACACGCGTGTTACCACGCCTTCACTTGCGCGTCAACTTGCAGTAATAAACAGGATATTGTTATTATTATTGTTATTCCTAACGCGACTTGTTTCATTTTTGCCCGGAAAATGGCCTCGTTAAATGCTTCGCTCGTTTCACGCACGAAATAAAACCCGAACGATTGCTGCCACGAGTCTCCTTTTACATTAGAGTTAACGACAAAAGTCTACGTTTCCCTTTGACCATTTCAAATTATTTGTGTCTGGTAATAAGGTCGTTTAATTTAATTGATCGATATTTGAGTTAAAATGTTTGAAGCCTCGAAACATTTAAAATTCGCATGATTCAAAAATTTATTCCTCACAAATCTATAAAAATTCTCCAACAAATTTACGCAAAGATCGTGACCTGATTCATTTGCAAGCAGAATCATATTTTTACTATATTCTAAACACGCATCACGCATGTTTATCCCAGCGACTCTTTACCTATGCAGTTAACCAGCATTATCCAGCAACCACATATTTCACTATTACCGACCAATTCACCACCACCTATCCCCCAAATGCATACACGCTTTCGGCTTAACAAGAAAGCCGATCGATCGTGATTAACTTTTCCACCAGTCACAACCAAGCTCCCGTTCGTTCTATCTAATTTATCACGAATTCAGCAGAGTGTAAGCAACGCTCTCCACACCGCCAATTTTACTGTTTCGAAGGTTTCCGTTCGAATCCTAGATCCGCGCTGGATCTTTTTCTTTTCTTTTTTCTCTTTTTTCTTGCTCCGAGCTTTCAACGAATCCTCACCAGCGGTGAAAATTCGACGGTCCATCCAGACTTCTCTCTCGTGGAACACCATCTTTGCCTCGTGAGACAACAGACGTGAAGAGGATGAAGCGAGGAAGGGAAAGAAAGGGAGAGGAAAGCGAGCGTAGTCGGCGTAACAATTAATTTACTTCGCTCACGGTCGGATAATTGAAAAATTGTCGATAGCTTGGAAGGAAGTCGATACCAGCGCGGGAGGTGAAACACGAGGTGGGCGACAACCGGTGGTTGTAAGAAGCGAGAGAGGCGAGTTAATTAAAGTGGGAGAAGGGCGACCGGGCGGGCGGAAATTAAAAATGTAAATGCGCGTGATTGGAGACCGTCTAATACCCGGCCATCCTCCTTTCGATTTCAGACTCGAGATTTTTATTATAATCGGTTTGCAATACGCGGCCGGAATCTAACATCCCCTCGTCCCCGGTGTTGCGGTTAACGGTGATTGGAAATAGGAATTTCTGTGCTCGAACTAATCCTCTTCTCGGAATGGGGAGGGTTTGAGGTTAGGTCTCTCGATGGAGCCCGATTCGATTTCTTTCTTACACTTTGCGGTTTTTAGGGAAATGTGTTTCGTCGGCTCGTGGTTCTTAAACGTGTTTAGCATCGTTTCTTTCTAGGATCTTTGTGCTTTCGAGGAATAGGAATTTAGGAATAATTTTTTGAATGATTACAGGTAAAATTCTTGTCGTGATTTTGAGGTTAGGTTCGACGTGTGCTTGAATCTTATCGCAATAGTAATTCATCGACTGAAACTAATCATGCTAACATTCAAATAAATGCAAGAACTTCAACTTTGTATAACCCCAGATTAACTTTTAACCTGTTACATTAAATAAACAATTCAGGAAGATATATCTGTAACTTAAATATAAAAATTAATTCGGCTAATAAATGACTTTCTCGTCCATCGAAATCAACGAAATGAACGAGAGCAAAGCTCGGAAAAAAGAAAAAGGAAAGAAAGAAAAAAGGATCGCTCGTTCAAAAGTGAATTTCACCAGGCAAAACGCGATAATACGCGACAAAAGAGAGCTCTTCCTCGAAACGGACGATCAAAGACAGTCGGCAGAAATCTGTTTACCATTCAACGGAACGGTTTTTCCAGATTGCTTTTTGCTTTTGTGTAATTATCTTGGTCGCTCGTAAATCGAGCCAACCGCCCACGCGACCGCAGATTCCCGAGAAAGTTAAATATTTCGTCGGTCACGTGACCGCATAATTTTTCAACGCCCCACGATGCACTGCTCTTATCGCCTCGAATTATACCTCGTGATACATTCGATCCCGTGACGTTTCCTTCGCGATATTCGCGTCATGAGGGATCATTTTTCCACTCTCGTACACCATCCCCCCTCCCATCCAATCGTAGATCATTCTTGAAACGCAACCCGATCGTTTCCGCCGTGCGATTATCAGCTCGTGATTGTTCAACGATCCTTTACGTTAACGAGAGAACGATCTTTGATAAGAAGGCTATAATCTTGAGCATTTCGTTCGATTATACGGAAGCTTAAATGGTGAAGCTTTGTGTTTAGATAAATTTTAATCCTTCGAATGTTTCAAAGTGTTATTACCTCTTTCGAGTGTTAAAATTATTAAAAAGTTATCGCAGCTATGAAATTTTGCGCTTCGCTTTCGATATTTTTTTTTAAATTACGTATCACGTAGTTGTGAATTAAAAGTAGGGAAGAATTCTCCGTAGAAGTTGATCAGTTTGATGAGTTCACTTTGTATATCTTGCGATATACGTACGTTGTGTGCGCACGATTTCCAGTTTAGTGTACACTTGGTTGGTCAGCGTTTCGAATAGATGGGGGCCGGTTGTTTGTTGCCAAGTTTGATATCGGATAGCCGAATTGAATATTAATTGGTACGGTGAGTTTGTCTAGTTGAAGAAAATCCAACGAGATTTCGGTCGTTCTTTGACTAATCGATCTATCAGAATGCTTTAAATCCGATAATTTCTCTCGACTCTTAGTCTCTTATGAGATTGAAACGAAATTTTTTTCACCTCTATGGAAACATTCGAAATCATATTCAAGAACACCTAAGAATGTTTATCGTAACTACGAATGAGAAATTGTTAATTATTAATAAGGATATAACAATAAAATCAATTTTCAAAATCTTCGTACGAATATCAACGAGAGTAATAATTTATTGAATTGAATTATCGATCGAAACTTAAAATATAAACGTGATACCGATCGTAGCCCATAACAAAGACAAACAGGCAATTAAAATTCCACTTGCTTCGAGCCGAAAGAATTGCACAATCCTCTTATTACGAAAGAGATTGCATCACAATCTGAATCTGCAATTTCTGCTCTTTCATTGTTCACTTTCAATTTGTCACGTATCCGGCCAGGAAAGGCGGATGTATCGCGATAACGTGGAAGAATTGTGGAAAAAAAAGGAAAAAATGAGAAAGAAAAATGATTCTCGGTTGGATTTTTCAAACAAAAAAAAAGGAACACTCGTGGAAGGATCTCATTGGCTGGTCTGATTAGTCGAAGCCTGACCTTTGAAAGGAATTCCACGCAATCTAGATAGCGATACGGTTGCGATACCAGGAATTTAATTTCGACCTAGATGAAGCTGCGTTCAATTGCACATGATGTTTCGTTTCACGATCACTCGTGGATGCGAAATAAAAAGTAGGACTATAACCATTGTAATCACATCCGTTGCAGTTTCGCAGTAAATCACGTTGAATTTTTATTTATATTCTACAAGTAGAATCCAAGATTTGAAATATTTCTTATTATTCTGTATTCTTTTCAAATATTTTATATCGATTTAAATCAGTGAAACTATGATTTTGTATTAATTTCTATTAATTCGATAGCAATAAAAAGGAAAAAAAAAAAGAAATAGAAATATAATTTTTAAATCTACTGCTATTAATCCTTACAATGAGATCATATATCTATCTTGATAGATGACGTATGAGGATAATAAATAATTTCTCGACTTGATAGGTAATAAAATCGTAGTTTCTAAGACGCTTTAGAAAATTCTATAATTACTTTCAAAAGGAATAATCATTAAAAATCTTACTACTAATAAATTTCCTTGCCCGTCAAATTTCTACTCGAGCTACACCCTCAAACATATATATATATAAAAAAAAAAAAATAAAAGGATATTTCTAATAACTCAAAAGAGCAAAAGTATCCGTATCGAGAATAAGTCGAACGGAGATCAGAAATCTACGAAACTATCCACTTATCGCGGACAACAAACCGTCATAAATCCACTTCCAACTCGTACTCGTTCGAGGCAAAAGGAATTTTAATAATTCCATTTCCCGCCACTCGCGCCACTGACACCCTTCGCCTCCATTAATTTACCACCGAGGGCGCAACAACCAGACTATAATTTACGCAACCGTTTCCGATCGGCTACCTGCCGACATTCGCTCGCGTCGCCAACGATTTCTCGAAAGGAAACGTGTTGAGAATAAGAAAAAGAAGAGAGAGAGAGAGAGAGAGAGAGAGAGAGAGAGAGAGAGAGAGAGAGAATAAAATTGGAATAAAATTTCCGCTCGCGTTCGAGAGAACGTTCGTCAGCATCGAACCGAGTCAAAAATCCCTTTGACCGCGGTTTTATTACCTCCATTATTCATAGGACACGGGCAACAAGGCAGATACGATCTAACACCTACTCGATCACGGTTCACCGCCTCCTCCCGCGATCGACAGCTACGATATCACTTAAGCCGCGTCCGAAGCGGACGATTTTCATCTTCGATCCGAGCCTCGTGCCCCCTCAACAAATCGCTCAACGAACCCGCCGCCAATTTACAGGCTGGGTACCTGTTACGCTCAAAGGGATTGTCGCCGATTGCGCAATGATGAACATGCGCAGCCTACGAGGTTTCTGCATAGGTGAGATTGATTTCGTGATACGAGGCGAGAGATCGAGACGAGTTTTGATTTAAATTGGGGAGGAGGAGGAATGGACGAATGGGGAGTAGTGATGGAATTTTTTTTTTTTCGTCTTCTATTGGAATTTATTAGAGACGGGTGGAATTGTCATGTTAATCGTGTTGAAATGATATATACGAAGGGATTAAAAGTTTCTAAATTCAAAGATTCAAAGATGGATGAGCCATCAGCGTGGATCGAGGTTGCGGTTGGAGACTGGTTATTTCGTATTAATTTATATTCTACATCTTGGTGGAAAATGTTGTTATATATATTGGAGATCTGGGTCATATTGAAGAATTATAAATCGTGTTGAAAAATTAATAGTTTAATTTGAGAGCTGAGATGCAAGAGTTGTGCACAAATTTCTGCTGGATATTTTTAATAATAGTCGCGACGTTTTATCCGTGATCGATATTCTCGAGAGGTTGCTATTACATTCTACCCTTTGGCAATGTTCAATGCTCAGAAGACACGTGGATTAGAATGAATAAATAGTTCAAGAACTAGATTGCAGTTAAAGATTGCAGTGACACGGTGCCACTCTGACTGTACTAGATGCAAGCGAATTCCTTCGATTGTACTACTTCCACCATAATATAATTGTGGCAATAAATATAATGTATACGATACTTTTATAGTCGCGCTATTTCATTTATGAGTAACAACATCGAACTATCCTGTATTCTCAATATCCTCCATTTTCTGCTGTCAATTTTTTACGACGACAATAAAATTCAATCTTAAAATTAAGGAGATTTCTTCGATGAAGAATAAAATATAACGATCAAAATATCTAAAAATATACCACATTTCGAGGTGAAAGATCTCGTTTCATCCCTATTTTTTCTTTTTTTCCTCTAAAGTTCACTCCTTGAAATTTAAAATATTTCCTCGATGAAAATTGAAATACGTCCGTGCCAAAATATACACCGAGATTTTTAAAATCAAAATTAAAGTTGATTACTCAAAAATAAAATGAAATCCAATTGATTAATTCCACTTTATCTCCTTCTTGCTTCCTTCATTCGAAATTTAACATATTTTCTCGACTGAAAATTGAAATATATCCACATCGAAACGCGCGAAAACGAAAAACGAGTTAATTTCCAGTTTTCGCTCCACAAAGGATTACTTCAAACCTCCCTCCCTCCTTCTCTCTCCCTCCCATCTCGCCCCTCGAATATAGGAGCGAGGCGAGAAAAGTAGAAAACGAAGGAGCGCAATAATGCAACGCGGGAGTCGAAACAAAATCCACTCTTGAGTCCGTAACACGGAGGCAATCAACGTAGAGGGTTAATAACTGTTCACAGCTCGGTAGGAACTGCGCGAGAGGAGGAGGAGGAGGAGGAGGGGACCGTGGAACGGAAAAATCCTCGATTGTCTCGGACATTTTAAAAGGCGATCGCGTCGAACGGGGACGTGACAGGCGTTCCAATGGAACCCGGGAAAGAAGTCATTCAAGTGTCGATAGAGCGGACGATTTACCGGCCACGTTCGAGAAACGCGATCTAATTTGATTCGTGGTGAAATGGCCGCGTGTGCCAACGACAATCCACCGTTGTACCGAGAGACGCGGAACAGCCTATTAACCTGGCACGACCGTGTTATTTCGCGTTTCCACCCGACTTTCCACCCAGACGGACAATACTCGGCCTGTGATTTTCGCTCCAAGGAAATTTCCTTTTAATTCGCGTTACCAGCATATCATAACTCTTTGCAACGCGTACAGGCCTTTCTGAATTTCATTTTCTCAGATAAAAATTGAGGACGAATCACGTTGATGAAAATATTTGGGAATATGTATATATATAAACTCGAGATCGTGTCTTTTTTTGTATTGCGTAGGTATATTTTGTGCCAACACGAGAAACAAAAGGAAAAAAGTAATATAGACAATTATATAAACATATATATATAAAGAATTAAAATAATTCAAATTTTTGCAAAAATGTTAGATCTAGAGCCAAGCTTTCGGAGGAATAATATTAACAACTTCGAAGAACAATTTCCCAACAATGCGAGAGGAGAACGAAACTCTTATCTATTTACCACAAAATTACTTTTCCCTCAAACACCATCAAACACTTTTGACGATTCCCTTTCATCAAGCGGCGAAATTATTTCCTCGCCCCTCCCCGCCATCTCAGAAACAACACACATTCTCCCTCAAATTAAAATCCATCCACCGACAATCACGCAGACCCTTCCATTCAAACATTCTCAAACTCTCCTTTCCCTTTAAGCCGAAAGGTGACTCCCGTCCTCTCAGACGTTCCACTCCTGAATTCTCGTGCGTATGTCGCCTCCGCCCTCTCCCTCCTCCTCCACCACCTCATCATCATCCCCCCTCGTGCACTCGGCGGAAAACGCATGAGCGCACCCGGCCAAGCGAGAATCGTCTTGCCGCGCGTATATCCGGCTGCAGACCCTTTTCCAAGGGACACACGAAGGGTTGCGGAATGCGTCGGTGCGTGAGGGACCTTTGGCGACAGACGCCAGCCACCCTCCTCCCCCTCCCTCCACCGCTCCCTCCCCGCAAAAGGAATCCTCTGCAGCTCGCAGTTTCGCGCGATTTACCCGTGATTGCGCGCAATCCAGAGGAGAGGAGAGGCAAGGAGGACAGGGATCGAAACAATGACGATCTCCTCGAAACGTTAGAAACGTTTCGTTTCGAGTGACCGAAAGGTTTTGTTCGAACGTTTGTGGAGGAAGGAATCCCGGTTTGGAAGTGTTTGGTGCTGATTGTACGAGGGGTTGGCACGATGGTTGAAGGGTGTGTCGAGCTTGTGGGAAGGGTGGTGGCGAGAGACGCGTTCCAAGTGATTTCGGCGATCACGTTACCTGTGTTTGGCGATAAAGAGGTCTCACAGGGATTAGAGAGAGAGTTAGGTTTGAAGAATTAGGATAGAATTTGAGATTGAAGTGATTTCTTGATAATTGTAGATCTTTTAGATAACATATTTTAATCCACTGTGCTTCAAAAAAATTTCGATGAAGTATACGTCTCACGTGCACTCTTTCTTAGAATTTTTCTAAATCCAAATATCTGGTACTCGAACATTTTTCAATATTGCAATTCATAATTCGAACGATGCACAAAGATCGTTTCGTTTGGAGTGATTCGTAGAGTTATCGGTGCACAGATCCATGGAAACGCGCACAATAACGCTATACCGCGATAGTACTTGAGTCGAGGCCTCAGTCCAGCTCACGCAATACCAGTGCAATCGAGACGAAGCGGATGGAGGCAGGCCGAGCGCGTTAATTCCGCTCGTATAAATTCCAGGATTAAGAGCATACGTTATACTTAGGGAAATGCGAGTTTCGTGCTTTTCGCGTTTAACATTCTCTTTCTCTCTCTCACTTTCTCCATTCCCTTCCTTCTTTTTCTTCAATCAACCTTCCCGTCGTTCTTCCCTCGTCTTACGTTTCCCTCCCCTCCATTCTTTCGTGTACAAATTGTAACGAAGTGGAGGTTCGTGGAAGGTTCAATGATATTCACTCTGAATAATTGAAAGTGTTGGTTCTTGTTTTCCTCGAGTATCTCGAGATTGGATGGAATTGGGATTTTGACTTTAGGATTTTGACTGAGATATCGATGATGAGGCATCTACGTTTTCGAATAGTGGAAACTTTTCTTATTTGTAATAAAAATGAAACTTGTAAAAAAGAAGATAATAGAAGACAGAGTTCTATAAGGAGGAAAGAAAACTTAGCTCGACTGATTTATTTCTAGGAACTAGGAGTTCAAGCTAGTTTATGGTGTTTACGAAACGCTTATCTCGAAGTATCATCAATTACCAAGATTTTTAATCACGTCTCACGAATTTTCCCTCGTATTCTTCAATCTTCGACCAATCCTCCCCTTCCAATCCTTTCCAATCCCGGAGGCCAGCATCCGAATCGTCAGCCAAGGCGTTAACGGCCGCTCGTGGTTCGTGGAAACGGGGAACAAAAGATCGATGGACCGATTCGTTAAGGGTGGAGGATTGGAACAATCCTTGGCTCGAAAAGTCGCCATAATGGCGCACGAGGCAGCACGCGACTTTCGTTCGCGTTAGCTTTCCAATAAACCGCGCGGTGGTCGCCCCATGGAAACAATTTCCATGTAAACGCTGGATGGACTCGACGACGAGAGCCACTCGATTCTCCCGCGAGACGAGAATTAATGGGTGACACAGGGAGGGGGAGGGACGGGACTCGTTAAGTGTCGATCGTAAATTCGGTGGTGAACGGTGCCGATTCGACATGGCGGCTTACTACAAATTCCCTTGGACCGACGTGGACGTCGTCGTGCCCGCGACGAATCGACTTTGCGACACACGCGTTAACATACGGTCGAGCCTCCCCGTTTCGATCGAAACGAAGGCCCCACTGGACTTGGATGGAAGGAAAGTGTCGTGCAATCGAATGGGAGGAGAAAATTTCCTTGGATTTTGGATTTCGTAGAGGTAGATAGGGATTCTTGATTAAATGATCGCCACGCCAGATTGGACGAAGATTCGAGGACTCTTTTTCCTTTTGGTTGGTTTTGGTTAGATTCGGTTAGATGGAATGAACACGGGAGAAAAGAAAGAGTTTATGGGGGATTGATTAAGATGCGTGAGAGTGGAGGAGTCGAGGGTGGAGGAGATTGATCGGTAAAGCGGGTTCTGTTCTGCGGAATCTGTGGTTAATTAATAACGGCATGAGTGGAATAAGAGGAGTGGAGAAAAGGAAGAAAGTTTGAGAATCTACTAATGAGATTAATAACGAGAGATTAATTGTAGATCGAGCGATTGAGATTTGTTGAATGGAAGGAAAAAATGTATGGGAAATGATTAATGGTTTCTTGGGTAAGCAATGCCCAGATCAAGTATCCAGGTTAATTACAAGTTTGAAGTTAAATTCCCTTTTATCGATGGAGAAAAAGGAATAACGTATTTTAAATTTCCCCCCCAATTTTTCTCGGATGAAAATTCATTCGCGTGTTATTACATGTTGATTATCGTTATACTTTCCTTGAATTATTCGTTGCTGAATTACTTTTTCCCATTGCTATTGTATAATAATACGAAAGAAAAGAAAGAAAGGAAAAAGAAAGAAATTTAAACGAACAGAAAAATTGGTTCGAAAGGAAGCCGAGGAATCAAGTTTTCACAAGCCCCCTGGCAATTAATCGTGAAACGAACACGAAATGCCATGAACTCGCCTCTCATCCCGAGAAAGGGGAGAGAAAGAGAGAGGAAGGGAAAACCTAGAATTCAGTAGAATCGTCCGGAAAGCGTGGGACACGGTTCGAGTCGAGTGGAAACGTCGGCGGGAATCAGCCACGATAAATCAGCTGGCCGGCAATAAACGTCGCCTGGCTCAATAGTTAATGGCGAATCGTTGATTATGTCTCCGTTTCGGCGATAATCCACCGCAGATATATATCGCTATGCGCGCGAAATTTTTCCAATCTTCGATTCGAAAAAGCGTTAAATCATCGACGACGCGGCGCGATTGCGACCGACAACCGATAAATATCCGATCAGCCGGAACGAATCCTCGATCAGCCATTGCTTATGCAATTAATGCAAGGATTTAATTACGCGGTTCCTTTTCTCCTTTTGTTTACTCGGGCTTGTTGCTTCCTTTGCGTTGTTCTCTTCGAGGTTTATCTTCGATCTCGTTCCTCGAAGAGAGAAGAAGAGATTCTACTCCATCCTCTTTTTCTCGATTTTATTTCCTTCCTCGCCTTTCCTTCGCTGTAATTTAAATGAGTAATTTCTGAGCCGAATCTTCAAGGTTTTTAAGGGTAGACGATCGATCGTCTTATTTCTCTGTTCCAATTTTTTACTCCTTTCTGTCCTTACAGTTTTTATTTTAGATCGAGTTATTTTATTTTCACTTTAAGTTGTTTGGACGTATCAAGATTCGTTTTCACGACAATTAATCCGTCCCTTTCCGATTTTTTCCCCTTTATGTTTTAAAGTACATTTTACAGTCGATATTTTTTCCTAACATTTTATGCAGAATTATTCCTGTATCCTGTATACAAACTCTTTTCCCTTTCTTCACTTCTTCTTTCTCAACGTTGTATTCCTTATCCTCCTTTCCATGTAATTTCTCGTTCCTTTCAAGTGTCTCTCCCGACATTCTTCCATTCCTCCCCTCCCTCCGTCTCTCTCCTCTCCTTAAATCTCTCATCTCGAGTTAGCGATTCGATCAACACGCCCCTCGCTTGTACTCAATTATCGATACGCAATTATCCGACGCGATATCGATAATAATACGTGCCACCGCGTATCGGTTCCTTGGAAATTATACGCCTCTTGCGAAAAATAAACGGTGACGGCCGCGTCAGCAACATGAGAAATCGTTTATGCGAATGCGATACCCCTTTCCTCGATTACCCCCTCCCCCTTTATTAAGATCTCACGAGATCACGATTTAAAACGATTAAGAGGATCGATTCGAAGCGGCGTTACCTCTCATTAATCGTTCCATCAATTTCTTTTTTCTCGGCCCGGCTTTCTTCGAGCGATCACTCGAAGACGCCCGTCTCGCAATTTCTCGTAAATTGCTCGCGAGATTAGCACCGCTGTGTCGTTCATTTTTTTTTTATTTTAAAACCCTCCAAGATTCGGACGATTATCTAATTATCCGTTGACTATGGATCGTCGCAATTTTCTTTTCATCATCATTCAAACGATTGAATCCCTGTCACTCGTTTTATTATTGTAAAAATATTTTTTCAACAAACTTCACTTGAAACGTGGTAAGAAATTCCATCTTTCTCCTTCTTCTAATCGATTCCACGCATCTATCCTTTTTATTTCACTCGAAAAGTTTTATTTAGATACAACTTTGGAATGAAAATTTTACACACGATCAGATTGCGGTTCTCCAGCCGCAATATGTATATATATATTTCGTAAAATCGGTAGGAAATCATAGGATATTTCACGGTTACGTTATTATTTACGTGGAAGGAGGGACACGCGTCGGGAAATTAACGAAGCGACGTGGCCGTCCACGGAAAAATTAACAACCTTGTCGAGATTCGCATTGTCCGACCGCGGGCCCGCGGAAACGGAACAATTAATGCCGGCTGGAAATTATAATTGACGCCGGGCTCCCTGCGTCCCGGAACTTTTTAATTAGGCATCGCGCCGCTTAACGTTCGACGACCGGATGAAACTCGGGAAAAAACGTCCTCCACCTGTTCCCTCCATCCCTTCGTATCCGACCGTGCGCTGTTCGTCCAATTTTTCCAACGATCAAACTGTTTCGTCGACTCTTTCTAATCGATCGACTTCGAATTTTTCCATTTCTCTTGATAGAATGTATTTTTTCTTGTTCTTAACTCTCCTTGACCCAGGCAAAATTTTCCTTTTCTTTTTGTCTTTTAAGAAATATCGGATTATAGGAATATCGATAGGTGGATCGTTCTCGGTGGATGTGTAAAATTTAGAAGGAACGTATTTAATTAGGAACGACTCGTTAGCAACGAAATTACATTCGTTCCAACAACGGCTAACCTTACGTATCCCGGAGCGTGACTTCGGCAGGTCGAAGCGTCGATCGTTACATCTCGTTCCAGTTTCGAAAAGGCAACCTCTAGGAGCGGCGATCGCAGTTTGATAAGAGGCCGCAATCGTGGGAGTGCAACAGAGCCTTTCTCTGGCCAAGCAACACCCACCTCGACATCCCACTCCCGATATACTTCCCTTAAAATCTTCAACAAACTGTGCTGGAACAAACATCCCTTCTCTCGTTCCCTCCTCCAAGTTATGGCAACATTGTTCAGATCACCAAAAATATTCCATCGCTTCAATATCGCTTTTCTTCCATAATTTCTATGCGAAGAAATTTTACCTATCATTTTTAATCAATCTCACGAGGATATCTATAAATTCAACGATCCAAACGCTATGAATCCTCAACAGGTAAGAGCCAATGATTCGAGAAGTTGGATCCCTCGTCTTGGAAACTTGGGACAAAGAGTCGGGACGGTTGTTTCGAGCGAGGGCCCGAGGTGTCGAACGCCTTCGACCCGACAGTTCGTAGATTCCTTCGTTCTCCATTACCGAGGCGAATACAGAAAGAGAAAGAGAGGGAGAGGAAGGGAGGGAGGGAGACAGAATGCAGGAGAGATCGGCGAGCGCAGATATATATATATATACCGATCCACGAGAGCAGATATCCGGACGAGCTTCTCAATTAGGGATCGGAAGTGGCTTCGGGCTAACTGGCGCGCTCTTTGTGCTCCTCCTCCTCCTTCTGGGTCCTCCGCTTCCGGCCCAGCTATTCGGCGTATCGCGTGTCACCGACCACGCGCGCGTAGGATCCTCCTCGGGAAAATTGGCCCCCTCTGTTGAAATAAAGGGACGCCTCCGGTTCGAGGCTTGTTAAGACTTGACCCCGTGATATTTCATGAGCCAGACGACGCAAGCGATGCACAACGATCCCTCTCGCCTCCCCTGCGTGGAACGAAGAAGAAGGTCCACGCACCCTTCGATCCATAGCGGAGAGGATACGGGCGTTGGGTGTGGCGAACTTTGGAAAGGTGACGATGGAATTGTTCAGTCGTCGGGAGTTTGGTTTCGTTTCGAGGCGTTTCGTGACGGGATCTTGGGGTGTGATAATGGTTAACGATTTCATGGTTCGTTCCTTCGAGGGGATGGAAATGGATCAGTAGTTTCAAGTGGAGGAAAGTGGATTGGAGAGTGGATATCTGTGTGATAATTTAATCGAAAAATTTTCTTTCTAGAAATAATTTTGCTTACGTAAAACTTGTCCACTCCAAAATACACCACTACTAGTCTCTCCTTCGCGGTATTTAAAATCGTTGGACGTACTAGCTTTAATCGTATTCGTCGATTACCTATTGTTCCTCCTAACAACTCCTCCAATTTCCCGATTAACCGTAACAGTCGATCAATCGCGCTAACGAAGTTCGACCAATCGTCCAACGATTTAATTAAACCTTATAGAAAACCACTTTCGTCTGCCGGCTCTTCCCAATCCTCCAAGGTAGAAGTTAACCAATTTCTTTCCTCGTGTATAACTCTTGTATTCCACGCTCGTCCGTTCGAGCTCGGCCACGTCGTTCCAAGTCGACTCAAAGAACCAATTATTGGCCCAATTTCCAAGACCCTTTCTCGAACTACGTCCACGCACGCGTTTAACGAACACGAAGCACGAAATTTTTTCTTGGCGCGGCCATCGTTTCGAGAATTGCAGACGTTCGCGTATGGCGTGACGGGGGCGACTATTCCTTATCCTCAACCTCCGTTACCAACCCTTCTGACATCCTATCGCACAAGCGCCACGTCAAAATTTCCTTCTGTCCAGATATCGCCCTCACTCTGTCCGCTTAGTCTGTCCCCAGTTTACGATAACGAGCTGTCTTCGGGCTGAACTCTCGTAATTGAGAATCGACACCGTCCAACTGGCCGGTTGAGAATGGTTGTCAGCTGGAGGATGGACATACCGAAACGATCGCTTTCGTGGACGACGGGTATAGTAGGAAGAATAGCAAGAATTTAAATTGGATGTTTTAATTGCATGATTTTTCATTTGACCCGTTACTTGAAATATATAATACGAATAAAGTTATTTAAAGTAAATAAGTAATATTTATCTTAATTGAAAACAAAGAGACGTTTATATAAATATTAATGAAATTAGGGATCGATGGTCTTATTAGTTTTTTAAACGACGAAGATCATTTGATGAGTTACGATGGAACGACAACGAGGTAAAATGTATATTTTGTCAAATTGTTTGTTAATATATTCATAGGATACTTTTGGAGGATTGATTCTCAAAAATAAATTGGTATAAAAGTTTATCAAGTTACAGGCAATTTAAATTTGCATTCGAAAACAAGACAGAGAATGCTAAACTTAAATTATTTCCAACTAACCTTCGACTAACCACCCTTTTCCGTGTAGACAATCAATTTACCATCTCCATCTATTTATTTTAACTTCTAGAATCGAAAAGGAATTCCAATAAATAAATAATACCATACCTCCCTCTGCTCATCTAACTCGCACAACATCCCTAAACAATTCTCCTCACCACGCCAACTTTCTATCCCAACCTCGAATAATCCCAGCGTCGAAACCAAAGTAGAGGAGACATCACCCCCGCTGATCTGGCTGCTAGATTTATTAGCCGACCATGTTAACCCTTGATGCCCGTCTAAAAAGCGAGTAGAAGCGGAAGAGAGGGGGGTAAGACGTCACGCGCGATACACACCCCGACTGGGTGTAATTTCACGGGCTGCACACCTCCAGCCACCGTTAACGAGAGCGAGACTCTCCACGAGAAGAGGAGGAGGAGGAGGAGGAGGAGTTCCTCCACCTTTTTCCGGCTAACGAACCGACTTCCGCTTTGGCCCGCCACCGGCCCGCGATTTAAACAGGCGGCCGCGAATGTTTTTTCGAGCGGCCAAGAATAAACTTCTCGAGGGGTAACGCGGAGTAACGAGGCGTCCAATTATCAACTCGTCGTCGTCGTCGTCGTCGTCGTCGTCGTCGTCCTCGGCGCCGTCCTGACGACCCGGCCACCCATCCAGTAGGCTGCATTTTTCCTAAACCGGAGGGGTCTACAAGGTGTGTCGAGAAGTTGGGACCGCGAGGGTGAGGTTTCACAAGCGTTCTGGGGGTAGTTCTGGTAGCTTGTGGAAGGTTGGAGATTTTCTGGATGAGGAGAAGTTGGGCTTTCGAGATTTAGGGGTGGTTTGGGGGCGATTTGGAGGTAATCGGGATGGGATAGGGAAGAATGTTCGATTAATGCGAAGTAGGGTTGATTGGTTTTTCGATGAGGATTCTTTCTTTCTTCTTTTTTTTTTTTTTTGCGAAAAATTGGATGGAATTTTCGGTATGCCTCGTCAGAATTTTGTAGACGTGTTCCAATTATTTAACAAGTCAGCCAAGAAATTGTGGATAAATTTTTCCATCGATCCATCTTTTCTGACGCGAGAGAAACATGAAAGATATTTACTGCATTGCGTTTCCGTTAGATCTATAGAAAGTCTATAAGATCTACAGAATTAGTAGAATGGATTATGAGATCAATTCATATCATCAGTACCAAAATTAAATCTCGAGTGATTCACGCGTCGAACAGAGCCATTCTATCCAAATTCCAATAGAACACGAGGTTCTTAATTAACCATTTCCTCTCGCAAAAATTCGAATAAAGCGACACTGCAAAAAGAGAAAGAAAGAAAGAAAGAAAGAAAGAAATTTTTTTCCCTCCTTTAATCCCGACGAAACCTTCCTTTCCGCGCAACTTTTGTTCGTTTCACGTTCGTCGAACGGTATATTTCCAGCACACCCTATAAAGGGTGTCCTCCTCGCTCCACCCTCTTACCAAACGCGGCAGCCACCCCCCTCGAAACGACGCGAGTTTTATTCAGTTTTCCGAGAATCCGGCGAGAGTCCTGTCTGCGAGGCCGCGCTAACGATTCCGCCGGAAAGTTCCATCCTCGAGGAGCGGAGAAGTGCTCCGGCAGAAGGGATGGAAATTAAATAATTCCGCAGACGAACCGATTTCTCTCTCCCACTCTCCTCTCGCGAATCGACCTCTCGAGCACCGCCCGTGGGATTTACCGGCCGACCTTGATTGCCTCGAGGCAACCGCGATTTCTTTGATCGTAAATCCGAGGCGCGATTGTCGCTTCGAACTGCTCCTTTCTTGTCTCTGATTTTTTCACACTCCAGGGAAGCGGCCAGTAGTATTATTACGCCCAAAGAATCTCGAAGATCTCGAAGTTCGGTTCCTTGGAGAGTTTTAGATTCTTTGGATTCTTTAGGATCGAATGAGTTGATTTTCAAATGGATTTTGTTGATTTTCGAGAGGCTGACGAACGAGAAGAACCGCGTATTGGATAGTTTTCAATTTGAGATTTTTGAAAAATCGTATACAAACGATTTACGAGAAGCTTGCCATTTTAACATTCGATTTGGCTCAAGCAGAAGAGTCTTAAATACTCTTTCGTTACTCTTTCATCAAATAAGAAGCAACGTTTCGCGCAAATCGATTGCCAGCGATCCAAGATCGTCCGCAAATCGCCCCGCTAATCGTCCACTTGCACCGTTGGAAACAAGTTATCATTCGAGGAACAAGCGTTTCCAATCTCCAGCTCTCTTTCTCTCTCTCTCCCGCACGAAACTCGCATCCGATAGAGCAATCGCGCACCCAAGCATCGGGGAAGCCGGCCTTTTCCTCATAGCCGAGCTATAATCCTTGTAATCGTGATCGATGAGATCGAGTATCTCCGTTTCCGGGGCCAATTAGAGAAATCGTGGCGAAGCGTTGATCGATTTCTAATTGCCGCGATAAGTCGACACCACCACTGCCGCCGCACGGAGGAGAACTTGTCGCCGCGGAAGTTGGAAAAACGGAAACGTGTTCGAGGGACTTGGGAAGCGGCCACTTGGATCTCGCCACGATCAACGCCGAGGTAACTGCAAAGTTTCGCCGGCTCGTTAGCCTCGCATACACCAGGCTGGCCAACTTCTCTATTTACTCGCGGAATTCCCTCGCTGAAATACACTTTTCCTGGGACAGGCCACGGTACACGATGCCCGGACTCACTTTTTTCTCCCTCGTTACTCGATACTCGATCCTCCCCATCCGATTTTTCGCTCTCTAACTCTCTCTATAGATTTCCAATTGAGATTTCTCTTCTTTTTTGAGATGGACAAAGATTTAAGATCGAAGTGAACCAGCAGATTTGTATTACAATCATTTTGGAAAGCGTCTTCGCGTAAAGAAAACTCGTCTCGAATCGCAAAAATTGGCGAAAAATTACAAGGATCGTCATCCCAAGACTTCCTCCCCTTAATTAATCCCTTAAACCGAGCGATGTCCGCATATATATCTTTGCTACCACGAGGTAAACATTTCCCGATCTCCAACTTCTCTCCAAGTTTCACGATGTCGGCGAGGAAGAAAGTAAGTAAGGAAACAAGTTGGAGCATTCCCTCTGCCCTCCTCCCACAGACTCATAGATCTCCGGGATGTTTGTTCCCCGGGAACAATGGACGCCGGGAGCCGCGCAACTGTAAGTCGTATTAAGCTAATCCCCGCGGAAACGGGACAAAAATGCGGTACGGGACTTCCGTGTGGGTCCACTCGAAGCGAAACGATGATCTTCGCCGCTTTCCACCTGTTCGCCTTGCCATTGGAAACCGGCGTGGAGCGCCGCGGTCGAAAGGATAATCCTGTAATTAATACGAGGCGTGCAACAGATGCGTGACGCTCGCGCGGCAAGGCTGGAAAAAAAGGAGAAGAAGAAAAAAAAAAAGGGACTTCCGTGTTCACCTCGACTCGCGGGCGAACGGTAGCTGCGACTCCCCGGCTTTCACGGTCCTCGGCGCGCCGCAGGGAGCTTTGCGTCACCGAGAATTTACGGGGGATGAAAGGCGAGGATTTTGATCCAGTTTCTTTATCGCGGCCGTAATTCAAGATATCGCGCGACGCATGGGAATGCGAGCAGCCACGATCGGTTCGGTCGATACTCCGGGGTGTTATATCGGGAAGGAGATTTGTTTTATTTTTTTTTATTTTCCCTTTTTTTCTCTCTCTCTTTTCGGGAGGAGAATTTACGTCCCGCGATGTTCCACGGAAACATCGCGAAAGTTACGTCTACGCGATTGTTGTCGTGTTTGTGGATTTAGCTTTTGGAGATTTTTAAGAAGTTTGTGTCTTTTTTTTTTTTTTTTTGGGTACTTGTACTTTTTTGAGGAGATTTACTCCTCTCGGAACGTGAAAAGTTGTCGTGTAAGAGTTTGGAAATTTTTTCGAAAAGTTTACGGTTCTTTTTTTTTTCCTTTCAAGAAATTCGCGCTCCTTAGCAATGTCGAGAGACATGGTTTACGATTGTTGTTGTTCATGGTGGAACGATTTTTCCAAGATTTTGAAATTCTCAAGAAGTTGACGATAAGTATATCGTTTCCCTCGATCGAAGGATGAAAATTAAATTTCTTTTTTAATATTCGCGAAAATTATATTATATTACACGATCGAAATTAACCAACCATCGTTCCACCTTATCGAAACCGTAGTTCGATTCTCCAAAAAATGTAATGACTCGAACTCGCTTCATCAAGAAGAAGAAGAAGAAGAACAAGAAGAACAAGAAGAAGAACAAGAAGACTTTCAACAGAGTCCTCGAGCTTTCCCTCGGTAATCAACATCGAGTCCCCCCGGTTAAGGTAAACGAAAAAAGAAAAAAAAAAGGAACAAGTCGAACCAGCGCAAATACGAGAAAGACGGAAGACGAAAACGCAGCGGGACCCGAAGGAAGCCGTGTAGGACATACTTAATCGTACACCGTAGCCAACCCGACGGAAACTTGTCCCGCGTACATTACCCCCTCCCCCCTCCCCTCGCTCGAAACTCTTTCGAGAAGGCAGAGTCGACGAGTCGACCGGTAACAAGGGAATTGTTTCCAACGATCATTCCTTGAGAAACTCGCGCTGCTCGCGTGCAAACCGGGTAAAAGGGTTGTAAAAGTATCCTCTATTCCAGAGGCTAATTACCGGCTTCTCGTCGCGTTTCGTATACCATCTGCCCGTATATCATTCCTAATAATCGCGATTTCGAGAAGGCCGAGGAGGGGGGAGGAAAGAAGGAAAAGAGCAATTTCGAGGAAGACGATGATTTTCCATTGTTCGCTGTCAAGATTGACCTTGTGTATAGAGTCTCGGTGTATAGAGTCTGGAATTTTTTTTCCTTTTGTTCTTGGAATACGCGTGATTTAATATCGAGATCGAGTATCTGGTGCTCGAGCGTAATAATTTGTGAAATAATAGTTTCCTCGCGTGTTATTGCTTGATTTGCAGCGACACGAGAAACTTATTTATAATTACATGGAAATATCGAGTCTTATTGTTTGTTGGCAATTGAGAGAAATTGGAAAATCAGATGATAAAATTAGAAGGGGAAAGAACGAGCGAGTGTTTGTCGTACAAGGTCTCTCGAGCAAGTATAATCATCTGTATAGGTAACTAATGTTAATATATATATGTATATTGAAATATTCGTGGAAACTGTGTCTTTAAATATTCGTGTACGAATATTCGTGAACGTTCAACCGTCTGGTTATAAAAACGATACAAGGATGATCTCGAAAAAGAAACTATTCACGACCCTCCTCCTCCTCATCGAGTTATGAAAAAAATATCACCTCGACTCTTATAAATATATCTTTATAAATATCTCTAACGAGATATAAATCCTTCGACCCGCGATATCGTCGCACAAAGTGAATAAATTCTTTCGAATTCTTAACATCTCCAAGCTGCGGGAACAGCGGGAACGATTATATATAAAGCGAGAAATGAACCGAATCCTATCCATCCGTCTTAAAAAAAAAAAAAAAAAAAAAAACAACGTTAATTAAAGCGGGATTATTCGAGGAATCGGGTGGAAACTCGAGACGGACGAGGATGGGAGACAAAGAAATCGGAGGGAAACGTTTAATTTCATCGCGGCTGCGGAACGATCCCGGGAAGTGGATAGAAAACGACCCGAGAAGTTAACCCCTCCCTCGCCGCTTCTACTCCCCCGCCCAGCCGGTTGTCGCGAGCTTGAGAGAATGCCAGCGGGCTTTTCTTGCGAGACCGCAAGAAACGCGTCTGAATTGCCAGCGTTTTACAAAGATCCTTTTCCAACTTTTCGGCCCGGGACACTTGGCCCTTTGACGACCACCGCCTCTGTGTATATATACCCTGACACAATGCAAACCAATCTAGGGGGCACAATACCATCCTTGGCTGACTTCCGACTTTCTTTGTCTCGTGAGACGACTTCGACGCGGCCCTCAACCACGATAACTAGTTTTTCGTAAGGAAACCGAATTGACAACCGGGGACTAATATTGAAACTGGGATTAAATTGGAATTTCTCGAGTAGAATATTTATAAATCGCGGATACATTCTTTGGAAATTGTAAAGAATAATTAATAGGAGGGAAAGTTCTTCTCTATCGTTTTCGTTTTAAAAAGTTAGGATTCCTTTTTTAAGAAAGAATTTGAATTGCGACAAATCCACTTCGTTCCACCATACACGAAACGTGACAAATTTTCGAAGATTTGCGTTCGATTCTTCCAAACTAACCCCCCTCGTTCCCCCAATTAAAGTTAAATCAGGACAAACTACGCCAAATCCATTCGTCTCGCGCGAGAAAAAAAAGGGCAGCGAAGAATTAACCCTTTGCAACTGAAACACGCTCATTAGATCTAATTCAGTGACCATTGCCGCAAAACCTCATCAAGAACCCCGACAAATTTCACCACCTCGTGTTACACAGCTTTCCTACACCTCGGCGAAAACCCCAGACCCAACCACCAGAGCTTGCCGCAACTTGCAAAGAGGGAACGAGAGAGAAATGGAGAGGGAGAGAGGGAAAAAAGCGAGGGATCGCGTCAAGAATAATCGTGAAACGGAGCTCAAGTGCGTCCGAGTTCAGCGGCTCTCCCTGGTATTTTTACTATTGCTTATCACGCGAGCCGCAGATAACGCGATGATAAATCGCGCGACGATTAATTCCAGGTTCCTCGACCGCCCCCGGAGGCATTTTCGACGATACCGTTCCGCAGGAAGCTTAAGTCCATTTCAAACGGCACGCTCGGTGTATATCGCTTATTGGCTTATTGTACTCCATATTTCACGCCAATTGCGATAATCGGTTATGTAAAGTATGTAAACTTGATGGAATTCAAATTTTGCAACGATTCGATTAATATATTCATATATCGAATGTGGAATCACAACGTGGAGGGAGGAAGATTGCTGAGTTTAGATCGGTGATCAAAATTTTGATATTTCTCGTAAATAATAATCATATTGCGAGAATGTGAACATCGGAGGACAAGTGTGGCGAATTCTGATGGAAGGATTACGAGAATTGGAGAGAGAAAGTGAGAAAGAAAAGAAAAATAATAATAATTCGAATTAAAAGGAGATTGGAAAACGATTGATACACGTGGACTTTATACGAGAGAAAGCTTCGTTCGTTCTGACTGCGATCGGAATCCTGTTATCGTTTTTGATATTCAAAACGCGACACATGCGTCGGAAGAGAAACGAACCTTAGGGCGGATCTACATTGTGCCTAGATCGGATCATTAAGCTTGCCTCTCGTGTCGAGTCGGTGGTAATAGAGGTTGTTTGTTTCCCGACGGAAATCTTATGACGTGTGGGGAGGGAAGGGAGCCCTCCTCCACGTTGTTTCCTGTGCGATCCCATTTGTATCGCTCCTCTCTTCCCTCCTCGCAATACGAGATCGAAAATAAAATTTGTTCCTTGGAATGAACGAGCGTCACGAGACGTATTACCGGTTAGACATAACCTCACTTTTCCAACCGGCCGCCATTCTTTGAGGTCGTATAAGCGAGTTGGAGTCTTGAAAAGGGTTGAAAGGTAATTCCTTGGATGGATGACGATTTTTATGGGTTAGGAAGAGAAATATTGGGAATATAAGAAGCTTTTGAGAGAAATTAGTATGCAAATACGTTGAATGGAGAATGACATCTACGAGTTCGATGGATGACAATCTCGAAAATATTATTCTAAGGTACTTGAAGGTAATAAAATATAACGAGCGATTGATGATAACTGTTTCTTGGATAAAAGCCGAACAGCAACACGTTAGGTATTTCAGGATTTTTTTAGATTATTAATCTTTTATAAAGAAGATTAAAATTTATATAAATTTTTTCTACAAATTAGAAGACGTGCATAAGTAATATCGAACGTAATACAGAAGAACGTGAACTGAAAAGTTATTTGCAGTTATTTGCTCTTTAAATAGATCCTTATGAATGCATCATTGACATTTGTGCACTGGATAGTTAATCGAGACGTTCCATATGATTAGATACTATATGCGACTAGTAAACATTTAAAGTGATTGTCACTAAATCGGTCATGAATAGATCATTGACCTATTCTTTTATACATCGTTGCTCATCATTTCCAATCTGTACGATAATATCATTTTAATTCAGCAAGAAACCTACTTACACTACTTGTCTACACGACAAAACATCTCTAAAGACATACTCCGAAGCAAAACTAAAAAAAATTCCCATCCCTTCCAAACAACCAATTTCTTTCTCCAATTTCCTTCTCATAACGTAAACACACCAAAATCATCAAAGCCTCGATCAACGACACGAAGCCTCGGACATCAAACTCGCTAAAAAAATGGCACCAATTTATCCAACTCCGAAACAACGATGAAACTTAACCGAAACCAACCTCTCTTCTCGTCTCACCCTCGCATATAATATTCCAGACGAGCCGGTCGATTAACTTGCCAGCACCGCGAGGGGGAGAGGGGGATCGGTGGCTCGCCCATGTCTTTAACCAGCATTATTTTTTCAGGGCACGATTTTCCCTCGGTTTCGCGAGGGAAACATCAAGTTCCCGCGGAGAAAACGTTTCTCTGGCTTCAACGGGCCGGAATTGTCGAGATACGATCCACTTCCGCCGCGATTTCGCGAATTAACCGAGCGAAACTTCGGACGAAGAGTTTTCTCTTCTTCTTCTTCTTCCTTTTTATTTATTTTATTCTATTCTTTTTTTGTTTCAGAAGGATTGTAGTAGAATTTTTTCAGCGACCCTTTGTCGAGGCGACCGCCAAGGGCCTTTCCCGCGAGCTGCCCTCGTTTTGTTGCGAATTCGTTGGAATTTCGTAGAAATGCGGCAAGTTGCGGAAGAAGCGAGGGAAGTAGATGGGCTCCGGTTTAACGGTGAGGGTAGCTGTGAGTCGCTTTGGAACGTGGTGCAAGAGGAAGTCCGGTTGCAGGAACAGCTTTGGAATTGTTTAATTGTTCGCGGTTTCGAGAAGAATGCCGTTTTGTGTGTGCGTGGGTGTGGGTGTGTTTGTTATAGATGCTCGTTTTCGGTTCCTGACTATTGTTTGGGAATTTTTTGCAACGTGAAACGTGCGCAAGTATCTTTTAACGTAATTGAACGTAATGCAAAATCGTAGCGAATTAATTGGATCGTTTCGATTCAGTACATATTGGAAATGTATATGAAAAATATAATGGAAATTGTGTTTGTCTATTATACTTTACGAAGTATATCGTAACTTTTATTTTTAATTTGAAGTTCAATGTAAAGTTGGAAAGTTAATTCTTCGTTTCTTCTTATTAAACTACATTTGTATGTATATCCTTCCAAGTTTCTAAAGATGGGGGAAACGCAATCAACTTTAATATGAATCGTTTCTTGCCGATCGAGGAAATCAAAGTTGGAAAATAAATTAAAAAGGAGATATCGTAATTAAAGAATAATAATTAAAAACATTACTTTCGAATACATCGCAATGTGATACAAAATGTGAACAGTTTTATATCCAGCTACAAACTTCTGAACTACACAACTTATTCCTCGCTACTATACTGAAAAAAAAAATACCCTCTTTCTTCCAACCTCTTATCTATCCCCAACTTCCTCCTATATCGAATGTCCACTAACATAAACCATATCTACCTTCCAAACCCTTTTACCCTCCAACGACCTATCGTTCCCGATGGATCAACCGCTTCATACTTCTTCAAACCTTCCTATCTCTCCCCACACCCCCAATTTCAAATCCGCAAAATCCAAATCTCCGAATTCATAAAATAAAAAGAATTTAAAAATAATCCAAAAAAAGTGAAGAGTGAAAAGAGAGAGCGAGGAAGGAAGAAGAAGCGGAAGGGGGATTACGACTCGGTCGAAGAAAGAGCAAGAGTCGGGAGACGTCTATAATTCTTTCTTCCTTTAAAAACACCGGCCAATCGAATGTGTTGTTCGATTCACACGATGGCGCGCCGATGCACGATAATTTCGCGTGACATAGACATTGCGGAAAGCATGAGCCTCCGAGTCCATTTGGAAGGCCGGCCGATGTCGAGGGCGTCGTAAATCCTGCCGCGTAAATGAGTTTCGCCTCGTAAAAGCTAAGGAATCCGAGGAACGGCGGTGCACCGCCTCTGATACCTCGTGGACAAACACCTCCCTCCTCCTCCTCCTCCTCCTCCTCCTCCTCCGACTTTAACCGCGACGAGTTTGTGCAAGGCGAGCCGGCGACGGCGAATCTCGAATAGTTGGTTGGGAAGCATTTGTGTAACGCGCCACGAGGGGGTGGTGGTTGGTTCGGATCCGAGATGTCGAGTTGTTCCGACACGTATCGCGACGTATCACGTCGATTCTGTCGCTCGAGAGATTGTGATTGGAATGGTAATGGGGGGAGAGGTTGTGGAAGGGGTGGAACAACTCCGTTGGGGGATGACGGTGAAGTTGATGAAAGTAGAAATGCTTGGGTTTTTTCAAAAGTTTTCACTCGTCTCGAAATGATAAGTTTGAGAAACCATCATTTGATGTTCTATTGTAATTAATTAATATTTTCGATGATCTTTCGTAATTGATTCATAGAGGATTGTTTGGATAATCGTTTCGATATCGAAACGAAACACGCTTCACAAGATTAATTTATTCGGCTCGCAAGAAGATTCGATCGCGGGACAGGGTCTGCATGGAAAGTTTGATCTGTCCCAAGAATTTATTTATGAGCGATCGATGAATAGACGACGTATCGGGTACGTTTCGTCATTATAGTTTTACGTTTCCATTGAAACTCGTGGTAAACTGTACACGAGCAAATCTGAACCGGGAGAAATTAACCTAGGAATTAGGTTCGGTTCCCAGGGATTTGATGCAAATTATTCATCCCGCTGGCGGCTATCGACGCCCAATTTGCACGAAGTTTGAGCAGCCTTGAGATTTAATTCTTCGCTCCAACGAATCCCGGCTATTTGAATTCGTGAGTGGTTCGGTGATTAAGTTCGGTCGGATGTTTGGGCAACCGTGTCTTTTGTCTCGTGGAGATTGTCTTCATAAACTGAGTTGCAATTGAAATGGAACACGTATGACAAAGACGTGTACAACCATTCTTGAGTTATTCAAAATTAAGGGTGAATGTCATTGAAAGGAATAATTGATAAAACAATTCGTTAAACAATTTTTGTACAATTGTAATTCTTGTAATTTCGTTTCTCGTCTTTTTCAACTTAGAGAACTCCATCTTAAAATTTCGAAGGAATAGCCCACAATCTTGAACGAAAAACGTAATTTAATAAGTTTTCAAGCATCTTGTGAAATAGATATAATTTCTTAAAAATATGTCGATCATCCGTTCTAAAATGTCAAAATGAAATTGTGAAACAAAATGAAAATATCTGCTCGTAATAACAACTTTCCATTTCCATTCGCGAATGTTTGCGAATCTTTAAATTCTTTCGTTAAATATCCCAACTCCTGAACTTGTATACTCTAAATACCCTCTCTTAAACGCGACAAGGAGCTTCTACATCGATCGAGGACGAAACAATTCCAACTATTCCCGGAAATAATTCCAGATCAATCGTTGATCTATCCTTTCAACGGCAAACCCGACTCGAGGTACAAAGAAAGAAGAGTCCACCACTCTTTACACGTCGAATTCCCTCGGTATCTCGGTATAAAGGCCACATAGTCGTTCTATAAATTCGTCTTAATTCCAAGACGAATCTTCCAACATGTTCCAGTTCCCTTCCACGAAAGACGAAGAAGAAGAAGAAGAAGAAGAAGAAGAGGAGGAGGAGGAGGAAGACGAAGTGAAAGAAAAAAAAGAGAAGAAATTCGGTTGAGAGAACAGGGATTTAAACCCATTTTTCATACGTATAGACACATATATAAAGGGTTGGAGGGCTGAGAAACCTGGTGCGCGGGCACACGAGGCCCGTAATCCGATACTTCCGGCCGACTAAAGGCTTTAAAGGATAAAAAGCGAGCAACAGAAGTTACCTCGAACCGTTTTCGACAAGCTACCTTCACGAGGAACGTGAGACCGCGATAATGCCCTCCGCGTTGCCATTTAACGGCAACGAGCCGCTCGTGGACCGATCGACTAACTTTCCAGTCTTCTCCCGCCGTCGCCTTCTTACCCAACCCCGACCGTCACTTTTCCTCCCCCTCTCCCCTATCGTCACCTCCTCCGCTTCCTCCATCTGCCACGTGCATCCCGAATCACGTTTGACTTTGCTCCCCTCCTCCTCCTCCTCCTTCTCTCTTCAAAGGTATTCAAAGATCGGCTCCACGTCACACGCGATTAATTTTCAAATATATATTCGCCGCCCGTCAAGGTGGTGAAACGACTTTGCGCACCTCCCCATCCCTGGAGAGGAGAGACGATTAATCGTAATTAGTTGGCCAGGAATCTGTTTACCCGGCAGGAGGGAAGACGGCTCGAAGGAGCTTCTAATTTAATTTGCTCGGCGACGATTTTTTCTTACTCCGTTTTTCGGCCGAGGGATTATTGTATTAGGCGAGGGTTGTTAATCCCCCGCGTGATGGGGATCCGAGCGATTGCATTTGTGGAAAGATTTATGGTTATCTTTCTGTGGAGGATTTGGTTGATTTCGGTGAAGCGCGATGAGCTTGGTTGGTTGATAATTTTAATGGTTATATCGGATAAAATTATGGAATCCTTCTTTCTTTTTCCCCCCCTAATAGAGCAATTAGAATTATCATTATTCCAAGCGAATTCTTCTCGATTCTGGAATACTTGTTGGCTCGATGAAGAGAAGAAAAGAAAAAAAAATTCTTTTTTATCTTGACATTTCGATAATTTAATTAATCGAGTGGCTTTCACTTCTTACGTAACCACCAGTCTCTTTGAATCACCATCACCATCGCGTATTATGTACGCTATACAATCAATATTCCAATTTTTCCTTTGTTTCTACTACCGTAAGAACTCGTTGGAAAATCGTAAAACTTCGAAAATGATTGTCATTCTTATAATTACTTTTCAAACGAATCTCATCGATTCGTCAAAGAAATCCCAATACTCGTCGCTGACCTCCTTCGGGCCGCAACCTTCGTACAACTCTCGACCTCGACCTCGAGCTGAGAGGGGGGAGGAGGAAAAAAATGTAGATCCTTCGATCCTCGGAGCGTACACATTGGCTAAAAATAATTCCAATTTATTAACCAGCCTCGCTTTCGTCGCGCTTCCTTTTTGCCACGCCGCTTGATGGAACGGGGTTAACGGCACAAAAGATGGGCCGACGCGCACGCATGGGTCTGGTATCATTAAGAGGGGGTTATTACGGTAATTCCTCGGCCGCGAAAATCTTGGGACGAATAATTAAGCGGGCGATCGATGTGACGGCGATGGGTTCGCTGTCGTCGATAACGGGAAAGGGCTTCGCATAATTTCGATGCCTTTTCTCGCCGGTTCTCGCCGTTAATAAGTCGAAAATGCTGGCCGACCGTGTTGCGAATTCATGCGGCAAGTCCAATCTCGGCCGAGCGAGATTCAATTACACGCGCGTTTAAGCAATTCCGCGAAATGAGCCCCGTTGCGTGTATACGTGTACCTACGTGTGTGTGTGTATACGCACACTATTTGGCCGATCTCTTATCGACCGATCCTCTTCGAGTGGGATTTTTCCGAAAAATTTGATAGTGTTTAAAATCAGAATTTCTTTTTCCAAGGTAAGTAGCTCATTGGAGGATTGATCTCCTATCGTTCCATCCTGTTCTTTTGAAATAAAATTTGGAAAAATTTTTGGGAGAATTTAAATGGATAATTTACGTAAGTAAGTTTACACGTTGACGAGATCCCGGTTAACAATGCGTCTTTTACAAGAGTCGATCAAAGATTCCTTTCCTGAGGATTCGTCAGAGCACGCGTAGAGTAAGTCTCTTTCACAAACGAATTTTAAGCGATCATTTTAATTATTATCATCGTCCTTTTTAATCTCAATTCCACATTCCAAACGATCAAACCAGACCCTCGAGTGTTTTCTCAAAAAAAGACACAAGAAATAAATTTCCAGAATATTGAAACTTTTCTTTTCCGCTTCTTTTCAGTGTAATTTTCAGCGTCACACCCTATACTACACCTTCGATTGGCAAGCTTTCGACGTAAAAGCCTCCGACCTATTCACTCTGAAACCTTAAACTCGACGGCTCCAAACAATGGACAGTTTCCCCGATCGTAAAAGATTTCGCGTACAAAGGAAGTTGGAACATCGTAGCAAAAAAAGATCGTCCGTGCCTATTTCCGGGTATCGTATTCCACGTTTTAACCTATTTTAACCATGAAACACGAGTAAACGTGTGTCCAGATCTCGATACTCAGATTTGTCGATACCATTGAAGTAAGTAATTTATTTAACCGGGGGCGTCCTTTGTCTCGTCCCGAATGAATATTGATACCATTATTACCGTCACATTTCGCACTCGCAAAGGATAAAACGAATTGATTAACCTTCGTTAATCCTCCCCTCTTCCGAGAGGAGATTCCAATTAAAGCGCGATTTCATAAGGAGATTAAGTGTTATCGATGATTACGCGACTCTCCATCTTCTTTCTCCAACTCTTTCTCTTTCGCGCAAATTGGCTCGCAGATGCACGTACAACAACTTTTCAAAGCGGCGACGCGATCCAATTAGGAAGATAGTGAGGCCAAAACAAATGACGCGGATCCAAATGGAAACAATTTTCAACGTCGATTCATCCCATGAATCGAGATTCATCCGACTCGATTTCGAATAATTTTTCGAGTAATAAGATTTATCAGCGTATCAGCGACGAAATAAACCAGCGCGATTGATAACTCGATTAATTTATAATTAATAAAATCTTAGGAGGAGGAAATTATTAAAAACATACACCAAAAGGTGCATACCATATCCCAGAGATAAAACGTAGAGAAATTTCACGATTACTCCGTAATCCCAACCAACTCAATTCGACCAAACGCACATTTCTCCTATTTCTACTTACGCGATTTAATCCATTTCACGCAACGGCGGAATACCCGCAAGAACTAGGGCAGAGGCTCGAGATTAATAGACGATCAACGATGAACAAAACAGGAGAGAACAGATCCAAGGAGGAGTCCTACATATATCCAATTAATTATCCCCCCGCAGAAAATCGAGCGTCGCTTTTCCAGCTCGCCGCCGGTGGAGCACAGAGCCTAGTAATCACTTTTCTCGGCGAGGAAAACAGACGATCCGCTGTTAACCGCAGACAACCGCCCCCTCCCTTCCTCCATCTTCGAGAGGGCTCATTGGTTTCCGGTTAATCGCGCGGGCAACTGGACCGTTCTAACGAGCCTCGGTTTTACTCTCCTCGCCTCGAAACTCGAAAAATCTGCCGAACGAGGAAGGGTAAAAGGAGGGAAAGGAAGAGGGAAGAGAATAAAAGCGGAGGGAACGGGGATCTCGACAGAAGCAGACGAGCCATTGAGGCTTGTTCATTGTGTTGGAATCAAGACCCCCACCCTCCCCCCGAGCAGGCGAGAGATCCGTGAACGAAAGACGGTGAGGAGACGGGGAGGCGGGTTGCGTGCAGGGGCGGGTTATAAGCCGAAAACAATGGCGACGAGGTTTCTTGCACCCTCCATGCGTCAAGTTGTACATCCTGTAAGGCGCTTACCGCGCCACTCGACTCGAATGTTACAAGAGGGCAAGATGGAGGGGGGGATGGTTAACTCGATCCCGATTCACGACGCCGCGATACACCAATCCGATCGCGCCCTCTGTTGAACATCTTGTCTATCTTTGAATTTGTGAATAATCTGGGAGGATCAATGCGTGCATCGATTGAGACGAAAGTGTATGAAGCAGCGATGAAAAAGAAATGGATCTTCTCGAGGTAACAGGGATTATAATTCAAGTTTGCAAAGATATCGTTCGTTCCAACTCGTGGATTTAAGCGGAATAGAAAAAATGTGAAATATTTTTCGATTGTTTTTTCTTCCTTTTTATGTTTTTTTCGTGGAATATCATCTAAAAGGGATCTGCAATCTAATTTACGGTAGGTGAATCGAGTCAAAGAACGAAACGAACGTTTGCGAACGCTTGAAAACTGTATCACAAAGATACGGGGGAAAATCAAAGGATATTGTCAACAAAGGCAAGTGTCTTCTATGACTCTTTTCAAAAGAATCTCGACCTACTTTGGGGAGACACGCGATTCGAAACGATTAAAGAGACGCTTCGATCGCTTAGATAATCCGTCCTTTGTCTAATTCCAAGATTCCACGGCTAAAAAACATATAATATTCCAACTAACCCGACAAACACGAATAAATTATATTTCCTCTTTAAAATAAACTATCTTAACACACGTATGAATCGTTTCCACTTCAATTGAATCAACCTTCGTACACAAAGTACATAAAGTACCAACCTTAATTTTAATCAATCTTATCTCTCGTGAAGCAACCGAGATCTGACTCAAATTCAACGCCCACGCATCTCTTTCACGCATCGCCTAACTAAAAACAAACAATCGAAATCCCCGACACGCCTTTTCAAGAAATCCAATTTCCCCCTACGATGAATATAATAAAAAATGAATCTTTCCTTCACAAAGAGAAACAACCGACAATAACAAAATAGAATCGAACAGGACCCGACTAATAAAACTTATAATACGAACCCAATTCGTATCCACGCACTTGACCCAATTCGAGATCGAAAGTCGGATCCTTCGACGAGACGTCGCCACATCGGTCGAAAGCGTTCGCCACCCTCTTCGTCGAGCATCTTCGAAGCGGGTGCCTAGGCTAAATTGCGTCTTTCGCGCTAATTACGCGGGAAGCTGTCGTCGCGATCCTCACGACACCGAAGCTCCGCGTTCATGTTTATTCAGACGGTTTCGGTTGTCAGGCGGAATTTCATCTCGCGGAGGGGAGGGGAGGGTGGTGAGACGATTATAAAGTCAAAGCTCGCGAGAAAGAGGAGGACGAGGGCGACGACGATGGGTCAGGGAGTCGTCGCGACACCCCCGCGTCGAGTTTCAGACGATACCAGGGGGAGGGGGGTGCAGAGGAGGGACCACGAACGAGGAGTTTTGGAATTCGTGGCGCGTAAGCGGCGGCTGGGTAATTAATAGCCACGTTCTCGAGAGAGTTTGATTACCTTTTCGACCTTATCCGCGAACCGTCTCCCCCTCCAGCCCCTCGTTCGAGAGTGTCCTCGACTTCTTCCTCTCTCCACGGCTGGCGCAATTTCGCGTGCCAAGAAATTAAGGGGGTACACGATCGAATCCCTGTGGAGGAAACAATGGATCTGCGAAGGTTTTGTTTAAATTTCTATCGGAATTTCTCCGAGTTCGGGGCGAGGAATTTAATTTTCGATTAATTTTGAGATTTTCTTTCTAAGGGGAGTTTTCTCTTCGGATGTTCCTTCTCGTTTCGCTCTTCGAGGTAAATTTTAATGGTAAAGGTAAAATACGATTCTGATTTTGAATTCGTTTTGGGGCATTGTTCGAAAAAAAGATCGATATTTGAATGGATTGTACATTCGTTTTGTAGGTGGTGGTATGTACGAGGCTTGGAACGTACAAGTTGCTAAGAATATTGCGAGGATAAAAAAATATTATCGAAGAGGATATTAAGATAAGTAGGGTCTTTTTCCCTTGCTTTGCAACTCGTACTCTCTTTGTACATTCCAAATATCAAGTGAGGAAAGACGTAGAGATCTGCGTGGTGTAATCAATGCGAGCAAGAGATTTTACATTCCCCGTGGGAGGTAGAAAAGGCAAGCTCGATGGAAACGTTGAACGGGCCTGGAAAATTCTTATTTCGATAGAATATAAATATTCTCGCACAATATTTCATCCGGAACACGAATCAATCGTAACTCGAAATAATTCAAACAATTATTCCCCATCCCGAAATCTCGTTTCCTCCTCGATTATTCACCGTTTTATGCTACTCATGCTTGCGCTCTCGGATTTTGCTCAAAATATTTCTCGATTCTTTTCCAATTCTTGGATCGCTCGAAGACACGAGAACGCCCTCGGTTTAATTCGTTTACACCCAAGTAATTTCTTTCCTTGGTTCCGCCTGGGAAAGCAAGAAAACTATCAGAAAAACGAGCGACGAGAGACACCGTGCCATCTGCACCGTCTCTTCTTCCTGGCCGACACACTGGTCGATAGTCGTCCAACGAGACTTTGCTCCAACTTAATTCGACCGCACGCCCGATTCGGCAGATGCGGCGGACAAATCGCGTTGCGAACCGACGACGATTGGGGTCAATTAATTTCGGGTTAACGCTGTCCAAAGACTCGTTATTGCCTTAACTTGGACCCCCACGTTTCTTCTGGGACGACATCTCGGGGCGGGGAGGAGGGGGAGGCGGATTTAGGGGACAATTGGTTCCTTGAGCATGATGGAAGGGAAGGAGATTAGAAGAATAACGATTGTTTGGCGAATTTACGTGGCGACTGATCGTTGCCAGAGAAGCTTGATAGTGATAATGGATAATTTGATAACGGAGAAGTCTCTTATCGGAAACTCGTAAATCTAATTTTTTATTTTCGAATATATATGGATAAAATCTTGGAAACGACGATTCGATCGTTGTTTAAGTTTTTAGTACATCGATCATGGAAATCTAGCGACGGTTTCGCGGAAGCCTATCCATTCATTCGACCGCAAATGGTGTTGCGAATCCGCCTCGACCGCAAATGAAATGGAAGCGGTCCACCGGTGTTATCGAACGTCCATTTTGACAACTTTTGCATTCCGTTCGATTACTGGAACATCCAGTACTTCGTACCCGGTCAAAATTATTCTGTAACGATGCCCCATTTACAATTGATCCGAATTTATCCGAAATCCGATTACTTTCGATCCACCCAAGGAATTCAACGAAACTCGCTACCATTTACTAAACCAGGCAACCCGCGCAAGCGGAACCCGTGAAATGACTCAAGTTCTAGCCTCGTCAGCGAGATCTCCACTAAGCTTGCTCGAGCAGAAAACAGTTCCCAAAACAAGTAGAAACTACCGGGGACAAACAACTTCTGAAACGTCATTTCAACAATTTCGAAGGAACGGTAAAAAGTGTCCGCTCCATAAACTATTATTTATATCGCGAGAACGAATAGGAATTATGCAGAAAGGTGGAAATAATATTAGAAATTAGAATATAGAAATAATCGATTGAATATCTATTTAAGAAAATAGACTGAATTATTTCGTTGTTGAGACTAAAAAAAAAAAAAAGAACAATATAATATATTATTTTAATATAGAACAAGTTATTAATTAAGATTGTTAAACCTGTATTGGAGAGAATTATACAGGATCATAATTTGATTTGAGAAGAATCACTCGCAATTAATAATCTTCGTTAATCATCTATGAATTATTCCCACCGATTCTTCACCAGCGATCAGAAATAAGAAGGAAAAATAAAATTGGATCGATCACGGATCTTTCTACTACAGAGAAGCGTATTGTACATCCAATCACAAGAAAATTCAATCGAACGGTAAATTTTCTTCGAAGCTCAAAGATCAAAGATCCGATATCAAGACCCTTTCCATCACATTACCGATTCGCTCCTGATTATTATATATATCCAACCGAACTTTTCCTCGATCTTCACACGATCGAAACCCTTTCCAACTATCACATTACCGATTCGTCCAAGATCAACGAACCAATAATCGATTCAACCATAAGAAAATTCTCTTTCGTACCTAAATATCTCGACAATCTCGAGCGAACCTCTCAAATCAGAAAGCCCTCCCTTCCCACGGATCGTGCTCATCGATCGCGTTGATTAACTCATATGAGAAAATTCAAACAGAAATCTTTCTGCTGGAAGAGAGTGGAGAGAAAACCCTATCGATCGATATTCGCACGATCGAGGGCCGAAACCGGAACCCGGTAAACCGGGGTTCGAGCGCCCTTTTGCCTTTCCAACGAAAGGGCGCACGTGTTCGGACAATGTTCACGAAGCCTGTAATCTTATACGCGGCGAGGAGAGCCCGGATCTCTTTTGACAAATATGCCGGATCGTCCCACAGTCCGGTTCATCTATAATGTAATTCGAGATCGTAACTACTCGCGGGAAGATTATATTATGAACCTTGGAGGGAGGGGAAGACGGCTGGCACGTCGGAAAGGGAGGGATTATGTTGACCGGCCAGTTCGACCACCATTACTCAAGCGGCTCGGCTGTGATTCATTACGAGGTCCCTCTCCCTGGAAATTAAGTGGCCCGTTACGTTGTGAACGTGTCGAAATTATTGGCCGCGACATCGCTTCCCGATCGTTCCAGGGACTGTCCAACGGTCGTGGAATAATTTCTGTCCGAGCTGATGGACGGTTCGTGTTTGCGTTTCGAATGAGAAAAATGGACGGATGCCTTGGGTGGAGCAGGTCGAGAGTTCGAGTCGGGGGCTAAGCGAGGGTGTACGCAACGAAAGTAACGGGGAATGTTGGGGTAATTTCGTCGGGACTCTGTTCTTTCTATCTGCGGATCGACTCGGACAATGATGAACTCTGCACTGTATTATTGTTCAATTGGCGGAGAACAAGATAAGAAATATCGAGCGTAGATTTATCGTTCCCTTAAATCAATCACCATTCTCCATCATGTGAGATTCACTTTCGAGGTATAAATGCTTCTCAGAGAATGAATAAAAAGGCAAGACACGTTCTTTAGATAAATTTACAACGAATATATCTCTATCCTCCAACGGCCCCAAAGAAATTAAAAACACCAATCGATACGATATCGATATCAATATAATCGAAGGTGACGTAAGAATAATGAATAAGTGGAATGGGAGAAGATTTTCGATAACGAGCCTCGATCGCCTTTATTGCCGGATGTCGGTTCAAGGAACGCGATCCCGGTGAGCGTTTGCGAAGGAGAATATCCCGTGCAGAGAGAGATAGAGAGAGAGAGGGAAGAGCGTGGAGGATCGTGAGGGGCGCGGCCGGTGTTAATAATCATGCATAGCGTCGAGTGTTGCAACTACCGGGCAGCATCGCTTATGCACTTGTCCGGGCGGGCTTATGAAAAATGAACAATCGTATCGTTCATATGGAAATGGAACGGGCGTGGGTGGACGGAGTGTGACGAAAAATTTTGATGGCCCACGGAAACCATTATCCTTTTTCTCCCGTTCGGGGAAATCTCTCACTTGTGTGCGTTTTATCGTAGCGAGTGAGATTTTTTACTGCTACTTTTTCCACTCTTTCTTCGCTCCTTGTGTATTATTTTGTACAGACGGTGGTTAAAATGAAAAAAAAGAAAAAAGAAAAAAGAACGTTCTATCGTTTCTATCATCTAAGATATTATTAAACGAAACGTAGCGAATTGCACTCGCGAAAATTTCAGGGGGAAAAAATTTAACAAACCACTAGCGCCAGATGCGCTACACCAATGTGCCCTCCATTATCTCCATTACACGGTATCCGAATTGAAACTCGTAAACTGTGCAATATCACACACTTTATGCCATGAGTTACTTTAAATCCGAAATACTTATTACATCCTCGCTCGAATATCTTAGGGATTATTAAAAAGAGATAATAATAATAAATGCTTTACAAAGAAATATTACGGTCTCGATAACTTATGAAATAAGTAAAAATTTTAAGTATCTTCCAAAAAATATATCATTCGTTTCAATAGTAAATCGAAATTATTCGAAAATATTATTATCGAACAATCCTTGAGATTTTTGAGCGAGAGTGTACCCTTCACAGACCAATAAAAATTCGCGTTTCCCTATCGAGGGTCCCCCTAAAACCCTCGTTTATAAGAAATCGATGAGCAGAACTAATGGGCCAAACTAGAATCACATCGACTCCCATCCCGGCGATGTCGTAAATTGTGCTAATGAATTTGGGAATTAGTCGTAAAAAATATGACCCATGCAAGATGGAAACGATCCTCTTCCATAAAGAGGAGTGGAAGATGAACGAGTCCAATCGATGGACAACATCGTGGAACAACGTGATTATATGGAGATCGAGTTTTCGTTAATTTACCTTCTACACCTTCTTCTGACCAATATTCTGATCAATATATATATATATTTCACGAGATCACGACGAGGTTACGATCGATGAATTGTGTGAGGAGATATTTCTTTTTCTTCAGGAAATCACATGGAGTATACAGGGGAGAAGAGGGAAGAAACGATCGAAACGGAATTGTGAATTAAGTGGACCTCGGAGAGAAAGTGGCTGAATGAAATGTTTGACATACCGCTGGTTAGGAAAGCCGGAGTGTTTGAGCGGAGTGCAACGAACTTACCTGAAACAGAGAAAAGAATATTGATTAATATCGGCGGTTAGTTGGGCAGTATATCATGCGACTAAGGACAACACTTGATATCAGTTTAAAATATAGGTACACGTAATTTATATCGCACAAGTCGGATACGAATAAGAAACGAGATATAAAGATATTGTAAATCAATGGGAAGGCGATACAGATTGGAAAGTAATAATTACGGAATAATTTAATTTTTCATTAGTAGAAATAATCGTGTGCAAGGATGATGTAAATTAACGCGAATTTATTAACGACAAATTTATCGAACGAGATTAAGTATTCTACGAAACGAACGTGACGGATGATGATAAATCTCCAAACAAAACGCTAACGATAATCTCATCTTTATCGTAACTCTCAACTCAATAATAACTTTCCACGAAGACGCTCGTAATATCTAATTTCAGATACGCATCTGGAATACCTCCTCGGAGGAGCAAAGAGCAAGTGTCCAAACAAAAATTGAATAAAAAGAGAAAGAAAAGTCACCCACTCGAAACCCGTCCCGAAACCCATTCGATCAAACTTTTCACTTAAGACGCGTCGCGACAACCGATCGACGGAAGCCCGTCCATTCACCCACACGGATCCGGCCCATTCATCCCAAGTAACAAGTTTCCACCGGTGGTATCATCATAACGCTATCAACCGGCATCGAATCGACAACGATTCCTCGAGTGAAAAGGAGGACACAATTTCCCCCTAAGGGAACAGAAGAAACCCGAAACGTCGGTCGGTCAACATCATCCTCCTCCTGTTCTCTCCCCTCTTCTTCGAGGCTTGATTCGGATCGATTTAGATAGAAATCGGTGGTGGAAACGGCCCGCGTGCCCCACCATCCCCGAGGAAGGATGTAACGAGGATGTATCTATGGAGGAGGAGGAAGAGTGGATGGCAAAGAATCGGAAGGCTTTGTCACGGGAGGAGGGGGAGGGCTCGGTATCGGTAGAGTTAACCGTCGATTTCTCGGTTATTGCCGCGTATTGTGGACACGCCGGGAGAAGAGGAGGGGAGAGGAGGGCAGGTGAAGATAAAGCGGCGCGACAAGACACGGCGTTGGCCTTTCTTTGGGGAGGGTGCGAGGGAGGAAGGGGAGATAAATCGAACGGGGAGGAGACGGGATGAGCGGCAAGCCACCCACACTTGGGGGAGAGGGGAGGTCAGGGCAGGTTATATAGCTACACTGCAGGCGGCGTGGTGCAATAACGGTGATATTGGAGCTTGGTGAACGAGCCAAGACGCGGGACGGCCGCGAAGGAGACGAGGAAGGGAGGCTGGGGGTTAATAAAAGCGAGGAAAGACGGTGTACAAATGACCGAAAGGGACCTTAGAGTCCCTTTCTCGGCCCGTTTCAATAAGTGGATCGGCGTTTCAGGCTAATTAAAATTGGCCACCGTTTCTTTGTCGGGGGGATGGTGGATGCAAGATCGGCCGGAAACGGACTCTGGACACGGAGCTTGGCTCGCGAAGTCTCTCTCTCTCTCTCAGTTTTCTGAGGTCTGGCTTTTTCGTTTGCACGAAAGAAACGAACAGAACGATGACAGAGAGGGGGTGGAGGACGCCGACTTCTCATTATGGAAGTCTCTCCCTCTTTCGCGAATAAAACGAAGTAATTAAAGTTCGAGATAAGGAGGGGAGGGAAATTACATTGGATGATGGAAAAGGGAGAAGGGTGTAACACAGGGATTGAAATTTTAAGCTCGATTTTTAAGAACGTTTCGATCGTTTGGAAGAATATAATTTGGGAATTTCTAGTATTCTAGATAAATGAATTCCTACTCTTTTGTGTCCGGATCTCGATGTCGTTATTTCATTCTTTTGATCTCAATGAAAGTACCACCCGATGACTCGCGCCAGAAAACACGAAATTTTTAAATTAAACTTATCCTCGTATCGAAAAATATACCGCTGTGCGTGCGGATTAATCTCTGACCAGAATCACGCCCAATCTAATCCGCAAAAATTTACATCTATCTCGAAGAATATTGAATGTACGAAATTTGCAATTAGATTGCCTATAACTCGTTAATCTCGGCAAAGGGATTTGTATACGTCGATCAGTGTGCGAGTCACACGGTATGTATGGCCGAGCCATAGTCGTCCGACGTAGCCAATAGATTGAATGGCAAATTATGCGTAATTCGTCGCAATGAGGCGGACATCGGCTCTGTTGCGAGAACCTCGTTCCAAGAAGCGAATCAAAGGTGAAAGGGAAGAAAGTGAGCGTCACCACTCGATACGCGTGGTATCATGTTACAATGAAACTTCTCTTCCGGCGTGTCGGGCGTACACCCGAGGCAGATTTACATAAAGGGCTGTTAAACGACGATTTAAATTCCTCGTTTATCTACGGGACAGAATTTAAAATTCACTAATTTACCGTTCGAGCCGCGTTCGAGACACCAATAAAGATTCTCTTACAAGGTATGAAGAAATTTCACCGTGGAACGAGATTCTATTTTTATCTCTCTCTCTCTCGTTTCTACACGTAGTTGGCTAACATCGACGAAAATCACGGCAATTAATCGAAGCGTAACGTAACGTTGCGTGCCTCGCGTTTCTTCCAAACCTTCTTTCGATTATTAATTAAAATTATACGAACCTGCTCAACGATCGAGACCTCTCTATACGAGTTAACGATCGCGCGAAAATGGGAATAAATCATCGTTAATTCGATTCATATATTTTATCCTCGCTTAACCGATTGATATATATAAAAAGAGAATGATTTATATAATTTTTCAACGAGTTTATGTGACTGACAGGGAATGGAATTTAAATTTTATTTGAACGATTCGGATAAGTTTATTTTTGTAATAAAAAGTGGGTACTTGAAAAATAAATTCCATTAAAAAAAAAATATATAGATTTATTAGATATCTTGATATTACGGCATTTCGAGACGGCAAATCTTTCTCTCCCTTCTTAATTTCTCCCATCGATATTAACGCAATGACATATTAAAAGTAAGCAAACTTCGAATCAAATTTAAAAATTTATCGTTCTTAAACAAAACTTAACTTTTTCGAAACGACTCGCCCATTTCATTTACTCTCGAGTAATTCCAGACCCAATTAGAGACTTCTCTAAACAGAAACAACAGTATTTTCGGCCACGAAGGCATACGAGCACGCCTTCGTTTATTTGACGGGTCGAAAATAGATTTACAGAGAGCGTGAGAATTCGACAACGTGGTACACGCGTAAGAGCGCGTAAGAGTGCGTGGCCAGGCGTTGAATGCCTCAATCACTGCGGGCTGATTGTGCGTATCCAGCCGCGTCACGTATCCTCCTCTTTGTTGTGTGAAAAAAAGATGGTCGCGAGCGCTGCTCTTCCCCGTATAAGTGTACGTGTGCGCGTGTGCGAGCATATTCACACATTCGACCGTTTTAAAAAGGATGTAAATTGTCTCGAAGAAGCGCGAGAGAGAAACGAAGGATATATATATATATATCGTAGGATCGCACCACTGCACCCCATGAAAAAGAATCTCCTTCGACACTTTACGGAGTGCCATTCGAAATTCGCATTATCGCAACGAGTGTACTTTATGGGAGTCCGTGTTACGACGAACGAGGCAACGAGTGAAAACGGAGGGATCGGTGGGAATGGGTTCGAAGGAAGTCGAGAAGAGGCTCGAATATAGGAGGGTATTCTGATGTGTAATTGTTGGCTGCTGGATGGAAGTGTATATATATATATTTTTTTCGAGATATTGAGTGATATTGTTCGTTTAATTTTGTTTAAATATCTTTTGGTTAGAGATAATTATTGTCAAGGTGAATTGCAAAAAGAGGAATTATTTTTCTCAGATTTTTGAATAACGATTTTGAATTATTGAATGATAATTTGTTTGGATTGCGCTGGGATAAGATTGAGAAAAATTGGATGCGGAGAAAAAGAGATACTTGACGTTTGGAGTGGGAGAAGATTGAAATGAAACTCTTTTTATGCGAACACTTTTCTTTTGAATCACGATTTCTTTATATAAGAAAAAGCTTGGGGATGATGCATCCGTGAATGGAGGGAATGGAGTTTTTGACTTTCAATTGACTTGTCCCAAACTCGCGGATATTACTTACGTTATAATACGTATTCCTATAATACATCAAGTTCACCAGGAATACATTCAAACCTATATCTAACCTAATATTAAACCTCTTAAATAACACAAAAGATTGAGGAAACAGACCGTTTAACATATCGTTTCAACTCTCCAAATTCATCGTTAACGAAGAATAATTAATACGAAAATTTCCTCGACAATTCCAAAAATAAAAGAAAATCTCAAAGATCACGAAGATCCACTGCAACAATTTCTCGGGGATTCCTCGAGCACGAGCAAATTTCTCACACGCATAGCGACACCCCGTTATCCTCATTAACATGCGCACGAAACTCTTGGACTAGATATCGAATCATCGAAAGTCGGGGATCGTTCCGTTCGTTAAACGGTTAAAACAGCCAAAGTTGAAACTGGAGGCCGCGGCAACAACCGTGAACATTCTTGCGCCAAATGAAGTTCAGAAACAGGAGTTCCGGCTAATAGAATCAGCCATTTTAGGGAAGGCTGGCGTCGCTAGTCCTCCGGTATACAAAGAGAAACTTTGGGGAAACACGAGAAAACTGTTTTGCCGGGTTGCTCGTTACGTTACACGCATATACAACGTTGCTGCGTGCGCTACGCAACGTAAGAGGGTTCGAGGAACGTGCCTCTCCGCCCCTCCTCCGCCCACGATAACGATTAAGGGCGGCCGCATAAGGGTGAATTATCGTCGCAAGGACTTTTGTTTTTTTGCTGCGAATAATTGCAGGGAATAATAGCAGCGCTAATATTTGTACACTCGAGCCGCAAACGTTTTCGTAATAACCGTTAGGTGGTGGTTCCATATCTCGTGGGTTTAAAAAAATATTCCCTATTTCTTTCTCCCCCGCAACAATGTTTAACTCTCTCTCTCTCTATCTTTTATTTGGACAAAATTCTTATCTCTTTAGAGTGGTTTTCAAATCAGCAAAATGTATTTGATTTTTACCATTTTTACGGGAAATTAATTACGGAAAAATTTTCTCTCCGATGTATTCTCTTCTGAACGATATATTCCCTCGATTTCACTTTAACAATTATATAATTTAATTATACGAAAACATTACTTTAAATTACTATACCTATAAAACTAACGCTTAACATTTATCTGAACACGTATCGACATTTTCATCGACTCGCGATACGAGAACGTGTGAAAAAAAATTACGTGCGAGAGATCTATTTGCAAGGAGGCAACTCTTCCCCAACACCAACGCGTTAACACCCTTACCTCTGCGCGGCGTCCCAAAAAATTACGCTTGATCTGTAACAACCGTGTTCGGGATACACGGTACACGTGTACTCCCCTGCGGGAGTTCATTTGAAATTCCCTTCCCTCCCACCCAACGGCGAATAAAGCGACAATCCCGATTAATCACGCCGATCCTAATCCGCTAAATTCCTTTACACGCGTATCAATTGCACGCGCGGCCTCTACCCGCGCCCCCGATAAAACTACACGAGAACCATTTTACCGGGTATCGGATAAAAATGGTTAATGCATGCACCGAGGCCCCGCTGCTATCTGGACGCGTGTGCACGGCGCGAAGAACGTTAATTCCCTTCCCCGATTTCAAAAATAAATTAGATCGTCCTTTTTTCCCCTCCCTCCCTCGTTCAACCGAGGGATTATACGGGATTTTCCTTATTTTTTTCCAGTACGCCGTCCAACTGGCGGACACGCACGTGCCGTTGCTATCGCGCCACGCCACGCACGCGAATCGAGAATGCAGAGACATTGTTATTATTTGGGCCCTGCTTGCTACGATGTCGCGACGACTTAATCGGCCGCGTCCAATGGAGGGTGGTTGGACTCTGAGAGCTGGTGTTTGTGGGATGTGATGATTTTTTTATTTTAAGGAGTTGCGTGTATCTGACATTTGTATTCCGTCGTTTGCGGTAATTGTATTTGTTGAGAGAATGGTAGAGTTGAGAAATGAATTGAATAAAATAGGAAAGAGGGGAGAAAAGAAAGATGTGAGATCCGTTTTAAAGTTGTCAAGGGAGAGTCATTAGTAGAGCTGCATCGATAACCCCTTGCTGCTAGACGTCGTAGTAGGGGTTTGGAACTTTTTAAAGTAACGTAGATAAGAGTGACCACTTAATACCGTGTAACATTAATCACGAGCGAAGCTAATTTCTTCTACTAAAAAAAAAAAAAAAGAAGAAGAAGAAAAGATTCCCTGTCACTTAACACAACTTTACAAGCTGTCTTATTATCTTGTCAGAAAGTAGTAGCATTAATCATTCCTTCGTTTAATGCGTTTGTCTCGAGTGCCAAGCTCACCGTGCGTTTCTTGAATTGCAATTCTAAAATTATTTTGCAATGAGGTAACAATAACGTTTCAAACGGATCAATCTGTCCCATCCTCCTGCTGTCAAAATGAACAAGTATCAACCTTCGCTCCACGTGTTTGTCCTCTCCTCCTTTGAATCAAGGGAACCACGCGCTCCTCTGTTCTCGAGCGAATGCCGATGTCAACTCGGACAAAAGCGCTGCTAGACTCCTCCGTCCAGAGGAGGAGAGTTCGAACAACCGTTCGCGACTACAACCATCAAGTGTGAAAGCTAAACGTCCCTCCGGTCATTAGTTTCAACTGTTGTCCGACTATGGAGTTACACGTACTTAGATGTTCATTATTCAGAGACTTAAAGTGTAAGTAGCATCGTGGGGGATCTGAGCGGTCTTGAAACTCGAATCTCAAAGGTTTTCGGTTATATTAAGTGTTCTTGTTCAACCTATTCTCGTTAAGGGGATCCTTCGTTTCCCCTACTTTCAAATTCCTTCGAGTCGACATGCAATATTCATCACGATCCAATAACTCTACAGAATGTAACGATATTTTTTTCGTTACAGTTTCCCAACGCTGTTCTCAATTCTTAAACACGCCGTTCGGATACACATTTGATTTCATAATACGAGTTTGCCACGGGTTTTGAAATTCTGAAAAATCAGTACAGCCGATTACGAAGAGGAAGGAATGTTTGCAACGGAAGCGAGAACTCGCGGAAAGGGGCTCCATAAGAAATTCCTAACTTTGACCACGTAAACCAACGTTTTCGAGAATTCCCGTCTACTCAATCTATCTCCTCAAAACCTCAAGCGATCCTTCCTTCTCGGCCGAGGCCGCAATCACGGCCGAGCTCTCATTGCCAGGCCTTCTCCTCACCGTTAATCACTTTCCGCCCCGAGCACGGTTGACCATCATCGGGAACCAGGGTTGGAAATCTCTACCTTCTCTCCCTTGGAGAATGGTCGCCAAACTCTAAGACCACGAGAGGGAAACCCTTTCACCGAATCTAATCTCTCCCATCGAATATGCAAGATCGGCCGCCTCCGTGACGAGACGAAGAAGAAGAAGAAGAAGAAGAAGGAGGGAATCCGGCTTAAAAGAAAGCGAAGAAAGCAAACTGGAGGAGAAAGGGACAAGAGACAAAAGAGGAGGAGAAGGAGGAGAGCTTCTCCTCTCCTGAGTGGGAAAGGCTTTTCCCAGAGGTTAGCGTCGCAATTTCCATCGCTCGATTGGTGTTTCCACTCGAGCGCCGCGGCGTGCCGCCATCACCGTGATAAGAAAACGCGACGAGGAGGCGGGGGCCTGCCCTGGGGAAAGTGCTTTCCCTGAGATTGCCGTGGTCGGATTAAAAATTCGGAGGACAGGGTGAAAGGGGGTGACGAGGAGGAAGAGACGCAGCGGCCCCCACAGCTCGATAATAGTTTCGAGTGGTCGCTGACCATTACGGGTCCCCGCCGCGTGGCAAATGAGCATTCCTTCTCGTAATTGGAGCACGTAGGGGTGCGCGGAGGAGGTGTACGAATCGAAGGAGAGTCTGGTGCGGAGGGAAACGAGGGAGGGATCTTTCGAAGCACTCTTGCCGCGTCTGAGTGGCCGGCAGAAAAGAGAGAAGGTCCGAGAGGACCGGGCTATTGCCTGCATGCGATGGACCCTCTTCGACTTGATAAGAAAGAGAGAGAGAGAGAAGGATCGAGTCACGTCGTCGTTTCAACGCACCCCCTTTCAGATGGCGAATCGACTACTTTCTCGTAGTTGGTATCGAAGGATTATTCGATTTGTAACCCGATATCGGATAACCCTTGCGGTTTACCTTCGACGTGGAGCGACGCGAGAAACCTCGGGTGGGAAAATATTGGTTTGAAAGCGACGGTCCATCATTTTCGGCCGAGTTTTCCGCGGTCGATTCTACGGTTGAGAATTTTTTGGGAATGGAATGGAAGGAAAAGTGCGAGATGATCGATCGTACGTACCATGTTCTTCGAATCGAAATCTGTAGCGTGTGAATTTCTTTTTATAATGAAAAAAAAGAAAGAAAGAAAGAAAGGGATATCGTTTAACCCGACATACGAGAGATAAGAATATTATTACGAACGAAGAATTAATGTCCATAATCTTCACCGAGTGTTAAAAGTTTTAATAAGAATGGAAGAATGTCGTACAACTTTCGAACGACGAGTGTACATTTCGTAAAGAAATACGTTAACTTCAAAGACTATCAAAAGAAAGAGTTTCTATGAAAAAAAAAAAAAGGAAAAAAGAAGAATGAAATAAAAAAATGTGTCAAATTTAAAACTGAAATCACTTTCCAATTAAATAAAGTTAAATCGGGTCAAAACTATTTGGAGACAGTAGTAACACCAACTCGTGCCACGAATAATCTCTCCACTTTCAATCCAACTTTCCAGGGAAACCGAAAATACCGAAACCGAGCCGCGTGTTTCGTTATTCAACCGTTAAGAACGGAGAGTTTCGCGCGAGAAGAGGAAAATTTACTGTACTACGAGATGTATCCTCGAGAAAGACAATCGAAAGGAACACGAGACGTCGAAGGGTAACCTGATCGCCTCGCGATGCTTCAACGAGCCCCGCGGAAGCTGCAACGAAGAAGGCGTCGACGAAAGAAAAGATGCATCTGCTTGTCTGATGAACAAGCCGATGACAACGGTGGCGGACAGATGCCGGGGGCGGTGTTCGAGGCAAAATGGAAACGATATCTTTTAATCGTAACGATGAAAAAGTTAAAATTTCGAATAAGCTACTACTTTATCATAATAGAACCGCTTACGTTATTATGTTTCAACCATAAACTGTTGAAGTAAAATTCATCGAACTTTATTCCTAACTTCACCTATTAAATTTTATAATATAACCGATTTCTCTCTCTCTCTCTCTCTCCAAACTTTGAATATTTTCGATATATATATAAAACAAGATCGATTTAACGAGATACGTAATCGATAGTCGTCTCCAAATCGGGCGCAGGAATTGTTTGGGGAAAGAGGCGCGAGGGGAGGTTAACGTGGGAAAAGGGAATAATGGCTGAGCGCGAAGGGTTGTACGTGCACAAATGAAGAAGGCCGGTAGAAGACCTCACACGCGGGCGAAGGAGGATCGTGCCAGACGATCGTAATTCACGCGAGGAGTGGATCGTTTTGCAGAAACAAACAACGTGACTCGGCCGTGTTCACCGTTCGCCGCTGCGACAATCGGGGGGAACAGGTTTTGTTTGACCTGCCATTCCTCGGTCTACGCCTTCCTTTATCCCATCGCGGACATTAGCTGTCTGTCATGCGCCTTTACATCCCCCTGAAGAGTATTTCATTACTTAATAACCTTTCAAAAGGAACCCTCCGTGTTCCTCCTTCTGGGAAGGGATCCCACTGTTCTCATTGAGCCGGATAACAAAAGGGCCTGGTGGGATCGATGATTGCGACGCTACGTTCCTCGACTTCTCCTCGCGAAATTTGGTTATCGGTTTCACTTTTAAGTGAAATTCAGCGAGACTAATCGCTATATCGTATCCCTTGTAGGATCTTCTTCTTCTTGGAATCTTCTTTCAGATTCTAAGAGATGCATTTCCTCAAAATGTTTAAACAGATGTATAATAATTCTGCGCGCCAATCTTAAACGAAAGATTTACAAAAATCGAATCAGTTAACTGATCGAGTTAATAATTCATCACTAAGCTGATTCCTATCTCTCAAGCCGAGAATAAATCACGATTATCGATAGCCACGAGCATTTCTCCTACCGTTTTCAGCATCTCCAAACAAGAGCCAAAAAAATCCATACCTGGGCGAGCATCATATATATACTTTCCTAAGTATAACCTGTCTTAAGGCCTGATTTAGGCCTCTCGTGGCTCTCTGGACGAATCTTTTAACGAATCTTTTAATCTTATGATTTACGATCCTCGATGAGGCGGAAATCGCGGCGATCGGCTGTGATTCCGCTTTGCCTCTCTGCAACATATGGATCGAAGGCGTAACGACGTCGTTAACGGCTGCGAACCGCGAAGACAGGCCTCGTCTTAACGCGAACACGTCTCTCTCTTGCTCTCGTCGGCAATAACGTTGGCCGGCGTCCGAGATGGCATCATATTCGAGCGGAAAATACGTACTCCCACGTCACTCGACAGATATATTAGTAGCTTGGCTCGGACCGCAAATTGTTCGCCGTCTTTGACCACGGAGATGGATCTCGTGCGGATGGAGTCTTACGTTGGAGTTTATTGAGATAAATCGAATTGATTCAACTAAGTTTCATAATTACAAAGTTTTTCTCTAATTTAGAAGAGATCTGTTGTTAATTTTCTTTACGATTTTCTTTACGATTCTTAGTTGCATTCGAACTCGAGTATGGGTGCTGCCATCTGGCGGGCTGTGAAGATGGCACTCGATGCGCGTTATTAAAATAATTGATTTCTTAATGCTCCTTAACGTTCCTTTTTGTATTCCTTCCGAGGAACAAATTTCATTTCACGCGTAGCATTACGCGTTGGCAACTAGATGTATTCCTTAATAAAAAGATAATCTTGAAAGATGGCGGATCGTGTATGAATCTTGTGTCCGATGATACGAGTAACGGCCGCTCTTCTCTCGTGCACGATTCGCGAAAGATGTACAATCCCCCGGTCGGGTTGGAGATGAAATTTTGAAATGAAACAACATGCCGTGTGTGGCATAAAATGTGCGGCGAGGTTGAGCGCAAATTGGCGTTGTAAAATTTAAGCCTAAGTGTACGGGAGGAGCAGTGTATGGTAAAGCGAAAGAGGAATGCATTTTATGGCCAGTGACTAGGAACAAAGCGTCGAATTGAACGTTTGAAGAGCGTGGAGGATTGCGTTAACGTTGCACAGTGTAAAAGCAACATTGCGGATCTGGTTTTGGTACACACGCCTTCACCACTGGCTGAGAACGGTCGTAATGTACGAGTATGGGATGCAAGTTCAAGATGAATAAAGCTTTCTGATTTATATAATGGTGAGTACGGATTCTAACGAACGCGATCGGGGAGGAGAGAAGGGTTTACGAAATGAGCAGACATAATAACAATACCGGGGATCTAAATAATAAATGACAAGTGTACCGAGAACAGCGTTTGATTAGCGAAGTTTTCTTGACTAATGAATGAATCAAATATCGAATTTTAAGAAATATTCAATGCTCCAATTCTTTCCCTTTCTTCTATTTTTCTTTCTCCCTTAGCTACAATTAAAGAGATTGAATTCCGAAAGATATTGATCGAAAAGAAAAAAGTATCGATTATTATATACAACAGATGAATGAAAATCATCTCAGTGTTAGAGTATAAAAAAAAAATACCATCTTAAGCGTATCAATTCGTATCGCTCTTCGCACAATTAAACAATTATTACGTATAATACACCGACTTGTTAAACTTCCAGCGTGCACGATGTAAAAAAAACACACGAAACGACACCGATCCGATCCTCTCACCGATAGACCGACCGACCAACACGGATACCTGTATAATCTGTTCTGGCGTGGATAGGGAACGTTGCGAATAATTAACTTAGCAAATATGTTAAAGGGAAGAAAAATGCCGGTGTTAAAAGAGATCCGTGCGAGAGATTAGTCGGCCGAGAGACCTGTTCTGAAATATTTAAAACTGGCTCGCGGCACTCTTCAAAGGGTAAATTTTTTTTTTTTTCGATCCGATCCTCGGTATAAAAACACTTTGAAGCTTCGATAATTTAGATTGCAATGAAACTCCATGCTTCTCGCGCGCGCTTCGTCCCTCGCACGCGAGAAACGCACAAGTTTCGCTCTTTCCTCTAGGATTGTATATAAGGAAGGGTGGGAAGGGGGAGAGAGGAAGGGGATATGGATTAAACGTCACCGGCCGCGTGAGACTGATTTTATCGATAAACCAAATGAAAACGGACTTTTCCAACGGGCTGACGTCGAATGGAAACCTGTCGCAACGTTAGATTAATCCTCTCTGGCAGATTAGTAGTTCTCCGTAGTTTTTCTTTTCTTTTCTTTTCCTTTTTTTTGTACAGTTATTATTACTTAAACCTCCTTTCGAGCTCGCGTGCAACCCCTCGAGGCCGCGTGTCTGTATCAGGTGTTAAAGCAAGGCTTTATCCATAATGGATACAATAGCCATAAAACTGGTTAAAAATTAGCGCAAACTTTAATCGCTCGAAGAATAGAAGAAAGGAAAGAAAGCACGGATTGCTACGAAATACGTGATAAAATAAGGGAGCGATCGTAATCTTGGAAAACAAGAAAAGTTGGAAATCTTTGGGGGAAACGCTCGACTCTTGAAATACCCCTTGAATTACGAATATCTCGGTCACAGAGGTATCCAGCTACATCCCAGTTTCGCGAAAACTTGCCAATAAAACTGATAACGAGTAACGATGAATTCCACTTTGAAAGTTTTCCTTTATTTCGAACGGAACCTCGTACGATACTTAAATCTTTATCGACACTTGTGTAAATCGTTGCAACAACTTCTTCCAAAGTGTACAAAATATTCGCTTAATAATAATTATTCATCCAAATTTATTCAATTTCCGATCCGATTTGATCGCAATACACCTCATAACAACAACTGTTCACTACAACTCTCTCTCTCTCTCTCTCTCTCGTTCTCGAAATCTAAAAAACAAGAACACCAACAAGCTCTTGGTACACTGGAAACTGTAAAAGCTGAAATTCCTGTTCCGGCAAATCGGCGAATACGAGCGGATCAACGGTTGGGTGAAATAAAGCGATCACGTGCCACCACGGATTTGCATAAATTCCAGCGCCCCGTTAATTGTCTTCGAAGCGGCGTCAAATCGAAACCCCTTTGTTGTATCAACGTATCGCCCATTGTGCCTCGGATAGGTGCGCTAAATTCGGGGTATTCAGGTGGATCCGAGGGTGCGAGCGGATATTCGTCTGACGTTTACGCCTCTCTCAAAGCTTGAGGGGGGAGGGAGGATCCTAGTTCGTCGCAGCTGACTTCAAAGCGACTTGGAAATTAATTATTACTATAACCCTCGCGTGTCCCCGCGCCGACTTACGTTTCCACGAGCGTCACGAGCGTTACGAGGCAAGAGACTCGAACCGGGACGAGAACTCGGCGAGAGAAAAGAGAGAAACACCGTTCTCAAAGCGACCGACTCATTAGCCGACCCGGGATCGTTCTATATCCCCCTTGCGTCCCGAGAAAGCTTCTCCTCCTCCTCCTCCTCCTTCCACGTACACGTACTCTCTATTATATCGATCTGACATCGATATATATATATATATAAAGATTGGAGGATTCGATTTTTCTCGAAAACCGATCACGAAGCTCGGGGCAAGCACGTAATTAGCGGGCGCCTAGTCGTAAACGATTTCGGAGGCTGACGAGGGCGATGCGAGACAGGAATTCGATGCTTGGATCGGAGGGATGCGTCTTAAAGGTTGGAATAAAGCAAGGTACGGATTTCATTCTCGTGCTCGTGTTTCTTTCATTTAATAATCCCCGATTTTATCGTTCGCGAGTTTTCGAGACGTGCGGCGAAACGTATACGTGTTTCGAGAATAATACAGCAAGTGGAACCATCTTTAGTAAAATTCTTTTGATTTATAGCTATCGAAGGGGGGAGGAAAGGTTTGTATTGTATATATCGATATTTGTATATCGTTATTGGATAGAGAGAGAGAGAGGGAGAGAGGGAGATCTATTTCATTTTGTAATTCAAATTATTTGCATTTGCGATATCATACACGAAGCGTGTATCATTTTTCGTGCTTACGTACTATACGTCAAATGTACGATACGAGTTTGGATAATTAAGCACGGAATTGTTCTTAAGATAAAAATTATGAGTGAATATAAATATTCAAAAAAAAAAAAAAGAATTTATTCGAAAAGATAGATCGATCCATAGATACGGTCAATCTCAGGAAGGGGATCGTTCTCGAGGAATGAACTCGGGCAAAAGATCAAAAAACTGGTATTAAATATCGAATGAGGTGAATTAAAGCTCGAGAATTGCCGCAAAAGCTTCCGCGCTTCGCCTCGAGAAATTGTCATCTCCCGAATTTGAGCCAGGGTTGTACTTCCTCCTTCGTCTTAACGAGACGACTTCGCTACTTTATCGCCCGCGACGCCATTTTCTAAATATGACAATGATATTACCGCGAGAGAAAAGGGGAGAGAGGGAAAGAGAGAGAGAGAGAGAGGGGGAGAAAGGCGTGCACGAGTACACCAACCGTGTAATTTCCTCGAGATTACACGGTATTTTAGCATACCGACACGATGACGATACGATACGATGGTTGGCTCGATATCTCCGCTAATGTCCCGACTAATGCATTGCCGCTAACGCCGAAGGCATTGTGGCTCTCCAACGACCCACGTGGAAAAATCGGTGGAGTTTATTTGGATGCGTTACGAATTTTTCTTTTCTCCTTTGCTGGATTATTTCTTTTTTTTTTTTTCTTTGCGAAATTTGTTCTTTAACAAGATTTTTCTGGAATTTTAAAATTCGTAATATTTAATTTCAAAGTTATCGCTGAAGAATGATAGAGATAGAAATATAAACAGATTCTTTTTAGAATTCTTCGATTTCTAATTATTTCCCTATTTTAAATTTCCGAGATATTTTTCACGAGGTTTTAAAGTTGCGTGTCATTTACTTTTCTCTATGAACATGTCCCTAAATTACCGAGAACAAACTTCCCCGAGTAACAAATGTTTCTCATAATTTAACTAGAATAAAGACACAACTTCACACTACTCAGCTTCATAAAATATAATTTTCCCCTACTCAACATAAATATTCATAGCAGAACAATATATATATTCCTAAGAATACAGGAATCTGTACGCAAAACTACGAATAATAACGTAAACTTAATCAAATTCGTCTTTCTCGCGTTTTATTCCCTCGTTTCATGAATAAACATCAAAATCGAAAATATGGACAAAAATTCCACGACTGAAATTCCACCAAGTTACACACCTATTAAATCTCAATAATTTATACAACCATTTGAGCCAACCAAGCCTTCTACGTACGATCCATGTGAACGAGTCAAAAAAAAAAAAAAAGATGCATACACAGCATCGAATTGTCCAACTTATCCGCAAGAAGTTCGATTAAGAAAAAATCACGATTCGAACAACGTGTACATCGATTTGGCCGATCGATTTAACGAAGCTACTTATCCTTAGCTAAAGTCTACCGAACCAGGTTCGTCGAATAAATTTGTCAATGGTTAGGTGGCAACGCGGAGGCGGCGACAACGTATCGGTGTAAAGTATGCAAATAACGGGCCGTGTAAAATCGATGACGAACGGAGGGAGAAATGGAGAAAAGAGAGAAAGAGAAAGAGAGCCGGTGTAAGGGAACGGTTTAAACCGAGTGGCACTCCGTTTCCTTCGATTGAAACGGAGACGTGGAGAAAAGAAGGAGCCGAATCAAGTGTACATACCAAAAATGTCAAGAGATCGAGATTAAAACAGCAAATATCAAAATGTCGATACCGATTAAAGTATATATCGAGTGTATTGGACGTCAAAGTATCGAGTATTAAAAATGAAAGTACAGAAATATACCGAGTATCGAGTATCGAGAAATACCAAAGAATCGAGAAGCTTTCTAAAATTCCAAATACCTGCAATTATAATATCGAGTTCTAAAAAATATCGAGCATGGACGAGACAATAAACAATAAGCGTCAGACGAGTATCGAATACTACCAAAAATTCGAGTAATATTCTACTTAAAAAAAAAAAAAAAATACGCACCATCCCTTTTCTTCCCCCACGTTCCATCCCCCATCGAATATCTTTTCAGACGGCTCGTTTCTCTTTGGAGAACGTCAAGAAGGCATTCTCCGAGCGGGACACGGACATCAAACGCGGGCAGCACGAGCACCGATCCGTGCCGATCTCGTTCTCTTTTAATCGCAGCAATTAAAAAATAATCACCCGTAACGCGGCGCGCAGCAATTAGGCGCTCGCATCGCCATACGTCGTAATTCCTGTTCCTCCCAACCCCCTCCCCTCTCCCTAATACACCACGACTCTTTCTCGGACGCAGACTACTCACAGCCCTCCGCTTTCTTCCTCCTCCCCCCTTTCTTCTTCCTTCTCACATCTCTCGTCCCACGATCGTCTATTACACCTCTCCCCTTCGCCTCTCTCTCTCTCTCTTATTCTCGACTTTTCTCCTTCCGCTCGCTAACTGTTCTTTGGCAAACTACCTTTTTACAGTTTGCGCGCGACGATGGTGGTGGTTGAGCGCACACGCGTGTATACTCGCCTCGTCTCGGTCGCGTTTCAACCCTCCTTTGTTCCCTTCTTCCACGGAGTCGCGAGCAAACTAATTACAAAAATGTTAGGCGTACACACTGCACGATGGGGGAATAACCCTCGTGAAATAAATAGCTTCTGGCGTTAAGTGCGTTTTAAACGAGAAACGAGCGCGAGACTCGGCCTTGGGAAACTTTTGCGCCCTCTCGCGGCCACCATTTTTATTTTAACTCTCTCTCTCTCTCTCTTCTCCGTTTCAAACTCTCTTGTTTGGGATGATGAATCGAGACACCTGGCCGAAACTTGGCGAAATTCGCGCTCTAACGCGTTTCAACGGCTGAAGGTATAGTCGATGTAATGGGTTGAAACGGGACTCGCAGTTGCATAATAGGAGGAGGGGGGAAGAGACGTTTTTCGAGTTTATTGGGATATTAAAGAGCGAGACGAATAAGACGGATTTCGTTTCTTCATCAGATCGAGAAAGCTAGAAATTTAACAAGGATCTGTGTTTCAAATAATTTTTTTCTAAAAATGGAGATCGGGAGATTAATCAATTGTTTGTACAATATTTTTCTTAAATTAAGAGAAATATTCAGGCGTCGATTCACCGAGCGGCCCATTTAATATTTACCATCGAATATTTGTATAAAATTGTGAGTAGAGTTTGATATTAATAAAACAAAAAAATCAACCACCATTTCTCTGTTTATAAAAATTTCATCTTGCGATCCGTGCAATCCGATGTAATTATAAATTAAATTAAAAACAGATAATTCACAGTGAGATAAAAACCGATAAATTTTTCCGGACCAATCGAAAAAGACTTGTGAAGAAATTTGCTCAAAGAAAAAGGAAAAAAAAAAAGAGAAAGAAACAAACTTTAAAACAACGAAACACCATTATCGTCGATCCATTACCAAAAATTCATCCCATTACCGAGGGTGAATCGCGAGCAATAACAGCGAAATAATCGGCAAAACGGTATGGCCGCAGGGAGGCGGATATAATTTAGATAAAACCTTGGTTCCAGACTGGAAACAACGTAATATAGCATATTTGATGACGTCTCGGCGGACCGGCGGACATTATTACAAAACTGTGCGGGACGCGGCGAGATTTATGCCCGCAATCGGTGTCAAACGAGCGCGACGGATAAACGAGAATGAGCTTCGTTCTATCGTGGCGTGGCTTAAGTTACCGTGCTCCATGTGCGTAACGTAACCCCTTCGTGATCGCGTGTCCTCGTCATCGTACATTTTCGGCAATTCCCGCATTCCGTGCACCGATTCCGTCCTCGAAATTACGAAACCACGTTTCATCGTTGAACCGAGGTTAATATTCGTGACATCGCTCGTTAAATCGAGATGTGCTCGATTAATTTTTATCTTTTTTTTTTTTTGAGTTTCTCTTTTGACTTTGATGAACGACAGTCTTGTTATTAAATGGCAAATATTTATACTTCGTTAAAACAATCCTATTATTACCATTACGATCCATCCATTACTGTATTACAAAAATAATTAATTTCTAAATCTACTAAAAATTCCGGAAACCAAAAATCTCTCGTTCAAAACGGACCATCGAAATCACGTTCACGTTCATTTACGTTACAACACGAAACACGTGTCTGAAAAAAATAAAACCAAAAAAAATCTCCTCGAATCTATTCCCCGTATAATAATAAAAATTACCAATCGAATTCGATTTTAGGTATGGGCGAATACAGAATTGGAAAAAAAAGGGAAGAAATGTTAGAAGCAGTGATCGAGGAGCAATTTAGCCTGGTTGAGGGGAGACGCGTCAAAGTTCGCGACAAACCCCGCGAGAGCGCGGCTCACTGTCAAAAAGAGCATTCCGTGGAAAGCTCATTACAGGGCCGTAAATAACCCCGGTCGGATTCGAGATTCAAACCGAAGCGGGCACACGCGGCCACGTGGAGGTTCCGTGGAAAGGGGGCGACAGTGACAGAGTGGGATCGAGATCGGACGTGAATTGAAATTTTCGTCCGTCGCCGCTTAATACGTTCAGATGAATGGAATCCGTAACTCATTCGAATCTCGTGACGTGAGTTACGGCTCGGTGGCGACCTCGAGTATCGGTCCTTGCCGACTTTTTCACGCTTTGTCGGCGGTGAGCTCTAGGATGGCGCGCAAAGTAGCTCAAGATAACGCTTATTTATTTCTGTTTCGACTTCTTGTTCATTCTTTTCCTCGCGAAGATCGCAAGAAAAATAATTGAGGACATTTCGATCGTAACATCTTCTTCGACGCCATTTCGCGAGGGAAAAAGATCGAGAGAATCGGTCGATTAGAAGAGGAGAATACATCTCCTACAGGTTTTTCGTTAGATACACGCGCTCTATAGAAGTATTTCTTTCGTTGTTCCTTCAGATTCGACTTTAACCTCGCGCTCAACCGAACCCGTTTGCGTCCTTTAGGATCACGGCCACGGCCAGTCGTCGTATCGTGGCAACTCGGAGGACGCACGAAGAATGGCGACGCGCGTGTCTAGGCCCTCGTTACACGGCTAATTAACGCGACAAATTGCCCGGCGAGAAATAAATGCGTGCACGGTTAATCACTCGGCCGAGCGGTAGTTAGGTAGCCGCCCTTTTCGAGAAAAGACGCGTTGCGTTCGTCGCGACGAAAGGCCGTCGACTTCTGCCCCGTCCTCTCCCACCCCTCCGTGTCCTCCACGTGGATCGAAATAGGCCCCGCGCGCAGGAAGCAGCGGTTATTACCGTTTTTACGACGGAGAAAGCTAATTTTCCGCCATCAGCCTCTGGCCTCGTTTAAATCGGCAACGGGAAGTCGTTAAAACCGAAGGAACCAAAGGCGATCGTTAATACGAGAGATATCTCTCTTTCTGAAAGGAAGTTCAGCAACTCTGGAAAATCTATCGAGAATTGTGAACGTCGTGCAGAAATTTTTATCACCGTTTTCACCGTTTCTTCTTCGAGACTCGATTTCGAATAAGAAGATCTTCTTCACCTCTCGTTGTTATTTTTAACTGTATGTATTCTTTGGGGACTGGACAGTTTATTTTCCATCGCTTTTTCTTCTTTTTTTTTTTTTTGAAATTATAAGCATGGAAATTGATAACGTGTAAAATCCGTATATAAAGTGAGATTGGTATTACACTGGCATATCAAGCCATTTAATAAACTTCTATTTGGAAACTGGGATTTTTATTTAAAAATTTCACTTTGCTCATTAATTTAACACTTGATTCAGGTATACATTTAAAACTCGTCGTCAGTGTTCAAGACGTGGAAAAAGAAAGAATCGAAAAATGATTCTTCTCAATCTTCTTCCTCATCACCACAAATTTCTTCGATCGTTAAAAATCGTAGAAGTCAAGTATATTCAAGTTGTTCGATCTCTTTTTCTTTCCAACAACAACAACAACGCAGCGTTATTATCACAGATCCTTAGCCAGATCCCTTTACGAGCATTTAGCCGCGATCTCATCGAGGATTAGCCTCATGCAGCGCACGCGTTTCGTACCCTAACCGTACCTGTTAATCACCGTTCGAAGAGCCGTGGGCTAATTCGTGGATCTCGAAGGAGTTGCACGACTCGACGATTATATTTCGTTTCATACAAGCCAGGAACGATAAGCGGAGCCCGAACGGATCCCATTATCCCCCCAACGAACCCAGTGACCCAATGCAAATCGCAGCGCGCGTACGTCGCACTTGTTATGTGGGCCAAGTGGCTCGAGTGGAAATTGCTTGGAACTCGAGCTGCGGGGAGGGGAGGGACAAATTGTTCGCGCAAGATCGAATTCACGCATCCTCGATATATATATATATATATATATATATATGGTTATAGGATTTTTTTCTCCTTTTTTTTTTTTAATTCGTCGAGAGATTGGGCAGATTAAAATTCGAAGCGAAGTTAGAGTGGCACTCGAATTTACTCGGTTTTTGGTAACTCGTGGTTCGAGCGTGTTGACGAGGGATCGTATTATTTTTTCCTCTTTTTCACGTCGATGGAAAATTTTTCTCATTCGACTTTTTCCCGTGGAACTGTAAACCAAGAGTAGAATTACTCTTATTTCTTAGCTTCCTCTCCGGTTATAAAAACATTCTGGTTTGCTTTTACGGTTGAATTTGTTGATTATCCTTCGTCTCGTGATTAGATATTTTGGAAAAAATGTTCGATCTCGGCGGTACATAGAATCTATTGGAGTTTATTAGGGGCGAAGAGAGGAAAATATTCTACTCGAAATATTTCTATTCGTCTTCTTGAGCAATTGATGATATCGATAATATCGAAAATCGATGGTACCTCGAGGAAAGAAAGGTATCCTGTTTCGATCATTGTACTGGCTTCGAAAGTATCCGATCGTCGAACAAAGTCAGAGAAAAGAATCCGAAAGCTTTATCGAAATATTCCATATGCCTGCCGTTCCAAGAAAGTTTGCAACAATTCACACGCGTTGGAGAATAATCAAGAAATTCGAGCACTCGTATTTGTCCACACGCGCTCGAAATTTCGATGATTAATCGCGTTTCTTCGTATGAAAACACCAGCCGACTATCGCCGTCTGTGTCGCCGATTCGCCAGCTGCACCAACGCGAAACTTTGCCCCAACCTTATTACGACTGCTCTTAACGAATTTAACCGTCAGCCAGCTCAACTTGACGTTTGAGTTTCGCGTCGGTACGACGATGAGGCACGTGGATGTGGGCACGAGTCGACAACGATGTCGGCGCCGGAACAAACTTTGCCTTTCTACGACGACGTGTCTCGTAGTGCTCTCCACTCCTCGAACCATGTCCTTCGATTTTCGCGCCAACTTTGACAACACCTCGCTCGGAATTTCTTCGGTTAATTTCTTCGCCAGGGAACGAGATTTTCGACCCAATGAAATTCTCGAATCGCGACTCCATTCGTTTCCACGAGATAGTTGTTTCTCGTTTCATTTACATTCGCGACATCATCCTCACTTTTCAGTAGTACAATTCTCGAAATTGTTTCGAGTTTATGGCAGGCAGTTGCACTTCTTCTCTTCGCTTTAACGGGGAGTTATGACGAGAAATCGAGTAAATGGAAATTCGTGCGGCGTTCTTTCGAATCCGGATTTTTTTTTTCTTTTTAAGTTCGCACGTAAGAGGATTTCGATGGATCGCGATGATTCCGTTTCGTGAAATTTAAACTGTGAATGGTCGCGAGGATTTTAAGAGCTTTCGAACATTTTTAGACGAGAATGAAGTAAAATCTCGCTCTATTCGTTCGCAGAGAATCGCAGGCATTTATATTTATATATATATCTTCGAGTTTCTTTTCTTTCCTATGGTCGTGTTAATTAAGGCTAGTAATAAAAGGTAATTACTTTTCATTCGTTCATTTGAAAGAAGCAATCAATGTATTCGTATGTGGCCGGCCATCAAAGTTTCGAAGATTAATCAATCGTGAAAAGTTTTCAGCCATTCAGAAACTTTTATCCGAAACGAATTTAGTAAAAGATTAAACGTCAAATTGATTAAATTTATCGGGTTTGCACTTCCTATCCTAAGATGAAAGAGAACTTCGACTACTGGCTAAACAACACGCGTAAGAAAATAAAATTACGAATCAAAATTCGAACGCTGGTCTTTCTCGTCCCTGTAATCTCTCTCCTCGAAACGGAAAGAAACAAAAGGCAAAAATAAAAAAATTAAAATCCTGCTCAAAGTTTTTCGAATAAGATTTAACCGGGATCCGTTTATTATCCATGGATGGAATCTTTCTCGATCAATCATTCGCGAAATATAAATCAGTGCAAAATCAGATTCGGGTAAAAAGAAATCAGAAAGAAAGAGAAAGACATTCCAACATTCGTCCATCCTTTGCTCTCCACGACTTTTTCAATCGTCTCTTCACGAGTCTACAATTATTAGAATCTTGCGGCACATCACTGCTTTCGTTTCCAATTTCTAATCTCAACGAGCATAATCGATTTCTCATTCAAATTCAAAATAGATCTCACCCTCGCTCGAGCTAATTTTATTTTCTTTTACAATCCGAACTAACGTTCGAGACATTCGCCAGTTCAAAATAATCGAGATCGAATACATCTCGTCTCCCTCTCAAACTTTCCCATTGTTTCCTAATAAAAGAGGCAAGGAATCTGTTCACAAATCAACACCTATTAATCGCTCTATTAATCGAAAATAACGAGATTCAGCATAAATAAAGAGTTAATGAACACAAGCAAAAAAACACGAAATAGTCGATCACCTTTTCTTTTCCTTTCTTGCTTCGATCTCAATCGTTGACCGACGACGATTCACAACAAAAGACGCAACAAAAGAGCGGACAAAAGAGATACAAAAGGATCCCGCACGCGTTTATTAGCGATCGACGACCGATAAATCAATCTCTCGTTTCGGTTGCGGTGGATCAAACTCGAAAGCAATTACGTGCAGGTGAAATCGTGCAGAGCCCCTTTTAATGCCCGCCCCTTCCGAGTAATAAACTTAATCGCTCGGCCATTGTCCGCGAGCCAGTTACATTCCAGCTTACGGGAGACACGAGAAAGGGGGATGCAGTAGAATTTTTTTTCATATCTTCTCCCCTTCTTTTTCTAGGGGAATTTAGGTCAGAAGTTCGGTCAGTGCAATATCACCCCTTTCCTCTCTCTTATTTTATTTTTTGGCGAAATATCGATCCTAATAAAGTGTTGTTTATTAGAAAACCTGATCGAATAACGAAACAGAAAGTGATTTTCGGAAGATTTGGGAGGAACTGTCTTAAAAAAATAATTTTAATCCACCGATAATTAATAATCTAAAAATTTAAGATAAAATATGGGAGATAATTTTTTAACGAAATGAACGAAATGAACCCTGCATGCTTATGGAAGGTTAATTAAAAAAAATAAAGGGTAAGTATCTATAATGGTTCGACAATTACACGCAAAGTATATGTAATTAGAGGGATGCGTGTTAGAAATCTAATTTCTCGCCAAGGGTTTAAATATCAGAGAGGCCTCGATCAAGATTGATTCTTGGATTATCGATCATTCTCGCAGTTTCCATACTCCTAGCGGCCTACGTGCGTGCGAGAGATAAAAGTAGATACGTTACTCGCCCGAGGGTGTGTTTAAGAAACGTGCGTGTTGTTTCAGTGCTTCCTCGAGAATCTAAAGGCTTTCCGCCTTTGCGTAACATTTAGGTTAACCCGTTTTACAAGTTCCTTTTGCAATCCACAATAATTGGCGTTCTGGAAATTTTTTTTCAACGCTCACTCGCTGTTTGCACCTTAGCACGTTCGTTCCTCCCCTCCTTTCACCGTGAGTCAACCGTGAGAGACTAAATGAATCCGTGCGAAATTCAATGGAAATTCTTTTCCAGAATTCAATTAATATTATTATTAAATTTTACGAGTTGAGTTAGAGAATCGTGATTGTCCAGTTTGAGGTGAAATTATACGAATTTATAATAATTTATAATACATTCGATTCATCAGTTAAAATTAGTTTAATTTCTTTCGATTCAACCGATCGATTAAAATTGCAATTACAACGACAAACAGGATAATCGTGATGTCGAATTTGATAACTAAACGTTAAAATTTAATATCGCATCTTACTTAAATATAATAATATTGCACTTCGATAATTGAACGAATCGATGCACGTGCAAACACGAGTGTAACCGGTCAATAAACGTTGAAAGTAAACTCTCGACTATACAGAAACCCTATCCAATACCACAATATATAGCGTATATGCAAAATCCTCGTCCACGTTTACTCCAAAATCGCATCTTGTCCCTTGCTAAAAATTTCAACAAATCCCACTCACCGCGTTAAACACTACAACAGATCCGATTAAATCGTAGAACCATTTCTTCTGCGAATTACAAAGATCCCTTCCTCCAATAACATGTCCTCTTTAAAAGAAAATTTACAAATATACGAATCGAACGAATATACCGACGAAATAGATAAGATGACGAAGGGACCTGGTCGCGATTAATAATTGGCGAGACGCGAGAAAGGTATCCGTGGTTGGAAAGACCACGATCAGGCTTAATTGGTCGTCGAGCGAGGGAGGAAGAGACCGTTGGAAAGCTATATAATGATACAGTATAAGTGGAGTTCGAAGCGGTGCACCGGCAATAAATTAAAGCAGAGATGCATGTGTTGGTGATTACAGCCGAGAAACGCTGCCACGCTCGCCTTTGAACAAATAGCTATACCCGTTGGCGATTTTCATACTTTCTACGCTTTCGAGGGGGGTATCGTCGAAATGGAATCCGCGTTACGTTAGAAAAGATCGTGGCCGCGATACCGAAGGGAATCGCCGTTCTTCGCGCTTTCACTTTTACATGCATCTCTCCCATTGGGACTGCAATAAATGGTCGACGATGGGTTCAACGAGATTTCGATGGTTTTTCGATCGTCCGCATCGCGACGACAAGGATTATTATAAGCGAGATGATTTGTTTGGATAATAGAAACGAGATTTGAGGATGTGTAATTAATATGTTTGTGGATAGATCTTTAAAAGGAGACGATTGGTTGGAACGGAATTCACCAAGGGTATCGAAATAATTTGATATTATTACGGTATAAAAATATTCTTCGAATTAACGTCGTTCGCAGATACAAGTATATATATATATCCCCCGTTTCACGAGGGCTTCGAATCCAATCGAATTGTCGTTTCGAACGACAATAATAAAACCGAGCCATTAGAATCAGCTGTCGATGTTCAGAGGATCTTCGGTTAATCGCCGACCGCTCGTTTACCGGGCTAATTGTTTGCCCGCATTTTTACCACGAGATTTCTCTCGCAGGCCCCGTTCTCGACCCGATTTCCTCCACCCACCCTGGACGACGTCTCCCTTTAAATTCGATCCCGCGGATATCGAATATTGGCAGCACGGATCCGCTATTATTTCCCTCGAAGCACAATTGCAAAACCAATAAACGAGTCTATCCGAGAAATAGGATACACGTATATATATATATATACACATACGTGTCGCGAAACTCGTTTCACGTTTTATGCCAATGGTCGTGTTTATAAAAATCCTTGGGAGGAGGAAGTGGAGGAAAGGGTGAAATTAATTCTTAAATTTTCACCGTCTCTTTCCCCCCTTTTCTTTTTAATTTTCTAATCTTACGTAAGATGCAACGAAATTTTTCACGTATACTTTATTTTCTTTATTACTATTGTGAGTAGATTCTGCTGTAATTGATGTGTAAGAATATTAAAATTATACTTGTGAATTTTTTTAACACGAGTATCTCTTTAAGAAATTCATAATTTTAATACATATATCGATACCGTTTCAAATGGTTCGACTTCTATCTAAACATTCCTTTCCACGAATACGATAATAAAATGAAATACCTCGCATATATCTTTGCCTATGCACAAAGAGACGATCACGCGTCGCTAAATCAGCAATGGTAAATGGGATATAAACAGGTTTCGAGGTAAGATTCACGGGACGAGTCATTCTCTTCGACGCGTAGGGGCGGATGGATGGATCCGTGTGTTTATCGGAAAAACGGCGTCGTTTCTCTCTGTTCTGAAGGCATAACGCGCGCGTTTCCACCGAATTTCGTGCATATTTCTGGGAGCAACGCGGCATCGAATAAACGTCAACCTGTCCTCTCGTTGTTGGCTCAGTCGTGAATCGGTTGAAATCTCGAGCGTTCCAACCGTCCGAGTTTCATCCCTCCCTCTCCTATCACGATTGTTCTTGAAATCCCTTCGAAAAACTCTCCTTTCTCATCGTTCCAGTTTCGTGCTTCCGCCACAATTATACTATATATTTTCGAGGGTCGAGGTTTAGAGGAATCTGGAGGATGATTCATCGAATCGATTTATCCTAAATTGACATTCTTTCTTTTTTCTTTCTTTTTTTCAGTATCAGGGAATAATCAAGTTATCTATGGATTTATCGATATAAAATTGTGAACGTCGAAGAACGACGTTTTCATTTATACTTGAAAAAATTCTTGGAAAAGATACCACGATTTCAATATCTATCCAGTCAGAGCTAATTCTCTAGCTTCTTTTTGCTACTATATTTTATAACAGATAATCATCATCGGTTATAAAACAGTATGTACGGAGAATAATCGAGTTTCCACAAAAAACTCTCAAACATTCGTTCGTGGGGGCTAATAACTCGAATAATGTCGAATGAGGAGAAAGGAGGAGGAAAAAGAAGAAGAAGAAGAAAAGAACGGTTCGTTTCTTCCAAGCATTTGGTCCTCTCGAATCGAAGGGGGAGGAATCGATGCCGGTATTAACATCCGAGACAAGTTTTTCGCCGTCACCCACCCTCTCCCTCCCCTTCATCGCTGCCACGTGATTAAACGTCTTCGAAGGCATCGACGTTGCGATGGAAACCGGGTGGAACCTTGAAAGACGCTTGACGTCTCTCATCATCAGACGCAGCAATAAGAGGCGTTTCTGACATCCCCGTGGCGAAAGATCGTCCCCGTCGTCCTCACAAGGGATGGTAATTTTCCGGAGGAAATGATATCCCGGACGGTGTTCCCGATAAGGCGAACCGCCGTTTCCTCGTTCCATCGGAATCGAGGCGTAGGGACCGAAAGAGAGGGGGGGAGTCTCGTCTTTGCTAACGACCAATTCGACTGGGAACTCGAATGGGATGGATGGATGGATGGATGGAAACTTTTGTCGCGAATTTTCTCGCGAATCATTCGATCCTTGAACGCTCCTTTGGTGGAGCATCGTTGAACAAGAGAAGATCCGAAGGGAAGAAATATAATTTTCAGCATGTTTTTACGAGTATTGTTGTGCGCCGATGGTAAAAACTTTCTACCGGTAAGATAGCGAAACGAAGTAATTTAGAAAACACGGTATTTTTACGAGGATGTATAAAGAAGTTAAATATAACTTCCGCTGAAAACCCTTGTATTTAACAAAAAGTACGAAACGAATGATTCTTCGAGAAGAATCTACAAAAACTACGCACTCTCTCGGTTTCGATAAATTTAACGAGAGAGAGAGAGAGATCATCGAGAGCAAATTCATCCCTGGAAAAATGAAAAACGACTCCCTAACCAAAACCAACTTTCCTCCCTTTAAACGCGTCGAATTCACGATTCCACTTAGCCACTTCGATAAAATCCTCGGACACCCTCGCCCACTTATCCAGAGAAACTCGAAAACACCGCGCCACCTTTTAAGTCGCTGCATTAAACACAGACTGCTCCTTTCATCCTTGCATTAACTACAGCCCATTCCTTTCATCCCCGATATTTGCTTACTCCCCCTCCCCCACCCCCGCCAGTCCATAAAGGCGATCTCCTAATTGTTTCAGCCATCCTCCCCTCCCCACGCCACCCTCGACTCAACCCGCCCAACTTTTACTTCTTCCGTCTCATCCTCGCCCATTATTTTCAACCCTGGCTCCTCTCCTCCTATCCAGGGGAAACAATAACGACGTTGAACCACTGCCTTGGATAGTCCTTGGAAACGGAAGTGAATTCGAGCCCAGTGTATCCCTCCTCCCCCCCGAGCCGTGGACGTAGACGAGAGGAAGGAGAGGGGTCGAGGGAGGCGAACCCCGGAGGAGGAACACCGTCATAACTTAATCCAGGCTTACGAGCTGAAATTCCGCCGCTTCGTTTTCACTCTCTCTCTTTTTTTTCGCTTCGATCCCCCTCCTTTCCTCCTCCCCCTCGATCGAACCGGAGGACGGGTTTCGAAAGAGTGGAAAGGATCCAACGGAGGACATATTTACGTGATATATATACGTTGGTTCCGCCTGTTTCGAGGATTAATCAATTTTTCGGTGGCCACGGCGAGACACGGGATAATGATGAAACGCGTGGACGAGGTTAATTAATCGACGACGCGGCTCGATCAAAGGATCCGTGGATAGAGTCTTCAAAGTATGTAGGGAGAGGGTGTGGGCAGGGGGTGGGGAAAAGAGTTGGACGAGTTGCGATGGGTTGTTCGGTCGTGCTGTAATTATGGTAATGCGCGTTGAATTGATGATGACTTCATAAACGGTTCCCTTTCCTTTTCTTTTTTTTCCTTTGGATTCGCGACGTGAAGGACACGTGGAACGTTTTTTGGATTGTTAAAGACGGAACGATATCTTGTTTTTTCGAATGATGGTGGAAGTAAGAAGTGGTGTACGTGTCGATAATTAAAAGTCGATTATTCGAAAGAATACTCGAGGGATTCGCGATTTGAAACGCGATGATTTGAAAAAGATAATTTTTGTGTGCTATGGTGTTGTTCCAAGATCGTTGGGACCATGTATTTTTTAAATATGAAAGTTCATATTTTTATTCGCTTTTACGCGACTTTGAAATATAGAAGAGAAGATTTTGTCGAGGATCTATGCTACATTTAATTTTAAAAATACGCGCACAAAGTGATCTTGTAAGCTTTGATCAACAATTTTTTCCTTTTTATTGATATTTTTTTATTGACTTCAAATGATATTGTATTTTAAAAAAAAAAAAAAAAAGAAAAAGTCGTATCCTTCAATTTTATACGTACATTTATGTACGTGAAATAAAATCAATTTTTTTGGTATCAGAAAAAAAAATTCATTTCTGTGCTCTGTGCGAACGCTCATGCGTATTCGACAAAGCTTCAAATTATTTTATTTGAATAAAAATATTTGACATAACTGGATTCTTTGCAATTGGAAAACCGAACGTTTATTTTACAATTTGGTGAATTTATTTTGAACAAAAACGATGAATAAAACGATCGAGAAAGTTGATCCTGTATAATTTATTCCAACAACTCTGATAATTTAGCATGTCTAAACCTATTATTACAACGGTAAATAAATTAGCTTTTCTCTCGATAAATTATCTGTCACGTGATAATCAAATTCTATATTAAAAAATTTACGAAACGAATCACGTGACTATTCTAATTATTTCTTAATCTTTCTCTCGAAAATAGTAATTAAAATAATCATCGAATTAAATAGTTGCCCTGTACGAATTCAAAATCTCTTTACAAAAAAAAAAAAAGAGGAAGAGAGAACAAACAATTTGTTCGTCAAATTAAAATTCAAAAAAATTTTCAAAGAAGCGAGATTCGACCCGGAGAACGGGTTAGCATAAACGAGAAGGGAGCAACTTTTCCCCCAACTAGCTAAGAAACTTTTCTTTCAACTCCATACTCATGATCGCCGTCTCGAGATCTACTTAAGTACACAATATCTCCTCTCCTCGAAATACCCGCCTGTATCCAGTTCCCCGGAGCCTGTCCAAATCGTTCTTTCCCCGACAGAAAAGGAAAGGAAAGAAAAGAAAGGAAGAAAAAAATTTCGACAAATTTCTCTTCCCCTCCCACCTCCTGACAAACTGTCAAAAAAACATTACTATCAAACACCGTTCGAGTTAGCCTTCGTCGATTCGTTTCCAGTTTCGAAAAAAAAAAAGAAAAAAAAGAAGAGAGAAGAAAAAACGACGAGACGAGATCCGCCCGGAAAGCTGCCTCTCTCGTTGGAGGACCGGGCGTCTCTTGTTTTGACAGACGCCAAAGATATATACGTTTTGTATTTTGTTTGCCCGCCCTCTCGATGCTTCCCACTTCCCTTTCATTCCTCGCCCTCCCCCCCTCCTTCTCTTCCTCTTCCTGCCCTGTCATCCCGCCGTTCGATCCTCTAATATCGTCGCCGTCGTCGCGCGTGCCCTTATTTTCCTTCCCCGCCGCCCACATAAATCTTATTCGCGGGCTGAATACCCGCGCATCATCGCTCCACGGTGATTCCGCTCGCCTCGAAAAATAAAGGAACGACACGTCGGTTAAAACATCGCCTCCGACGCCATGAGAAGACGATGAGATCTCGAGGAAACCGGAACCTCTCTTCCGCTCGAGGTTTTTAAGACACCCGTTGCCGCGATGATTCTTCGCGTTGGATTAATGGGCGAGATTTGGGCGAAGATGCGTTTCTCATCCTTCGGAGGAGAACGAGTTCGAAAGTCCAATTTTGTTGGTATATTTTATTGGTATATTTAGTTAGTTGAACGGTTGATGGGTTTTCGTTCCTTCGAGGCTTGTCCGTAGACCGAGACGCGACAAGACGAATTTTATATTTATTTCGGAGAGTTTATCACGTCTCGAATCGTCTCGTGTGATCTGAATATGTTTGCACAAACGCGTCATTCTTCCTTCCTCTCGTGTATCGGAAATTGCTGAACGTTTCTTATTATATGTATTAAAAAATTCGAATGAAAATAAGACTCTAAGATCGCGGGAGTTCGCGAGACACGGAAGAAACAGAGCCTCTAGCGATCCTCGACCCGGGAACAACGAAGCATTTCAAAACTCTTTTAATAACCGACCGATATAAATATAAAGACGCTGCTCCCCGTGTATTAACGGGAGAAGGAACGAGCCGTAGTCCAACAAGAAGAGAAAAAAAATAGGGAAACGTTCTTGTCGGCTGACAAAAGAGAGTTTTCGAAGAGGTTTCGAGGCACAAAGAGCGATCGTGTGGCGTAATCGTGGCTCGTTTCAGGGGTCAACAGTTCCCATTCGATCGATCTCGAAATTTCCCCGCCCCGTGTCAACCTGGTTAAATTCACACGGTGGACCACCCTCCCCCAGGTGCGCACTCGTGGCACTCGTGCTGCTTCGCGCGAATAATAATAATAATAATAATAATAATAATAATAGCACCTGGAACCTTTCGAGCGTGGAATCTCGCGCGGTGAACCGCGGGCGGTCTTCATTGTCCGAAAAAAATGTGGAGCAGCGACCGAAGAAATCGGGAAAACGGGGGCAATATAAATGTTAATGGTGTCAGGTTTGGAGGGGAGGGGAAAATAATTTAAACGTTCGGCCTGGAAGACGGTGGAAGCAAGACGAAGGTGGTGAAAAAGGCAGGAAAAACGGATATGGAAATGTTCCTTTCCACGACTCTCTTAAACGTTTCTCGACCCCTTTTCCTTTTCTTATAAAGAGATCTTTTTTTTTCAGAGGATGTAGAGAGAGATCTTCTTTATCCCAAGTTGGCTCCAGTAGCTTGATGCGATTAATAATGGAATAATGGAACCAGCGGAAGCGTGGTAGGTTATTCAATTTCGAGGAAATTTCCTTCCATTTTCTTCGCCCGTTTCGATTTTCAAATTTCTTAATAATTTCCAAATCCCAAGTGCATGGCCGATATAACGATAATTACATATATTAGAGCGCTCGAAAATTCGTCCCGTATCGAACAATTTGCTCTTAAACTCGCTTGAACGCAAGCCTGATCCGCGCGTTCATCCGCGTGTTCCGTGTAGCAACGTAATAAATTTAAGCAACCGCAACATTTTCGCCTCGCGCATACGTGGCCTTCCCCGCGGAAAAAACTCCTCCTCCCTCGCCAAAAATCCCTCCTCCTCCTCGACACTTACCATCTTTTCAAAGTCGCGTCCGTCCACCCCCGCGCGCGCCTCTTTCATTTGCATGAAACGAGTGATTCATGCGCGTCGAGGCGGACGCTCCCCGGGGTCGAGGACAAGGGCCGAAAGTCCAGGGGCGGTGAAAACCGCGATGTTCTACATCATCTACCTACCCTGCCTACCTCTTTCCACGGTTATTTACGCTCCTCCGCCGGCACGATTCCGGATACGGAGGGGGGGATCCATCCGTTCAAGGAGGAACGGCCCACCTCTCGTGACACGCGCCGCGCGCCGAAACTTACGATCAAAGGGGCCTCAGATTTATCTCGGAGTTGGAACGACGTTGGTGCCTCGTCCACGGTTTTGTAAAGCTGGACGGGAATATGTACCACTCTCCTCGAGTGAATTTCGAGGGCGTGAATTCTTAACCGTCTCGTTGAAACCGATAAGTCGGGATTCTTTCCCGCGTGCTTGTGCTTGGTGGAGTGGGCGGGGTCCGAGTGGATGGTTTCGTGGGAATGACACGTTCTTCCTTTCCTTCGAAACGAGTTTCGAAGATTTTCGCGAGCCCTTGGATCGTTCTACCGAAACGAGGTATCTATCTTCGCTGGCTCGTTGGCTCTTGAATATTACAAACTCTTTTCCTCCACTTTGTCCGTCAACCTCTTCGAAAGGAACGAATAAGTTTGCAGGAAAAAAAGAAAATCGAAACCGTGGACGAATATGAGGAGCGGATCCACAAAAAGGCAGTTTCAAAGGCGATCTCCTAAATAATCGAAATGAAAACCTTCGTTCCCTTGCCTTCTCTCCACTTCCGCCGGGATTCTCCTCCGTTTTTCAGTCCGCGCGGATTATGATTACGTATTATATATATCCATACCCTTAACGGACCGCCAAAGAACAGATCGGCGTAATGGGCAAGTTTCGTGGGCTCGAGTTTACGTGAAATCGGCGATAAATCAGAATTAGGAGGAGGGAGGGGTTCACGGGTGGCGGGGCACGGGTCGATTTAGTCAAAGGACGTCGATCGAGGAGCATAAGGGCGCCTCTGTCAGCGGACAAATCTCCGTTTAGAGGGGCCATTGTCAGAGGATTACGCGGAGAGGGAAGGGGGCGCGAGCGCGGAACCCGTTTCACCGTCGTCCAGATTTCGGATTTTCAATTGGGAGGGGGGGAGGGAACCTGTTGAAGGGTGGCGGAACGGTTAGAGCGGCACATTTTACGAGATTATCGGCCGGGGGCTAATCCGGGGGAACGTTAACGACAGCCCAAACACCGGCCCCGGAAAATGTTTCCGCTCGATCGCACCACGATCGTTTCGGTTTCGATCCTGGATGTTCGAAACTGTCGTGCCTCGTGGTTGGAAAGCAACGAATTTTTTTAGTGTGATTAAGAAACAATCGAGGAAACATGCGCAAGTTATCGGGCAAAAGTTTACACGTACGTTGAAACATGTATATTTTCCTATTTTATCAACCATCCCAACAGCCTTAACGAAACGATATCGGGAATCATGAATCATACATGGTCCACTTTTTCATCCCGCCACGACGATATTCGTATTTCATTAAGCGTATCTGTTCATCTCCCGTTTCTAGATTCTTCGGCTCGCACAACTCATCCTCGAGAACGTCCTCTCACCCTCCGATGCGACCCTACAACCATTTCCACCGCTCCTCCGCTCTTCCTCCCGTCGCGGCCGCCACGTTCGCACGTAAACAACTCGTCCCCGAAAAAACTCCCTCCCCCTTCAGCCACCGGACGATATCGGTGTCCATCGCGGCACGCGTGTTTCGCATCGTGCGTCCAAACGGCCGAATCGATGGAATAAGCAGATAAAAAAGGGGGGCGTGATTTTAAAACGTGCCCCCGCATAAAGGGGACGTAAACGCTGAATGTCCGCGAAAAATTCGGCGAAATTTCGGCGGCCGATGCGCGGTCACGCGTCCATGCTTGCCACCTGGCCAGCGATGCTCCATTAATACCGCAGGGTCGAGAATGGCCCTGACGATTCCTCTGCTCTGCGAAGAGAGCGGTCCCGTGCTCGCGGCGGGTGTCCATTGTGCGCAGATCCGAGAGAAATGGTTGGAACAGAGGGTTAGGGAAGAGATGGGACGCGAACAAGCGCTTCCTTTTTCCAGGGAATTTTCTTTTTTTCTCTGATCGCAAGGAAGGTTAATTTTTGCGCGAAAATAATCGTCCTCGAAGAACGAGGAAGGTAGAGGAAAATTTTCAAGAAACTTGAGTCGAGCGAAACGAACACGTTGATGAAAAGTACGTTTTGAAGGAGGATAAAAATTGAAGAATAATGTCGAGAGAGAGCTCGATATTAGGATATTAGAAAAAAATTAGACGAAAGGGAAGAAAAAGGATCCTTGTTCCGATCCCACCACGGTTGACGATATTTCAAAGAAATCCCGACGAACTTAAAACTTCCCTGAACGTGAAAAAATGCGGCCCTCCCCTCTTACAGCCCCCACGCCGCCTCCAGTTCGGTCACGATAATTCTTTGTTTGACCCCCGCGCACTCTCACGTCGAGAAAAAAACCATTAATTTCAGCATCGGAATAGAGCGGGGCCAGGGCTCAGGTAGAAAATCGTGCGGGCCAGACATATCGACACCCTTTCCTGAATTCCAATGGAGGCTACCGCGACCGTCTAATGGAAGTTTTCGCCGGGTCTCTCTCGATGAAAGTGCACTCGTAGGTATGCTCCAAACAGACAACAATAAAAGAAAACCCCCGACTGGGCGGGGGTGTTGCGCTAGACGGTGTACAGAGGCTTCTTCCTCTCTTGTGTTGCGGGGAGAACGCGTCGTACACAGGATTCCTGGCGATTTCGCGAATCGATCGGCGGGAGACAACGAGAGAAGCCTCGAGAAGGAGGAGGAGGAGCGTCGTGTATCGTGGCAGATTTTTACACGATATATTTATGAGACGAAAATTCGTGAGAGATGCGTTCCGCACTTAGTCGAATAAAATGTATTCAACGTGTAATATCTCGGAGGGGAAACACGCCTCGTGTTTCGAGACGGTTATAAAAGATTTACGAGAGTTTCGAGAGATTCTTTGATGAACGGAGGGGGAGGAGGGTTGTTATTTCGATGGTCTTACGGCGCGCCGCATATGCACGAGCATTGCAATTATCTTGATTCTCACTTTGCCTCTCACAGTTGCTCTTGCATTGCTCCACTCTCTGCCCCTAACTTCGATGAAGACAGAGGCAAACTTCCTCTTTGATTCTATCGTATATACTCTGTACTTTAGCGCGCGCTACGCAACCGTTGTAGCGTGCATCTTCTCGTGTCTGAAACTTCTGTTGGATTGCCGGGGATCCACTCGTTCGGAATAGATTCACGTGTGTTGAACAGACTTTCCGGTATCTTTTCCGCCAGTTTCCAAAGTCCTTCGAAGCCGGGGATGTTCATATAATATTCGAATAATTTATTCGACTCTGCCTTTTAGATATAAATCAATATCTCTTCTCGTGCGAAATTACCTTATTTTATTTTACGCTATTAAATTATATCCCTGAATCTGGTAAAATGGTAAGAATTTTTCGATCAATTCGATTTAACAAATATATTTAACGCGGGGTGAATAATTTTTAATCGTGATTTCGTATATTCCACGATTATTCGGCCAATTATTCCTCGCTGTCATTACACACGTTTCAAAGAGAAACCGCGCAAACCTTCTCATCAAGATTTACCTTTGACGAAATGCAGTTCGGAATTTTGCAAGCAAATTCGAAGCCACTTTTGCGTCAAATCTGACGTAATTTCGGTATGTGGAGAAAACACTTTCCGCACAATTTGCACAAAGACCTTAATTTCAATACGCTTCTCGGGAAAGGGGTTTAATCGTTCGAGATGAAATGCTTCTTTAAAGTCGCAATATCAATCAAACTTACGTAACTTATGTATACAAAATATATTCGAGTTGTGCCTCGATACAAAGGCATTCCACTTTAGAAGATTCCACGACGAAGAAAAAGTGAGAGATTTCTCAAAAGAATCCACCCAACCCGAGCATCTTAATAATCACCTCCCCGGGAACAGATCTAGCCAGCAGAATGATACCAATTACGAGACGCTTAATCGGTCGTAATTGTTGTTTGAGCAGTGATTAATCGTCGTTCGCCGTTGGGGCTACGTTACGCGCGACAGCTCGCCGTGTTATTATAAATAATAATGCTAATCATCGCGCGGACGCACCGTTTATCATCGACTTAATTATAGATCGGTGAATTAATTAATTACAACCTGTCCTGCTTGTAATCCCGCCAGGGGTTCAAAGATTCAACGGAGAGGACGGGTTTTGAAAAATATACATTTTTCACCAGGAGCAAGCGTAGAGAGATCGACACTTATCGACACGATTTCACGCACGGAACATGATAATTACACGATTCGCGCGGAGACGATCCGAACAAGGCTCGATCGGACACATATCTATCCGATCGTGTCTTCCTTCGTTGCGTTTCGGCCTCTTCCACGTCGAGTAACTGGTTTCCAATATGATTGCTCGATTTTGCGTACGGATAATTTTTAACGATGAACACCTAATCGAAAGAATTGTACATTTTTCGTTGCAATATTTATTACTCCAAATAATAAAGAGAAAGAAGAAAGGGGCTCGCATCACCGCCCCTCATAAAAATCAGAAATAAAGATCCCTAAACTCCCTAAATAATTTCTCGAAAATCACGCCATTTGTTTTTGAGTCGATCCAAAGAAAAAAAAGGAGAAGAAAGAAAGAAACGAGTCCATCCAATAGAGGCGAGGGAAATCTAAGATGAAACGACACGATCTTCGGACACGATTAGAGAACGTATCGTTGGGGCGCGTGCACGGAATTCGAATCCCACGGGGAGGGTGGGCAAGGACAAAACACGTTGGCTAAACGAGCCGCCGTCCCGGAGACTCGAAGGCGGTGTAAAATATTTGCGGTTACCCGACCGTTCCTCCGGTTCTGCGGCAACCAAATGCAACAACGGCTCGGTATATAACCTCCATGCGTATTATGCATGGCTGGGAGGGAAATAGCCGCGAGATGAAAACCGCTGCACGGATGATTCACGATTTCTTGGCTCCTGTGCGATTAAACGCTATCGATCGCGATCTCTCGTTTCGACAAATATTTTCCGGCGGAAAATGAAGAAATTAGCAGGTCCAAACAAAACAATCTCTCTACCAGTGATATTTACAAAAAAAGAAATCCATCAACGAAGCAGAAAACTGAACGGGACACGTATCGAAACATTAAATAAATAACCGGATAAAATAAGAAACATATCCTATCCCCAACGAAAACACTAGTGAAACTGAATCGCGAGGAGTATCGAAACTAGGAGAGAAAAACGGAGAGAGAACCAATGGAATTCGGCGGCGAAATGTGACGAAACGACAGTTGTCGAGCGACAAAGAAAAAAGGAGAGAAAAAAGAAAAAAGAAACAAACGCGCGAAACAAAAAATGAGGAGGGGGGAAAAAATCGTCGAAACGTTCCGCGTGTTTTTTCCCGGGTTTTCGGGAAGAGATGTTGACACGCGCAGTTTCACGCCGGCCGAGCAAGCACTATGCGGGCTACCACGCTCGCGGTACTCGAGGAATGGCGCAGTCGGCGCGTGGCCCCTCGATTTCACGCGTCGCCAGCCGCGGGACATCGCGACGAAAAAAATTTAATTACAATTTACGCCTGATGGGGGTGGAAGAAGGGGGAAGGAAAAGGAAGGGAAAAAATCGGCGGAGATCGTTCGAGATCGTTCGTTCGCCCCCCCGCTGTCGCCGTGTCAGGAGGTGGAAGGATAATCGCCTTCCTCCTTTGAACCTGCTTAAATCGGATTAACTTGGATCATTAGCTTGCTTATCGGCTCTGATGAATTTTATTAAGCCTCCTCGCGAGAAGGATCTTCGACCGGATGAAGGTTTCAGACGGGAGGGGGAGGGGGATGAACGTTTTAATTTTTTAACCCGTTACCATGCTATGCTTAACTTATTTTTAAAGTACCTTTTTGCATTATTCCCGCCTACCTCGGGGATAAAGGGGACGACGAACGTTTATTCAATTGATTCATTTTCAGGTCGATGAATATAATTATGTGAGATTGAGATAGAATGAAAGGGGAGGAGGGGAAAGAAGCTACTAAATGTAAGAGATGATTAATTGGATTTCGACACTTTTGACTCTCGTAATAATAATTTCTTAAGAGATCGATAACGTTCGCTCGATTAACAACAGGTAAGTGGAATTTTGGAGAGAAAAATCTAGGGAATAGTCGATCTTTAGGGGAGGAACGTGGAACGTTGGATATGGATATTCAGGAAGCGACGAAAAAGTGTGCAGAGAAGATGCGTTCGAAGAGGAGATGTAGGCCGACGACTCGTAGACGTTACTTGGAAAAACATAGAGCTTCCTCAAACACTTAACTCGGGATGTTACGATTGTTTTCAGAGAGACGCGCTACTGTTTGCACAGCCTAATCGAAAAATCATAAGCAGTTCCCTCGTGGCACTCGTTTCGAGGGGGAAAGGGGTTGTGTTTTTAGCGGAAAAGATTTAGGAGGAACCGATACTCGATTTGCGGCTGTTTGTTCGACGGATGTTTCGTAAAATGAATCTTCTAGAAGCAGGATCGATCTTTGGATAACTGTGATTAGCGTGCGTGGAAGGAATGATTCTTAATTATTTTGTGAAAACTAATTCGTTGTAAATGATGTGAATCTTTCTAATTTTGACAACAAACTGAATATATATATTTTGATGACAAAAAGGTATAATTATTTTCTAACGTTTTTTTTTTAAGATAAAATTTATCCAACAATTGAAATAAATTAAATTTATATCAGTTTGATGTGAAAATTCAATCGTTTTATTTGAAATGATTTAGGATGCGTGTTTCTCTTATCGATTGAATATCGATTTGTATAATTTGGTTTGGTTTGGGGTTAAAATTAGATTAGCAGTATCGAATTTGGCAATTGAGATAATTGAAATATTCGATGAACACTTTTCATTTCGTCACGTTACGAGTTTCTTCTGCTTATGATCGATTAAACGTCTCTCCGCTCGACTATTTTCGGAATCATTGGCAATCTGCCCGTGGTAGGGGTAACGTGGCCCCGTATAAACAAACTCCAACTCGTCTATAGTTATCGTTTGTAAACTTTCTTAACCGTGGATTCCGATACATTAAACGAAATTAATACCAGAGAAATTTATTTAAATATTTCTACGCATAAAACAAACGAGACAGAAATTAAATCTTGTTTCTAAAATTTAACTTTTGTGAAAATATTTATGAATAATTCATCGAAGAATTTTCCTCAACTTTTTTTCAGAGATCAATCGACGAATCCTATCTCGTAAATAAATTATTCATAAATGTCGAAATATCTATACGTCACTGACGATCGAATTAACAATAGATACCGCCAAAAAACATATATCAAACAGATCCAATAACACCATTATGATATTGAAAAATGAAACGAAACGAAATCGAAACGAATCTAACCGGTGAGGAATCGAACGAGCGAGGATCGAAAGCAAATTGCAAGGATCCGGTTTGGAAATTTGGTGACCGGCAATCGATGCACTCGTGTGCACAACGCGAAACTGTTTAGCTGTCCGCGAAACCACAGATTTAGGGGGTTACGAATAGCCAGATCTGACCGATCCCTAATTATCTCGACCAGAGAGAACAGGTAGAAATTCTTGGAGAGAAGACGAAAAAGCGGAGTTCGTTGTAATTTGGAAATCGCGTCCAAGTTCGATTTTCCTTGCCACGTGGTTTGGATAACTCGGGAAAATATACGCGATGAGGAGAAATTATAATTTTTTATTTTCTCGAAAGTTTCGTTTCGTAAAATGGATACGAAATACTTGATACTTTCTTTTTTTTTTGTAAAATTACTCTTCCGAGAAAGGAATGAAATGTAACTCGGATAAGACGTTCATTAACAAAGTTGAGAATTGCACGGATACAAGATAAATATTCTTGCTTGTTTGAAAAGAAATCATAAGGTAAAGGAGCAATCGAAGAATTGTGAAACGATACGATCAGATTTGCTCGAATGGAACATTAAATTTATTAGCGAGAATTTAAAAGAAAAAAGAAGAAGAAGAAGAAGAAGAAGAAGAAGTAGATGTATAGATGTATTTCTATAGAATTAATGATGTGGCTACTATGTACAGCGAAATTAAAATACGACCGGTGTATTTCCGGAGTGGAAATAAGAGAAACACGTTAATGACTTTCTAAAATATATTCAATGTATTCAATGGTTCGACATGCTTTTATAAATGAGATAATCTTTAATGTTCTTTCATGCTTGATTTACTGTCTGACGTTATCTATACACGTGATCTTTCACTGTTTGAGCAATATAAAACGTTGATTAGAGAACGTTGTACCGGAATCATGTCGAGAAAAAAAAAAGGGAAAAAAAGAAAAGAATGATTCTATATCACTTTGTACATTCTCTTCTTTCTTACCCGTTCTTGACACGAATTGTTTTCCTTTGTTTCAACCCGAGTCGAAAATATTACGATTATCGTAAATTTTAAAATAACAAACTTTCCAATGAAAATTGGAAGGAATCTTTCTACGCGACAACGATCGGAAAGCCACGTCCCTCGGTTCGATCCACGGTATATTAATCGTATGCTAATCAATCGTCATTAACGGACATCTGTTACATCAGGTTCATGGTTGATTCAACTCAGCGAAAGAAAGCAACAACGAGGCAAGAAGCCATGCTCTCGTTTGATAGATCATTTCGCTGCTTGTCGTTTTATCCATTTACCAACACGAGGCCCATTCTTCTAACACAACCACGCTCCTCGACACGTATACGCAACACGTCTAATTCATAACCATCAATTACTCGACAGCGTCGCAAAAGATCGATACCGACGAGAGAACTGCTCGAGAACTTCTCGAGGATTCTTAAGCGTTATCAATGGGCGCCTCCGCTGTGATCCTCCACTTCCGCCTCTAATCATTTTTGGATGGAATTTCATCGAATTAAAGTTCGATATTAATTAAAATTCGATAATCCCTTGGCTCGGTCGATTTCGAAAATTGGTCGTATTCCAATTCTTTTTTTTTGAAAAACAAATCGATCGATGGGACGTAAAATAATTTTCGGGGACACGTGGACACGTCGATAAAACCTCTTCGAGTTTCTTCGAGGATTCTTCGTGACGTTTTATTCCACCGCGCTTCGGCCGCGTTGTAACGCGTTTTATCGCGCTCGTTGCGTTCTTTATTGCGCCACTCGGGCCACCGTCACTCCGAGGAAATGCAAAACTATTAAACCGGTGTTCCTACCGCGTGGCCACATCTCCGAGGAAATATGCACGCCGCTTAACGACCGATCGTTCGATCCTTCTCTTCCTTTTTTCCCCCCTCTCTCTCTCTCTCTCTCTTTTCCCTTCTCACGCATCGACCGAAAGCAATTTCGTTTAAATTACCGCGCTTCTTGCGCGATAAATTCGATCCAAGAGACAAATGGGAGAGGTTGTCGAAACGTAATCCGTTAGTTGTAAAGGGTCGTCCGAATGAAGGCGGTTAATCGGTAATTAAATTGGAATAAAGAACGAATCACTTGGAACGGTTTACACGAAAGTTTATCTTCAACTTTCGAAGTTCGGGAATCGCGTCGAATTTAATTTTTCTTGGATTTCCTTTTTTCTCTTCTTCCTTCCCCATCAAGTCGAGTTGTATAAAATTTCTTCAAATCGAGCCTCGTAATTAATAACGTATCATGGATCGTATTATCGATTTTAACCCGCGGAATCCAGGTATTAGATTTCTAATTTCACGAGGAGAGGACTAATAATAATAATAATAATAATAATAATTAATAAGAATAAGAACATCGCGTCCCACGATTAAAATCATAAATCGGACTTTACATTGAAACAAAGAGAGGATGAAACGATAAAAGGATTATTGAGATGATCCTATGATATATCTTTGGAAAAATAATCGAAGGAATCGTCGATGAAAGGCTAGCGATAACAGGAATGGTTACGGAGGGGGGGCTCGATTATCGCGAGTATGTGGCACATCGTTCTTTTCCAATCGACTAATGCAACCCCGACAAAGAGAGTTTCGCGGATAATTTTCAGGTTAAGTGGGCCGGAACAGCCCCATTTTTCTGAATGCTTCACGATCAACCGCGCTGCTCGCTCCCGGTTATTGCACCGTTGTCAATATGTCCGCCTGCCTTTTAATTTATCTCGTGGGCGGCAGGGTGGATTAGGAGTTCGATAAAGCGTCTATTTTGAAGATTACGGTTGAAAGGGTTGCTCGAAAGATGGGCAATTTATCTGAGATAATCGACTTGTCTCGTTAAATTTTCAAGGAAAATTTATCGCGAACCGAGCTTTGATCTTCGTTACGACAAATATCGCTTTCCGATTCTCTATAACATTTCAAGTTTTATCGAGTCGCTCCAATAGTTTCTCTCGTTAAACCTTTCCCCGCGAACGAATAAAATGCGTGCACGTCAAAGAGAAAGAAGGGGATAAAACAGAGTAAGAATTCTCACAACGTGTTATTCGTATACTCTTTTTTAAAAGCGAGACCGCGTGTTTTCTCCTTTTCTTTCCCTTTTTTTTTTTTTTAATTCTCTTCAACGATATATAAACTTCGCTCGAAAGCACGACTCGTTGAAAGACGACTCGTTGAAGAAAAGAAAAGAAAAACTTTCCACGTGTGCAATTACTACTCGTCTTACTCGAAACTAACTAGGATCAATCGTGCAAAGATAAAGATAAGGATAAAGCTGCTTTCGAAAATTCGAAAAGGTCCCCGTCAAACCCTTCGTCGCACCCTTTATCGCGGGAAGCAAAAGAAAAGAGAAGGAAAAAAAGATAGAGACTCACAGTTTTTCAGCGACGAGAAACGTGACCAGGTCCCCGGGAATCTGCGTGAGGCCACGATGAGAGCAGTCGACCTCTTGTCCGGTACACGTGCACAACCACGGGCATCTGGCACTGTTCATGTCCTCCATCGCACCCGACAAACTTCCGAGGCCGAAGCTACCGAGGGCGGTACCGTGAGAGGCGCCACCGCCCAGCACGGACAATATCAGCAAGAGTCCCCAGGCGCAGACCACGGAACCGCAGCTGACGCCGAGCAAACGCAGCGACCAGGCCGGCGTCATGGCACGCGCCATCGCCAACACCTTCCGGTTAATGTCCTTCACGGCACGATTAGGCCCCTCGAGGATTTTCGCGATGCTCCCTGCGCGGCTCTTCGGCAGAATATTGTTCGGGTCGTAGAGGCTGAAGCAGGCCGCCTCGTTCCCCGCCAGCCGACCGACGTTGATGCCCTGGTAAACGTAACTCGGGGCCGGCTCCAAGAACGAGGAGATCTCCAACCCCTCGCTCGGCGGGCAACCGAGTATCCTCACCGGCTCGAGGATAGGATCCTGTTCCAGTCGTATCACGGAACACTCGTACTCGTTCGACGTCAAATCCCGCGTATTCTCAACCGGATGGCGCTGTTCCGTCGCTTTTCCCCGCGACCGATCCCTCCTTCGACCATGAACCCGACACGATCGGTTGTTGGCGGCGGTGGTTGCGGCGGCGGTGGCGGCTGCGGCGGTGGCGGTGCACCTACGCGCGTTCTCCGCGTGATGCCTCCCCGAGATCCCGCCGCTCGACGACCTGCTCTGCCTTTGCGCCGAGCACAGCCCCCTCCTCTCCAACAACGTCTCGCCTACACTCTCGGCTGCCGACGAGCAACCGTTCCTCGCCCGCTTCGAACGGACCACCTCCAACCCACCGCTCTCCCCCCCTATCGAGTGCAGATCCAACGCTGCCGCCTCCTGGTCGCGCCACTGATGGACCAACACGGGCGTCTCGCTCGACGCCTCGCGGCCTTTCGATCCCCCGACGATTATACCCCGACTCGATTGCTCGTCCACCGTGGCCGGGCCAGCCCGTCGACCGGCATCCGACTCGAGCCTCTCGCAACGCTCGTCACGACGGTCCACGCGCGTGCCGACCCGCGAGTCGCCGCGACCAGCACCGGGTACCAGCACCGACGATGGCTGCTCGCGAGCTACACCACCATCCACCGGGCCCTCTTCCAGGGGGCCGTGTTCGTGGCCCCCTCCCCGTTCCACGCGCCCCTCCGACGAGCCGTTTGACACCACTAACGGCACCACCCGTTCCCGCGCATCCTGGATCACCGCTCCCACTGACTTTATCTTGACGACGGTCTTCTCCCTAGTTCCTACCGTACCCACGGTACGCGGGTACGTGGTCCTTGCCAGCGGACACGTCCTCCGACAGCCAACGCGGTGCGACGGCCAAACTCATTTACCACTTTTCGCCGCTCGTTCTCGCTTCTCGCCCCCGCTGCTCGCTCCAACCGTCGACCATCGATCCAACCCCCTCGTTGTGTGTACAGAGCGGCGCTCCAACCACCAAGATTTCCTACGCAATCTTCTTTTTCTCGAGCTCCCGTTCACTCTCTTCTGATCTCGCTTACTGCCGCTCGTTACGCGGGCATTATACTCGGCGATCGGTCGGTCGATTGGCTCACGCGCTCGTCGCGACAGTGATGCATCACCTGAAACAACCAAACGGCTTTCTTAGATAGTACACGTACGGCACACTCTATTTCAAACTCTGTTTTCCTTTCTTCCCATCGAACGTGCGCCCAAATTTTAATAACTCCAGCACGTGGGTCCCGGCGGATATTTCGAGGCGGAAGTTGGTCGCAGTGGAGAGAGACAGGCGCAAACTCGGCCGCAATTCAGTCGGTCGGGTGGCTGTTTTCCGTGCACGCGTGATATATACTCCCCCATCGGGCGGAAGTTGCATGCATTCTCCGGTGGGGAGGGGAGGAGGTCGCGCGGTTTCCCTTCGACATGATACGCGATTCAATCCCTCTCTCTCTGTCTCTGAACGGGCACGCGTCACCGAAAAATACATCTTTCCCTCCTGTGTGGAAACAGATGCCGAGACGAAGGAGGAGGGAGAGGAGAGAATGGCGCAGCCAGTTACAAAGAGCTCGTCGTCGCAATATCGGAAGTAGGAGAAAAATATGCTTTCGAAGCACAATCAAGGACTCGAACGCATTCCCATGCACAGCCGTTCCGAGTTGCGAGCCATATTGGAATCGCTCTTCCACGTTTTTCTCTTCTGAAAACCGTCTCTAGCCTTCTTTCCCTTCTTTTTCTCCATCCGTGATCCGGAGAAACGTGGCTTGAAACGCACGTGATGCCCTCATATACGTGTTGCTCGCGCTTCCTAAGTGCTTCCCTCCCTTGGATACGTTTTCACGATTTATCACTACCTGGGAACAGGTGGAAATAGAATGTCTGCCGCTGTCCACTAAGCGAAAATAATACGTGCCTCCTGTTCCTCCTGTTAAGTTGGCGCCGCGCAAGCCAGTTTCTATTAAATGGAAATGCGGTTTGAGAGGAAAGGCGAGAGGATTCGCGTATCGAAACTTTGTTGTTCCCGTTATTTCGTTTTTTTTCATCGTCGTGAACCGGTAATAATAAAGTATCTCGAGGATAAAGGTTCATGATCATTCCGCGCGATAATTGTATTTTATCAATCGATTAGCTAATGGTTTAAGATTTTTCCAAGATCTTTACAGGATACAAGTTTTCGAAAACAAATTGGGCGAGGACGAAAACGAAGACTTTACGTTTACTTTGCGACTAAACACCGTTTTTTAATTCGTGTTTAAAAAAGAAGTGATACCACAGAAATCTAAATCGACCAATTCTCCATCCAAACGAAACGTTCGACTTGTAAAAAGTCAAGCATCGATCGAAAATACTCGGAAGAAAAATGGAAAAAAAAGAAAAAGATACAAATTCAAAAAAACCATGCCCCAAACTTTTCGCCGTAATCGTAACAATCGTTCAAAAATTGAAGCAACACCAGTTGCGACAAAATAATATTTTCTACGAGACAAAACTTATGCCGGAAGCGCGACGAAGCTCGCAGGAATGCGAAAGAAGCCCGCCTCGCGTCTCGCATTGAAATTCGTCGAAAATCTAATATTCTCGTCTGAGAGAGAGAGAGAGAGAGAGGGAGAGGCAGGGGACAGGGATCGATAATTCGATTAGCAGTAGTCGACACTGAGGATAGTTAGGTAGGACGCGCCTTCTCTCTGTAGATACTCGAGAGCCCACGCTCGAGTACGGTTAAAGTAGCCGGCCCTCGATACCGTCGGTTCAGGGAGGAGGCGTGTGTACCCACCACGCACGTATATAATATTCTCGAGCGCTCTCCTTCCAGATAATATCGGCAGACCTGGCAGCCCTCTCTGATGTTGTCCAAGTTAAGACGAGGGTGGTTCCATTTCGACAGATCGACGAGAGAGGGGACGAGATGGATCGTCTCGTCTCGTCTCGAGGAATCCTCCTCCTCTTCCTCCCTTTTTCCCTTCCGCCCCGTCGAGGCGTTCGTTTCACGGCCGCTCCGCATTAATTAACAACGTTAGCGCGCATTAATTGAGGCAAAGCGTGAGCGCAGGGCGTCGGAAGCGGGTGTTCGAAACTTTTTCTTCTCGCTTCACCCGCCCCCTCCTCGCCGCGCGGAGGAGGGTGGAGGAAAATCGATTCCCCTCGTGTGTCGCGGTGCGTCGTGCAGCCTCGCGATGTAATAATTGGGAAAATTATCGCGACGCGGCGATGAATAAAATTGGAACGAAGGAAACGAAATATTTCCTCGCCATTTCCGCCGGCTCGCGTGTCGGACTGGAATAATTGGCGGGGCAAATATTTGGCCTCTCGTAGCACGACTGATTGACACTTCAACCCCGTAGCTCGCGTCGATAAACACGTGATTCCATCCACGATTTTCGCCCGTGCCCCACACCCCCGGGCCAGCCACTGTTTCTTTATTTTTCCGAACGTCGACTGTTTGAAGAGCGCGTTAATGCTTTTAAAATTCTTGGCCAAACAATGGCTCAACGATGAACCCCTTCCCGCACGGGGAAAAAGGGCAGAAGGGACAATATTGACAGAGATACGTCGTGCCCCCCCCCTCGTCTCTTCTGCGACGCGCCTCGAATTTTACGTGCACCTTATTGCGAAACGAGAATCATAGACGTGTGTTACGCGCCCGTCTTTTTTCGAATGGAATCGATCAAACGTGACGACGACGATGAGAGAGATTCGGTATTATTACGAAAAGTAAATTTCATTCGCTCAATTTTCTAGCTTCTCGAAACCCGAAATCCAGTGGATATTATTCCCGGGAAAGTTTCGATTTTTCGTAAAATAAAAAAAAAAAGAAGAAAGAAGAAGGAGAAGAAAAAACGGAAAGCAAATGAACCGAATAAATTTTATCCCGTATAAACGAAGTTCGACACATGGTAAAACCAATATTTCCCGATACATACATTCGAAACCACGATTTGTTTTACGCTTCGCCGTTCTCGAACAATAATCAAAGAACAAACTGACACCTCCGATTTCCATCAACGACCCAGATACAGCCGAGCTCTCCGTTTACGCTGTTGCAAAGTGTGCCCCCACCCTGGACCCAACGTCTAGACATCATCGATAGCGTTAAAACGAAGGATACACAAACGCGAGAGATACACGCGCCTGAATGAAGCCGTGGAAGCGAGGAATAGAGAAAACTAATATCGAGACCCTTCCATTTCCAAGAGAACAGGCCAATGTATCGACTGAATTATATTTTCCCCGTATTCCCCGTGTGCAGACAGCGTATCCCCTCCTCGTGTGCAGCGCACATATAACGCGTACACACAAGGTGGAATCCCTTTGAGCCGAGAAGGGAAAGTCAGGCCGGGTTCTGGGGATGGCCAATAGGACGGAATGGAATATTGCGTCCTTATTGTAATATATTTGTAAGCCACTTCGCGAGACAATTTCATCCGAGGCGGATGTAGACAGGTGGATGCGCGCCGAGGTATTCCTTCGAGGTATATCATTATATTGCGCAACAGGGGGTGGGACGATTATTTGTCGAATGCTCGAGGAAACAAAGGGAGGGAAAAGGAGTGGCGAGAGAGTGTTCGCGGAGAATGGAAATCTTTTCTCTTTCCGTTTCGTTTCGTTTCGACTAATAAACGTTTTCGACTCGGTCCAGAGTCTATTCGTTCCGACGAAGGAAGGGCAGACAGACGCGAATCGGAGATTACGCTTTCCTCGAGCAACTTGCCGCTCAACTGAGAATTAATAAACGATCGAAATTTCACCCCGTGACGCAATGGCGGTAAATTAGTAATTAAGTCGAGTCATGAGTATTTCCGAGCTGTTGGCCGCGCACTTCTTGTCTTTGACTGGTTTCGAGAAAAGCGTAGGATTCGTTTCTGATCGATCGAGTCGAAGTAGCAGCAAGGGAACAGTATTGATATAGGCAGTCGAGTTACGTAAAATTATTCCAGATATATCAAGATCCTTCTACATTCGATACAACAAATTACTCCAACTTTTTAATCTAATAATATTCGCTTATAAAATTTTTATTGATCACAATGAACGGTATAAAGACGAAGAATCCGTCCACCGCGACGATCATTTCGAAAACAAACATTTTCAACAACAATTCCTATTCCCACTACGAGTATTCATCACCTAATTCTCGAAAGATATCCAGGAACGGAAACCGCGGCACGCGCCCGTTTCTCCCACTTCCTCCAAACTTTTCCCGTAACACATTCTCCTGCTCCTCAGCAACAGTCCTCCTACGCACGATGACTTTTTCGTGAAAAATCCTCCGGGTTTGCTTTGGAAGCGGAGACATGTTTGGTTAACATGTGTGCCTAATGGCCCGTGCGAAATGGATTTTTAAGGTCCTCCGTTTAAAGACGGTGCCCTTTGGGAGCGTCGTGCGTGCCGCGGCCGATCGAAAATCGATGTCGACGCTCCGGGTGGGGTGGGCGATGATCGAAAGTCGATAGGGGGGACGAAACTGTTATATTCCTGCGGCCGTCCCTCGATGGGCCGCATAATGAACGCTTGGTACGCGACACGAGGTGGATATTATATCGGCGAGCATCGGTTTCCGCGCGAATGCGCGCCTTTTTTCTCTTCTTCTAACGCGTGCTTCACGGTGAATTTAATTATCGAACGAGAACGAATCGAGCAACAGCCGATTTTGCGGGATCGTTGAATTACGAATGGTGGAACCGTTGCTACTAATAGAAAATGGGAAAAGTTGACGGGATCCAGGTTTTTTCTGGAAATTTTCTAGAAAGAAAATTCACTCTACGTTAATTCTTCTCGATGAATGATAAAAAGAAGCTGAAATTAATCTCTCGTCGAGCTACGTTGTCTCATCGAGTCTACGTTATTTAACAACGATACGGTTTTTAGCAGTTTTTAGCGAGAAAAAACGTGTCCCCTGTAATTTTCACAACAAAGTAAGCATAAAACGCTATAAAAAAAAGGAGAGGAAGCATCATCGACACATCAAAGTGAATAGTATCGAATAGAGGTTCGAGCTTCGTTCTCGAGGTAGCTGAGGAGAGCTTTTCCTTTTTTTTTTCTTTCAGTCTTTCTATACGTTTTACAGATCTCTCGACACGAGAGTAAGAAGGGAGGGACACCCTCGGATATTAGGTTTCCCAGTGCGGTTTTCAACCACCCACTCGATCGGTTGATCGGTCGACTTTACCCCGGGGAAATCACACTAGATACGAATTGGACCTCACCCTTCGATTCGCCGCGCGAGAAGAAGATACCGATTCTCTCTCTCTTTTCCTCTCTCACCTTTCCACGTGGTTAAGAGGCGGTGGTCCAAGGGGGTGGACGGTCCTCGGCGACATCGAAGACGGTGCTGTGTATTAATCGGGAAAGGATCTTCTTTCGTTCGTTCTCGAGGATCCAGTTCTCTCGTGGGGGTGGACACGAGGACGGGGCAAGAAAGGATTATCCGAGAAGAAGTATATTCTCGTATCGACACCGAAAGTCGAGCGAATCGATACATTTACCAGGAATGGTAACGAATCGGAAAACATGGCGGATAATGGATAATCGATAATCGAAACTTCGTCGATCATCGAACGATTCATAATTCGGATTGAATGGTGTTTGACACGAATAAAGCGTCGAAGGAGGGAAAAGTTTGTAAATTGGATAGAAGCGCACACAGAATTGTAAGAGTCGAATTCACTTTGGTCTAAGAACTGTCTAAGAACGAAACGCGTCTCGATTTAGCCCTCGTCGATACACTCATTCCCTGCAACGAGATTCGTTATATTAATTCCAATCGACGAGAAACAACCACTTGGCGTGCCGCAACAAGTGCTGCGCAAACCAGTCTCATAAATCCTTTCTCACTGTCCGAACCAAAGTTTCCTTTTTCCATCAATTAAAAGGTTTCCCGGACCCAGACGTCGACGTAGAAATTGCCACGGAATAATTCAACGTGTCCTCGAGCGAAATTCGGTTCGCCTATTTTCCACGAAACGATGGAAATCTATCTTTCAATAAAAAAAAAAAAAAAAGGAAAGGTTAATCGAAAATTAAACAAGCGCTCGAAAAATAGCAAAATCGCTACTTCAAATACTGAATGGATTAATTAGAATCTAAAAATAAATTATCGAAGAGAAGAAAAAATTGATGAAGGAACGAAAGAAGAATAAAGTCGATCCGATACGAGAAAAAATTAAAAATACATCTTACATCTCGCGAACGAGAAATAAGCCAATAATCCCGAATAGCAGCGACGATCAACGACGTTTAATCGCCCGCCTCCCGTTTATATATATATCCAACCTTTGCACTTATATATAAATCGAGGCCACCGATCCAGGCCCACCAGGATAATTTCGATCGATTAACCGTTCGCCGACCATTCAATTAGGCGTCCACCGGCGGGCACAGTTTGTTTAAAAATGGGGAAAAATCGGGCGGCGCGCACACGCGATAGCCGAGATACCGGACCTGTATTACCAGGCGTATAAGTATTATACCGGGAGGCGACCGCTACCGAACAGTTCAACAGCCACCTGCGGCTAACTGTCCCCGTATATATTATCGTATATTAGATTACGAGTCACCTACAGCGGATCTATAAATTTTCTTGCGCGATACCGCATTGATTGGCGAGTAGCGTACACGCGCATTGCGTGCTCGGCCGGCGGATACAGAAGAAGAAGAAGAAGAAGAAGAAGAAATCTGGTCCTCTCTCTGGCCGGCCCCTCCTCTTTACCGTCACCAGTTTCGTCGCGTGTTTTCAATTATCTCACGCAACGTCTCTCCACCACAGGAAACGATCGAACGAGAGGACTCGATTCGGTATTCGGATCGGGAGAGGAGAGGAGGATTTTTTTCTGGGGGGAGAAAGACGAGGGTCTTCCTGCTCTTCTGGAACACTCGATTGGAACGATTTGCTGGTTAATTAACGCGATCGGTTTTTGCTTTTGGCGGAGAAAATGAGACGAGGATTCGCGACGATCCAGTTCTTGCGAGTGAGACGGATTTCAGGTTTTGAGGAGGAGTCGTTGGAAGTTGGAAATTTGAAAGAGGAAGAAGAAGAAGGAAAGTGTGGTATTATGGATTTAATTTAGGAATGTCGGATAAAATGGGCAGTGTCGTTACGCAACTTGGATTCCTGTCGTTATATCCTCGTATCATAAACACTTATATTTCGTAGGATAGATCGATACGCGTGATTTCCAAGAACTTAGATGTAGGTTTCAGATAGATATATTCAGCGCTCTGCAATATTGAAATTAAAATATTTCTGAACTTTTTATATGAATGGATAAGTATAATGGTGATCTCATAACGAAAGGACGCGAACGATCTAATTCGAGCGAAAAATCTTTCTTTATTTTCTTTCTTTCTTTTAATTTTCAATCGACGGAACAAAACAAGGGGACAAAGAGACGAAAATTAACGCGTTACAAGGACACAAGCTCCTCCTCCTTACACATTTTATCGCGGGACCGTTTCCAAGACCGCACGAGCCAAGAGAGAAATATAGAGTGTAGCCAGGTTCAAACCACAGGAGACTGGAGGAAACACGAAGCAGGAAAGCGCAGAAACACGATTTTGCGCCGCGTTATTTATGATACGCGCGCTCACTGTACCAAATATGCTAATTAACGAGTGCACCACGCCATAAACAATGGGTGGGCACCAACTGTTTCGTCGATAAAACGCGTACCGGAACATCTTGCGATTTATGCTTCGATCGATTCCACCGAGATCAACCGCATCTCTTTATTTTATCTAAAAATCGAATCGATCCGATCATCAGCCAAAAAAAAATCGACCGATACTTGAAATTCTATACGATAGTTATTGAAATAGAGGAGACGAAATTTTTATTACGAGTTTCTTCTCTAATCAATGCCATTCAATTAAATAAACGCGATTATAATTTATGATACATGAAATAAATATTACCTTCATAATCTTAGATCAATTAACGACACTGAATATTCGCGAAGAGTATGAATTAATTTTATACACTTACTCTTCTCGATAAATCAAAACTTTCAAATAAAATCGCGTGACGCTAAGCGCGGCATTTATTTGAAAAAAGTAAATAATCTACTCGCACGATCCAAAAAATACAAACTCCATCGATTCTCCACTTCGATAAAATACGTAAACATCGACTTAAAAAGCGTAACTTGCAACAACAATCAAACGCAAACACGCGCCATTAATTCGAAATGATCCGACAACGATTCGTTCTCTGGGGCGAGGAGGTGAAGAAAAAGAGGACGATCTAAATGGTCAGTTTCACTTTAGAAGCGACAGCCTCGCTCTCGATATCACCGGAAGGCGAACAGGTCAGAGTGAAATCCTCCATCTATCTGGGCGGACGATTGCTGACGTGTCCCGCGGACGTTCGTTCGAGGAGCAAGAAAAGTGTCCCCTCGGAACTGAAATGTGGGAGGCAGTTGAAGAAGAAATGGGCGGGGAAGAGGGAAGAAGGGAAGAGGGAGCGAGGATTCTCGAGGAAGGCAGATAAAGCGGGGAAAAAAGAGAGAGAGAGAGAAAGGCAAAGTCTAGACCGATTAGCGTTTGGTCGCCGGAACTCGGAGACGGGCTCGGAAAATCGGCGGAAGTGGCCGGACTTTCCCTTCCAATAGCGGTGAGACGGAGAGAGGGCTCGAAAGACAAATAGAATTCGGAAGGAGTTTTTGCCACCCGGCAAGATTTAATAGCCCATACGTTCCTCCAACCCTCGCCTTTCTTCCCCGAGTGCATCCCCCTCCCCTGCTCGATTGATGATCCGTCGAACCGAGAGTTATCATTGCTCACGCGTTCGATGGATCAAATTAATCTCCCTCCTTTGATAGAACAATCTTCGATTCATACGAATCTCTTCCCCTAACTTTCCCTTCCACGAGAAGATTCTCGAGCTATAAACAGCGAGGACGATATTATTTCTGACTAAAAAAAAGTATACGTCCAATCGTATAATAAGTTCCCACCTAGAGAGCGGCAAAGGTTAACGAGTCTAATCCAGCGCCGCCGGTGACGGGCAAGGAACGATCCTAAAAAAATTTACGGCCCATTCCGTTCCTAATAGACGAGGAATGCGTGGCGAGCATATAAGTATGTCAATTGACCGAACGAGGGCAAATGGGTGTCGCGTGAAAATCGACGGTCAAGGTCCATATTATCGCATCAACTCGGTCATCGGGATCAACGGACTGGGACCCGTGTCTGCCGTATCGGTCTCTCACTCGAGGGAAATTCTCGAATCGAGATCGAGACGAACCACTTTTGCGGACCGGTTGTATCATTAAACACGAGTTTCCATCGAATCCCGGGTGAAAGGTCGTCAAACCCTTGCGCCCTTATCGCGTGAGCGCGACACGGGCTAGGTGGATCGCGTTTAACCGGCAATGGCCGAGCCAACGGTCGTGGCTCAATATTGACACTACGTCGCCTTATCGCGCCGCGTATCAATCACACGACGCAGGGTACACAAGTAGATCCATTCTCGAACCGCTTTCAAACCGGATCACGGGCGGAGGGGAAAGTTCGAGGGAGGAGAAAAGGAATTTCCAAGTTCTTCACTTTTCTGCTGTTAAATACCGATATCCGTTATTAATGTGCTAATGGCAAATCTATGACGATCATAGAGGGTTGCTTCTCGTTGGATTTTGGCTCTTGAATTTTTTCCAAACTCGTTGGATGATAGTCCAGGTGGAGGGGAGAACGATGATTTTTTGTAACCAAGGGAGGACGAAGAGGGATTAATTGGATTTATAGAGCGGGGATTTCTAGAGGTGAAGCGCTGTTTCGCGAGGGGTTAATGGTACAAATGCGGCAGCGAGCGAGCGAAACACCGTGTCTTTGATAAGATGAACAAGTTGATAGAGGCGTTTCGCTTCTGATAAGTGCATAATCGCGCGCATAATCAACCTTTGAGCCGAGGAGGAAACTGGAAGGACCGCTTTGAAACGGTGAATGGCGGATTGAAATATTATTCAATTTTCGTAGGTTTCGTTGCGAAAGGAATTTATTCCGATTTTCATCGGAGATCTCGTTAATAGAATAATCGAAAGTAATTGAAACGGTAATTGCGACAGATGTGATCAAATTTCGATTAAAAATCGTATGAGAATGTTAAACGTGATGAATTTATTATTTAATTTATACGCGATATCGTATCCATATACATATACGTGGATTGAATTTGAAAAATGGAATAGAAATATAAAACTGACGATATAATAAAATAAGGTTCGAATAGAGAATTCGAAATGTAATGTTGAAATAATAATTTTAATTGACGCGGATATCAAAATTTAAGTTCGAACCAGATATCATCGTTGCAAACGAGCTTAACAATTGCTAGAGAAATTATTCGAGTTTCATTAATTTTTCTTTAACGAGATCTATTCGCTGGTTCGATCAGAAATTAATCGAAAAATTTTTCGATCGATTCAAAAGCGAGATCTTATGCGAGATCGAGGAAAGAAACATTTTTTCTTACGCGCGAAAATTCTTCAATCAATTTCCAAATAAAAACATACACTCGATAAAAAACTTATTAATAACTCGACAATCGTTCTTTAAAACGTCTCACGTCCATTTCCTTCCCCGAATTTCGTCCAAGGGAGCTTCCACGCGTTCCACGAATGATCTAAAAAGCTTCGATTTACACCACCTCGTCGATGCACATCCTATCTCTTAAAGGAGCGTTGTTGTCGCTCGTTATCATTTCACGAATAACAGAATTTCTGGAAATTGGCCTCGCGAGTTCAGATATCGGCGTTGACCCGTGCACAACCACCGCAACAACGTCATCGTGATCAAGCACAGAGCCACCTCTAAGTATAGGTGTCCCTCGAACGCATCGTTCGAGGCTGTGAAACACGGCGTCGAATGAAATATTGCGGAAACCGGCGTTGTTCCCACTCCGAATGTGTTATTTACGCCTTTCCGCGTTCACGTGGGCCAGCAATATACCTCGTTTATTTTTTAATTCCACGAGAACCATCCGCGTGATTAATGGCGGCGCTCGGTTAAGCAATTTTCTACGTCTTTTCGCGTGTGTTTGTGCGTGCGCATGCGCATATCATCCAAATTAAGTGCCGCGTGTTTAAATTGAAACGGAACACGAATTATTTCAGACGTTTCTTCATTCTTCCATGGAACGCGCTTTAACAGAGAGATTAATAATGATATCATGATTCGAATAATCGATTTTATGTTTCTTTCCACCAGCTGTGACCGGTTCTCGCTTTGTAATTATTAGATAACGTTTCTCCTTTCCTTGCGCGATAACTTTGCGAGAAAACTTTGTTAGCAATATTGTGTTATCTGCTATTTAATAGAATACGAGTAGATCAATTCCTGGTATTGATTATCGGCATCAGTATTTTCTAAAACAACGTTTATGAGTGATAATTCTAAAAAACACCGATATTAACGATTATTGAAGAAAATTTTGTATAGTTTTATAATTTTTGAGAAAAAAAAACTATTTGAATAATGACTATCAAGCGAACTTTATATCAAATATTCGACATACTTTCAACTCTCGAACGGAATCATTCGGCCAAGAAACAGATGGTTAACGCGGCGTGGGTATTGTAAGAATCGCGTGAGATAAGAAAGTTGACAGATGTATGCAGAATCGTGGATAGCAGATAGAGAGTTATTGTACTCCGCGGCTTCAACGACCGAGTTTCCTTTGAAAATCGTCTCGCTTGATGCTTCATACTATTCTCGAGTGTACTCGCAAACTTGATTAATTAGTGGTTGGATTAGCGATACTTCGTATTAAGCTGATTGTACAGTGTAATGCACAATATCAAGAGTTATTCTTGATATACACGCTCGGTATCAGAGCTCGAAATGCTATTATGAAATTTCCCAGGTTAATTCCTAAGATGGGAAAAATTGATTAATTATCACTGTACCCTTCGATTGTGTCGATTTCATTCTCTCAACTTCAACCTCTACTTTTCGAAATTGTTTGTGCAACAAACCTACACCTTTCTTAAAGATCCTGTTAAAAAGAAAATAAAAAAGAAAGAATTCAAGATTATTTCCCCGAGATCCGAAAGAGATCCAAAAACTTGGACCAAAGTATATCACGACGACGGTTAATCCAAAATTCGCATATACACAACCTGTACTTCGAGAAGGTAAACCGAGAAGGATCTTGAATTTCCAACCCAATTTCCTCCGCAACGATTCCTCCGCATCTAAAATCCCATTCGACAGCGAAAAACATATTTCACCGTGAACGTTAAGTTCCCCAGACACATCGAGTGAGCATCGCGGAGCCACTCATCGTTAGCCCTGAAAAGCCCTTCCTTTCTCTCTCTCTCTTCTTCATGGAAGTTCGACACGGAAATAATGCTGCCGGGGGATAAAGGATGAAGATCGGCCTATCTTGGACCGGAGGCGGGTAAAATGCACGTGTACACACGATACGGTGTTGTTCACGGTTGTTCCGGGTTAGGCACACAAAATTTCTCGTCTATCACGATGCATGATTCAGCGCGCTTAAAGAACAAATTTGTTCGTCGTGCACTTAAGCACGATCGATCACGACTCCCGCCCTCCCTCTCGTGCTTCCCGACGCTTCAAATCTCGATTCACCGATAACGATGCCTGATTAACAAACCCTGTTAATTCGTCACCCTCCCCCCTCTCCTTAGAAAGTTTCACTGTTAATCAATTATCGAGCCGTTTATCGAGTTTAAATGTAGCCTGATTCGAATTCTTCTCGTTTTTTCGCCGAAAAAAGAACAAAAGAAGCGAGATTATCGCTGGTTAAACGTCTGGTTAACGAGGTGGGAGAGAGAGAGAGACATCGTATCGTATTCTGAGTCGCGTATCGTTGAATCCAAATTACGAAAGAAAAATTTGTCGAGAAATATCGAGTGAGAAGCGCAGGATATGACGAACTATTAGAGAGAAAGAAATTAATTGACCGGTTGAAAAATGCGATACGGATGGGAGAAGTCGTTAATAATTTTCCCAATAATCGGTCTCGGTCTAATCTATAACGCTTACAAAAGTGGAGACGGAGTGTACGAAGTGTGTGTGTAACTTTGCTCCAACGGTTAACGCGATAATGAGAGTCAACATATTGCCAAGTTTGCGAGTCACTCCTCCGTGTGATCAATTTGAGGATAAAAGAGTTTAAGGTTCCCAGGGGCTTGACACTCGCGGCCAAAGATAAGAGAGCTCCCTCTTGGCGGGGTTTCAAGCACGGGTAAAAATGTTCCACCCGGAGTGGTTCGTTCAGTCAAAAATGTATGTTCCCGTGACCACTTATCCCGCTCGAATGACACGATAACGTCTGAACACCCTCCATTAAAGCCCCCTCTCCTTGTAGATCCAGAAACACGTTGACGAAACACGTTACACGTTATACTAGTCAAAATTACATACTAGTTACGCCATGTTTCGAAAGACCTATTACATTTCGTTCGGAGAGAAAACGAAGAAAGACCTGCAATTATATATCCCGTTGGCGGGAGAGAAAGGGAACGGAGAAGAAACTTCTGCCGTTTCTTCCATCGTTCACCGGACACGGACGTGGAATCGCAATACATCCTGCATATACGTCGCACATATACGTGCTACATACGAGGAATCACGAGCACCAACGGCAGGGAGATGCGCTCTTTCGCGATAGATAGCGATCGGTCTCCTCGCAGCTTTATTCTTTATTCCGGGCAGGGAGTCCAGGAGAGAGGTTGGATCAGGCAGATAGAGGCGGCCAGCCGAGCAACTGAGGAAAGATAGGGAGGAGGGAGAAAGGAGGAGTGGAGACGGAGGACAGGACAGGGGGATGGGATGGAACACGCGGGAGGAAGGGGTGAGAGAGGAAATTCTCGATTCGCCTCTCGAGGAAAGTATGTCGACTACCGTGAATTATGATAAATATCGCGACTGTGACGCTGCGATTTTAGAAGGTTTGGAACGTCTGTGTCGGGCGAATCCTGGACGGGAGCATTCTACGTCCTTTTCGATCTCTCCCTCGGGCTATCCACCGAAAGCAGTCGCGGATCTTTCGGCCACGAGACACTCCGAAAATACCGTATGCCGACCGTGTAACGCTGAACAAGCTGACCCCTCCTCCCCCGGTGTCAAATGGAAGGTCGAGAGCGGACCCCGTGATCGCATCGCTTCTTGTTAGAGACTCGAGGAGATAAATTTGACGATCCCGAATTTTTCCCCCGGCATTTCATTCAGTTTCTCGATCGTGAAATTTTTCGATGAAGCGGAAGGGAGAAATTTCGCGATTCTCTTCCAATTTCCATTTTTTTTCGATCCGTGAAAATGTTGAATTGGATAAATTTGAGCCGGTCCAAGATATCGCATGATCTGACACGAGAATTTTTCTTTCACGGAAAGCGGAAATAATGGGATCGATCGAATGGAGATTTGGATAATTGAACGCATTTTGAAAAATTTTGAACGTTTATCTTGGGAAATTTATCATTCTCTCTTTTTGAAAATAATACTTGCGATAACGTATCGAGTTTGTTTAATTTGGAAATTTTGAAAGAAATCTGAAACAACAAATTTCTCTCGAAATTTTCAAATTGAAATCTATTTAAATAACAATAAACCACGTTTCCTTCGAACGTGTGAATTAAAATGTGCTAAAAGGGAACAAGCTTGAATGTCCTTCATAATACTGGCATGCTAGGCGCGAAATGAAAGACGTATTTCCCGAGTTATTATCATGACAAAATTCTTCAGAGTCATAAACTGAAAATTACAGGAACGACATCTGTTTTACGAGCATTATTTTTTTTTTTTAATTCTCCGTACTTTCCAAAAATTAATATCTTCGAATTACCTCATTCTCGAAATTATTATTACATTGCTTTTATCCCCTCTCCACTCGTCGCTATTCCTGTTAAAAATTTTAAAAGCGGCAATTAACGCAAACTCTTATCCATTCGTTACTCGCGTTAAACGATATAATAAAGACGCAAAGTAGAATTATTTAAAGGGAAGGCAAAATGTAGAGTCAGAGAAGTCACTTCTCAAGACACACACGCGCGCGCACACACATTCATCGAGGGGAGGGGGAGAGAGAGAGGAGGAGAACAAGCTCGAAAAGGCCATCTCACGCGAAAGTGCCCGCTTTTAGTCCCAAAGTGGTGTGTTTTCAATTAGAAAAAAAAGAAAAAAAAGAAGAAGAGGAACGAAGAATCAACACACAACGCTAAAAAATTTCAAAGGCAGCTACGCGAATGGGGGAAAAAAGCACTCTCGTAAGCTCGTAAGCAAAGCGAACGCGGAGAGGCATGCGCGTGTTTTTTCATTTCACTCGTCGAGCGACAGCTAAGTCGTCCCGCCCGCGAAAGAAAATGGAAAAAGGGAAGAGAGGTCGCGAAAGAGAGATCGAATTGCAAGAAAAGAAAAAAACGTGAGATATAAAAAAAAAACAGAAAAAAATAGAAAGAAAAACGCTCGTTCGCGGGGAACGACTTAATGCCATCGCCTTTTCCATACCTGAAAGGGCGCGAGGGAAGGAGACGGAGGGTCGGATGGAACGAGGGCAGGGATAGGTGGAGCAAAACAATTACCTACCCTTCCTGCCCGCCGGGGGCACATTTTCACCCCTCGAAACGTGGGAAGGAAAGCCACCGCTTGAGGTATGCCAACTACCCCCCGTAGGGCCGCGCGCACGTCTCTCCGAACCGTATCCACGCACAAACACACGCGTGGCACGGGAGAGAGCGCGTGGACGCGTGTTTACACATCGACAGAGAGACGACATCGAACCCGTGGCCACGAGGATATGCGCCGTGCACGCATAGGCATTCCTCATCCTCTCGGCGGGCATTAGCGCGACCCCATGGGAGTTAGGGTTCGTTTTATGGATACAACGCGGCGGAAATGCGGTGAAACGGACAGGTGGAACGGAACGTGAATATATATATACGCATACGTACGTCAGTGACACTGTGAAAGAGCGAGGGAGATCGATAAGACGCGAAAATCGCGGCGCAACCGGTTGTCGGGCGAGCCCGCGGAAAGTGCATTGGAATCGCGGGACGGGGCAGAGGCTTTTTTTCTCGTTTCGAATTTGGGACGAGTGGATGGTGCGGCTTGAATCGCAAGTCCGTATTTTCGCGAAATTATAATGTTGAAAGAATTCGTGCGAGTATTTCTTCCAATGCAAATGTTTCGAGGCTCGAACGCGCATCGAGAGGGGGCCCCCTTTTCTCTCGTTTCGAATTTAGGACGAGCGGATGGCGGGTATCGTGTCTTGAATTGGAAGTTCGTAATTTGGCGAAATTATAATGTTGAAAGAATTTGTTGTTGCAACGTGTTTTGAAAAGTGCCTGTTTCTTATTTTGTATATCTTAATTTGAATATATATATATTTGCGGCAAGATATCTCCATTTCTTCGCCTCGTCCTTACCGTTATTGTTTAATGATTTTTCATTCGTCGAGAGGAATATAATGCGAAGTTATTAAAAGTTATTCTCATAGTAGAAATAACATATTTTTTTCACCATCACAAGATCGATTCGAGAGAGAGAAAGAAAGAGAGAAAAAAATTGCGTCAATTGGCAAAGTTGGCCCGATAATACCCCAATTCCGATGCGCGAAATTTACATCCCAATTTAAAATAACATTTCACCCGATCCCATCACAAGGAGAAAACAAGAAAACAACAAAGTATTGGAACAGTACGGCGACGCAGGACCCCCTTAATATCGATTTGTTTCCCACAATATTTGCATAAGCTTCGCGTTCACCCTCTTTTTACTCTTCTTTCTTCCCAAAAGAATCGTGCGATTTTTCGTCGCACCCCTTATATATATATATATTGAACGCAAGCTTGGAAACGGGCGAAAAGCAGTCGAAGCCAGGTAAAAACCGAACACACGGTCGGCCGGTTAACAGTTTTGTAAATTGAAATTTACGAGGCACCGTGGCTCCCCCTATTCAAGCCCTCCTTATCATCGGTTCAATGGCAGAAGCATGAATAATTCAGCTGCCAGGGATGGACCCCGGGATCCCTCCCCCTCTCCTCCCCGGTCACCGGCCTTTTTCTCTATAAATTAAACGCTGCGACGATCATCGACGAGCATTCCTCCATCCAAAGAGTGTCGCTCCAACCATCGTCGCGCGGTTATTAATGCTTCTTCGCCCCGTTTCGACGCCCCCTGTCACTGGTGGTTAAGTGACTAAATTTAAAGGAAACGATACGACGTGGTCTCCTTCGTTTCGATCGTGGCAACCGGCCACCAATAAATCTGAACGAAACGTTCTCCAACCTATATTCGCAAGGTGTTTACTCGGGATATTTTATTACGACTCGAGCCAGCCTCGATTATTTCGCAGACACGAAAATTGAACGAAAGGATTTGATTCGAACGGTCGAAAAGTTAGAATATTGAGTTAATAAAAGAATAAATAAATAAAGGAGTTACGTTTGTTTTTTAGAATCGCGTGTTTTCGAAATTATTCGAAATAAAATATTAATCGCATAAAATCGGGTAATGCGATCGGAAGAAAACTTGTTTCCCTTTCTAAGAGATTGCTCTTGTGAAAATAAACGAGAAAATGTCTAAATAACATTTAAAAGTAACCTCTGCGCATTTCTTCTGTATGAATATATAATTTTACGTACATTTTTGATATTTTGCTCTGCTTCTTACTTATTTAGTTTACAACAAGGAGAAAAATTACTAAGAGAGAGATTGAAATCAACAGATCTGAAATTGTAATTAAAATTATTGTAAAAAATTAATTCCTTGCGCGATAAAAATAAAAATCCATCCTTCTTCGAGAGATCAATAATAGTTTCCCGTTATTTCGATCTTAATCTGTGGAAGAAAGGGAAGGGGGAGGAAGGGGAAGGTAGAGTCGTCGTTTCTAGTAGTAAGCCACTACTCGAAGAATTTCCAGTCGGCTCGCAATGAAATCCACCAGGCTCGAGCTCGAGTCCCGAGGTACCGTGTAGTCTACTCCATCGAATAGGTGACAAGGGTCGAGCAACGGGCGAAACAAGAACAAAGAAGGAATCGTGAATGGACTAATGAATTTAAATGGAGGCCGGACCCGGTGAGAGCCCTGGAGAAGCGCGAATCGGGGCGTACGAACAAAACCGAAGAAAAAAAAGGAGAAAAAAAAACGGAAGAATATCAACGAAACCCGGGAGAAACGAGAAACCCAGTCGCACAAACGAGAGGTGTCGAAAATATTCGCGTAAATTATAAAAATCGTTCTACTTTTTCGTCCCCGAGTCTGTCAAAGGAATCTTGAATTATATCATTAATTCAAGATTCAATCGTTCGCTCGGCACAATTCGAATGTTCTCAGTTTGAAAAAATATTCCACCTCTTAGACAGATAGGTGCATGGTAGGATATTTTCTCGCCTTAAAAATTTGTGCAAGCCATTATTGTGGAAGAGTGGAAGAAATAATCGTGTTAACGGGATATATTCCTTTCGCCATCAAGTTTACCCATCTATATATATATATATATATATACAATTATTTTACATCAACTTTGAAAAAGACCGAGGGAAAAAAGATTTCGTCCCCATCCAATTTTCCATCCACTTTTCAGCTGGAAACTTTCCGTTTAATAACTTGGAGATTAAAGATAACTATATACATATACTGTATACAAGCTTTTCAAATCCATTTAGTCAATATTCGAACCTATTTCCGATATAATCGATCCCATTTTCGAGGAAAGCGCAAAAAAGCAAGAAGAAGAGGAAGAAGAAGAAAACGCGGGAAAAGAGAAGAGGAGGAAAGGCGTGTACCGAATTTCCATATTTCATCCAAGTCCCCGCCGGATGATTTACGCGGGGAACGTATTAAAATGAAAATGTTATCGGGCGAAGCCTCCTCCTCGGAAGCTGACAAAGTCGTTAACAATATTCGATGTTTCTCGTTCGCCCGATATGGCCTTACGCTTTTGTCGTGTTTCCAATTTAACTTCACACGCACCGGCCACTCGTCCAGAGATAGATAAACGCTCGCGGAGAGAGAGAGAAAGAGATAGAGAGAGAGAGAGAGACCGTCTTCGCGAATAGGAGAAAGGCAAGGTGGGTATAGGGGGAAGGACTTGTTCGACCCTTCCTCAAGATAGAAGACCGTTTATTACCTTGTATCCTATTCGCCATTACCTCGGAGTTTATGATCGGAGCGAATTCATGAATCAAGGCTGGCGCTGCGCTACGCCTCGCGTAGAAAAATATCGCCGCGCGTTGTTCCCCAGATTTATACAGGGTGTCGCGAACTTTAACGACCAAGCTGTGCCAACGCGTCCCGGGAAGGAAACGTTAGATAAAAGATAGAGGAATGGTCCCCTGCGATCCGTTAAAATGCGATTTTTCCGCAGAGACGACGGCTTCGGGGGGGATGTTGTTCTATCGGCAAGATGTGATTTGATAAATTCTTTGATGCGAAATATACTCTGAGTTTTCGAGAGTTATCGAGAGAGCAAAACGTGTATTGGAAAATTAAAAGGAATACAGTAGATGAAATTTAACTTAATTTTTTAAACTATATGGAAAATATTTCACAGATTTTGCGAGATATTTCTTTCGTGTATATTTTTTTCTTCTTTTTTATGGTAATTCGTACGGAGAAAAAAGAAAAAGAAGAAGAAGTTAACAAGAATAATTCAAAGGACGGTGGATCAAAAGCAATTTCCTCCGACTTATAATTCCTCGTTTCAGTAACTTCACCAGTACCCATTCCCATCTACTATATTCCTAGTTTAATCAAGCTACAAGTGGGGGTCAAAATAAGGTGGCTCGAAATCATTTTTCACCAAGGCCGTCCCATACTTTCACGAGGAAATTTCCCTCGGCATACTTTGTTTTCCCTGTTTTATTAACGTAATCAATATGAGAAATGGCAGAAAGTAGAAATCTCGAGTTTAGCCGCGTTTTCTCGCGAGATCCGGGTACAGTGCATTTACAAGTACGGAACCAACAAGAAGAAGTAAAAGAAGAAGAAGAAGAAGAAGAAGAAGAGATAGGAGTTTGGACGAAATAAGCTCGACTTTGGAGAGAATGCGAGGGAATTTCTGCCGTTCCACCCTTTTATCGTCGCGTTCACGGGGGAAGAAAGTCACGTGAAAGGAGACGTACCCCTTTCGACGAGATTGAAACGACGAGATCGGGAGTGACAGCAAGGAAACTTCCTTTCTTATAGTTTCATAGAATACCAGACAGGTCATTCCGTGTCGACTACGTTTCACGATATATCCTCGCTGAAATGTATTTCTCTTTCGCTCTTTCGCTATTCTTCAAAAGAGTTTCATGTCCTTTATTGTGCATGCACGAAACTTTTGGAATCTCAACCCTTTGGAAGATGAAAAAATTCGTATAGTCGGACGAATATTATCTTGGATTCGATCTCTCAATCGTTCTTTCGTTCAGCTTTCGTTCTTGTTTTCGATTTGAACAAGATTTACTGGATGCAATTATATAATGAGTCGTCATTCCTACGTGGGCGTGTTATTTATAAAAACGATCAATTTCTACTCGTTTCATGACGACTAATTGTATAAATGAATTAAGAGGAATTCGCACGATAAAAATTAAAAAAGTCCTCTTAAAAATAAATTATACCTTGCATTTGAAAAGTATAGAGATGATATTTGATATAAATTGAAACGAGAATCGTAATATCAAAGATAATAAAAAAGAAAAAAAATTAGGAATCGAGTTATACAAATTTTCAAAATTTAATTTCTCTTCATATTTAATCCACTTTCACTAAACAAGATAAGCTACTTTACGGATAATTCTTTACCAAATAAAATTTTCCATATTTTTCATTCCCCCCGAAATCCTTTATTTCCATTTTTCCAAATTATACCTTTTCGATATCGAACAGATTTCTTTTTTCCTTTTTTTTTTAAACATAATCTAACATAATCCACCAATATTCGAACCAATACTCCAACCTCAAGCTATTACACCCCAATAACCTAGTTAAATCAAGGGATTACAACCGGTTTTCGGATAAAAAGCATTTGTCGATTCGGAAATAACGCGTCCTGTTCCAACGATCCGCAGAGTACAGAGAGAGGGATCATACTTTATGAATACAACCCCCTAGAACAATGTTACACGCATCGTTTCACCGTACGTCATTTCGAGCAATTAAACGTTCGCGTAACGCTCGTTGCTCGTCCTTGTCAATCACGATTAACGAGCGTGCTTTTTACCGCCCATCGCTCGTTACACGCCCTTCGATTTTTCCCTCTTTACGATTCTGCGTTTCGCGTCCTCCTTCCCTCGCCCTCCTCCAACTATCGAATTCCAACGATTTTTCTCGGCGAACGATCGTTTCTTTTTTTTATTTTTTTACACGGAGCGAAAAGGATGGATCATTTCCCAGATAGAAACTGTGACTTGTCGTCGAGAAAGAAAGAAAAAAAAAAAAAAACGCGGGGAGAGGGAAATTTAAGAAAACGTCGTGGTGCTTTTATTTACAAGCGAGCCTTCTTTATTAATAATAACGTTGGACGAAATTTATGGAGGGACCGACCCGCTGCGACCGATGATTATGTCGACGACGCGAGTCGAGTAGATGCGTTCGAGATTCATAGGGTGTTTCCATTTGAATCTATAAATGGAATGCGGTGGACCGAAGGAGGAGACTGGTTGTTCGTTTCCCTCGTGATGAAAAATCGATAGAGGGTATGTGCAGTTTCTAACTACTGATAGCTGGAATTTCTCTGCTTTTCTTTTTTTTTCTTTTTGGTAAACGGGAATTCTCGTATTGGGAAATTTTTTATGACTCGAGAAGAAATATCGATCGATTCAAAGAGGTGGATTTTTCGTATCGATTCGTTTATCAAGGCAGAAATTTGTTTTAATCGTTTCATTCATCTCCTTTCGTTTCGAGAGTTGAGGGAGATTTTCGGAAATTCCGAAATCAACTTTCAAGTTGATAACTCGGAATTCGCATGAATTAACTTCTCGCCAAATTTCGAGGGTCAAGCGAAGAACCTTAGCTAAACGATCAAAGTTCCGAGATCACTTGAAATTCAATATAAGCGCGAGATTCGAACTAGAAATTTTATAATTAGGGATTTTGGAACGTTTAATTGAACGGACGGCAGAATCGATTGATTCGATTCCGTTTCGCTCGAATTACTTTTTTTTTTTTTTTTACCACCGAATCACCAATTTCGAAATGATAAACATTCGTAATGATTATCAATATTTTTCACGCACTTTAAAACTCACGAGTAAATCTCTGCCAAAAAACTGAACACGAAATACATGAAATTTGAAAATACGATTTATCGTATTTATCCCGCGGAATAAAATTATTTCAAACGCGAAATATTTGCTACGGGCAATGGTAACAGCAATGGGAAACGATAAACCTCTTTGAACAATTCAACGATTAATTTAACAAATCCTGCAGGCTCGACATAACGAAAAATATCGTACAAAGGAATTAACAAAATTTACAATTTAACACGTTTCATACACGCGGGATTTTAATCTTTCATCTCGACATATTTTCTCGCCCCCACTTCTCACCGGCACGCGTGCAAACATCGGATCGAAATCGAATTATCACATATTTTTCTCGTTCCACGCCCCAACCACGAAAATCCATCACGATTTCGTTCCAACAGATCCTAATCGAAACATTTTTTTTTATTTTTTTTCACTTTTCTCCCCTCCATCCTCAACGAATCGGATACTACCGGCAATTGAATGGCGCCCGATCTACGAACCGGGGAGGAACGGTAGAATAAATTATTTTTCCGTGAGAGATAGTCTCTGGCCGGGCGCGATGATACCGCTGAAAATTAGCGAAGTACGCAAAAGCCTGGCGGAAGATTTAAAATTCAAATCGGCGCCCGTAAAACGCGCAGGGTGGGCCTCTCTCTCTCTCTCTCTCTCTCTCTCTCTCTGGCTCCCCTTTCGAGATTTTATGGTGCAAGTAATGCGAGAAACGCGGCGTGCGAATGCACGCGTTTGAAGTTCGCTGACGATATTTTCTCTACCTCGCTACCGTTCGCTCTCCGTGTCACTAAACGCACAAAGAGAGAGAAAAAAGAGAGAGAGAGAGAGGGAGAGAGGGAGTTTCTGACAGAAATCGGCGTACCGTGTGACAGGACGTGAATGCATCCGTCGTTATAATTCGACCAATGTGCGTTTAACCCAAAGATCGATCGAAATCACGAAACGACGCTGATGAATTTCAATGAAATTTAATCGATCGATTCGAAACGATGAAACTCCAAGGAGGAACTACGTTCCGTGATATTCGTCGATGGAGAGGAGATTTGGCTTAAGCGAACGAGATTTGTACGATCGAGATTCCGAAGAATGGAGTTTCGTTTTCTTCGAGATCGAAGTTTCAAATTCTAGTTTATTCAGAGCGATACAAGTCGTATTTCAAAACTCGAAGGGATGGGGAACGAGAATATGATTGTTACGACACGCAGGGAACAAGTGGGGGGAGGAAAATTTCCGTGTTAATTGATCGATTCGTTTAACCGAGTGTGAAAGAGTAAAATTTCGAGGCAACATTCTCACGCAAAAGGTAAAAGGAGCACGTATTTCTAAAGGAGCCGTCTAAATTCCGGAATCGTACGGAATAAAATGCTATATAACGTTTCTCACTCAGCGGCGCAAAAATATACCGTGAAAGGAACGTTTCAACTAGCCGAAGGACACAAAGAGACATCACCGTCTTATCTCTCTCGCGACAACCTCCGAATTTCGTAACCCGTCACTCATAAAAATCCCTCTTATCTCGGTCTATCGCGGATCTTTGGACGCGGTTCAAACAGCGTCTTCTTCGACGCGGGAAAAGATTTGAAAATCAACCTCGACTCGAAAGATATCGCTTTAATTCCGCGAACAACGGACAATTCTCTTCCCTCGAATAACACTTCCTTTTCGAAACCTCTTCCGGTTGAGGAGGTTGCTGTTAAGTAAAAAACTCGCTCGCCATCTTACGCGGTCGAACAGAAAGCGATGAGGTTAATTAAAATGCCGTCTCACGCGTGCATGCACGAGCCCTAATTAATTGCAAAACACGCGTAGCGAGGAAACGCGCGATTCATATCGTAATTAATTATCCCTGTGAACGTTCGCGGATCGATTCCGAAAGAAACGTAAAGTTAAATTAATCGTTTTGTGTCGTTCAGACCGCTATTGTTATTTTTCGCCACCATCCGGTTATTTTTAATCTTCAAATATTATATCCGATTATTTGGTTTATTTAAATAAGTCTCATAATGAAAATATATACTTGTGATTGTTTATTAAAATTTTAGAGGAAGAAATTATTGTTAAATTCTTTCCATTATTCAAACGAATCGATGAACGTTTATATCCAATTGAGGATACGATTTCATCTCAACGGTCTCTCTTCGTGTCTCACCACGATTTATGGATTAAACGAGATAAAATCCAAGTGAATTTTAACGTGGAAAAAAATTTGGGCGCGATTCACAGTTCTATGCTTCTTATATTTATCACCGAAAGAAAAGATTATCGCCTTAAACCGATATATTCCAATTTTCGATCGATCCTATTTTAACACACCCAGCCTGAACCAACCTGACGAAACGAAACAGCAACAACAAGTAGAAAATCAACCCATTTCCCGTCTATTTTTCAGGAACGATCAGATGAGACAGAGCGCGCACAGGCCAGAGATCAAATTCGGTTGACGAGCGTTTACAAGCGCGTTGACACGTGTCCCTCCGTGTGACACGCGACAGATGTCGACTAGTCGTCGTCACGTGGGACGCGAAAAAGAAAACAAAAAGGGAAAACAAGATTCTGTTTCTTCGATCGTCCCCCTCCCCCCATCGTCGACGTCACGTTACCCATGTAAAAGTATGGCTGACAACCGAGCTGACAATCGACGCCACGGGAGAGGTTCGAATTTTGCGACCAAGTACATAGATCTATCCCCCTAGCTCGACACGCGGCGAATTTATGCCGATCCGATCCTTCATCCCGTGCTCTTTATCGCATCTAAAATGCAGCCGAGAGGTTCGAGACAGAAAAGCTGCCGGAAGGAAGAGTTTTTCGAGCGGAGGGAGAGCGTTCGATGGAGACGGAGATAGAGAGAGAGAGAGAGAGAGAATCGGGGAGATCGTGGGGCAGGAAGCTCGAGGTACATTTACATACGTGGCAAACAAGGGAGGGGAAAAAAGATTTCGAAATGGTCTCCCGTTTCTTTATTCGTTCCTTCGTGAACGTTTTAACGATCGAGAGGAATCGTAACAGGTTGTCTTCTCGTTATTTCCTCGCAATTTTTGTTCGCGTAAACGAGCCCTGGAATGGCTCTTTTGGAAAATTTAGAAAATAATAATAAAGAAAAAGAATTCCACGGATTGATCGGATTAAAATAATCGGATGATTTTACAATTTTGTGGAAAAAAAAAAGGAAAAAGCTGCCTCGGAAATTTTTCGCAAGTGGAATAATAAAAGTTTCTGAAAGATAAAACTCTCGACTTAATTCGTACACGCGCCGTTCGAATATCGAAATCTCCGGACCGCTCCACTTTCGACGAGGCAATTTGCTTCTACCTTTTATGCGCCATCGCGGTGCAATGTCCGCCGCTTGTTTGCCTTCTAATGGTATACGTCCTCCTGTTGAGATGGCGCGGTTAATTCAACGCTTCATTTTCATACGAATATAAAGATCTACCCCGAGAATCCCCAACTCGTTCAGTTCGAGTATCCGGTTTTGTATACGGTTAATGTTTTCAAATTGTTTTCGAAACGGGGGGAGAGCATTAACCTCCTCTGAACGGCGTCGATCGCTCGAAGAATCGCGCGGAAGAGAAAGAATTAAAATTGTACTCATTCGAGAAATTAACAAATTTTACTTTCAATCGAATATCTCCATTCGACGCAACTTAACCATTTTATGTATTACACCCAAATTATATTCTTACGGATAAGCTAATAATCTAATCCAGATAAAAAAAAAGAAAGTAGATAATTTGATAGGAAGAGGATCGTATCAACGACTCCCTCGATATTCGCGATACAAACCCCTTTCAATCCCTCGACCGATCGAACCTATCGGAAGGAAACTTGGAACAAGACGGCCACTCGTAACTCTTCCTCTCCGCTTCCTCGAAACTTTCTACGAGGCGAGTTATCCCCTTTTTTTTCTTTTAAGAAAAAGTCGAGAGAGAAAGAGTAACAAGCCGATTTATGCAGATTACCGGCCACGAATCCGAGGGAACGCACAAATTGCCGCTCCTCACGGGGAACGCCTCGGGGGTATGAAATATTCAGGGGACGATTCCTAAGGAATAGCCGTTACACATCCAACGGGTATAGGTTTTATACGATCGCGAACTTATTATAGGCGAAGTTTTCGCCAGAGATGGAGGACGAGCGTCGCGATGCCTCGTCCCTCCCCCCTTCTTCGCGTATTCTTTTTACGACGAGCCGGATTTACGGTCACTCCATTGTAACTGCGCCTCTGTGTACACGTCGATGGCACACGTTGGATCCTCCAAGGTTCGAATCGGTCGGAGCGCCGCTCATAACTGAATATTCGCTCGGGGATCGATATTATATTTGTCACCGTTCCGAAGTTTCGAAACGAGGCGAAGATATTCTATTTTCATAAGTTGACCACCGCTCGTGAATATTTATGCGCCGTGCATCCAAGCGGGAATAAACAGTTTACAGTTTCTCTTTAAATATCGGGAGGGGGAGGGAAGAAGTCTGTACGGATTTCATTAACGTTTAAATAAATAAACGAGTAATAATGGACTTATCTCGAATGTTTATATATAAGTCATATAACTTTCAAACAGCGAATCTGAATTAAAAGCAAGAATACGGGCGGGAAATTCACGGGGGAGAAAAAACAAACGCGAACGAATGATTCCTATGGACGCAAAAAAAGGAAAAGAAAGGAAAACGCACGATACACGCTACAGGCGATCAAAATGAAAACTCGAAACGCGAATAAAAGACGAGGCTGTCCAATAATTCTCGCCGTATCGACGTACTTCCCATTACCACGATTCCTCGATTCCTATTCACCGCCACAAGCCTCCCCTATCACGCGATGCAGCCCAACGTTTCGATCGAAGACACGATAATGATAGGAAACGAACCACTTCTTTCGTGGAAATGACTATCTAATAAGTTCTTTCTCGAATTCCGAGACGAGAAATCATCCCATTCCCATCCCAAGTCCCTCATCAACCGGGTTATTCCAGCCGGCTTATTAGAGAATGATTCCGAGGTTTCGCCGGTTGACGCTGATTTATAGAGGCACGAACTGTGCTGTCGGCTAACGCGAGAGAGAGAGAGAAAGAGAGACCTGGGACAAATTTTCCCGAGCTATTTAGAAAAGACGCGAAACGGAATCGAGTTAAGTCGTGATTTTGATAATTGAAATGCCGTCACGAATATAAAACCGTCATTCTTAGCCGATGTATTATAACACACGATGTATATACACACTCTCTCTCTCTCTCTTTCTCTCCTACGCAAGTTTCGAAACGCTTTGAAACTAAATTAGCTTTGGTCCTCCACTTTTACCACCCCTATGGATACACGTTACACGCTTTAAGACTCGCGGATACGCGGCAGGGTGAGACAGGGGTGAAATCTGCCTGTTATCGACAGGCATATTCCGATCGAGCGGAGGGGAAGGGAGGGCGGAGAGCGACGGATCGATCGATCGTCGACCTGACTCCCCAACAGCAGTCGGGGAAATAGCACGCTAAAGGACGATTCGTTTCACGCCTCGAGCTACCGGATTCTGCCCGTTATTTAACCGTGTGAACGAAAAAAAAAAAAAGAAAAAAAGGAAAGAGAGAAAAAAAAGGAAAGAAGAATCGGAGAAGATGAAAAGAAGAAAAATGATGGATACGGGGGAAAAAAAGGAAAAGAAGGAGCACAAGGCGAAGCGAGATGGAATATATATCTCTAGCCGGGCGCCTCTACTAGCGTACATCCTCATTTAAATGAAATAAATCTTGTTACGAGTAATTTTCATCCTCGGCCAACGGGCCGAGACGGGCCAAAGAGGCGGGATGGAAAGGCTTTTTAAGCCGGTACCCGGGACCGATGCGAGACAAATGGATTTCGTTCCGTCGAAAGAGCCCCACGAATGTGTCGCCCGCGTGGTCCCCGTATGCCGGGGCGAAACTTGGTGGATCGGCCGGGAATTGAGACGTCCATTGTGCCGGGAGACGGTTGCATAAAATGTTGCTCGAGACGGGGACAGAGCGGGCGGGGGTACACTCGTGTTTTCAGAAACTCGAAACAAGATTAGGAGCGCGGGCCGAATACTGTCGGGAGCAATTAAGCGGCAAGTTTCGATTCGATTTTGCTATTGTTCCTGCCCTTTCCACTCTGGATGCTAGGCAAATGGGGGCGGGTTCCACGAGGCGTGCAACGGGAATAATGTGAAAGAATCGGGGGAAGAGTGATTATATAGGTCGGTTGAAATATCGATTAAATATCTAGGTAAGAGAGGTAAAGAGAGAGAGAAGAATACTGGTGAAATTGGTGGAAAACGGTGGAATCACGAGGATATATTCTCTACGTGGGATATTTCGAGGATATTTGTTTTCGTTGCAAAATGGAATAGAATATTGGGGAAGGAAATATGGAGAAGAATTGTGGCAAGAATTAGGAAATTTTGTAAAAATTTTGTAAAAATATCGAGATCGAGATTTTAAACGATGTTTTTACAAGAAATAAAATTTTCTGAAATAGCCAGCAGCTTCCATATTTTTAACAGAGGAACTGTATAATTACTCTATCATCGTACGACGCTAGTTCAAAAGGCTTGAGAAGGAGAAGGAGGAGGAAGAGGAGGAATCGGTATACGAAATCTCCAAGATTTTAGATATCACGGCCTGAAACCTGAAATTTAACCACGGCGCCAGTTCCGATTTCTTCGGCCACTTAGCAGGTAACAAAGCGTAAGGAAATAGTTGACAAACGAGGCTCACGAGGAACAGCCACGAAAATTCCTAAGCCGTTATGGATTTATCAAGCGTCGTAATCTTGAAGGAGTACTCGAGAAAATTATGACGAAGCATAACGAGGCCGATGTCATGAGTCACCTCGTTTAATGAACTGAACACTGAAAAAATAACGAAAAAGAAAAAAAACTTTATAACGTACGCAACGAGAAAAGTATACGCAAATATGATCAATTTACAAGGTATTCGTACACGCAGTTTCGCACCTTTCGAATCCAAAGGAATTTTTACAAAAAAAAAGAAAAAGAAAAAACACCATCTATCCGAAAGTAAAACTCTTGACAAAAACTTTCACTCTCGCTCGAATGAAAAATATTTTCGAGAATTTTTTACTAATTACACAGAGAGTAAAAAAAAAAAAAAGAAATTACAATCGGATAGACTCAGTTTGAACGAATACAATTCGCGAGGAATACTTTTGAAAATTCTGGAAAAGAATTTCATCAAAAGAAATTCACACCTTCGATATAATACATTTCCAAGCGATTACGATCAAGGGAAACAATTGAAACGATATACCCGATCGACGATCCACGGTGATCGATGTCCGACGCTTATCGGTCGGCACGGATCAGACCGCGTGCAGTTTACCTAGGCCGATAAACGAAGCGTTTTCGTTATCGTGGAACGGATATTCCTGTTAGTCCTAATAGGGTTCGATAAACCAGATAAAGTAAGCGGCTTAACGGCAGTCCGCCGGTAAAAATGCGAAGCCCGATACACGAGGAGGCGGCGAGCGCATGTAACATTTTTTTTTTTCCTCTCGCGACCCCGTTTCGACAATTTCGCTTTCGTTATGCAATAAAGCTCGCACGTAAGAGAAGAGAAAGATCGCCACGCCCCACACCAGCCACTAAACGTCATCCACTTTTTTTCACCGACCCACCCCTTAATCCCATTCCGGATTTCATTCTTTCGACGAGAAGGAGAGAAAGAGGGGGAAAGTCTTCTTACGATCGCGAGTAAACACCTAGCCGAACGTGTATATACCACACGGAAATCCATTGAAACGAGTTGGAGATAAGAGGAGGGAGAGAGAGATTTTCAACGAGGTCGAAACTACCGTGTATACGGTCCCTTTGCTTGGTTCCTTTTTTAAAAAAGGGACTCGACCAACCCCTCCGTGTCTCGAGTTCCACCCCCAGAGCTCTTTCACGCTGACAAAGTGGATCGATCACGTCAGTGTCTTCGCCTATACACGCGTTCTTGAAACGGAAGCCTAGTTTCCAACGCGATTTCCCCAACTTTTCACTCTGTTCATATATATATGTGCTTCTAATTGCGAGTCTCGTTGTTTCGTCCATTTTCAAACTTCGTCTATCGGGATTCTCTTACATCGAAGAACGAAAACGCGACCTGTTGTTTTTCATTTACATATGTATTACGTTTTCGAGGCGAGACATTGGAAACTTTTAATCGTGAGAGAGGACGATGTGGAGTTATCACCGCCGACCACCGGCTGGAACAACTTTTCGACGTGAAATACATTCGGGGGCCGCGTTAAGTAACGTATAAATATGATAATTTCGCGGAGAGGGAAACGACACTCGTAAATCTGACGTTATGCAAATGTTTGAATCCTCCGGCTTCCTTAATTGTCGCGAGTTTTTCCGGTGGAATAACGGGACGATGGAACGATCTCCTCTAGAGGAAAAAAGATTTTCCTCCAGATGACAATTTCTCATTCGAATTTTATTCTTTGGTTACTAATACTTTTCTTTTACGCTTTTTTTTGTAAAGTGAATGGATTCAATTATTGTAGTTTTTGTCAATTGTCGAGCGAATAATTAAATATTCAAAGGGTAGAAGAAAAATATTGTAACCATTCTCGTTATAAAGAGTGGCAAGAAATAATGATTGATCGAAGGCTGGATAAAATAAGGATTGCGTTGTGATGTAACATGTTTCTAACAATAATGGAATGCATACGATAATGCGATTTCAATAGAGAAAATACAAAAATGTTAAACCATCAGTGCGACGTCATAAGTGTGTAAACACATTTGATGGTAAAACTCTCAAGAGTTGCTTTCGAAAGTAAACGTTGCATTGACAGTGATTGCTCGATAGTAGTAACTTTTACTCTCAAAGTGTTCACTAACAAAAAATAATTGTCGAGAGTTTTATCCTCGAATATATCCGTATTCTTTGCATCACGATAATTTTAATTTGGCATTATGATAATTTCTCGTGACATAGTTGAAACATTGATTGGAATAATTAATAATTATTGCCATTTCTAACGTTTCGAATTTTTAAAATATCTGCATTTAAAATGGCAATAAATATGGTACGAAAGATATCTGATCCCGTAGGCCTATTTGTAATATTCATGATACAACTATTAAACAAACTACTACTACCTGAGAATTATTCGAACAACTTGACATATTCATAGGAATGATAATCGTTATTTTTAATAGGAAATTTATTTGCATGGATGTAATAATTTAGTGTTGTAACATATCCTACGATATTTTATATCTTGTTGGTATAAAAAAGTATAGAATGATATATAATTACGCCTCGAAAACAAACTTGTTAATCGTTTGAATGTAACATAAATAAAAATCGCTTCAAGTTGTTCGAATTTTTCGTCGAAAATAATAAACGATTTCGTACGATTGACAAAAATATTTTATTCGCATATTATAAAATGAAAATCTGACGAGAGTTGTCAATTTCACGAACGCTTATGACGGATGAATATTGAATAAACGTTTCCGCTTTAGAATTAATCTCGAAGAAAAATGAACTACCTTCAGACACACGTCAATTATACCTTGCGAAAGAATAATCGCTATAATTATAAGATTTAAAATCGTTAGAATCCTTTTGCACAACTAACGATCATTAGATTACAAGTGATAAGTTTAATAAATAAAAAAAGTACTGCGAATAAATTTACAATTTTTAGAAAAATCCGACTAATTTTTTATTCTGATATATAATTCATAAACTTATCACTTGACAATTCATTAATAGTATAAATTAGAAAATAATTAAGAAACGCAAAAACGTTATAGTGTGTCTAGAAAATTTTCATTTTTCTGTCGCAAAGAGGAAAAGAAGAAATTATTAGAAACGAAAAAAAAAAAAAAAAAGAATTATACGTGGATAAAATTATTAGATACTTGTGTGAAAATCAGATATTTCACAGCAGCCGACAATTTGTTCTCCAGTTATTGATTGGACTTCACCTTCACGCTAGAAAGTTAACATACCGTAACGGCAGGATTACACGAGCGAAATTAAACGTCAACGATAGGCCAGTGCGAAGAAATTGCTCTGCTCCGCGGTATAATTACAGACGTTACCGCGCACACTTAATTCTATAACGTAATAGCCGGACGAGTCTCAACGAAACGTCGCGTTTTCAGCGCTAGAAATACCGAGAAATAATCGATAATACAAATTGTTCGAGTCGAGAAACGGCCCCGTGCACTCACGCGGGAGATGCATTTTCGGTAATTCGTTTTCACGATAAAGACGCATCGGTCGTCGTCAAAGGTAAAACGTTTTGGAGCCACTCGATTTATCTGAACGTTACTCGCTTTGAGGCGAGCAAAGAAACATTCCAGACATTTACCATCTCTCTCCAACTTTCTTCCCATTCAAGACGCTACTTTAAATCGCCAGACGCTTTCGAAGACCGACGCCTGTCAAATTCCGACAGATAAACTTCGACAGAAACACCAGACACTACACCGGTACACTTCAAACGCCCGCCAAATTCGCATCTGCCTAACGCTTATCGCGGCCATTTTCGATCACCTTTACGTATATACAAGACTACGACTTAATACGTCTCTAATATCTCATTTGGAAGAAAGAACAATAAACAAACATGGAACGATTCCCGAAATTTTGGTTACTAGGAAATAACTCGCGATGAGTCACGTGCCAAACACGATGTTCACGGTATTCAACGTACCGGCATGACGCGGACCAGTTTTTTTTCTTTCGTGGTAACAGCTGTCCGAGCTGTTAAAGGTCTTCGTATTATTTCCTGTTCGACGCACGAACGTTCAAGAAAAAAATATTGCGGCGCATTTCGTGTCGCGATCGAACACACGAGAAACCCGCAAAGTACAACGAGACCCTCAAGATACTTCGCTTTACCCGCATAAAGATACGATCGCGGTTTCGGGGGAGATACGCAGAAAGGTGTATAAATAAAAAAAGAGAATAATAGGTAGACTCACCGTAAGACGACACGATGCTCCCTGCCACTCGAACTCCTTTGAAGAAAACGCGAACTGAGAAATCCACAAGAGGAGAAGTCCACACTGGAATGATGATTGGCAGTCACGTCGATAATCACCACTGACGCGATTACGTGTCACTTGTCACAAGTCCGAAATACGTTTAACCCTTTCGGAAAAGAGGCAGCAACGGAACAATGATAAATATCTCGAAAAGACGAAATTAATTTACGAAATGCGTCGTACGATATCGTAGATTCGGGTGCCGGGCTGCGTCCGTGCGTACAACCGTTCGGCTCGGAGTCTCGCGCTCAACTGGTCTCTGCTCGTTGGCGCGGATTTCTCGTCGGCCAATCGGAGTCGAGACTGCGCGGCGCGGCGCGACTTTGCCTCGTGTGTATCGTACCTTAGGTTTAACCCCCGTCACGGCACTGTCCCCCCCTCCCCTTCCCATTGCGTCCCGCGGAAATGCGTGTCCCTATGCTCTCACTCCCCCCTCTCGTTCTTTCTCTTTTACTCCCTTTCTCTGTCACTCTCACTCTTTTATCAGGGAACTGTACAAGGGTAGCGATGGGCATTCAATTTTCCCTCTCGCGAACTTCCCGAATCGAACATTTCGTCGAACGTAATCGCGCAAACGTCCTGATCACTTCCGTGTAAGTTTCCGTAAAACGTTATTCTTGTTCGTTCTTGTAGTCGTTCGATCGTCACTATGCTCCAACTTCTCCGATATCCGAAAGTTTCGACAAATCATCGCGCGAAAACTTTGAACGTTTCGCCATTATGGCTGTCAAACTGACAAGATTATAACCGTCCAACAATGAGATAGATTTAAAAGATGATTCGTCGTTAATCCGTACTTTCATCGTTATAAATTTGTTACTTATTTAGCACAATCTTTAATAAAAACACATTTTTCGTTCTCGCGTGCCAAAATTCGTATATATTCTCGCAAATTTGAACACTTCGATGCACTCTTCTACACACTTTGCCGCCATAATTATGTAACTGAAACGATGACAAATAGCGCCCTAGAAGAATGCGTATTAGTTTGCTTTAGCGCCGCTAGGAGGCAGTTTAGGATTGCTCTTGCATCCGTCAATTGAATACGAATGGGTTGTGTTAAAGTTTATTTTATATTTTGTTGTGTATTTTAATTAATTAAATGTGAATTGTGATTAAAGAATGTATTTGATAAAGAGTCGTGAAAGAAAATAAGTGTAATACATCGATATTATAAATATTTATTTTGTTCATAAATTGTTTAATACTTCTACTACGCACAATGGACCGGTAAGTATATTTTATCATCATATTATTTTTTATTAATATTATATGCAATTAAAAACAAAATTAAATAGTAATAGAATCATGCTGCATAATAAATAACGCGATTAAAATTATTTTCTTTCGTATCATTATGTGTTCTTTTATTGAATTAGTTGGCATATAAAATTCTAACCTCTAAAACAAACACATTCGTACAAATGCACGATCAATTTGATTTTCGAAAATACGAAACGATTGTTTTATTTTTCTCAATTTCAGTTACATGTGACATGAATTTAATTCAGAAGAGCGTAATATAGTTGACAGAAGATTTATAGTTTTGCATGTATAAAGATGACTCATTTTAATCTATAAATGGATATATATGGGAAAGTACATTGAGTTGAAGGCTGAATATGTGAGGGAGGAAGTCGAGGGAAGCATTAGAATATCAAGGAGAAAGGTTAGTGGAAAACGAAACGTAACAGAACTCTATTATCAATAGTACTTGTTAGACTATCTTCTTTGACATCCTTACTCACCGAAATTCCACCCGAACATTCTCTCGGGTTTCATTTAACTATCGCATATTCGACTTATTTAAATCGATATTATATTTGTAAAGGTTTGCTGATAATATGATGTAAATGATGTACATATATTATAAATATATATTTACGAAATTATAAAACATTAGAATACGTATATATACATATATCAATCTCGGAATCTTGTTGCATAATTGAATTAATATTTTTAACGAAATTTTTTACAAATTACGATTTAATTGATTATTTTATTGGATATAAAAATGCATAATTGTTATCTCAATCATAATCAAGTTATTATTCGTTAGTATGCTAATATTATTAATTAATCAATTATTATGCAAAAACTTCTTGATTTCAAATATTATTATCTCGTTGAATTTTCTTCCAAGTTTGTTTAATCAATATCATAATAATATCTTGTAAAACCTATCTGCATAATTCCTTTCACAATCAACAAATAACAATTAAACGACTCATCTCACATTTATTATTCTTATTGCATTAATTGCAAAAAAATACGAAATTTCTCAATATACCTGTACATCATTTGACGCATTTACCTCGATAAATATTACTTAAAAAAACTCCGTGGTATGTTTATTCGAAACGGCGAGGACAAAATATCTCTGTTTTTAATGGTTGTTCGCCCGGCTCGGTTTACCTTCCCGAATAAAATACAAGCTACGATAAACAATCATAAAATACAAACGCCGATAAATATTCTGTTTATTCAATAACAAAAAAGCGGCCGGTCTTATAACGTTACTATCCACGTCCATCCCAAACTTAAAATCCTCCACGAAATCTTTTCACCGGTATAACGTTACGTAACTTTTACGCAATTTCCTGCAGACATAACATAAGAATACGGAGAGAAAGAGAGAGAGAGATGCCGAAAAAAAACACGAACGACGAAAGAAAGTTCCCTTCGTATCGACTCCCGTGTTCGTTTATTACGACCTATAGCCGCATGTACTTACGATCCTCCGCGTCCATCAACCCTCTGCCGGCATCCTCCGTCTCCGTTTCTTGTTTCTTTCCCCCCCTGTATTTCCTCGGCAATTCCACCAGGGGTTTCGCATAATGCTTTTTTCAGGCCGCTCTTCCTATATACATCGCTCTAGTATCCCGTAGCCCCGCTCGCCCCGAGTGACGCGAATTTTTCCCCGAAACGACTTTCCATTCGTGCACCACGGAATCCAGTCGGCACCCCCGAGGCGCTCTCCCGTGAATTATCCGAGTGCCTTCGGTAATTCCGCTGGGAATCGTTTTGCATAATGTTAAGAAAATACTCGTAAAAGGCCGTGCTGAACGCGACTGTCCGTTGTTACCCGCGCGATATCGCCTCGCGTTACGACTCAATCGGGCGGAGAGAAAAATTTGTTTTTTTGATTCTAATGCTCGTACCTTAACTTGTTGCTTATATGTTGCAAATATCAACGGATATATGCGAAAAGATGATAGGCGGATAGATGTAAATTGAAAATTAATCCTCCTCTTATACAGCTCTTTCTCTAAGTACACAGCGTATAATATTGAAATTCGAATCTACTTACTTCAGCGCAAAAACGACGGCGTTAAACCGGCGCGAAACGTTTATAACGGAATAAAGAAACTACTTCTCGGTCCATTACTGCAACTTAATTGTGCCGACTGTTGAAGATTCCCGGGGAGAAATCGGCTTGCGGGGAATGGGTTGCGCTGTGTCTTGTGTAAATAGAAGAGTGTCGCGGAAAGGGTACGGGTTGAAGGGAGGAAGCCGGCCTTGAAATTTCCACCACGGTGGTTGGCTCGCTTGTCGTGTTGGTTTGCCGATAGTGACATTAAGCCCTCGTTAAATACGGGCACGCCTCGTCGTAAAAGTATATTTCAAATTCGCCGCCTGGCCAGGGATTAAATCGAGTTTGCACTCGCGGCGCTTGGCCGGACAACAATGGCAATTCAGTTTTGCATAGGAACGAGCAAGTCTCTATGAAAACGGACTTTCTTCTCGCATTTAAACGCGCGCGAAGGAAAGTCTTGCGATCCCCCGCAGGAGGAGAACTTTCTGCGGTCGTTGCTGTTTGACTTTTCCTTCAAAGGGTTTAAACAGGCCGGCCTCTCGTTAACGTTAAGCGGCGACCGGTAGCCAACCAGCTTTGATCACGATTCGCACTCGTGTGCAATTAAAAGCGCATCATAAACTCCCGTTGCGACTACGTATTCGGCCGAAATTATCAGATGAATGAAGGCTTCGATCAACTATCAACGGCGCGTTTAATAATTTCGACGGTAATCAATGCGAATTACGAAGTCTGTGGAGTATCGTATCGCTGGGAGCGAAGGTCAAGGCTTTTCAAGATCTCTAAGAACGCGCATAGTCGTTGGCATCCTCTCGAACGATAACGAATAGTTATCGAAAGTTGCGTAGGATTTTGAGAGATAATCCGACGAGTGTCCGAAGGACGCTCCAAGATTCCTTATCTCGTTTGCAAGATAAGAAGATTATTACTCTCTTCTTACAGCCTTTCCTCTTTCTTTTCTTCTTTTTTTTTAACAGATATCGAAGCGAACGATCAATGGAATCGCAATTCCGGAGATATCTTTACGTTTCAACAGGTCGCGAAGTGGCCGCTCGATGATATTCATCGGTCGGGAAGCATAATTTCGAAACAGAACTCGGCTTATTTCCCGCAACTGGAATACCAGTGAGTTCTTAACGAGCTCCTCCTCGTTACAGTTATCCGCCGCTCGACTTGAAATACCTTCATCGCGGCCGCCACTTGGCTTTGCGAACGCCCACCCTCGCCGAAACACCATCCCCCTCTCTCTCCCTCTATCTATCTTTTCTCCGGATTTAGATCCAGACGAGCTTTAATTTCGTTTTCGGGGGGAGGGACAATTCCTCGTTGCCACGGACCAACTCCCTAAGCGAGTTACGATTAACTTGTTTTTCCAACCGCTGAATGGTTTGTGGAGCCGGTAGCTCCTTATCGGCGTGCACCTTGCCTCCGCGGTCGCCCGCCTCGGGTTCCCTCTTTATAGGCGAAGAGGAGGCGACACCGGAAGTCGTTGTTCATTCCGCCGACCACCAGACCGGGAATCTTGTTCTGGAACGGCGGCGCTGTAGCGGATCAGAAACTAGTTTCCCTTCACCTGCGCCCCTCTCTGTTCCTCGAACTCGGCTCGCGTGGGGCGGAAGGTATCGATCGACTCGCTCGATTAGGATTCGCGCTTCGCCTCTTTTATGATCGAAACGATCCAGGTGTGCTTCGCTCGGATTGTGTAGATTCGTCGAGCATAGAAGATTAGATATTCTCGTCGAATTTTGAATTTTTTTGAAATTGGAAACCTAGCGGAATACGAATCGAAGTTCAAAGTATCGTTGAAAGTTTCTTGTAATTCTTTCGAAATCCAACGTGTTAATATCTCGAGCCTTAAGCACGCCAATATCTAAATTTTATTCTACTTGTACTTCCTTTTTAAGTTCTACCACGTTGGAAGAAATAGAGAATTCCAATCGTGAAATTCTTCCGTGGGGATCATTTCGAAAACGTTTTCGTTTCTTCCAAGGGCCAAAACGGTATCGTCCGCGATAAGGAGGTGTTCGAGTCGTGTCGTAAAATTTCGAAGCACGCTCCGTTTCTTCCCATACCGGTTTTAACGATACGTACTATTAATTTTAAGTGGAACGTCAACTATTCTTTAACGACGCTTACATCGCGTTTTGCCACGCGGGAGAGGCAACTTTTCTGAGACTCGAATTTAACGATCGCACTTTATCAAACGGAGGCCGCGTGTACCGCCGGCCACGGGATTAAAAACTTTCCTCGCCGCTGTATTCACAAGTGAAATAATCGATGATTCTCCGTTTCCAACCCGCGTATACATTCATATCTCTCCGTCGATGTGATGAAAACAATATTTTCGCGGCATGCGCTATTTGTTCCCTTCCCCCGTTTTCAAAAGTTTATTCGCGATTTTTTGAAATAACACTCGAATGAAAAGAATAATAATGGCGGTGAAATTCTATTTGTTTAAAAAGCACGATGTAATTTCGTATCTACAATATGTTTGCGTAAATATTTTTCGACGTTTTTATTCTCCCGGAAATGTTTTATTTTCCGTTCTTATCTCTTATTATTCTTATTATTCGAGAAATAAAATGTATATTCTATTCTATATTACAAAAAGAAAAGGATTAAAGATTCTTTTTTCTGGAAATAATATTAGAGTTGGTTGTTCATTTATGTACTATCTTTTAAATGATTTCCAACGATCATGAAAAATCAACTTATTTAGGATTCAATGAATCTACGAGTAGTCTATACACCTAGTCAAATCAAAGTACACAGTTTCGTTTAAAAGCAAAAGTCATTCCGAATTCTCAGAGTCGCATCAATCGATTACGAAGCATTTATGCACTTCTGTTCATTGCATCACTTGTATATTTAATTCAATTCAGGATTCAATATCATCATTTATCGATATTTCTATAAAAATTTGGCACTAATTAAAATAAATATAGAATCTGATAAAAATAATCGCCCTAAATATACAGAGTAAGATTCGAAGAACGTATTTCGAGACTTGATTGTATATATTGAAACGAGACATCCCATGCAAACGGATGGTGAAACAAGTCTGGTATTCGGATCGAAACGAAACACTTATTGAGTGAATTGTACCTTCTTTCCCGTTTCTTATCATTTGGGCCAGATAGAAAATCAGTCTGGTAAAATAGTAGGTTAGTAGCGTGTTCAATCGTACACCAGACGTATGAATCCATAGGTACGTAATCGAATGAACGAGGAGAAAGCCTACATTCGAGGATATATATTTCTCCGTTTCACGTGCTTTTTCCTCTATTCAAAAACGAGGAAAGTTTGCGTTCACGTTCGGCTCAAAGAGGCAGACACGTCGCGCGGGACGATTTAATTTCGCTTGATGCTCGTCGCAACAGAAGTTTGCGCGCCGTTATGGCAAAGGCGTGCTGTTTTGTACGTACGATCAAAGGACTTTCTTGCTATTTACTTGCGGTGATGGAGGTAATGCTGCTCACCGTTCTCTGTTCCCATTTTATGCGCATTAATGTGGCCCCTCCCGTGTGCCAATTATCACCTTCTCGAGGATCAAACGCGAAAGGATATATAACTCGAAATATCATAATCATTCGACATCCGTTTCCATCGTGTGGATACTCGAGTGCAAGTGATTAGTCAACTGCGAACGTTAGATATATCGGCAAATAATTAATAATAAATTGATAAATCGCATAGACGAATGTTTGTGTCGAATTGTTAAAGTTTTCCTTTTTATTGAAATTGTTGAATTCCCATGTAATAAAATTCTAACCTTTCGACAGCAAGTATTTCAAATAACGATGATCCAATTGCGTCTGAGATTTTTTTATGTAAGAAATTTTTAATTTCACGCTTTTGTATCGATGTAAGGATTAATTTAATCTTCGTGGCACGATAACTGGTTAGTTTAATCCGCTTGATTCATCTTTAATTGGTAATCCATAATGCTAAGATGGAAAATTATATTTAAATATTTATCGATATTGAATGATTCTCGACGGTATATTGAAATTTTTTTTGTAAAATATCGCAGAATGCGTTATGCAAATTTAAAAGAGATGGAGTAATTAATTCTTGAATGATTTTGTTCGAGAGAAAGATATTACGCGGAGTACTTTAAGGCAGAGAACAAGATTCGACTTTGGCACACGGAGTGAGGACTGGACCTCAAAGGTCGAGTAACTTTCACGTCAAAGCGTTACTCATTGCTTTCATTTACGGCCTGTTCCATTGATCGTACGCAACGGCGTACGTAATCAAATCTTCGTGTCGTAACGTCACGTGCGGCCAAGTAACGTTTCCATTGATTAGCGGAACCGTGCTCCCAGTGGAGAAATATCGAACCGTTACGTGTGAAATATTCCTTTAAAAACTATTCACAATGGAATACTCCATGGAAGATTAAATTTTAATTTCGAAATGAAACATATACTGGGTCCTCTTGTTAAATATTATATTTTTTCCTGTATAACGATAAAATGTATATCTCCAAAAAAAATTTGAAGGTATATTATATTATCCGTGTCCAAAAGATTCTCAAATCCTCTTCTCATTGCTCGACGTAATCGTAAGGGTTACAATTTTACCGTAAACGCGATTGAAACGAGAAATCGAAGGATGTGGAAAATTTGTGCGACGTCTAGAAATTAGGTGGAAATCCACCTAGGCTTCTACTAACAAACCCAACGGCTCCCAAATTTCCCTACAATAGGTCACTTAAACTCCTCCGAGCTGCCATTTCCGACAGCTTTCTCGTCCACAAAAGCATGCAAATTCCCGTTTCGTTACAAAGCGAGGCACCCCGGGCGGAATACTTTTCGTTCCCTTGTAAACGGTTTGCGGGACCGTTCCATTCCATCCACCATCACCGTCCTCTGCGTCTAACCTCGTTCCCAGCCTCCCGGACTCCGCTCCACGACGACGATATCGACGACTTCCTGCGACGACCTCTTCGTTCCACGAAGAAAAAAAAAAGAAAAAAAGAAAAAGAGGAAGCCGAGAGGATGGAAGAAGCGGATTTGCCCTTCGCGAGCGAGACCGGTCGTCGTGTTTGCGGAGGACGCGGGAAAAAAGGAGCTCGCGCCGATCCCGTGCCGCCGATACTTGTCACGAGTCCACCGTCTCACCGGCTTTGACGATTCGAGGAAGACGAAGAAAAGGGTGAAACGGATGGCGGCGAAGAAAGGGACGAGCTCGGCCGAGGAACGGCCGGCCATTGACGTAACGAACGTGACCGGCGCACCTTCGACACTATTAAACGGAGGAGGAATAAAAAAAAGAGAGGGAGAGAGAGATAGAGGGAGAGAGAGCGGAGAGACGTGTGTGTCGCCGGCTCGTGGCCGCGCGATAAATCGGTGTTAAGTCGAAATTACGATCGCAACCGGGGGTGTTGGGCGTTTCTGCGTGCCGTGGCAAACTGGCAAGGGCTTAAGCCTCGTTCTGGCACCATCTGGATCGGAGTGACTGGTCAGGTGGTCACCCTCGTATTGATGGTAATTGGCCGTGGATCGGACGTTTTTTTATCAGGCTATAATAGTTCCACCGCCTCGATCGGCCGGATTTTCTTCTCCGGACGTGGTGTCTTATTGTTGGCCACGGGATCGAATTTTGTCGAGGATGATGGGCCTCGCCTTTTTTTTCCTTTTGGGGGAGGGGTGACGGATGTCCCACGGGATCGGGGATGTTTCTTTTCTCGTTTCGTTGCTTCATCGAGCTTCATCGTGTTGAGAGTAATCTTGAGAGGAAGCGTTTTGAAGCGGTGGGAGGAAGGCTGCCTGGGAAGATTGAACGGAGAATGATATAGTGAAGCGAATGATGTTTAACCCTTCGTGAATTATTGGGGAAAAGTAGCGCTCGTTGATAATCTTTCGTTCTTTCCCCTCCGTTTTAAATCTTCCGTAGGATTTTTACTTTCAAAAAAATACGTGAACTTTGGGAAACTTTTTTAAATGCGAAAACTTTTATCAATCGTTGATTACCTTTTGTCCAGATATTCGAATATAACGTTGAGCGTCTACAATGAGCGTAATCGAATAATATCTTTAGAATAATATTCTCTTGAACACGATAGAAATATTTCGCCATGATATTCATCCTTTTCTTTTTATTCCTATTTTCGTTCGCACGGTATATATACATTGTCAAAGCATTGGCACAAAGTAAAAGGTCTATTCGGAGAATTGGAGCGAAAACGAAGTAGATTCGATATATGGGTTGAAAAATGGGAAGGAAAAAAGGAGAACGGAACGACAGGATTAGCTTCGATAAAATAACGATTTACGTTTTAATCGTACGCCGGCTAATTATTAATCCTTTGTGGCTATTAAGCCGCAAATTGCGGCCAACCTTTGGAGATCTCTTTGGAAAAAGCTCTCCGTCCGTTAGGAAACTTCTGCTTTTCCCCTTGCTCGCCTCTTTTTTTCACCCTTTATGAAAAATAAAAAAAGAAAGGGGGAGAGAAAAAGAAGAAGGAGAAAGAACAAAAGAGCAAACTCTAAACAATTTTATCCTCGATCGATCACAACTTTCCACCAACTACGACGATGCAAGTGTTCCATGAACGAACGAGCAACTGTGTAAAGGAAACAAAGGAAGGACGAAAAGAAAGAAAGAAAGAAAGAAAGAAAAAAAGAAAAGAAAAGAAACGCCACATATATCGATCAACCAAAAGTATTATTAACAGCATTGTATCGGGCCTGAGAAAAATCCTCCATGCATAACATTATATATACGCGCATCCGTTCATTTACGGTGGCGATCCGCTAGTGGCGCTTATGCTAATTCCAAAGGCTGTTCAACGAAGGGGTGTGGGACCACGGGATTGTTCGTGCGGATCTTCGTGTCAGCGTCTCGTCACTGTCACGCCGGATTAAAATCCGGTTCTCGATTCGCGCGAGCGAGCGCCCGACACTCCACTCTCAATGAAAATAATAACCGGCGGAGCCCAATAGGCTCTCGCTTTCGTATCTTTCTTTCTTTGTAGCCGGCCAATTCCTTTCATTTCGGCAGCGAAACTCCTCTCTAAGAGCAGTCGGATTAAAAGTTTTTCATTGAACGCGTATCAACACGCGTGTCGAGGCCCGCCGTTGTGTTCGCAGCGTGTTTCATTATTGGCGGGATTAGATTCAATATGATCGAAGGAGCGGTGAAAGGAAGAAAGGGGCGGATCGGCGATGACGGCCGTGTCGGGCATCGATTAAAAACTTGCGATTAAAACTTTTCGTTTGATCGAACGACGGATTCTCGATCCGAAGAGACGGACCGATAAATGCGAAGGGCGTGGAGGAGGAATATATCGTAACGCGAGTGTTATTTTATTTGTTTTTTATTTATTTTAAAAAGGTCCTATCTCGTTGTCTAAAAATATTCGACCAGGATTAGGGATTTCGCGGGATTAATAGTCGGGATTCGTCGCGAAAAATTTGGTTTTGATTTAATCTATCGATGAAATCGGTAGTTATTAATATTAGTGGTTAATCGTGTTCACCTGTATCTCTGAGCGTAAATATTAATCGACAATCATCAATTGATAGGTATCGATGGAAATTTAATTTTACCTCTGTTTGATGTACACACGAATGCGTATTATATTAATATTGATATTAGATAAAATTAATACTGGATATAAAGTCGCGCTCAAATATTAATTTCACGGGGAAAGAGAGAGAGAGAGAAAAAGAGAGAGAAAGAGAATTTCATTAGTTTTAACGTTATATTATCTACGATTAAATACCCTTGTCCGGAGATTTTAATCGCAAAGTTGAAGTTACATTTTCGTACGTAGAAGTACAATTTTTCTGTGATGTGTAGATATTGTATTGTGCTCATAGAGTATGCTAGGATTTTGCATAATTCATATAGACGCCCAGTGGATCGTAAGACCCCGGCTGAATTATGAAAGCAAAATTGTACAATAGGGGTAAAATATAGGAGTTTGTAACATCTATATATATATATATATATATATGTATATATACATATGTAGGTATGATGCAACAGGAATTTGCATAATTACTTGGAGATACAGATGAATGTTATGAATATAATATATAATAGCGGGTGGTTAATCGAGATTATAAATCTTCTATGAATTAAACAATTAATCATTATATTTATGTCTTAAGTAATATATTTACACATTTATTTATCGTTTCATCCTCGTATCATCGTTAATCAAAAATCCACGTACGCACAACATTCAATTTACGCGAGCCAATCGTTTCTTTAACAATTTCCAAGAATACCCTTCCATCATCCCTGCTGCAGGTGTCGATAAATACCACACCCCGTCCATCCCCTCGCAATTTCTTTTTTATTCGCACACAAAGTCGCGGTCGAAACAACGGTAAATTGGTCAAACAACTCTCTTTTTCGTAGAGCAAACACGATTACATTACGTTGTTCGAAATTTCGCGATATGAAATTACGAGCATAAATAGAAAAGAAAAGGAAAAGAGAAGAAAAGGGAGAGGGAGAAGGAAGAAAAAAAAGAACGAGAAGGACGCGACGCGAAACGATTCGCCGCATCGTCGTAAATAGCCAGCCTGTGCCCCGCTGCTTTAAAGTCGCTTTAGATTGCACGTTTCGAAACGATTGTTATCGGTCAACAGTCATCATTGGTCAGTTTACATAGCCGCCTCGTATCGATCGACATTCCCGGTAATTACGTATTGTCTGTACGAACGCCGCCGCCGTGTCGCTATTATGCGCCCGTGTACACGCCACGGTTGCGATACACACGCACGCACGCGTCCTCCCGCGTACGTGTGCGCAAACACGGGCAAACACGACGCCTAGCGAGAGGTCTGGATGTACGTGTGCGCGACGGTTCCGTGAAACGTGTCACAAACACGTTCCAGGTTACCGATAAAATGGCGAGGTACGCGCCAATTGGCTAGGAAGAGGCGACCGGGTTAGATTCTTTCCGGGATACGGTTGAAAAAAAATTGGCCGCTCGCCGCGCGAGGCAATTTAGCTTGATTCCGCGACCCTCTGTGTTTCCTGACGCGCATTGATGGACTGAATTTGTAGGTTTGTAGGCATCCGTTTCGTCTTTGATCGCGGTTTGATCGGAAAATTTTTTTTTTCGAATTTTAGATTAATTTTTATTTATAGGGAATTGGGTGTGATTGCTTGCCAGGAAGGGTTGAAATGGGAAAGGAAGAAGGAATGATATTAATTAATTCTGCTTTAAAATTCATCGTTTGCACTTCTATCGTCGCGATAGAAATTAGTATTTGCACAATGTGTCGAGTATAAGTTGTCGAGTCACGGAGCATTTCTAATCTGTTTTGGATCTGTAGTGGATTGCACGTTGCGTATCGCGTATTCGTTTATTTCCATGGAAGTGAGTCGACACGCGTAAAAAATGATGTAAACTGCAATCCATCAAGAGGGTAGGTAATCTAAAAAGTTCTGTTTAACATCGTTAAACTAAGCTAATGGCGCTAGAAATAGATGTCTGGATGCCTCCGTTTTATTACACCTATCGCCTTTCTTCGTCGCTATGATTACGAGTTTATCTGGATCTCGTTCTCCTTAATTGTCTCCCTGCTATTTATGTACCGCTGCACAATGTTTGCGTGTGCACACATTGCCGTGATCAAAACGCGTGCAAATAACCGAGAGATTCAACCGAGCGTATACCGCCGAGAAAGTTTTCTTGTTCCTCGAGACGCGATTTGCGTCCGTGCCCTGCAAAATTTTACGCGACGATTCATCCCCGTCCGATTATTTATCACGGAGGATTGCGTCGTGACGTACTTGACATACTTTATTATTGTTTCGCGTATCAGATCCGAAGCCGTACCCGGTATTACTTATCTGCGCGTATCTTACGCGCGCCGGGTGGAAAAATAGTCGTAGCGAGAAAACTCGATAAATCTACTGCGTTTCATCGTCATTTTCCCGGTTAAAAATCTCGCGATTTATCTCTTCGTAAGTTTCTTCTTCTGAACGAGGTTGAAAAAAAGAAAAAACGAAAACGGCCTTAGGAAGGTGATCAGAGGCGATAAATCCTTATCGAGAAACAGAACAAAAGTTATTCTTGGAACGCGATAAGGTGTGAGCTACGATCAAGATTTGTAAGTAAACGTAAAATTCGCGAAGGGAATTTTAATCCCCGTGAAAAGTTGGCCGAATTAATTGAATCCGTTGTTATCGACGATCATCGTCGATTGTCAATCAAGGAGAGAAAAGAAATCGATGACTAACGATCGGATAAAAGGTAATAATCATCGTCTCTCTATCGAACACCTGACAAAACACACGCGTTCCTTGAAAATGGTTTACGGATACGATGGTTGTGTAATTGTGTATGTAAATATTTTCGAGGAATTTCAAGTGGTTGATTTCTGACAGAGAAAACACTCGTTGCGATGGATATGGATTCGTTGAACAGAGTTGTTCCTTCTCGATCCATCTGCGTCGAAAGAGTTCCGTAGTAATAATCCCACGTTATCTCAAGCAACCGAAAAGTTTCGTTTAAGGACACTCTGCCCTTCGATCGAAACTTCTCATCCCGTTATAGGCGGCTCCTCCGCTAAAGTGGCAACCCGTTCTCTCTTCCTTTTTTTTTTCCTTCCTTTTCTTTCTCTTCCTTTTCCATCGCTTCTTTTTCTTTCTCCCCTTCCCCCCCTTTTTTTTGCACGGGCACACGATCTTCGTTTTTAGAAGCTTCCCTTTGAGCAACGAGCGAGGTTATGCATGACAAAAAGGCCCTCCGTCTCCGGCGGTGTACCGAAAATTTTAATAAACATCGAGAGAAGAAAGTAAATCCGTGCATCGTGGAGTCATGCACGGGAGCGGAAAGTTAACGTGGCGAGGAGCCTCGTCTTGATTTATTAATAACGAAATATATAAAGCGACTCGCCCCTTGCACAACAACGTGCTTTTATTTCTTGTATCCTTGCTCCTGATTTTATTTCTACTTTATTTATTTAACTTCAACCTGCAACTCGAATTGCGCTTGTAGCTTGCTCGTCAAGTCGCTCGATGTCTAACAGTTTATTAAATTAATTTTGTGAACATAATTTATCCAGTATCCTATCAATTCCTATGCGAAGTTTATACAAATTTTTCTGATACTTTATTTTCGTAAGACTATCTCATCGATAGATATAGGCTTTAATATTAGAGTGGAGAAATCTTTTATCCTCTCGTTTACGAAATGCTATTCAATTTCGTTTCGTGTCATTTTCAACGTTCGCTATTCAATTTATGACCCATGTATATGCCCACTTAATTACACGATCCTTTTTTTTTTTTTCACAAAAAAGTCGCGTTTTACGCACAATTTGCCCGATCATAAAATCGAATGACATTCAATTTCGCAACTTTTGAAGGGGGCTCTCCTTTTGCAACGTAACCGTGGAGCCGGATGGAACGGTGGGGCAAACTCAATCAGAGTAATATGAAATCAATTGTAAGGGGATTAAAAGCCGAAGAGCCATCGTTGCTTCGCGCATAAAACTTCCGAAAACTCGATCGCGAAGTGAGCGACTCGCGATTATTGGCTCCGTTCGCATTCATTTGAATTTTAAACAGTTTTTTTCTTCGATCTTCCTCTAAAACGATGCCATAGATTTCATTATACCCAATTACAGCGTCGCGGTAACAACACGCGGTGTCTATGCCATCGACCGTTAAGATCGTTAAGAGAAACCTTTGTTTGCGTATTTTAATTAATACGCCAAAGAAAGAGAGAGGAGAGAGGGAGACCTTATTTTGCTTCCATTATTATCGTGTCCTCGATCCTTATAAATTATCGTATCGACGTGTATTATATCGAATATATACATGTATTAATCGTTGTATCTATTTACAATACGATCCCGTTCGAAGACAAGCCTTTAGACTTTTCTTCTCTCGTTCCTCTCTCCTATGATTTATCGAGGAGGGAAGGAAAAGATTAATATGGAACTATATAATATGAAATTGTGAAATTAGATCGCGTGCACTTGTAGAAGCATTGAATAGATGATTTTCTGCACGCCATTGAATCATCGGGGCTCAAAGGGCCATGATAACGAGATAACATGTTGCGAAACGGAATCTATTAAATAATCCGTGTTGTGTGCCATGCAATATGAAATTTTAAACGTGCTTCTTTTTGGGAGGGGGAGGGGCGAGGGAAAGGGGAAGGGAAATAACAACAGATTAGGCATTGTTAGAGAGACAATATTCATAAACGTGATAAGTTGTGAAAGGATTCGCTGCAAAATTCTGGATAAAATAACTATTTATTTAAATTATTTAATATTTGTTATTTTGATACACAAATGGTCTTGTGATTCATTATATATATATATTGCTATTGTGTTTGAAAGAAAAATTGTATCTATACGAGATAATATGAAGATTAATTTTAAAAAAATTATAATCTCGAACAAAGTTCGTTTTTGATATTTCAGCTCCCTCTTTCAGTTCTCGATGATGATTCAGTAACCTATTTCCTCCAACAATACCGATGAAGTGGTAAGATAAAACATTCAATGTTTGTTTAAAGAAAAAAATGCAATAATAATATGATCACGATTTCAACTATCATTTGACTTAATTCATTTGCGATAATATATCAATTTATATATATTAACATTGATATGTAGATAATGTAAAGATATTCCGCACTAAGTTATATGTGAAAATAATAAATGAGTAAATGAAAATAGTGAACAAGTTACAAAAAATTGAAAATTATACACATTTTATATACATTTATTATTATAACAAATCGTTAGATATCAAAATTAAGAATAGAAATTTAAAATTGATAATGTCTTCTTTGCTAAAATTCGTAATATGGATTTTAAATAAATAAAAATGTATTTTAATTACTCATTTAACAAATTTCACTAATCGAAAAAAATTATATGTTAAATAGAGACTTGTACTATTTTCTATTAGATATAAAATAAAAATTTAATAAAAATTTAATAAAATTTAAAAATTAAAAATAATGATATTTATAAAATATTGGAAATTATGATATTTCGGTATTTCATATTTTAAAATATTCATTCAAAAAATATACAGGTAGCTAACTTTACCATTATCGACATCTATGAGCCTGACTTTATTCGCTGAACTACAGTTACCAGATGGGGAAAAATAGTCGTAAGTTAGTACCATTTTATTTGCTGTACATTTTAAATGTGTAAAATTATATGTTTAATTTTATAATTTAAAATTTGCATGTGAGTTTAAAATATACATTTTTCACTCACGAATGTTTAAAATATATTGATTCACGATTATGATAATTTCATGCACGTTATTTGCAATTGTCGATATACTTCGTTATTATTGACAGATGGGAAATTGGGAATTGCATAGAAAAAATAATTATTTTTCCAATATATTATCTACGAACAGTAAGTTGCATATTCCTTGATTTTTAAATATATTTTTTAAATATATGTACAAGAAATAAATCAATTATTATTAGGCATTATTAAGTATAAAATTATTAAAATTATTATTTTATTTTTATAATATCTCGAAATATAATATAAAAGTTATGGGCAAAAATTGTCTATTAATTATTAAATTTTTATTATTTTTGTGAAAAAAAATTGTTACATATATGAATTAAAATCTAAAAATTTAAAAATCGCTAAATTATTGATCGTTATAAGTTCATTTGTGATTATTTTTTGATTATTTTTCGCGTAAAATATTTTCACACAAATATAAATAGAGAATTATTAAATAATATAAAATAGTAAATCTAATTTTAATTTATAAAAATATATATCAATTGTTATATTTATTATTTGCAATATTGCAATAAATTATTATAGTTTTATTATTATAATAAATTATTAAGTACATTAAGACTATAAATTAAAAAATTTTTAATGTATTGGTCATTAAAATGGTCCATTTACTGCTATGTTATAAAAATTCTTTGAATGTAAATACAATTAAAACATTTTAACACGGTAATAACTCGAAAATTAATACTATAAAACAGTAAATTTAATTTTAGTGCATAAAAATATATATCAATTGCAATATTTATTATTATAATAAATTGTTAAATATATAAATTAATAATATAAATCGAAAAAATGATAAATTTTTGATTTATTATATTCGAAAATTCAATTTTGAAACATCGGTTCGAAACGTATACGTTCGTGAAACTTCGTTTCTCCGACCTTATATAAATACAGAACAAATGGGGAGAAAGTGTTTATTCTCCGGCGAACCTTCGTTGGGAATAAATCGTAATTATAATATTTCGAATAAATTCTATCAATTTAAGTGTTTTTTATAATTTTTAATAATTTATTTTTAAAATATAAATAATTAACATTCGATATTATTATTATATATTGCGTATTTATTAATTTTATTTTTTAATTAATATTTATTTATTTTTTTATCGATTTATACATTTATTTTTTATTAATATTTGTTTTTATTAATATTTGTAATTTTTAATTTATTTATTAATTTTTTTTTAATTATAATTAAAATATATTTATAATATATTTTTTTTTAATTTTAATTAATTTTTTTTTGTTTAGATTTAGTTAATTTTTTCAATTTATCTTTCATTTATTAAATTTTTTAAATTTTGGCATTATTTTTCAAATCATATTTGATTAAAATTATATTAAATTGATTATATTATAATTATGTTATTTTCGAAAGATTTTTCTTCGAAAAGAGATACCAAAAACGCATAAATTTCTTTTTTGTGTTTCAACTTTCTGTATTTAAATGGAATTTTCGATAAAATAACACAACGTTTTTATTAATATCTTTTAATAATTTATTCATTATTCAATTTATAACTTTGAATTTCTTCAAGTACAAATATTTGAATGATTATTAGATTATGGGATTTTTATGTAATCCAACGACAACAAATTATTGTATTCTTCGATATTATATTATTTTTCTCGATGCATAATATGTTGCATAAAAATTCGCAGTCTATTGATTATTCTTTATAAATGAAATATTTTTTTGTTTTAAAATTATTTTATTCAATATTTTGCAAAATTTCATGATATATTAATATCGTGAAAAAATATTCAATGGATAAAATAGTCTTCACGATCTTCGATAACAGATTTCTCGACGATTTTATTTACGAATTAAGTGATTCAACAATAATGCAATAACACTAGATAAAACATACTCTTTCACATACAAAAAACGTATACGTCTTACATGCATAGCTGAGTTTCTATGTACACGTATATTACAAAATTTATTTTGATTTTTCTTATTAGAAACTTTTTACTTAAAATATTGAAGGATTCATTACAAAAACGATTTTTGTTTAATTACAGATCTGCCTTAAATAATTGATTAATGTTTCTTAAATATATTTCTCTCTTTCTCTTTTTTTTTTGTTAGAAAAATCGTCAAGGCTAGTTTTTATATGAATCCTTCAATTCATTTTTATTTATTGCAACGATGTGTGTATCGATATAACAATTAAATTCGCATATTGCTTATAAATAGTACTTACTCAGCCTTAAAGTTTTTTCTAGTTTTGAAATGCGACGTTTCGTGTTTCATTCAAAGAAATATATTTGATATTAGGCACTCGAAGCGTACACAGTCTAGAAATAGGATTTAGTCTTGAAAATGATTTGTAAAAATTTTATAAAAATAGTCTATTATTCAACGATGTTTTTCTTGCATTATTTTCTTTGGGCAAGCTTGTTTATTTAACGTGGGAAAGTGAACAGCATTTCGATTTTTCAAATATTAACAAAAAAATATCGTATTACATATCGTACAATTTATAAATTATTAATGTGAAAACATTTTTGAGTAACTTTACCCAAATAATATTTTAGTATAGCTTTGATGATATTTTAGTAAGCGCGGATGATTAATTAATTAAACAACAATTTAATGATTTACGAAAAATAATTATATATCGTATTAAAAATCGCGCGAAAGATTCATTTTAACAATTTGATTATTTTGAAAATTCATAGTGATTCGTTGCTCACGAATTTTATTGCGTAACGAATAATTTCAGTCGTTTTTTTCACGAATGATAACGATCATTTTCGTTCAGCTTTGGAGCTGAGTTTCGATAAAAACTCTATCGCTTGATTGTCCCCTTTTCTGTGTTCTAACGCTTGGATTATGTCTGTACCTGTGTATAAAATCATCGTGAAAAAAAAGATTAAAAGAAACAATATAGAGATACACAATTAAAAATACAAAACTTACTTTTCCTTATAGGACGCGAAAGTTTCAAGTGAATTTGTTCGAGAGACTCGATCCCTCGATCTGGTCCCGTTTCAGGAATTTCACTGAAAGGAAGGAAAGCTTCCGCCATGAATCTCGATCTTAAAAAGTCCTTGTCTTTCAGTTCGAACGCTACGATCGCGTTTTCTGTAGCTCTTTGCTCGCTAGTCAGGGGACTAAAAATAACTCAAAATTATTTAGATATAATTATAGATATATTAAAAAATAATTTTATAATTCTTCTCTTTATTTTTTATTTTATATTTCCTTTTACATTTCGTATAAGTTTTCATCTATATTCCGGATAATTGAAGAAAGATTCGATTATTACTTACATGTTGAAAATTTCATCGTAGAGGGGGTACAAATTCTCCTTTTGCACATGAGTTTTAGGTAATTTCACGTCGGTGAATTTTTCCTCCGGAAGAAGTCTCACTTTCACGTACGAATCGCAACTACCTGGAAAAAATAAAAGGAAAAATATTTCCATTGCGATCTCCTCGAGTACCAATAACACCCCAATGTGGGTTCATGCACGATGAAGGTGACTATCTTTTTTGATTCTTTATCTATGAGGTTCCACATTTTCCAATGTAACATTCCACGCGTAATAATTGCATTAAAAAAATCGTATTTTTTTACAACGATATTGAATTTATTAATTCACGAATTTTGGAAATTCTTATGAAGATTCAAAAAGATTGTTAAAGTATCTTACAGATTTTAAATTTAACATTTTAGATATCGAATATTTTCCTTATATTTTTAATTTTATCGAGTATTAAAAGAATATCATTTCACAAAAGAAGAAATTATTGAAAAGTAATTTACTTTTGAGGAAATCAATTTATTCCTCTTGGAAGGATTGAAAATCAATTTTCATGTTATAATTTGGAACCTTATAGAGATTTGCATCATTCCATCATAAGTGAGGAAAATTGTTTGACGTTCTAAGATATTCTTACATTCTCCAACTACGAATAATACACAATAACAGAAAACAAAAATAATTCGACAATTTGGTCGGCTAAATTCGCATGCAAATTTGATTGTTTTAATTGTCACGAGGGCAAGCAACCGGATGAGACATGTTCTAATTGAAAGAGTGATGAGGAAGAGCGTCTTTTTCTTGTTTTGTTTTGTTTTACATCCATTTACATACTTGTCTTCCATTCTTTCTGTCTTTGTTTAGATTTTGTATGAAGCTTGCGTTTGAGAGTAGACACCTTGCCTACCAAATCGCCTATAAAATCGAAATAAAATATCATTCTTTTTATCGCGAGACCAACCCCTAATTCCTTTCGACAAGCAAACGAAACAACAAGCTACGAAATGAAACTTTCGCTTTAATTGTGCAATTGGCGTTGTGTGCAATTTTGATTCTCTTTCTAATCATTAACAAAATACAATAATCCGAGTGATTCTTGTCGGAAAAGAATGATACGATTACATCAACTTGATATGAAATGGAAAAAAATGAGAAATCATTTGATAAATCGTTAAAAAAAGTAATTGCACATCCTTCATTTCGTCTGAATCACTCAAACAAAAATCGTAATAAAAAAGAAAAAAAAAAAAAGAACTATCTATAACCTAAAATTTCATTTCTAGCAACGATACCTCTAAATAAGTTACAATTTTGTACCCAAATATTTTTCGTACACAAAAATTTCCACGATTTTCCTTCTCTTACCATTACTATCAACAGGTCGAAGTTTCCTCGCGTTTAAGATTTGAATATTCAACGAGTTATCCACGAACTGCGCCTTCACTGTGATCTGCCCGTATTCGGATTCTTCCAAGTCATTTTGCTCTTTTATTCGCTCCTGGTGATAACGATGTATCAACTCGGCTGTCTCGAGGCCATGAAGCTCCAAAAGGTGCTCAATCTTCTCCAACACCTTAACATTTGCTGCCTCGTCAGCTCCGATATTAAAGTATCGAATAAGAGTGTGCAATGTGCGATGAAGGTTCGAATAGAACGATGGTGGTCTCCTTTTCTGTTGACAATTGAAATTGTTTGAAAAAATTGGAAAACACGACTCGAACAGGGTGTGAAAGAATATTATACGTTTCTATAACGTACCTCCAAATTATTATGCACTAATTGGTACAAACTTTCTGATAATATGTCCCAAATAACGAACAAGATTCTCTCGAAATTGTCCTCGTTGAGATTGTCGTGCAACGTTGTTAGATTCGTGTCTAAATATTGTAAAAGCCGATCCATGGAATTGCTGGTCGTGTCTATCAACTCTGCACCCTCCATGAGAAACCTTCGATCGAAAATTCTTAATATTAATTTCGAATATAAGTTTTTATAATTTTTGTCTATGAAAATTAATTTTATTTATTCACGAATGAATATAATATGTAATTTCGAAATACTAAATTGGATAAAAGTGTTACAGGACAGATACCTGTTCATGGCAGGAGACATTTTATTGGCGACAACCTGTAATAATTCTATAATTTTATTCTTAACAGTATCGGTCGCGTTGTCAATGATCAATTGGAGGGTCTGTTGACACCTGTCCGCCTCTTGTTGGGTCTTCTTCTCTGCGAACGCGTCCACGATACTCTGGAATCCTAGATCGTGGGCCAGTGGCCCGATCGATGTTTTGATGTAATCAATATTGTTTATCGCGAAACACCACGCTGTCGACACGTAAAATTTCTTCTCGTATACGCTGCCCTCCGACAATTGTTCCAATTCCGTGGTCAGTTCTGCCTTCTTCGCCATTTTGTCTGCATACGCTATTGAACATTTGCAGATGTCCTGAAAAATTTAAATAGAATATTAACAATAATATTGGAAATTTTGCAACAAACTACGCAAAGTTCTCTGGCAGTGAGAAATATATAAATTTTAATTAGAAATTACGGAAATTAGATTATCATAGAAATACTTGCAAAATGAAGAAGAAAAATTGTAAGAACTGACCGTGGAGGGAGAAAACGATATTGTAACAATCTCTTTCATTCAAATATTGTTTCCACGATTGTTAAAAATATATACAGAACTTACGTCGATAATTTTAGCTACGAAAGTGTAGGAGCCTTCCATGTCCGGCCACGCAAGCTGCGTCCAGAAAACTTTGATTTGATAGAATATCGTTAAAGTGTCCACAGCACTCGAGCTGTATTGGACGGTGTTGTCAACTGCTTGGAGGGTGTCGAACTCGACGGCTCTATCAATTCGTTTCAAAGCTTTGTACACAGCTATGTCGAGCCAGTGTGCCACGCCAGCCCTGAACCAGTCGTGATAATTTTGCACTTCCATTCTTTCTAACTGTCCTTCAGCGCACAACACTTGTCCAAGCCTAAAAATTTTTTTTTTAATTTCTCTCTGAGAATTTTCAAAAACCTATAGCGTTTAGATATTTTTTGACAGGAAGTCTGTTACGTTTATTCGTGCCACTAATTTCATTTCATCTACTCAATTGCTTTAAATTGTTTCTTTAATGATCAATACTCGAATCTTACATAGCGAATCTCTGCAACGTGAGATACAATTCGAACAATGTCGTTCCCAAATTCAATTCGACATCAGTGTTTTCAAGTTCTATCCTCTTCATTCTACTACAAACATCTTGCACGATAATCCTGCACAAACCGCTGATCCTCTTTTCGTACATCACGTACAAACACCTGGCATAGGGGAAATTGATTCGTCTGAAATTATAAAATTAAAATTAATTTCGTGTAGCGGTGTTCGATAATTTTTTTTCCGTTAAAAAGATTCGTTAAACTTACTTGATAAACAATTTATCGTAATTATCGATAGCATTTTGTAAATCTGCCCTGACGAGTTGAATCACTTTGATACGATACTTTAACGAATCCTCGTCCGATTCACTTTCTGGATAATTATTATTCAATATGTGCTCGAACCTAAAGTGACACAATATTTATTTCTTTCTGTTTAATTAATTTAAGAAGCTTTCATCTTTAAAAAATATCTACCATTCAATACCACCCTGTTCAACCGTGTAATCCAAAGCTTGAACGATACTTAATTTCTCATCAGGGTCTGGGAACCAATGGTACATCTTTCCAGGAAACAGATTCACGTCCTCAGGAACTTTAAGGGATGAAAGGGATGAAACTATTCTGCATAGCATATAAAAATTTCCGTTCATAACAAATAAATCAAATTCAGTCAAAGTATATGAAACTGTTTAAAAAAATGTTTAAACATTTTACTTTAGATAATACGAAATTCGAAATTCAAAATTCACACGGTCCAACGATAATTACCCCAAAATGGCGGACAATTGTGTCATAGCATTCTTATCACCAACTGTGAACCTCCTGATCTTGCGAATACTGTTAAGACAAGAGTACAACAATTTTTTCGTAGCGTCCCAAAACAATCTGGTTTCATCTGGGGAGAAGAGGCCGTTCTCCATAGGCCTCAATAGATCGACCACCAATTTATTGAACACGGTGAAGTTCAGGGGATGCTCCTGATGAATCCTCGCGTATTCTATCCATTGAGCAAGCGTCACGTTTCTAGCCAGCAAACCGCGTTGCGCGCTGTGCTGAAGGAGAAGAACTTCCGCAGGTGCCGACCATCGCCCACTCCAACAGTATTTCTCTATTTTCTCCGTCTCTAATTCGTACAACAATAGCACTCTGATCAAGTGTCTGTGCTCTTGAGCGGCCACCAATGCATTGTGCTCCGCACTGAAGGCCAACCTCAGTTTCACCACACCGCGTCTCTTTGGTTTGTTTTTCTTCTCGAGGGAATACCACATTGTGTGGCCTGTCGTCGGTATATCCTGTAAAATGCGTTAAGTTATGATATAATGATTGAAAATTTTTTTAAATTTTCCTAATAACTTGCAATTTTTGAAACTTTCCTCTTAGAAAAATCTTAGAAAAGGAAATATAAAATTTATTAATTAAATGTTCTAATAGAATAGAATTTATTCAGACGTTAGGAACGTTTAAAAGTTTATATACAGTCTCTAAAATTGTTAAAATTTAGAACGGATCAAGGAAAGTTAAGTAAAAATGTAATAGATCGTCCTTATCCATTTACTTTAAGAGGTATTCTACAGCGGCCGATGAATTCGTTATCGTGGCTGCCAGTCGTGGCTGTGACTGCGATTTCCTTCGCTAATTTTACCAACCCTCTAACACCCTTTACATCTTTCACTTTACTCATTTTTTCAGGAACTGTTTCAGCAGCGTCAAAATCCCTTAAATTAAATAAATATATATACATATATTTTGACATCATCATCAAGTAATACATCTTCATTTTCGACTTACCATACTTCTAGAAATAGTACGTCATTCTCTGGATCCTCCAGGGGACTGGGAAAATAATCGAGATTATTTTTATCCATCGATAAAAAAATTGATTCAAAATTTTCGATCATCTTTTTGACTTGGGTTTCAACTCACAGTTCGAAGTGTTCCTCCCAAACAGGGCTGAGCGTGGACGTTTTTACGGCAGTGTTGTACCTCCTCGTGGGGGCTGATTCTAGGTAAAGGGCGCAGAAAGGGTCGCTTTTGCCATTGGCGTCTTTGGACACGAGTTCTTTGGCTTCGATCACTTCGACGCACAAGTGCATTTCCGGTGGCTATTTAAATCGGTGTTTCACAATTTAGAGAGAAACTTTTCCCGCGAGTTTTGGATATTTTTTTATTCTCACCTCCATGTTTTTAGTCTCGTCCAGAACTCTCTCGTGCACATCATTGTCGACTTTGAACGCATTTTGAAGATGGTTCAGGAGAGTTTCCAGTTTACACTCGTTGGATACGTCGTAGCCTATTTGATGCTGGGTCATAAAAACTAGGGCAGCATAGAGCTCTTCGATCTACGGAATAAATTAACTTATTTTTCGTATTAATAATCTGAATATGAATTTATCTAGGAATCTGAATTTAGAGAAGAAAAAGATAAAAGAAGACACATTTTTATCGAATTTTCTTCGAAAATACGAAACTTTAATATGTTACTAAAATTTGAAAATGAAGAAATATAAGTTTCTTCTTTCGTTCAATTAAATTTCATTAAGTTTTATGCATGCAAATGATTCAAACGATGATATAATTGAATAAAAATAAAAAGAGATAAGGTGTATATATTTTATCAACTTTTCATTAATGAAACATTCATTAGTTTTAAAAAAAAAATTATTTCTTTATTACTTTGATAAGTCTTGGACATTTTTAAACAATCTTCCACTTCTTTCTCTCTCTAATATTGGTAATTAAATTATTCATAAACAAAGAGCAATAGGTTTACGTCATAAAGCATCTGCTAGTCGCAAGACGCTCTGATAAAACGTGAACAGATTTTAGTTGCAAGTAACGTTTGTAGAATCGTCACCCGAGCCACGATACCCACGGTTCAAAGTTCTTTTGTCGGATACAAAGCATGCCTTAATCAAACGATTGGCTGGTGAACAGAACAAATATTGTATTATTTTATTTACTCACTTTCTTTTAAATGTTCAGATTCAAACAATGAATTGCGAATAAGTTTAACGCTACTTTATCTTGACAATTCTTGGAAGAACATTCTGTTCTTGTGTTCAATAATTACAAAGTTTGATATTTCTTTTTCCAGAATTAAATCACTACCTTTTTCATGATCTTTATTCGCAGAATTTAAAATACTTCAATATTATCAATTATATCTTGCTGGCTAAAGTCTACAAAATTATATTACAAAATTTTTTTTTACACTCACTATGTTTAAGATAAACAAAATTTTTCTTGTTTATGGAAAAGAAGACGAAATTGAATCAACAATCACCATGGATACAACAATCAAACGAATTCACGACGACTTAAAAAAGAAAAAGGATTGTTGAATATCATACGTTGAACACAGATTTTCAATCATTTTTAACGTTTCCAAGTCGACTCACCGTCATAGCCTGGAGAAGCGTGTTCGTTCTGCGCTCGATTTCCGCCTTGGGCACTCCGCGGAAAGTGTTCCTTTCTCTGTTCAGAGTGACCACCCCTAAGGATGGATTGGTGCTCACCATTTTCGTTTCACGCTCGCGACACTCTCGTTTCGTTCAACTTCATTTTTCCATCATATCACTACAGAGAAACTATGGACGACACGTTGTGTCGATCGCATGTTACACTTTCGCAGCGCATTCAACGTCCACTCGCAAATACAGATTTGTTCCGTCCTTCTCCTCGCCATCCGTTCGATGAAAATTTTTCATTCATCGCGACGATCAACGATGATCAACGTTTCCACCTAAACGATTTCGAAACACCGATTTCGAAAGAAACTGTCAGCGACGATCTAGAGACTCACGACACTTTCATCTTCATATATTATAATAAAAGCGACGATTGTTTCGAACCTCTTGGGAACGATTGAAAAACGATCGTAAAAATTGAATTTTGCAAATGAATTAAAAGGATTTTTTTTTGTTAAATTTCTGATCAAAAGGATTTGATACAACGGAGAAATGAAAGAATTTTTGATAGATTGAAATTGATATGGAGTATGTTTATATGGAGAATGAGAATGTTTGAGAATGTTTGATCGAACGAAATAGGAATTGGAAGTAAGCTGTGTTTCGAGGTGTTGCACACGCGACGAATATCGAACTGGTCTAAAAGCGAAGAATCAGTGTACCAGTATTGTTAGCCAATGATGAACTTCGACGGCCGCGACCTTTGTTATCGGAGCTCCGCATATTTATTTGACTGTGCATAATCGAAAAAGAGCATCTAGATGAACCAAGGGATATAAAAGCAGCATTATATATATAAGAGGCAATGTTGTAATAAATATGTCCTAGACATATTCATTTCGATGACAAAAATAGATGATTAATGATCAGTTTTATTAAAGCTAATCGATTTCTAAGAAATTATACTTTGATGATAAAAATTGAGAATTTTTTATCATGCAAAACCGATCAATTTGACTTAAATAATTTATTAAAAGATATCCAGAGGAATTGAAAGTCATGGATCTAAGTAGGATTTATATGAAAGTTAAAAAAATTTGGGTTTTGAGTGTTTTATTTGTGTATATTTGACTTGAAATTGAGAACAGTTTAACATGGAAACATAGATAATTCGAATATCAACACGACTTTTCGCCTTTGGAGATTTTGCAAATATTGATAAGTACCAGAAAAGATAGAAAAAAAATAATATTGAGTCTTTGAAGATTAAATGCATACAATCTGGTTTTGAAACAGAGTTTGATTAAGCTGTGCGGTTATCTGCGATATACAGTTCAGGCAAAAATTTATTTCGTTATTTCGTGCATTGAAATTTCTCACGACACTGACCTAATTCGAACTTTTAAATTCGTTAATTGAGTTTAATTACGTTACATATGCTCTCTGTCAGAAAAATAATTTGGAATTAAAAATAAATCGAAACCTAAAAATGATATCGATTCACAATATTCTCTGTTGTAAATTTTCAGGGAATTTTTTACAAGATTTTTCCAATAAATTGGAACAAGCCATTTAATTTTATCCTTAATAAATCCTATCCTATATTTTCAGAATTATTTTATATTTAATCCGATTCGAAGATTAATTTATTTCTATAGCTCAACGACTCGATATTAAAAGTTTCAAACTTTGATTCAGTATTAAATTTTTTCCAAATTTTCCATTGCGTAATCAACAGACGTAAAGCATTCGTCCTGTTCATCGTGCACCAGACAAATCTCTAAAGTTGCTCTTTTTTTAGCGCGTTCCTCCAATCTCGACCTCTCAAAAAGAACGTCGAGAACGCGACGATGTTCGACCGAAATAGTTGTTTTCTAACTGTTCACTGAGGAAAAATTGTCTCAGAACTGTTCAAAAAAATATATATATATATATTTCGCAATAATCATCTCCAGTTCAACGAGGTATTCGATGAATCGAATGAAGTTTCATTACGTTCAAATTGATCGGACACGACCCAAGGAGTAAAGAAAATTAGTTTCGATGAAGGGGAAAACAGGGAAACTAGGACGTAGCCTTTAACATCGTCGTGCATTAATAGTTGCCAAGAGCAATTGACTCTGACAATGAGATTCCATTTATTTGTACGTTTCGTGATTCGGTTAGCATTGGCCCTATTGGCTCGATAGAGTCTCACAAGAGGAAAATATTTGTTTTAGAAGATTACCGGCCATCACGGTCGATTTTTTTTCCTTTTTTTCCCAAACAAGTTTCACACGTGCATACCTTATCGATAATTTTAGATTTCAAAATAAATTAATCGTGAGCATTCGTTTCAGAATTAATATTAAAATTTTCAAATTTATTGTATACTCAAATTTTCCGATAACATATCCCCATTCCAGATCTCGAATATTTTAAATTCTCATCAATCTCTTAATTCCCCTTCCAAACTCCAACTATTCGAACCTTTCCTGGAATATTCGGACACTTGGTATACATCCAACGTACTAAACTTTTTATTCGTTACAATATAAAAAAAGAAAATAATCGAATCGTGTAACGAAACGAAAAGGAAACGTCATTTCCCGTCCGATAACCTTTCAACCTCATTTAAATCCCAAGCGGAACAAAGGTACGACATACGGTCTCACATTTCTTTCTTCTTCCATTTCTCCACCCCGCACACGGCACGATCAATTTAAATATCGAGGACCCAGCCACGCATTGGCCGCTCCGTTAACGAGGGGACCAATGGAAAACGCGAAAACAAGACAATGAATCTGCACAAAGGGAAACTATGCCGTATCCTGTTTGAGCCGACACAAGTGCAATCGCTATGTATACTTGTGCAATTGCGCCCAATGAAAATTGATATACCACGGCAATTAGCTCATTGACCACGCAGATATACACGTACAACGGTATTCTCGTCCTTCGTGGCCAGCTCCGATTTTTCCCTTCTCTATTTTTATATCTAGTCTCTCCGTCTGAATTCGCCCATTCCTTCGCGGATTTATTTTATTTTATTTTATTCAGAAAGGGAACAATTAATTTGGAAAACGGATATGGAAAGAGGATCTTTTAAGAAATTTTCAAGAAATGTTTGGAGCAATTAGGTATTTCGAGAAATGGATAGGTGATGATTGATTTGGGATAGCGAAGATTAATCTCGCGAAATGATGGGATTTTTTTCTAGAAGATATAACTTTTTATACCGATAATATTTTAAGAAAGTGATAATTTCAAATAAATTTTGGGATATTTTGAGAAATCTATTGTGTCGAGTTCAGTTTGACAGGCAATCTGTGAAGTTTATATATCTTGAGAGAGTATTTGTTTCACAATCATTGGATTTTTTGCTTAATCTCCCACTGCTAGAACAGAAATTTTTAGTATTCACATGATGACTCACAACAAATATAAATATTATCCCGTCTTTTCCCGAGATTTCCCGAAAATAACTGATCTTCTAATTATAACACAAAGATTTATGACGTTTGATCTAAACTTGCTAAAAAGAAAAAAGAATTGTTAATTCGAAGCCACTTTATTCGTTTCGAGAAAAGAACTTTTCTCAAATTTCTCACAGATAATTACTTTTAAGACTATGTTTTCTTAAGAAATAATATGATTTCCGCGCAGAACAAAAATTATGTCGCTGACAGTTCGCCAATTTTCGAATACATAGAACACGATTGCCCAACCGAGTTATCTCACGTTCGATTTATTTTTACGCCTTGCGCCGACTTCCCGAGCTTTTACGCGTTTAATCGTCAACAAATAAGACCCCCCGAGCCAATTACCGCACAATACCAGCTTATCCTCTCGAGCGGAAACCACCATCACCACACCTCCACGATACTCCATCAACCTTGCGTACCTCGAATCCCTCCGTTTCCGTTTACCTGGCAAGCACCATCTTACGATTCTCCACTCTCTCGATACTCTCGAACGTAATTAAAACGTAAACGTCTCGCCTCGATTCAAATTCTCATCCGTCCGAATTAAAATTCTGATTCAAGAGAGTAGAGAGAATAAAAAAAAATGGGAGGGAGGAAAAAAAAATTCATTTTCAAATTCTTCAACTTCTCCACGCACTGATCACTGATTCAGTTCCCACTTCACAGTTTCACACGCTTGCTCGCTCGCGCCACGATTCTCGATTCGAGAAGAGCAAAGAGTCGAGGAATGCTTTATCGAATTTTAAATAAAATTTTAAATAACCCGAGCCAGGATCCAATTAATCGAGGAGGAAGTGTCGCGGGCAGGACGAGGATGGTAGGTGGATGGGTGGATAGATAGATAGATAGGAAGCTGACGAAGGCGTGCAGCGCACTGCCAGGAATAGATGGACCGACAGATCGGAGTCGTCGTCGTCGTCGACGACGATTCAACTAGCGTCACACGCTGGCTACGCTACAAAACCAGAGTCGCGTTTCAAATTGGACTTAACTGCTTATTGAGCTTAGAGGACAAAAACCTCGCGACTTGTGCTACTATGTATCGGTGACATAATTGAACCACGCATTCACGTGGTGAATCAACTTTGTTTTGCGTTTTCCAATGATTTCGTGGGAGAAATGAAATGATTGGAGTGCATTTTGGGTAACAATTGAGTTTTTTTTTTTACGATAGGATTAAGAAAAAGTCGGGAAAATTGTAATATCTCTCTGAGTGAATTAGTATTTTCTGAAATCTTTTGAAATATATTAAGTAATAACATTAAAACGATTAATCAAGTTTGAAAAATCAATTAAGAAACATGTGAAAAGTTTCTTTATAAATCTTTGATCAAACTAGGAGAATCTCTTCTTTCATAAATGAGCTCGTTTATAATATCATTTCTGGAGAAATATTTAAATAAAAATCCTATCCAATGCTTACTTTACAAATATAGGAAAAAGAAAATCTTGAACATTGTCCATCACGATTAATTTGTTCTACTTACATATTTTTCATCGAGTTGAAGGGAGAACGGCCAATTATATATCCTCGTTCGCATTATTCTCAACACATTAATTTTCACCCTAAAAAGTTACTACGTTTTCGTTGCTCGAAAACGCGTGTGCCAGGACACGTAACTAAACTTGAACTGGAACCTTTCGACGGAATCAATATCTGTCTTGTTGCCACTCTAACGCTGTATAGGATATACTGGCGTGGTTCGATCAAATATATTGAAATAAATAAAAAATGGAACGGATATTCGAGCATGATCATAGAATGTGTGTGATGTGTAACTCGAAATATTGATCGAAATATCATAGGATCAGAATTAAAAGAAAGAATCGCGAGAGAGAAGAAATTCAATTAAATCTAAAAAAGATTCTTCAGGGAGAAATTCGTGCGAAAGTTCTATCCCCCTCCGTGAAAATGAAATTCATTTCTCGACAGGTAGTTCTTTATCAAACATTATAATAATATGGACATGTTTAAATTGGAATACTCTTTGCAATGTTTCAGTGTGTTTGATCATTCTTTCAAGATAGTTTCCCACGTTTCTTTCCCCCATCTGTTTTCCATAATCTTTTTACAGAGCGTTACGTAAAACAAGTATTCGTGCAAATATTGAACAGACCACTCTTTATCATTGACGTGGATAGATTTATCAATGTATTTTAAGCGATTCGATGACGCGTAAAGATCCATTCGTGGTTATTCGATGATGCTCGAAATTCCACGAGTCCGAAAAAAGAAACCCTCGAAATTTTAGAGACCATAGACATTCATCACGTGGATACGAATAAAGAAAAAAAGAGAAGAAAAAAATTCAGTGAAAGAAGAAAAATAAGATATTTTACGTGTCGTTCTTACGAATGTTTATAATAAATATAAATAGAAGGTTTTCATAAAATTTTTCAAAGGAGAAACAAAGAAGAATCAAGCATTTTTAATAATCCATTAATTGGAATTAAGAGAGAAAGAAATGTTTCTTCAATTTTAGATATTATATCAATTACTAATCAAAAACTTTCTCAATCAATGTAAATAAAATATTAAAACTTTTTTTAAATGAAAATTAAACCTTACAAAAAGAATTTCAACGCAAATATAGATTTTTCTGAAAATCTGATAAAAATGTGCCGGTGATTAAAATTATACATTATCTAGATTTTAAATAAAAATGGCGTAAAACTTACGTTCCATCCCATAGATTCGGCCAAGAAAATCGTAGCATGCTCGTTCTCATCCCTGTCACTGTCGGTCTCCAACAATGCCTCGACAGGCTCCTCCATACTGCCTTCCTCGCTCACTTCCTCCTCCTCCTCCTCCTCATCCTCTTCCTGGACCTCGTCCTTCTTCTTTGGAAGCGGCCCTTCCGCTTGCACCTGTGCTCGAACTCTCTCCGCCAATAACGTTCCAAGATTCTCGAAGAAACCTCCATCTGACTCTTGTATCCTGCGAATAAGAATTAAACAACAAGAGAAATTATATTTGAAAAAATATTAACAATGCTAATTCGTCGTTCATCATTATAAAATGTCGCTTTTGTTTCCTTTCGAATGTCGTAGCATGCATTATTGTGATTAATTGCATTAAATAGAATCGTAAGAAATTGCAAGAAGCGTGATAAACGATGAAAGCGAATTCCTTGTCGAGCAGAGGATTCCATGTTAATTTGACGTTATTGCAAAGCCACGCAGATTGTATTTCCTCTGATTCTGATCGATTTCGTTAAAGTGTGCTAAAAATTGTGGTAAACAGTAGACTAATAACTCATTTACACGACCACGTCTTTTTCAACGTGTCTTTCATAACGTTGTATATTTTATTAAAAATTAATTCTTTTTCGAAATCGACGATAGTTTCTTTTCTTATCGTCAATTAATAAATTCTATTATACGGTAACAAAATATGTTTTATTGAAATATCACTGTAGATGAATCGTACAACAAGAAAAATGGTAAAAATTGAGGAGAACGTCGAACGAATGAGAAAGCAACTACTGACGAAATTCTATCGCATTAATTAGGTGTATATTGGTAGACCATGCTTTAGAGCTGAGCATCTATTCGTATCTATCATAATTCTCTTAAGTTTAACTTCGTTCGACAATAAAAAGTTATTCGATTTCGAAATGATAGAAGGAAGAAAATTAGAGCGACGAAAATAATTGACGGAATTGTTTGTTGTTTCGAATTAGCCGTATTCTAGCTCTGGTAAAACTAGGTTTGATAGTTCAAAAGTGGTTTCGGGATTAGAAATAGAAAGCGCCCAGCTCTGTCGCGTGGTGCACCAGATTTTGATGAGATTTAAGCAACGCGGATTCACCTTTCAGAAATAAAGTTGAACGCAGCAAATTTCCAATAAAATCTCGCTGTTGTCACCGGTTTCGTTTCCGGTTTTTGCCACATTCGGGCAGCTGCGATCGCATAATAAGGGTGCTGCTCGTCCAGCTTTTCGAAGTGTGCCATTTCTCGGCTCTCCTTCCTTTGGAATAAAAAAAAGAGATTCTTCGTTTCACGAAACATATTCACGAAAACACGATTAGACGAAACATTATTGCGATTAACAAGATTTGTTTGTTTGATGATCATAACTGATATGTTTTTTTTTTGTATAAATTATTGAGTCGAGGAATAATAATTGAGAGGTAAATAATTAGCTAAAAACAGCTTAATCATTTCGTGTAATTTTAGTTTCATTTTTATTTCTTATAAATTTACCCTTTTTTCTTCATTTCTTAAGAAAATTGTTCATTTCAAAGAAACTTTTCGTTTGTTTCTAATTTTTAATTTAAAAGAATTTAAGATAATTTAAACAGTAAAATTTATTTTAAATATTTTTATTTAAAAAAAATTGAAAATGTATACAAAAAAAGAAAAATTCTACAATAATTTCTCGCAAATATTATATTAAATATATAAATAACAAAAATAATTATTTTAACAATTCTATAATACCAATATAATCACCACTACGATATTATTTTATCAACAATCACCATATTTAACGATTGAAAGATTTTCACGACAATTAAGAGACAAATTCACTTCACTTTCGTGTCTGTCGACAAACGGCACAATCTACTATATGCAAGAGACAGATGACGATGTCAGTCGAAGCATGTCTGACACCGAACTGCCGAAGGACTCACAAAAGAATTAGAGGAGAAGGAAGTAAGTGGTAACAGGATATATGTAAGATAGACCTCGAACGCTTAATGAAATTTTCCCACAATTTATTGTATACATATGTATAATAATTCGGATATCAAGATTTATTATTATTATTCATAGATATTCCGATTGTGAGCTGAAGATTAACACAAACTATCTATAATTTGATAAATATGTTTACCAATGAATTTGCGATAAAATTATTTTTATTGCGTTTTCGATAACGATAAGATTTGTTTAATTTATTTTTTTCTTTCGATGTAAAATTTTATTACTGAATGTTATCGTTGAATTATCGAGGAAATTAAAAATTATTAGAGTTTACATTGACTGTACAGTTTTATTTTACTTTTGTTTTGGTTTTGTTTGGTTGTGTAGTTGTTTCATCTATCTGTGAATGTAATTAATAATAATTATATGATAAATTATTTGACGATATGGTTAATGAGCGGAAAATAAAACAATGTAAGTTTTAATTATCTTAATTACTGTCGTTGTTCTCTATTTCGTTACGATACAACAATTTCTAATAATGAAAATTCTTGTATATTACATCATTAATGATAACTTCGTTCTTCAAACTGAACACGATTGTTTCTTCTTCTCTCAATTCTTCGTTTTATTAATTAAATCAATATTTCCTTATTCGATTATTGCTTTGTATTTATGAACTCTATGTTTGTGTAATTTGTAATAAAACTTCTATATAAATGATGATTTATTTAAATTTATTTTTGAACAAGAACAAGTATACGGAAGAATCTTTAGATTCTCGAGCATTTTATTTTTAATTCTAATTCCCTTGTTTCAGTTTTCAATGATTCAATCGTTAAATGTAATATAGATAAGTGAATATATATATCTGTTTTTCTTCATTGTAAAGAAAAAAAGATTTTTCATCTTACGAATTAAAATATATTCTCTAATTGAAAGACAATCAAGAAAATTTAAACTTAAGAGAAATAAAAGTTTTAAATTAGAAGACAATATAAAACGTCACGCCATTTCTCATTTATTTCCAGCAGACATACAAAAAATGCTCTTGCGTAATTTATAATATTTTTTATTTCCTTCTATACGCATTTATTTTTAACTCCAAAGATGTGATTCACCGATTCACATTCTTCGTCCCAAGATCGGCTCTCGAAACATGTTCTTCTTCCACTTCTTGATCTTATTTCTCTAATTGTACAATTAACACGAGTGTATCGAGGATCGATTATTTATAACTTGCGAATTATTTATTTTCGTGATGAGCACGGTGATATTTTTTTATCCAATAATAATTTTAATTTAATAAACTGTGTCGAAAAATATCCTGGATTATTAAAGAAATTTTTTCTACTAAAAAAAGAGAGAGAAAATCATTTAGAATTTGTTTACATGTAACTTATATATATATAACTTATATATATATGTAACTTATATATATATAAAATTTTATTCTTTGTTACATAAATTTTTGTGAAAATTTTCCATTATACCAAAAAAATATATGATAAAAAAGAAAAATCGATGTATGGTAAAATATCTTTAAATATTGACACAATATTGATTTAAACATTGAGAAGAATAATTCTTAGATTTTTATTATAATTCAGCATCATCTAAAAGAATATTCCGCATTATATCATAGAAAATTGCTGTTTTTTTATTTTCAATTCATCAAGTCCGGAAAAAACCATTAATTCGATACACTATATTACAAGTAAATTAACCTTCAGGAATATTACCACAGTTATCGATTGGTAGCAAAAATTAAATAATAACAAGAGAGACGATACATCATCGGAATATTTTTAATTTGAAGAGGATGAAAAGGAAATTTGAAGATTAAATTTTAAATAAAAGTTAAGAAACACAAAGTTAAATTTAATATAAATAAACGTATACATTACAAATACTTGATTGTAACACAAAGCTGTTGCGAACAATAGTGATACAAAGCACAAACGACCTTCATCGATCTCTTCATCGTTTCAAAATTCAAATCGATTCAATTAATCTTGCTTCACAATCATTTTATTTCGCGTAATTTTAATTTTCCACGTGATTCTCCTTGTGATTAAACGAATTTTTTTTATCTCAAAAAAAAAAGACGAAACATATTCTTAAAAATAATTATTTATAAAATTCGAATGAAATGAAATCTGTTATCAATCTCGTAGATTTTGGAATGATTTTAGAACGATTCACAAGAATACACGTTAAACGATGGATTAAAAATTTATCAGACAAAAAATAAAAATGTTTTTCGATGATTCTGCAATTATTCTTCATTTATTTATAAGCTATTTTCAAATGTTGATCTTCAGTCTCGCTGGACGTTCACCTACGCGATGATAATTTAATTCTTAACTGGTTTTTCTTTTTTATTGGCTACGCAAACGAGGAATTCCCGTCCTCGTGTGATGACGTCCTCATCGACACTCAGATATCGCCGACCCATGGGAAAATGTATCGTGAATTCTGCTGTTGATTCTTAGATTATTAATGTAATCGTGATGAATTGCCTCGTCTCTCAGGACATAATTATTTTTCTCCCGTAATTTGGAAAATCAAAATTCATTTTTCATGCTTATACGAAATTAGATTAATTGTATTTTTCTCAACACGTTGTTTATAATTCTTAAATAAGATTTGTACAGGTAATTCTTTCAACATATAAATGCAATTACTTTATGAACCGTATTTTGTTATTAGAAGAACGTTTTAAATGCGATTTGCGATGAAATTTATTAGTATTATTTTTTTTCTAACAAAATCACGTATATATTTTTTCAATATATCAAGAAATGTAGTTGATGAATCGATAGAATATAGAATTTATCGTGTGAATGATAAAAATATAAGAAAGTGTCTTTGTTTCTATGAGACAGTATCTATAAATACATGAGCCATAACAGTTGATAGTTGATGTCACGCGAAGAAAAATAATTTGGACAAAAGGGAAATGCAAATTCATCGCGTGCATACAAACGTTGTAGGAAGAACAGTTGATATGTAAACTAACGAGACTATTGCATTCTACGCGACCTCCTTAAACGGAGGAAGAACAGCGAGGAACGTGTTAATTAATTCTTTTATAAGTGTTGATTGCCGTGTGGTTGTCGATGACGGAATCTCTGCAGAACTATTATTCGAAGTTAAATAATTGGTGCGAAAAATATGAAATAAGTATCAATACAAAAAAACATTTTCTAACTTGCAATTAAAAATTCTTAAACGAACCTAATATTCTACGAAAGTTAAACAATTTACACAATTAATATTTAACTCCATTAAAATTAACATAATCAACTTTTATCGATTAAGATAAAAATATCTTAAAATCAAACTTTGATAATAATCACATTTTTATATATATGATATTTCCAAATTTTTTATATATATGATAAAAAATATCCCATCCTCCTTCTCCCTACATCTTCAATTCAACAAGTTTATTTTTTCAAACTTCCAGTATAATTTTGAACTACATTACATTTCCATACCCTGCCTTCAGACCATTGTATTTCAAGCATACCGTTATTGCAATTATTTTAAACTACATTAGCAATAAATCTCAAAATATCGACCTTGAGCCACAGATCTCGACGGCACGTTACGTATTCGCGCGACCTGGAGGAGAGATTAATTCCTTCACAGATGTTCTGGGACTCAATCGTTAGTCTGGCTTTATTAATAGCTTGCGTGCATGCAGTCAGTTGAAGCGGTTTCAGCCCGTCATTCCTACAATCTATATAACCAGTGTTTGTTTGACGACAAGAACCAAGGCGACACGGGCGAGCACGTGATTCTTCAACGTTAGAAATGTTGATAATGATATTTATACATAAATTTTCTGAGAAATGATAAGACGTTTGTGGAACAGATAATGACGAAGAATAAAAATTCTATCGTTTGTGCCATCTGTTACATTTTTGCATCTCTTGCATCTCTTACATTTAGCATTGTGAGTCATGAGATCCATGTAATACAAACTCCGTTCCAAGGCTTATTTGCATTCGAAACGAGATGTATTTTAAAATTTTTCTTTGAAATTATTTTGTTAAAAACTGTTACGTCGAAGAAAAATCTCTTTTTTTAAAAATTATAGAAGAATTATTAAATTCTCTCTTCTGTACTCACACTTTCAACGAGAAAAATAAATAACAGAAGGTTAATAAATAAGAATTAGATTAATTTTACTCTATCGTTATATAGGTACGTTGTAAATGTTCGATACAATTGTTCACACCTAATTATACATATTTATGTAATTACACATAACTGATGTTAAATCGGTTAGTAACAACGTGTATTAAATCCTCGCGCGCACAAAAACGAAAAAAATTAGAGTTTCCAATCGAGTTTCCACGTTTCGAAAGATGCCTCTCTCTCTACCTTATCTCATGTTCCGTGCTTTCTTGCTGCTCCTTCTGTTTTTCCTCCTTCTCCACCACAATTTTATGATAGAAATCTTTCCACATCGCCTCCTCATCCATCCTTCAAGGTGTGTTTCTCTCACGTTCAATGGGTGAAATTCACAACATCCTCATTCGCCGTTTACAGATCGAATAAAACTTTCTCTCGTTTTCTCTCGGCCAACGTCACTGCCAACGCGATCTACGAGTCGTTCATTGTTGAAACTACGCAATGCTCGACCAATATAACAAGAAATTCAGGTAAACTGAGTTAACGCCGGTTGGTCAGCTCGAAACAGTCAATACTGTATAGCGAGTAACACGTTTCGACGTCCTCCATTCAGTATTTCCGTTCCAGCCGACAGATGGCACATGCTACCAGACCAAGCATCCATAACCTTCTCTCTGCAAGAGTTTGTTTCACCATGGATGGAACGAGTTATAATTTATGACACAGATTACTTGTGATAATCGTCGTGGAGAATCGAAGTGGATTCGCTCGAACTGTTGTTTCGTTGGAACTGAGGATTTGGTAATTTTGGTATTCGAACTGGCATTCACTCGCTTCGTGATGACCTCGTGATTCTTGAATAGCACGGATGAATCAATGTTTAGGGATGAGAATTGTCATTGCGATGACATCACGTTAGTTGACATCATGTTAGGTGTTTTGCCAAGGAATAATTCGAGCGACTGAGATGATTTCAATAAATTCGTCGAGTGTCATTGGCATTATGTCTCTTCGGAGCAAGTCGATGATCTTCCATGGTACCATCGATTTTTGATTTTGATTTTTGATGGACACATCGGATATTTGTCGTATATTTCTAGTATTTAGTATCTAATCTTCGATATTGAACGTAAATATATATTTATTAATTTCTTTTAAGTATGTTTTGTTATTAAATTTTATTATTCCAATAAATTATTCCATCCAAGGTATAAGAATAAAAAAATATCTATAACGAACAGGAAGTTTAAAAAAGGCATTGAATTTTTCTTTAACGTATCCTCGATCCTATTTTTAACAAATGGAAATCTCGTTTCCTATTATTTATCTTTACACCATTTTGTTCATCTCGCAATATTTCGTTCAAGATATCATAAGGATGACATTTATGGGGACTCGGTATGACGCACATTCGATCAAATCTAGCGATGTACTCTATGCATACTTGGACGTGACTAAACGATATTTCACATCCAGTTATCAGAAACAAACGGAAACAATGTATTGAGAAAATTACACGTACATACCAGAGTATAAAACAGAGAAAAAAAGAATCAAAGTTTTAGAAACAGGTATTTACATTATTTCCAAACATGATGATTTCCAAACTAGTTTCATTTCTTCTATTCTCAAGTAAGTATCTTTAAAAATGAACGCCATATGAATCTTCTCAACGTAATAACATTTGTATTTACGATAGATTTTCTTGTACATTTCGCTATCACTGAACATGTCGATCGAAAAAATCCCATTGTACGCGACGATTTTCAATCCGTGTTGATCAATCCTAGACAAGTGCATCGTTTGGAAACGGGAATTCGAGACTTTTTCTCGAAAATAGGGAAGCCTATAAGTAAACCAATTATATTAAGATCATCGAAAGAAGCCGATGTGTTGTCAACGATTCGGGAAATATGCAAGAATATAAGGAAGAGCGTAATTGAACTCGTTAACGATTTTGGATTGATCGATAACGTTCAATTGTACGAAAATAGATCGAGGGAAGATCCATTGTCCGATGATTGGTATTCCGAGGTGTTGCTGCAAAGCGTGTATACGATGCTAGACTTGGGAAATATGATTAATGAAATTACATCATTGACCGATATATTTAATAGAAATGGAAACTCGAGTTTGAGAGGAAACGAGGTCTGTAGAATTTTAAAAAAATTTTTATAATTAAACGTGATGGACATATTTGTGGATAAAAAATTTGTTAACTCTATTTCAAATCGAATCATTGATAAAATTATATTATAAAAATACTTTTATTTTTAATTATTGAATGAACGAGATAAAATTTTTAATTTTATACATTCTTTTTCATTTTTTTTATTCTATGCAACGCCTTTTAGAAGATCCAAAGATTTATAGATTTTTGTCTATTATGAAGATTATAAAATTGACAAAAAAAAATGTTTACAATATCGTAGCATCTGACAAGTAAAACAACTTCGGACGGTTTCAAATTCCTTGGTTCGGTGGACGACGTGCTGGAATTCATCGACAAACTGGCTCAATGCTTTTCAGAAATGAACACGAAGAGAAACCAGAAATGGTCCTCGAACGTGATTCGAACGGCTTTACATCTGATGAACAATGCGCCGAGACAGGCACTCAAAAATATGAAATCAAAAGTAAACGACACTTTGTTGAGGAACGATATTCTCAGGTATCGCGGCCAACGAAAACCGTGGCACGTTTTTCTTTGCCTCGTGATCATAAACAACGATAGAATCAATTACGACGATTGCGTTGATGAATTTCGACGTTTCGACGAGTGCCGGAACAGCGTGAGATTGCGATCGACGAGCGAGGCGTACAACGTAGACGCGAAATCGTGGACGAAGGCTATTCAATGTTTGAGCAATTGCACGGCCACGGAGAATGAGAAGATTTCCTGCAAAATTGTTCGAAGAACACCAAAGAAGATCAAAAGGAAGGTGAACTACGTGTTCGAGAGGATCTTGGACAAGAGGATATCCAAAGGGACCCCTTTCCATCGCGCTGTCAACGATCTTGGGGAAATTTTGTCGAAGAGCACTTGGGGGCAAAGATTCATCGATGAATTGTTCCAGTGTATCAATATTTTCGAGGATGGTAAAAAGAAGTTGAGGAAACTTTCGAAATTTGTGGGCAAGGATGACGAAGCTGCGATAAAGTTAGTACGATTTTAAATTCATTTCGAATTTTGATTATTTGATTTTTCAAACGGTTAATAAAATCGATTAAGACTTCTAATAATTCTTTTGAGGAAAGAATTATTAGAGTTAATTTTGATTGAATCATTTTAAGATTGCTACTTATGTTTGTTAAGGTTTAATCTTTCGAAGACGATATAGAATAAAGAATATGAAATTTATAAATTTTGAAACGAATTGTTGTGATCAGGCACAAGGAGATCTCGAGAGCTTTAAAGTGGTACAAAAAGGGGGCACTTCTCAGAACGTTCAGGACGATCCACAAATTGCATCGATCCGCCATTGATTTCGAAAAATTCTTCGCCCAAGGGATGAAAGAGACTTTGAAGGAAACTTGGCAGAGCCACGTGAATGTTTTAACACATCTGATGGACTGGATGACCAAACTACTGGACCTTTACAGCGGTGAGAACTTGAATGGACACGAACCGAGCTCGCCGGACAAGAGCACGTCGCAAATCGAGTGGAATAGCGACGAGGATTCTGAAAATATCCAAGAATTTGCAACACGTCATAGAACAGGTTACTTCCTAATTTTCAATCCTTGATCGATCAAAATTATTTATATTTAATTGTTGAAACGAAGAAACTTTTTTTTAAAAAAGAAACTCCCTTTCGTAGAATGAATATTTTTTTAATTATTCTGGATAAAAAAAGAAGATCATTATTTTATATTAATGAAAAAGACACAAATTTGATAAGAGAAATGATATTTCAATTTTATGCGTGACACAAACTTCAACCTTGCAGAAAAGATAAAAGATGCGGACAACTCTATGAATAGCCTGGTGGAATCTATGAATCATTTAAGCAGATATCGAGACGTGGACAACAACAGTATGCTGGTTTCTATGGCCAATAATCTTCTACTGATCGTGATATTCATCGAAACTATAGGCTTCGCTTCTTCATTGTACGCTCTTGGACAAACCCCGAACGAATATGGTTCCTTAGAAATCTACAACGGTTGGAATCGTGAACGTAGATCCCTGTTTCCCTCTCAATACGATCAAATTATCGATTTTCCATCGCGTGATCATCTTTTTGCATACGATGAAAATTTCATTTTACCATTTTCAGATGAAAATGATTGATTCGACAATAAATTTTAAAATTGTTTGAGAATTTAATTTTAATCTTTAATATTATAGTATTAGTATGGGTTCAAAAAATAAATTAGTTATAATATTATTGTACTGAAATATGTATCGTGCGAAATAAATGTGTCTTCCGATCTCCAATACGACAAATCTATATTTATCCTTATTAATTATTATATGATATAAAAAGAATAAATAGATTTTCAATTAAAAAAAAAGAGAAAATAAAAATTTTTCATCTTATCATCTATCGTATTTTTAATCTTTTATATTATTTTTCTCGTTGGAAAAACGAGTTTGTTTTGGAACTTTTGAAAGATGTAAAAATATTTTCATAATCAATAATTAATAAATTTATTAAAATATCATCGCACATAAATCAATACATACTATTTGTAACTATTTTCTAGAATCTTCCAACTTATCAAATCTTTGTTCTTGAAAATAATAATAAATAATTTTCAACGATTATCTTTGCAAAACTGCCACGTGACATTTATAGCTTCTGAAGATACAAAGCGTTCTGTTGTACAGAATGTCGTACAGATTTGTTAAACACACTCGTTCAAGCTGTCGGTAAAAATGCGTGCAAAATCCATTATTTTTTACCTAACATGTAAGTTTTCTTTTTTTTTTTCATTCCTATAATATTTTCCTAGATTTAATTAACGATTTTCGTTCATATTTTCAGGTATTTTTATTACAATAGATGTAGAAAATGTTTCTTGCAAAGCGACAATAAAAATCATTGGTGGACATCCTATTAGTATAAGACAACGACCATTCATGGTTAGTAGAATCTATCAATCGTTTTTCAAATAAATCGTTTGAATGATTTTAAAGGTGAAGACAATTGCAGCTTTCTTTGCACAATTCTGACGGATTTATATGTGGAGCTAGTATTTTGTCCAAAAATTGGGGTATCACTGCTCTTCATTGTTTGTAAGTTCCTTTATTTAATAAATAAACGAGTAACGACGATTTGAAAAGGAAAAATACGTATAAAAATTTAATAATTTTTACCAAACTTGCCAAAAAAAGAACTTAATACTCTCTCGATTAATATCCTCGAATACGAATATGAATTTTTTCTTTACAAAATTTTGTTTAATTCGTATTAAACAAATCGAGTGGCTATTTAGACTTCCAGATAGAGAAACAAATTATTTCGTGAGAGCTGGCTCGAACAAGCTTTACCAAGGAGGATCGTTGCATAAATTAACAAAGATATACATGTATAACAATACAATGTTCCAATATTGGTTCTCGAGTATACTGTACCACGATATAGCGTTGTTCGAGGTACGACCTCGCTTTCGATTCTCGAGTACTGTTCGAGCTGTTCGATTGCCCACCGAATTCAGCAAACCACCTCAGCAACTGTGTGTTTGCGGTTGGGGTTATACCAGTGTCCAAAGTAACGTGAGTGTCTACCTTGTTCCCCCAATCGTCGCGCTATGCATACCAGTTTAGATTTATCGGTTGATACTCTTTAAACTCGCAATTATGAATTTCAAACTTCTTTTCCAACTTGAATTTTCCAATTCAAGAAAAGAACGATCGAATTTTCAATTTTCGAATATTCGAAATTTCCCTCTTGTTTGAATTTCTAGATAAATTATTAATCTTTGGAAACTTTTCTCTCCTAGGCGAAAATTAGCGATGTGTTGATGGGAGTCTGCATTCGCCACACACCGTACGAGACATGCATAGAGGAAACTCCAGAATATAGAATGCTCGTTAAGAAGGATTATCATCTTTGTTACGGAGCGAGTGGGAAGGATTCTTGTTACGGTGATTCGGGAGGCCCATTGGCAAGTAAAAACACCATTTACGGTATCGTCTCTTTCGGTCAAAATTGCGCTATAGTGTCAGGGGTGTACACAAAAGTCTCTTACTACAGACGATGGATCAAGCAAATCACGAACCTGTGATCGAGTATCAGTAAAACTGATCGAGATATTAAGTTTTTGTTACCGAAAAAAAATTCGAACTCGATAAAATCGATAACCATTTGTTGTTTTGTATAACGAAATAACAATAACGTACGATGTATAATAAAGCATGATGCGAAAAAAAAAATTGTTTCTCGCGAGAGAGGAGCCCGTTTCCAGGAAAGTGAAAAACCCGTGTCCAATGTCAGAATACTGCGGAGGCTTGGTCTGTTCAGGTTCGATGCACGCAGGAAGTCCATTACGCACGTTCTGCGCAAGATCCTGTCGCGCACACACAACCACTCGGCGCACGTATCGTGTACTTAGGGCTGAATGAAGTTCGAACAGGGCCCTTGGGTAATACGTAATTAGAAACTATTGTGCGCGATTGTATTTCGTATTATCGGCACGCATAAGTAAGTATGGTTATTTCTGAACAAGTTAGATATTCGATGAACAGTCCGAGATTTGGAGAAACGAATACTAATTTCCTTCTCTCAAATATATATTTTTGGAAAATTAAATAAGAAGATTCTTCCTAGGGAATTTTCTTCTCGATATGTATGGCTAATTTCAATATAAATGTCGGTGATATCAAGGATAAATTTATCATTATAATTTCAGGTACTTTCTTTTGTACATTGCTTTTTATGCAATAAGTAGTTCCTTAGTTTGTTCGTTTTACATAAAAAATTATAATTCTAGGACAAAAACTGAACACGTTTTCCCATTTCTTATATTATTTTTATTGATTCCTTCTTCAAGATGGACGTGAAATCAGTCTGTTTACACCTTTTAATCTACAGGTGTGCTCGAAATCACTCGTCCATTCAAAACAAAAGGCAGAATTAAATATTCCCCGCGCACAATAGAACAATCGTTTCGGCTATCGTTTCGTGCGCGGGTGAGCAGGCAAGCGTTACACCTTGCCGTCATTTACTCGAATGACTCACCCACGCTTGTTTCCCTGCATAAACTGCCGGCTTTTCCACCGGGTCTTTAAACTCCCTGCCACGTGCAACGTGTCTTCTAACCGTGAGAAGTGCATTATCGTCGGCCACATCCGTCCATTTCTTCCTCTCTATATTCGTTCGTTGGATAAAGACGATAAGGAAGGATACGATCGATTCGACGAGCTTCTCGAATATTATTGTCAAGTAGATTCTATTAATATTACTGTTAAGAGATTCGATCGTGCGTACAAATCGCAGTTTCTCGAATTCGAAACTAATTAGGATCAAAATGAATTGTAATTTTATGTTATACGTAAATCCATGAGTGAAATTTTTAGAAATTGAGATTGCAAAGGCCCAAAATATTAGTACCATAGTTCTACAATAGTTGTATCATTTAAATAAAGTTATCAGAAATGTTTAATATTTTTTCCCCTGTCAATAAATTGAAGAATTCAGTAACAGTTTGGTATCTCGTTATAGGGAAGCTATGACTAAAATAAAATAGATAGCAATAAGAAGAAAGGTTGGGAAGGAAAGATAACAGAAAATAAAATATCGACGATTAATCAATTTATCCAAATGCATTCGAAAAGGAGGGAGCATCACAGCACGTGAATTCTAATTCATTAATAACTAATGCTCTGATATAACGATCAGGCAATTTATCGATCCAAGTTGTCATGGTTCATTCATAGAATTCCATGTGGAAACGTAAATTCAAGTATTATTCTCTTAATTTACAAGGATCGCGTGTATTTATAATTATTATAAAGGCAAAGAAAACAAAAGGAAAGATTAAAAAAAAAATTTGGAAGTTTTATTTTATAATATATCGAAGGAAAAGTTTAAGCTTAAAAGTTCAAGCTAATTGTAAGTGCTTCTCGAATAAATCTACCATCGATTTCACATTCGCATAAGACGAGTCTTATTCTTTTATTTCGTTACTCACCCCGTCACCACGAAAGGATAAATCTTGTTACGCAGATTTTTTAAAACGTATCGTTTGAACTGCGGGTACCAAGTGTGGTTACACATCAGACTAAAATTCTTCAACGGCTGTTCCATGCTCTTCACACTTTCTGAATCACTGTTATCACTCGCGATAGGTGTCACAGGCATTTCTTCAGTACCCACGATCACATAATCGTCCATAATTTTTTCCGATGCATCATTGCTCTTCACAAGTATCTCGCCACTCTTCGCTCTGAGGAATTTTTCTTCAGCATTCACAATCACGTATTCGTTCAAACTCGTCTTGTTACTTGGTCTCGTTCCAACGAAAGGTTTTGACACGAAAAGATCGGGCTCGTCATCCGTCATTATCGATATATTCTTGTTCCTCAGGTATTCTTCTTGGTTCTGTTGTGTATCACTTCCATATTTTTCTGAAATCTTTTCTTTAATTTCAATTGATTTGAAAGAAACTCGCCTCGAGGCTCTTCTACGACGACGTCTCAGTTTCACGAATGAAGTTAACATATTTGTAGAGAATATTTTTATTCTTATAAAATAGATAGGTTTGCTAATAAAATCACATAATATTCTTCTCTGCTTTCTTTTAATAAATTCGCTTAAAACGCTTAGAGGTTCATGATCGTGTCAAAGGGGTGAATTATTTCATTTCACTTATCGATTCTTTTTTTTTTTTTTTTTTAGAATTATCGTTTATAATGTTATTCGTGTGAATAGCACGCGCGAAACAGTGGAACTGAGCTCCCGGCACACAAAGTTTTCTCCTAATGGAAGCACTGTAGTCGATCACTTGGAGTAGGGGCACATATTTTTCCCCGTACATTCAATTCTGAATAATTTTAATATTTACGCGAATTTTTGTTTAAATATACGTCCAATTTGTGAATCATTCGATGGAAGTTTTTGAAAAGTTTATTTCTTCTTTTTTTGAAAATTCTACTTAGTTATTGTTATTACTTCGATTTTTTATTTGTATTTCGAAATTTGAATAATTTAATCTCGTCAAAGTGACGATTTGCAGATTTTTTTTATTTTGTGTAAGTGCTTTTTTAAGGTAAGATCTCATTGAGATCAAATAATTAATAATTTGTTTGTTTATTCGTATTATATACTTATATCGCTTAAGTATATGATTATTTAATTTGAAAAAATTTATTCTGAAAAAGATTTTTTAAAATTTATGAGAAAATTAAGAACAGGACGATTTTTAAAATTTCTTTTAGTAATTTCAAACATCATTAATTTGATTCCTATTCGATTTTGTAATATTTGTTATTATTTTCTGTTTGTGCATCGTTAAATTAATCTGATTTCGTAGAAATTTTTATTAAACAATGGAGGAATGATAGCGATAAATATAACTTCATGACCCGGGAAATCCTACGCGATTCTGCATACCTAGTCATACTCGTCAATGATACGATTATTAAATGTGATTCTCGAATTAGACTGATTTTTCCTTCTGATATTTTCCATGTCGTGAAAAAATAGTCTGCTTAATCATTGCTTCTATTAACATACTTTTCTAATTGTACTTTTGGTTTTTTTGTTCTAAATTTAACTATTTACATAATCGATGAACTTTAAAAAATTAATATATCGATACACGTTTCCTTTTTTCTGATCATTTCATAGATCAATCGTTATTAAATTGATTAATAAGAAATTTTAAGACAAAATAAGTGTTAAAAAAAATAATTTTGTATCTTTTTTAAAACGTAAATATTACGTGATGCATCCACTCGTGCATAATTACAGACCAGTTATTTCAAAGTTGCATTTTATTTAAAAGTCTTTTCATATTAATATGTTTCGAAAATAAATATTCTTAAAGTCTTTGAATGATTTGAAATAATTTTCATTGAAATAAATAAAAATAAATAAAAATAGTAGATAAAAATTGTAAAATTTTCATTTGCAATCATCAATTGCATAATTGATACGTGCATTTTACATTTCTCGAATGACAAATCTAAGATGTAAGATATAATTTGTGGGAAAAATGTTATTATTACTACAATTGAAACAGAGGAAATAGAATTCTCTTTCTTAGTTGCTATTTTTTCACTCTATATCATATCATTTTTCCCATGATACATAACTGAGTGGTTAAGCCCTACGTAATTAGACAACAAGCAAATAAACGTGATTTTCCCGAGCACATAGTTTCGAAATCCTATTTTATTCTTCTCTAATTATTAGGGAAAACACGTTGACAAATGGTAAATGTGATTTCACGCGTATTAAATGCGATTGTAATAATCGCGATATCGTTGAAATATTCGTATAATAATAACGTAACGTAATATAATTTAAATAAAAATGATCAATGCCGATCATTTGCCTTTGAGGATCATTTTTCATTTGATAGGCAGAAATAAAATTTCCAAAGAAGGAATGAAGGACTATCATCACTTTCAATTATCACCTTTTGTTTCCGTGGGGGAGCGAAAAAATTCAATCGAACATTTTTCCATCATCGTTAAATGGATGAAATATTATACAGAATTTTGCAAGGTCACAGATTGAAGGGGTTTCATGGTGGAAAAAAAAATATTTATACCTGTGGATCATATTTTTTACGCAAATTGGAAAAATAAATTAATGAAAAAAAAATGTATTGTGCAACTTCAAAGCTAAAAAAAAAAAAATATATAAAATAAAATATAAAATAAAAAACTACGTCGTAGTTATAAATTTTTAACTTTGTCATTCATTAAAATTTAAAAGTAATTATTTAATCATTTTTTTTTACAGAATTATTATTCTGTAATAGATAAAATAAATGAAAATATTTGTAAAATTTGTAATAACATTATTTCGAGTGTTTAAATCATAATATAATCTAAAAGTAGATACTTGAATGTATGCAATTTCTTCAGAATTGCAAAATCTAAAAGATTTTATCGTTTCGTTCGGACTAAAAGGATAATACGATCACAAGATTAAGAAAAAACATTTTTCGTTAAAGTTCTTTATCTTTATCTCCATAACTGTTTAAAAAATTCGACTCTGTGATTAATATAGATAGCTATTTTAAATTCATAAGTGATACTTACGTAGGAACAACCGATACATGGAACATCTTTAAAATTGCCTTGATCCAACTATCTTCGTACGCGTCGTGCACCATTTTTGATTGACAGTTGGTTTGTTTCTTGAAAAATTTCCAGCCAGCCATCTTATATGAATTTTTCTCACAAAACTTGCACTTCACAACAGTTGACATCAAGAAACATCGAACGAATGTGGCATCGTTCGAAAAGATAGAAGCACTGAGCTATGTTCCATTGTGCAAAGGAAATAACAAGGAACTGCTAATAATACCTTAATTGCTGCATGACATGTGTTCATCAACCGAAGAAAATTGACGGTTTATAAAAATGTCTTAGAATATATCATAAAAATACATAGATTTGTCATAGTGGGTTTTTTTTTAAACATTTGAATAAGCATCTTGGAATACTTTAGATTTTTCTATGTCACTTTTTACTTTAGATTGTGGAGAAAAATAACTTGAAAAAAAAGTTTCATTTAAAAATATACATGCGCACAAATAATTATATTATGAAATATATTTGTATTTTTTATCTTTTGATTATTTTTCAATTTGTGAATTTTTTCCTATAGTGGATTGATTAAAAAAAGAAGAAATTGGATCGAACAAAATTATCTATATACAGTATTAACATAAGAAAGTCCACTGTACTCCCTTTTGATCTTTCGAACGAAAAATCTTCATCCTTTTCCTTGTCTTCCTGGATTCCATTTTCTTCTTCTTCCTTCATTTTCTCCCGAAGGATTTTTATTACGCACCTCTTATTAGACGAAGCATCCCTCTTTTCATCCACGAATTTTTATTCCGTTATCTTCAAAGGAATGTCGTGAACATTTTCTTTTTGTAGATTCTAATTAACAATGCATTGGCATTTGGGATTTAAATTAAAACTAACGTATTTAACTAATTATCAGAGAAAACGTTTTTCGAGTTAATTACTTCATTTTAATCGGTCTTTTAATGGTGATATTTTAATGAACATTGTTTTGTAAATTATTGCATTTTTTTTCTGTGTATTTTTTCAAAATGTTTTTCTACGAAAATGAATTCCACGAAAACATACAAATGTTTTCATGCATACGATTTTATTAGATATATTTGATATATTTTATATCAGATAATTTATCAATAAAAAAGAAAATAATTCAAATGATATTTATATATTATTTTACTATTTATTATTTTATATGTATCAATAAAAAAGATTCGAAAAAATATAAACAAGGTGAATATTTTTATTATCACTCATATTTTTGGAAAAGTTTCTGGAAAAGTATTACGAGAGTCTTTTTTTCATATTTGAAATTATTGATTTAATATTTAATTGTATTTTTAATGTTTACTGTACTCGAATGAAAATTTATGAATCTGATTAACCGGTTAATATCGAAAATTTCGTTGTTATCGAATCATGTTTTAATTTAAAATGATATAAATAATTATATATATGAAAATCAAAATAAAATTAAACAATGTTTATATGCATGAAAAATTTCTTTTAATTTAATTGTATATGAAGTTGCATTGATATTGCATTGACTTATAATTAAAAAAAATTTTTCTTTCGCATATATGATTGCATATATGCAATTGTTACGAGCAACTTGTTTAGAACTGTTGAATGTATGAGTTAATCACTTAATTTAATCACCACAAGATTTCGATAATGTCCTTAAATTCTGCAGCTGTATAACACGCTAATCAAACGTGAAATTCATTTTGAGGAGTGACTTAAAGTGCACGATACCTGAAATAGTTCCAGTTAATTTCCTCATTTTCAGCTTGGAATCAACGTTTGGATAAATTAACGAATAAACGTTAGAACGATGGAATTTATCGTTTAGATCGAAATAAACCTATCGTAGAATTAATATTCTATTATGTTTTAAAAAATTATGTTGAAAAATTTTTCAAAAAACGAAAACGAAATATTCCCATAAACTCTGAAAGAATAATTCTCTTCTCCAAATTCCTACAATTTTAAAACGATTAAAAAATAAAAAAAATCTTACAAACTCTAAACTGAATTACTCAACTTTCTCAACTTTTATTTTTTCCAATTAATTCCCAATATACTTTTTCCCATTCCTTAATCCCAAGGGAATAAAAGAAAGAAATATATCCAGAAATTCAATAAACGCGCACTAATCCTCTCCATTTCGCGATTCCACTTTTATTTTACCCACAATTTTTAAAACGGTTAAAAAAAATATTCTTAACAACCCCTCTCCTTGCAACTTCTACTTTTCCCAATTAATTCCTTCGCACGAAAAGAAAAAGAAAACAATAGAAAGAATGAGAAAAGCTCCGATCCTTCTCTCCTTCTCTCTCCTGTCTCCCTCCCTCCCCCAAAAAAAGAATCCCAATAATCGAGAATCCGCCACAAACGCACGAGACTCCTCCACTTATCTCAACCCCTTCTTCATGCTTACGTTTCAGAGTTTCCATCCGTCCAGAGAGTCCATCAAGATTTCCCTCTCGCCTTTCCAGGTCGCCGCGACCAAGATCTCAATCAATCCGCGCGCTCCCGGATTGTCTAGGAAGACGCGCACCCCCGCGGCCATCCGCTCGGGCACCACAGGGGGGTGGGTGAGGGGTGGATTGAGACGCGGCGGGGTGTGGCCGAGCCCTGGATTAACCCCTTCTGACAGCCAATCATATCCAAGACAGCCCCACCACCCCCGCAACTGTCGTCCCCGGCCGCCCTTCCTCTTCCGACAACCCCTCCCCCCTTCCCCACCGCTAATTGCCCTCCTCGCTTTAATATCACGCGTGGAGGCCGCTGGAGGGACGAGGGGAGGACATGGTTGATAAGGCGGCAGGATGTGCCGAAGAGGGCAATGGAAACTGCGCCCCGTTTCGCGTGCATTCTGTGACATCTACATCGGGCGTGGGAGGAGGGGTGTTCTGTGGAGGGGAGAGACGTGTACGCGGATTCTCGCGGAGATGGACGCGAAATGCATCGCGTGGATTTTTGGCGTTTCCATCGATTTCCATTTTGCTTTATTAATGATCCCCGATCGAGGAGAGCCGCAGTCGATGCGAGACCGCGTTACCGAGAGAGATCGATCATTCTGTAGTGCGCTCGGTCCATTTGTGCGTCATTGCTCAATGATGTCGCGCGTTTATGCGTGGGAAGGGGCAGGAAGGGAGAGAATTGATTGCGCGTGGTTGATCGGTTTGGAGAGATCGTCCTTGAGAATTGGGCTATTTAAACTCTTATAAGTATATCCAATGACTTAAGGATGAAATTGAAATTGCTCAAGTTATTCAAGGCTGAAGCTACTATCAATAATATATATACATATCATATTATATGAAAAAACAAATTCTAAGCATCCAATTTATTTATCAATTCAATCCACTTTTCACGATTATCTTGAGGTCTCAAAATTTCCTTAAAATTCGGATATAGAAAACTCGGAGAATCAGTTCGAAAGGCAAATAAAGAAAAAAAAAGGGGAGAGGGAAATGTTTCGTATCTAGAACGCTATAATCGGCACAATCTCAAAGGATGAAATCGCTCGTTCATCCGAGCGTGTTCATTTTTAACTGTTCGCGGAACGGGGACTAATTAAAGACGGAGGGAAATTTCGTAGGACGAGACACAAAGGGGAGGGGAAGGGATCGTCGTCTTCGTCTTCTATATTGGCTCGTAAGGGTGGCTCTTATAAAGCGGAGCAATTATCCGGGTAAAATACTCTCCGAAATTTCCGTGATAAATTTCAGCCTGTAATAAGGGTGAGTCGCAAGTCATTTGGCCGGGCTTGCGGGGAGGGTGGGCATCGGGTGCTTCAATAGAAATTCTTTTCGATCCCCACCCCGTCCGTCCCCGTGGATGCTCGAGCGCGCGCGCGTATCGTCGTTTAATTTAAACATTTGACGCTGATCCCATTCGATGCTACGGCAAGTAGATTCCTCTGAGGAAAGGAAAGCTAATGATTACCATTACCGTCTGAATGTAGTGAAAAGTTGGGAACGGGGTGTGTGCGTGTTATTCCACGTTCTTGCCTTCGTGGCAAGTGGAAAAGTTAGGTTAGGGATCGAAATTAAAATGTAGAGTGGTGAAAGTGTGGGGCTGTGAAAGTGTTCAAGATGTAAAGGAGTAATTTTCTTATCCTTTCCTCGGAAGGGGTTGGAATATCGTTCCAAGGAATTTCGTATTTTATTTTATGTAGAGTTCGCGTTTATTTATTCCATGTAATATTGAATAAATATTTTGTTTATCATTTATTTTATATGTGAAATGATTTATTTATTTATTTATTTATTTTGGAAAATGTGAAGAATCGTATAATTTTTTATTTCTTTATTCTGAAGATTTTGAAGATTTATATTATTCATTGGGGAGTGGGAATTTTTTTATTCGATGGCGAGGAATAAATGAATGAAAGAACGAAAATTAAGTTTTATAAAATATGAAGTAAGGTAATGGAGGATAATCTTTTAAAAATATGCAATAATATTTGATTCTACGGCGATCCTTACTCGAATGAGGCAAACTTAGCGTTGTGTATGAAATATACGATGCAATTACGCGGATCTATTGTTCGGTTTCTAAAATACGCAAGACACGGCGAAGTAAATTTTGGATTTATAGCTCAATCTCAACTTTATAATGGCTTCGTATAACTTTTAGACGGGGCTAAACACTTCGTCCATTAAAATAGAACTTTATTATTGCATATATATATATAAAACACGTATAGCTTGAAAAATTACTAGTAATATTTATTTTTTATTCAAATTAATAACAATAAATGATATTTTTTGTAATATATCTTATATGATATCATTAATTTTATTAAAAATCATGATCCATTACTGTTACAGTCTTCGTTATCGTGTACGATAATTTGTTAATGTGAACAGAACGATTACTTTTCACCATTAAATCTGTAACAACTGATGAATCGAGCGACGAGATAAAAACAGGGTAATAAAATAATAATGGGGAAGAGAAAACTCAAGACGACATAAAACCTGGCCTGTAATTAAGCTCTTGCCCTTGAACTTAAGCTCCTTAGAGGTTTTCTGAGGCAGTGAAATTCCCGCATACCCGTCAACGTCTAATGAGGGGATTGCGGATGAAGTTTCAGGCTAGAAAGGGGCAATTAGGCAAACTGTGTTTGCTCTAGCTCTCGAAGAAACCTGCGCGCAATAGTGATCTTCAATTATTACCAAAATAATATCTTAAAATGCGGCCTCAAATATTAAGAATAAAAAAAAAAAAGAAAAAATATATACATAGATATACATGTACAAAATTTATAAAAGCACTCGTAACAAAAACGTGACAAAACGATTGAAAATAAATTATATCTTCCTTTTTTTCCCCTTCACCCCTGATATCATTATTACACACGAGTATTCTACGCAGCTATTTTATTATAATCCTCAAAAAAGCATAGAAACGTCAACGAAACGTTGTCTGAACTCTTGCATCGAAGAAATAAAAAAGGAAAAAGAAGAAATCCTCCCTCTTCCCCGCGAAACAACAAAACAAACACATCGAAAGCGGAGAAAGAATCATCCCCAGCCGAGTGAATCCTCGAGCGACTATCTCAATCCGAGCAGAGGCAAGAAAGATCACCACCAACGGGACAAAATTAAACGACCTCATCATCATTAGAACCCGGCCACCTAATTACCGGGAATGTCTTAGACGCGGATGACATCGTCAACGAGCACAGACAATCGGGCGCCGGAGGAGAAGAGACACCCCCCCCCCCTCTCTCTCTCTCTCTCTTCCTCCATCTTCCACTTCCACTACATCCGCGTGACAAGTAAGGATGAGACGGATCGGTGTGCACGAGGGGATGAAAGCTTATTAATAGGGGGTTTCTCGAGGGAGGGAGAGCGGAAGGCCTAGAAGGAAGGACGAGAGAGTAACGAGGCCTTGAGGGGCCGGTTGTTGTTTCCGTTTCCGTGCTTCCGTCCCGCAGCAGGTTGGAGGAGCAAGGGGAGGGAGAAAAAAGTAACAGACTCCCCGCAAATAACCCTCCCCCTCCCCCACGACGCTCGACGCGGGGCGTGGCCAAGGTCTCGTGGTGATGGCAACGCTTGGCCAATCGGGGCTCGCCGTCGCGCAACCCCCTCGTTGGCCACCTTGAGCCTTGAGGGTGAAAAAATATTGACCGTGGCGAAGGGGGGTATTCTGCGGTCCATTTGGGGGTTGCGGAGGTGAAACACAACGTCGGACTGCTGATTGCTGGCGAAGAGTGGCGAGCGGGGAGGGGGGTTGGTTGGTTGGAGCGTGCGGGTGAATATCCCCTCCTCCTCCTCCTCCTCCTCCCCCTCCTTCCCCCTCGTCACGTACGGGATCATTAGCCGGATATATCCTTAGTCCTGCTCGCCAACCCTCTCCGATAGCAGTGATCCTCGTGGCTGACATCATTATCCTGGGACGACGTGCAGCGCCAGCGCGGCTCGGCCATCCTTCGGGGTTGGTCCCCCTCGTCGTCATCGTTCCAGTTCGGTTCCTCGTGTTCCCCCTCGTCTCGTGTTTCGTGTTTCGTCGAAACCGTGTCGGATATAACCTCGTCTTTGTTTTCCAAGCCGGGTATTCGTATTTTCCAGGGGGGGAGTGATGTCGCGCGGCAACGATGTCCGCCGGCAACAACGAGTCGGCACTCCGTGACACTGTGCTCGACCCTCTGTGTTTGGTGATAAGGAAATTTTTGGAGAGGAGAGTCGATAAGGGAACGATGAACGATTCGTGTGAGTGAATTCGAGGGATTTGGTTCTTCTGATGGAGCGATGAATCTGTGTCGATGTACAGAAGAGAGAGTTATAGAATATAAGTATCATAAGTAGAGTGGGCCTGTTTTTTTTTTTTTTTGGTATCTCGGATATACGCGATTATGGAGACGAATGATCCGTCGGGCAGGTTGGCCGTCGAAGATCTGTCCGACTGCCGAAGCGAGAGCAGCCACTCGGAGAGCCAGTTGCGAGCGTTTCAAGATTACGAGCGGATCAAGGAGTTGAATTTGTCCGTGGATAAATCGAAGGATGATTGCCAGATCGAGCCCAAAGACTTTCACCTAGGTTTAGAATCGGGCAAGGCCTCCATCCGTTTCGAGGAATTTGAGACCACCGGCAGGAATCATCCGTTGACGTTGAACAAGGGTAAAGATTTCGGTTACGTGGCGGGCGGTTTGAACGAAATGGCGTATACGTTGGACAGATCGAGTGAGAACGACGAGTCATTGGAGGCCGGCAATCTGTGCAGGACCAAGAATCCGACGGCCAAGGATCTCCTGTTCAACCTTCGCGAGAACAGGCACAAGAGCACGCACGCGACATTGTCACTGTCCGACAGGTACGGGAAGGATTTGAATTTCGCCGTTTCCGAGAAGGACATCAAGGATTTCGGCCTGTTGAAGAATTACAGCATCGATCGGATGAAGGAGTTCAATCTGTCGTTGGACAGGATGAGGGACAGTCATTTCGCGTTGGAGAGACTTCGAGGGGGTGGTGGATTGTTGGAGAATCCACCGTTGATGGAGCACGGAGAGTTGAAGAATATGCAGATGCAATCAAGGAGCCAAGATCTCGAGGCGATCGCGCTCGAACGCATGAGACGATCGCATCTGTTGGGCGCCGATCTCTCCGCCCAGAATTTGTCCACCCAGATACCGCATCCCCATTCCATCACGCAGATGCAACACTCGCAGCAGCAGCAACAACAGCAGGCCAAATCGTTTACCATCGACGCGATTCTCGGGTTGAGGAATAATCCTAGGGAGAAACGGAATCAGCAGCAGCAATACAGGAAGCATCAGGGTACGTGGTGATGGATTGTTCTCTTGCTGGCAGGATTTTTAGGTGGAATATTAGGTGGGATTCGGTTGAATTTGAATTTCTGAATCTTAAGATTAGGGATAGATAGGTTTTCGTCTGGATTTTGGTAATTAAAGGTTTTTTTTTTCTCTTTGCGTGGATAATATTGTGGATTGGATCGTGAAACTTACTTAATCGTTTGATTTTTGATTGGATCGAGATCGGAGTGAGATGATCAAAATGAAAGGGAAGAATCGAATCATTTATTACGGGAAGATCTATCAAACTTCAGATGTATTTCCTTTGGAAACAAATGAAGATAACGTGATAAAATCGTTCTGTCAGTTGTATACATTCATAATTCAAACAAAATTCTCGTTAACCTCAGCAGTAACTGAGGAATAATTAAACATCGATTATTTCGTGACCGAATAGTAGTTTATTGAAATCTTTTCAATCAACTTTATTATTAACATAATTTCGAGGTATGAGATACAAGACACCTTGTTTTTCACGTTTCCATAACCTACCCTCAATTTTAAATCTACGTTTCGAATTTCTCTGATAAAATATAAAAAGAATATGTTATTTCGAGAAAGAGAATTATCGAAATTTCTAAATAAGTACAAATTTTTATTAACCCTGAATCCACGCAATTATTAATTCGTTAGTCATCAACGAATACCCATTCCAAATGTTTGCTCCTTCAGATCCTTTGCTCCTTCAGATACGAGTAGCAACCACATTCCTCCACCTTTTCCCCTTGCTCAATTAAATTAATATTAACAAAAATATCTCACAACGAATTATCTTACCTATCGATTCGAGGGCGGCAAATCCTTCGTCCTTTTGAAAAAGAAAAGAAAAGGAAGGGAAAGAAAATCGTGGATTTAAAAAAAATATGGAATCGCAGGTCAGGAAGGTGGCGCGAAGAACGGTGGCTCGAGCTCGTGTTCCGGCGGCGGCGGCAAGTTGAAGAGGGTGCGTACGATCTTCACGGCCGAGCAATTGGAACGGTTGGAGGGAGAATTCGCGCGACAACAGTACATGGTCGGGCCAGAGAGGCTTTACCTGGCGCACGCACTCAGGCTGACCGAGGCTCAGGTGAAGGTCTGGTTCCAGAATCGGCGGATCAAGTGGCGGAAGCACCATCACGAGCAGCAGAGCCAGAGGGTGCACGAGTTCCAGCGTACCCTCAACTCGTCCCTGGAGCACGAGGACAGCAACGAGGCCGACAAATGGTGAAAAGAGTCCGCGTCCCTCGATCGTGAAGCGCGACTTGGCCCACCCCTCGTCTCACCCCCGTTTCTTCCGTTCTCCGATCCCAGAGATGTTCGACCGCTCGCGCTCGAGGAGGAGGGCTTGACCTTGGGCCAAGGACGATACACGCTCGGTTCGCGGAGCGCGCTGTGACGATTCTTCTTCTTCCTTCCTCGAAACGACCTCTCTCTTCCCCGCGTTTCATCCTCCATCCGTTTCTCGATCCTTCGCGACGAAAAGTTGTGACTCTTCGTCGAAACGTATCTTTCGAGATTCGAGTTGGATTTCGGCCGATTTTTCGCGCGGAATATGAAGGCGAGGATCGGAGGGACGTAGGAGTTGTAGATGTTGATCGAGGATATCTTGACGAGGGAATGTGAGATTGATTCAGAACGTTGATGTAAATCGACGAGAGACGATTCGTAGATCGATCGATGAATTTGGATGAATTTTTTTCTAGATTGTGTATTTCTCCGTGTTGAGACGGACTCGAACGATTTCTCTCCTCTTATCGTTTTGATAATCCTTCGATGTTTGTATTCGATGCTGTTACGCGGTGAGGGGATAGGAGATAAAATTTCTTTTTTAACGAAATTATGTAAATTGTCGTCCGATAAGTGTGTGAAAGTGAAGAGACGATTGTTCGACGATTCGCGGACACTGTGGACGAACGACGAAAATTAAACGATGAAACAAGCAGAAAATCTTAGGTCGAAGTACATTCAACACATGTACTTTGACACAAGGGATCCGCCTGATACGTGTTGGAGGCATCCCCAGAGGAGAAGTCAGTCTTTTCCACTAAGCAGAAGCAGGTAAGTATTTATTCCCTTTTTTTTTCTTTTTTAGAAAGAATATCGTATAATTTTTCTTTTTTTATTTCCGAATTAAACTTCTGAAGATGTTAAAATATATGCGTATGTATAAGAAAAGAAAAAAAATAAACTATAAAAATGTTTTACTAAAAATAAAAAGAGAAAAAAATATTCTTACAAAAAGAAGAAATAATCTTAAATAATCTTGATGATAAAGATAATCTTCTGGAAATCGGTTTCTCATCGAAATGTATCTTAAGGAGCCCGGAATCACCGACGAACTATTATTCCTCGAGTTCTTACAAGCCGCAAAAGGGCCATATGTGTTCCGGCCCGATGTACTCGAAGTATACCTCGCATCACGGTGCCGACGCTGTATACATGCAGGCTCGGTCCAAATCTCACCGAGACGTGCACCATCCCTCCAACTTGTCGCCCAAGAGGAAGATCCACTACGACGACGAGTTAGGGGACATCGAGAAATTGAAACTCATCGACGAGGAATTGGGGAATATCGTGGAGGGCAATATGGACGAGAACGTCGAAGAGGAGATAACAGGTTCAGAATTCACGAAACTTTGATTGATCCCTGACAAATCGTTTCGTTTCGATTTTAAATTAATTCGCGCGGAGAGAGGATCATCTGAGAGAAAGAAAGAGAGAGTTTGGAATTTTTCTATATACATATATAGCGGAAGAGGATCAGGAGTACTTGGACAAGGATTACGAGGAGCACGAAGCGGACGATGAAGTGGAGGAGGAATCCGACCCGACCCCTCTCGCTCATAGGTCTCAAAGAGGAAACAAGACCGAGGCGATGTTGAAACAACGATGGAGATCCGAGCAACAGCCGGACCCGCGAAGAATCCGTGGCCAGCAACGTGTCACTTTAGTAGATAATCCTTCTCCCAGGTAAAGATAGGAAAAATTTTCTAATTTTTAAATCTATATATATTTTCTTCCTTCTTCGAACATTTTCTTTTCTTTTTTTTTTCAAAGTTTTTCGAACACAGAACACAGAAATGTTCACACAGTTTCTTTTGAAGCAATTTCGATCTAAAGATAATTCGAAGGAATTATTCGTGATTCCTAGTAGGTACTATCATAATGTGGCCGAGCACGACATATCCGAGCCCTTATCAGAAGAAGATTTCGTCCGAACGTCGATGAAGACTTCGAAGCGGCAGCCCTCCGACTATTATTGGGTGCCGAGGAACGAGCCCGATCGATACGAGAACGTGACGCCGTTAATGCGGCGAGCCCGCACCAAACCGGATATGGATCGTCTGATAGACTCGGAGATGAATAAAGCGAGAAGATGCAATAGGTGCGGTAACTTGTCGAACAAGAAGAACGAACCGCCCGTGAAGAGTACTTGCAGATTTGACGATTCTGCGAATATTCCTATCAAGGGATCAATCGGTGAGATTCCGTATCTTATTGCTTATTTTATTCTACGTTCTATTATCGATCGCTCTTTCTCAAAAAAAGATATTATACTTATTATTTATTTTGAAATCATCGTCTCTGTACTTCTTCCACTAAAAATAATAACGGAAATTTTGCATTCAATTGGACGACAATTTTATTAGAAATTGAAATAAATGTACACGCTGGAAAAATCTATCATGAAAAAATTTTCTTATTATCGATTTTCCAGGTGACGAGGCCGAGAACCAGGAACAATTATACGGCCGTTGCAAGTATGCCACGAAGGAAGCGAACTCTATGGATATTCCAACTCTGTACGCGATGAAATCACGCAGATCCCGTGACACAAAGTCGCCGATATACGACATTCCCGAGCACGGGCAGGAGAAGCTCTCCCCCGAATATTGTCGATCCTCGAGATACCCAAGAAAATCGGATGCGTTCATGGAGAAGTCGAAGAGATCGTTGCACACGTCTCACGGGACCGCGCGTATACCTCCCCGATACGTCGAATAAAATCGTTCCATCGATCGATCGAAATATTCATACCAAGGAAGAAGGATATAATAACCCGAGAAGACTACTTGCAGAATCACCACCTGAAAAGAGAACAATCGAGAAAATTATTATTGGAATCGGACCATATACGTGCGCGAATGAGAAAAATTCCAATTTATTCTCACGAATTTGATTCTTCGATAACGTTTCAGGATCGAAGATCCTTACCCTCGTCTCCAACCGATTTCTCGCGACTTATTTTCGTATAAGGAATTCGTCCCTACTCATCGCTGTTTAAGAATGTACGTGTCGAACAATGATAGAAACAAATGATAGAACGATGTCTCGCCTCGTTGTTACTCATACTTGAGAGTGAGAGAGAGAATGTATGTGCGTGTGTGTGTGGCGGATGGAAGAACGATGAAAATTAAATAGCTTCTACTCGATCGTTTCCCTCCTACTGGTTGTGTAATATATATTTTTGTAACTGTCCTCGGGTCTAGATGTTACACTTGTACGTGTTGTCCGAGACTAAAGCTAGTTGCACGATGTACATAACGCATTAGAGCGAATCGATTAGGGTTTAAACGTCTCCTCAAGAGATTAAAAAAAACATTTGCTTTCACGTATTCGGTGTTGGACGATCTTCTAAATGGTAATCACCGTTCTCCCTCGGCACGAAATCGATTGTATATACGAGACACCACGATTCTGACGACGATTCTATGTACACATGTACGCGTACATGTTGCAGACAAGAATAAAACCTCGAATCTGTGCACCGAACCCAGTCTACTTTGCCTAATCCTTGCCTGCCGCACTGATTCCCCGATGTACCGAGTGTTCTTTCTCAAATCTGATTCATGGGATGCGTTATTTTCACGATAGAATTTTTACAGACCGATGTTTTACCTAAATCGAAGTTAAGAAATTTATGGAATTTGTATTTAAAATTTAGAGAAGATTGTATTAAAAAAGAAATCCTTTTCGGACAGTAAAAATTTTGAAAAAGTATGGCATCGTGTCGCATTTTCGAAATAAAGAAACTTACTCGAAAGTTATTTCTTTCAAATTTTCCAAAGATTTCAAGTGATTGAATTAAATCAACGATACGAAATTAAAATTACTCCCATCCATTTTATCTATTCGAAATCCAAAGAGGGAATTTTCAAATCGATTTTTATTATACACAAATTATATATTCGTTATGATATACACGCACAAATTTGAAACTGGATTAATTTCCAGGTTACGAAGAAATCCTCGAGGAACTTCATTCCATTCGTTTTTCTTCCGTCCACCAATTGGTACTAATTAATTAGCGGCGTGTCTTGCCTCTCTTTCCGTGATTTTATTCGTTGGGCTCCACGAGCGAGGTGGAGCTTTTTGTACGAGGCCACAAAGGCCGCTTCCGCCACCGCTTTTGTTTAAATATTAATAACGCGCGGAAACTCTGTCGCTCTCTGACCGCGCCAGGAAGGCCGCGCTTTGTTCAATTAAACTTAATATCTTTATTATATCGGAGCGTCGAAAGCGGATATTATTTATTGCGGCGGAAGTCGGGAAAACGGGCCGTGCTTGGGTGGGGACGGAACCGAGATTCTGTTGCTTTTCGTACGGATGGAAACTGTTCTCGAGGATCAAATATAATGCATATTATAGTTTCAGATTTATGGAAAAAGTATACGAATTGTTATATCTATACGTTTCATTAACAAACTATATATATATATATAATTTATATTCGACGAGGTTCCTTGTTCTTCTGCAATTGTGCATTTTTTTTTGTACTATTTATATTAATAATATGAAATAAAATATAAATAATTATCGATAATTATCGCATACAGGAAAAAGGATCTCGTCGTTCTATTAATATTTCGATGAAAGATACTGTGTTATAACGATTCGTTTACGGATTCCACGAGTGGTGTAGGCAAATCGAACGTCGGCCATCAGAAAATAGTAATCGTCCATCGAGCAACGAAATTCCTCCATGGAAAAATCTGACGCGAATGACGTCGGTAACTAATATTCGCTCGTTACGTGCAGGCCTTTTGTCGACCATGATAAATTAGCCGTCGACCCGTGTCAAAGTGCTACAAAAGAAAAGCAAACCTTCGATGGAGAATCGTACGGACTTCGCTATCAAGCATCGCGGATATCGATCAGGAGAACTGGGGAGCGTCTAATCCATTCGTCGAATCGGTCTTCGATCGAACCGATGTTCCATATAATCGATAATCGCGTTAATAGAGTCACGGACTGACGTTGATAAGACGTCCTCGACTCGAACAAGTAATCTTCCCGAAGGAAGAAATCGGGATTTCAGAATGATTTTGAAGAAGGAAAGATATTTCCAAATGGAAAAGTCGCTCTTCTCTTTTCAATTTCATCAAAATCACGATCGATCTATCGATTCCTCTTCAAACTGTCATTCGAATCAAATCAAAACCATATCCCAAAGCTCACTTAAAAGATTAGATTTAGAAACTACAAAATCGATCTTTCAACCTCTGATCCACAATTCCTTATCTACTCCTCAAAGACACCCAAATCCTCCCCTAAAAAAATTATAATCCCAATTACAATAATCCTAACAAAGCACGACAACAAACACAGTTGGAATCCCAAGTCCATTTCATCAAACCTAATCCCATCGTCAACATAAGCGACGATTATGTTCACGAATGGCAGGAAAAATCACGACATTCGTCTCGCGAGGAGAGACGCAAGCGAGAGAGAGAGAAAGAGAGAGAGAGAGAAAAGAGCATCGAGGTGATAAGCCTCGATATCTCCGAGCTACACCCCCTGCGCGCGAGATGTAAGCTCCGCCTATCCCTGGGTTACACCGGTACTTGCAAGAACCCCCCTGGATCCCCCCACCCCCGGCCAGAGGGGGTAACCCAACCCCCGGTGTGTTCCATCGTCGTTGGCATCCGCGGCATTCCAATTAGCTCGCGAATCAAAAGAGCCCCACTGCCTTTGTGGGGTCTCACCCCCTCCTACCCCCTGGTAAACTGTCTCCTTCCCTCTCTTCCGCCCCCGACGGCTTAACGTCGCCTCTCTTTCCGGCCGCCTCTGTATCGCTCTTCCTCTTTCGATCGTTCCCCTTTCTTCTTCTCCTGTTTCCAGCCCGGTTACCGAAATCCTCCCTGTCTCTGTTTCACGCGCGTGCGAGGGATGGCGCGCGTACGATGCTTCTTTTTCCTATCGGTTTTTATACGATACATGCGATTCGATTCCCTCGGGTCTCCCTCTGGTCGGAAAGTTTTCGAGCGCGATCCGAGAGCCTCTCGATTCCGGGATTCTGGGAAAGAGAAATTTCGAGAATTTTCGAGAATTGAGCATTTCTGGAACCGGTTTTTCCGGAAAGTGAGTTTCGACTGGGGACTTTGGGATTGGAGGTGTACGGGATTTTCGAGAATTAAGTACAATTCGAAGGGGAAAATTGGAGTAGACATATAAGGAGAAGAGGAAAAGAGTAGTGGTTCTTAATCTTGGAGATAATTTAGAGATCCCATATTATTTAAGAATAATAATTGTCAAGAAGAAAGAATGTTTAATGCAACTTCAGAAAATAGCCTTAAATATCTCTGTGACAAAGGCCATATTAAATACCGAAAAATTGTAACGTTATAATGATTGAATCGGAACGGTGCTCGAGCGTTACCCCATCGAGCTTGATAAAATTACAAATATTCGCTCAGGATTGGCCGGCGCTCGTGGCCGATTTAAAAATTCCCGTTTAATAACGCGCCGGGCCACGCTTTGACATAATTCCGCCGTTACATCGATCTCCACACCGGTTTTCAATCGTCCTCCGCCTCTCGAGAACGCGCTCGCTCACGAACGCGGCAATTAGCGAAAAAATGCCGTGTAATAATTCGCCCCTCTGGGAGCGCAGTTTCGACGTGAAAAGAGCTTCGTTTCGTTCGAACGTTCCACATCCTTGCCTCCCTCTCCCACCTGGATTTTAATCTCGAATCTATGCCCTCTCTCACAGCTTACCTCTACGGTTATCCAATTCTCGAAAAACGGAAAAAAAAAGGAAAGAACGGGATAATTCGGAAAGAGAGGAAGGGAAGAAAAGGAGACGAGAGGAGATGAGAAACGGAAACGAAAAAAAAAAATATCGCCACGAATTTATGGAAATCGGACGAAACGACCGACGTTCGTTGGTGTGTGACACACGGTTACACCGGGACGATTTTAATATCCGCGAATGATAAACAAAGTGATATCTAACGAAGTGGATAGAGGCGCGCTGTAATAAAATTTGCGTTGCCGCTTCGTCGCGACCGGCCGCGGGTAAAACGTCACGAGCGGTTTCCTCCGATTTCAATTAGCCCTCGCGACCCTCGCCCTGTTCCCTCTCTCTCTCTCTCTCTCTCTCTGTATAAGCGCGCTCGCGCGGATGTAGATCGCGTTTTCAGAAGAGGGACGAGATAGCTGGTTGGTCAGAGGGAGGGCGATGAGTCCTTTTTTTTCTTCTTTTTTTGGTTTGGTTTGGTTTGGTTCGTTTATTCTTTGATTCGACGTAGGTGGGGGTGGCCGATGTCGTGCTTTGATGGGATTTTGTTTGGAAGAAATTTGGCGCGAGTCGTTCTTGTGGATCTTTCGTGAATTTTTTGTTTGGGGAATGTTAATACGTGGAAAATAAATTTTTATATTTAATAACGAATAGTGGGAAGTGGATTGGTCGAAGAATTTCGTGGAATATCGTCCAAGACTTAGCTGAATTCGAATTTCTTTTTGGTTCTCTAAAAGGAAACTAATATGGACGTAAAGTGAGAGAAGGGAAAATTGTCTAAATAAGGAGTGAGGAACATTAACTTATAATATGATCCATAAAATTAATTCAAAGATATTTTTAACGTTGAAGAAAGTTAGATAATGAATAGTTTAAGAATAAATATCGAAAATTATTCAGCCAGTTTCGAAGTATTAAGTATAATTTTGGTTGGTAAGTTATATTTCTCTTTCTTCAACGATGATTTAGATCGGAAAAACCACAAAGAAACTGGCTATGAGAATCATTTCGTTCGGCCTTTGTATCCGCACATTTACAAAGGGAAATTTCAGAGATACTTAGGCGTACCCTTTTTGATATATCGTCCCGCGTAATATCGCGAGGGATACGGATCTCTAATATTTCGTTTATTACGAATTTTTCAAAGAGCAAAGGGAATAATTGCAACGATGCGTAGGAGGCTGTGATCGCCGGAATATGTCGGCACGATCAAAGAACATTCCTCCGCGCGAAACATGCCGGCAACTCGCGTTAGATTCGTATCGAACCATCTATCTGAATCTATAATCGGGATAAGCAAACAATTATTCTTCTGTCGCATATGCTTCCTTATTTGCGCTCTGTATTTAATTGTTGCTTAACAACAATTAAGAAAATATGTCAATATGATCTTCAACCATCAATTATAATTATACTTAGTTAATAGAGAGGGACAGAAAGAGAGAGAAGGAGAGAGAAATATTTTAAATACTCGATCACATTTAATCGATTCTTCAAAGATCTTCAATGAAATTTTCACTTCTCTTGTTGATTATACAATCCTTATTTTGAAATTTATTTATTATTATTCAAAAGGAATAATATAACGTAATAAAGATGTCGAGTATAAAGCATATGCGTAACACATTATCTCTCTTATAAATTTATCTCTTTTCCAAATATTTCGAAATTTCCCAATTTTGTTCATTCAACAATGAACGGGATTTCGTTAATGAAATTTTAATTAAGGAAAGCCAACCTTCCTTCCCTTATTTCATTTTGACGATAAACGATTTTTCCATAAACAAACGGACGCTTGCACAAATGATACGCGGATTAATTGGGTCAATTTGCATCGAGTACCGAAAAATAGCAATTAAGAAAGACACAAGAAGTGGAAGAGGCGCCATAAAATCCGCAAAGAGGAAGATTATTGCGCGGCAATGTTCAATGGTTGACGAGAGGAGAAGCAGAAGATGGCACACAGGTCGGACCGAACCAATTAACGTTGTAGATGCGATAACAAGTGGTGCCCCGTTTAATTTATCGTACAACGAAGCGACAAATTGCAATATTCTTCCGAGATTCGTTGTCCACCGTCACCACGAACAGCATGACCGATGCTCCCGTTATTAAGGGGCGAGAAGCATACAAATATTTTCGTTACAATTAGTCGTCGTCGACGTCCAACTGCACCTGCATCCCTGGAACCGGCCATCATACATCATAACTTCGATCACGGGTCCCGCCACCGAGGAGCTTCAATAACGATGCAATCTCATTCAAACGTCGTCTAGCGGTAGCTACGAGCTGGCCGAGTACTGTTCTTTGGAACAAGACTTAGGATTAGGAAAATCATTTCTCGAATTAGAAATACAAATATTGAGTATTTGCATTTTGATATTGACAAATTGACAAATAAAAACTATAAATTGACCAATTTTTCTTAGAAGTATCATAAGCTTGATCTATATCAGATGAGATTTATAAATATTAACAGAATGATAAATATTCGTTTAATATAGAAAATTAATATCCCCAAGATTCTCCAAAATATAAAAATAACTTTATTTGTGTAACCACGCGTACAAAATATGAGAAGAGAAAGAAACACCCTCAAATTTCGATTCAATTATTCATAATTCCTGCGAAAACTGGGGCTTCGAATATTTTCTCGGTTTATAGCTGTCGCTAATCGCGACCGCGAATATACATGTCGTAAAAAGCATAACCGCTTTTGGTGGAACGGAACGGGGGGATGTACGCAGAGGGGTTGCTCGCATTCATAACATCAGACGGGGTAATAAAAGTCACCACTCCCTCCCCCTCTTTCTGCTTTCGACCCCACCTTCGCCTCGAGAAATGGAGGGATCGTGGAGGCACGTAGGTGAATCAAAAAGCGTCGAGGGAGCAACGATGCGGATCCACGGTTATTGTATTACGTTCCACGTCCACGAATTTTTCTCGCGAACGTGTATCCTTTCTGTGAACACGAGCGCGGATTATGCACGGGTGTGTAATTAACGATGGGATTAGGAGAGTTGCGAGAAGGGTTGGTTACATGGATCGAAGTGGAATAGAGTCGCAAAAATTCTTGGAAGGCTTGTTAGCTTTTTGCAAACGAATTTTTCATGTTGCTAGTCGAGGGACGTGTAATTTAATATCCTTTTTTTGAAAATATAATTATCGTATATAAATTTATTCATTTTCATTGTTTCGAGCACTTTATAATCGTTTTAATCTTTGAGGATTCTTTATTTCGCATCTTCTCCTATTATTCTCTTCATTTTTTTTCTACTTTTCGTATTATCATAAAATTAAAGATACCTCTAGGATTAAAAGATTTTATTTAAACAGACCAGGTAACCAAGTAACCATTACCATAAAAAGAAAAGAGTTCTAAATATATTATTATTTTACGATCCTCTTGAATCGATTAATTAAACTTGCACACCCATTCCTAGTTATTTCTCAAAAAATTAGGTATATTTGCAAAGAAATCCTACGTACAATTCCATTTCAGAAATATATAATAAATAGAAGAACACAAGATTTTATGCTCCATCGTTCACGGATGCTGAATCGATCAAACTCGATACATCCAACGATGTACGCGTTAACGAGCGGGGCAAAGCATCAGGAATTTGGCGTGGATTCATTAAACGTTTCTTGTGCGCGGGAGGGTGCCGGATCAAAGGTCAGCCGGCATGTTGCCGTGGCCGATTAAAGGGAAGGACGATCGTATCTTCGACAGTCACTTTGTCCCTCGAACGTCGATCCCCCTTGCTGTAAACTACTAGTCCCCCCGTTGTCGTTTCACGGGGGTCAAGTGTTTCCAGCCACTTAAACGCGTCGCGAGGGTGCACGCCGTTGAAAGAATCGCAACTATTTCATTTTGGGGACAGATTAGACGGATTAGCGACCGACGATACGCCGATTAGAACTGCCGGTTATGCTGGCTGCATTCCTCACAAGGGTTCTTAGGGAATATTATTTTTACGGAGACATTCGAATAATTTTTATGTATTCGCTTTTATACCGTTATATGTACCGTAATTTCACGAAATGAAAAGTGATTGTTAAGCAGTTAATCAATTTTGTGATATAATTTTTTTTTCTTTGTTTATCAGATAATCAATCGCAATTGAGTTACAGAAGATTGGTGATTTATGAAAATTTTTATGAATAATTTTTTTGTAACATTTGCTGCTTTCGAGAAAATTTTGTTACCTTGCTTTTTTTAAAAGAATTTTGTATTATATTATATGGAAAGAAAAAACAGAGAAATATATTTATTAAAAATTATTACAGGTTGATGAGTAAAATGATTGACAAGTTTGAATAAAAAATATTTCTATTAAATTTCTACGATATAAAAATTCAATGCTCTCGCGTAAAATTTATAATCTTTTATCTTCAATAGTAGCTAATTTCCGCATGCAATGTAACAAAATTGAAATAATAATTTTAAATGGTCATTTTAGAATGGAAAATACAGGGACTGTTAAAATGTTTCATTGTAATACGTATATACATCAATACTTGTGTGTGTTAATTAAGTACCCCTTTGAACTTTTGATATCTTTATCTACGCGCAAACCTTTCGTTGCAGACAAAGAGATTAAGCCGAAAATCGGATTCGAACGTTTAATTTAGAGTAACAGCGCGTTTTAAATGTATCCGAGCTAAAGAATATGAACCTTCGATAATGAATAGCTTTAATGAAAAAAGAAAAAAAACAGTTGCACTGTGAACGTTCCGATAATTAACACATGATTTCTGAATACGTTCGTTTTATCTATTATTCGTCTTTTTATTTTAATTATTCGTTTATTTTTATCGACTAGTTATAATGAATAACGAGCTGTATTAAATGAACAAACATTTAAACGAAATATAACTATAAAATATAACTATAAAATACAATACATGTATATTATAATTCAAATTATTTATTTTAAAAACTTTAAATCATTTGAATATTTTCCCGCATTTTTTAAAATTTTGAATTTCCGTGATAAATGATTGAAGAAAGAAATTACATTTAATTTAATTATTTTTATGTATAAAAAAAAAAAGAAATATGTAAAATATTTTTTTCAATCAAATTAATAAATAATCTTTGTTTTATATCTTCTCATTTTGTTCGCTATTTGACTAGTAATTTTTCAAATGTATCTAACGATACGTATGTAAGAAGAAGCAACGCCCTCTTTCTTTACCGGGCTTTGAAATTGTTGCAGTGGCAGATTTTCGGTGAGTCATATTTTTATTATTTTTACCTTTTAATAAAATAAGAAAAGTTCAAAAATAGCGAAGTATAAAATGGATATATATTTTGAATATTTTGTGACATACAAAAAGTTTACATCCACGGCAGTTTCGCTAAATTATTTTATATAAGTATATTGCTATCCGTACTAGCAACTAGTAGTAGATTTTTAACGTATTTTATAAATGTTTGAAGAAGATTCAGAAAGCATTTTTAATATTATAATAATAAATTTAATTCCATAAAATAATTTATATGGAAATAACATATATTATTTTATTATTTTTCAATATTATATCTTAACATATATTCATTTATATTATCAATATGCATATTTAAGTTGAATATTAATTATAATTTTATGAATCATGCTATAATTGCTATAATTAATAAAATTGCTAGCGTTTTTGGTTAGAAGCTTATTTTATTTTTAGAAAATTTGATAGTTTGTTAAAATATTTAATAGAGTAAAAGCAAATGTGATTTTAATCATATATTGTTATAATTTACCATTCTTCAAACATTTTTCATACTGAATTAATTATTTTTGACATTCTGAAATATTGAAGAAACTTTTAATAATAGATTTAGTCACATATAAAATATTAGTCATAAATAAAATGAATTTTCTTATTATATATGAATCACATCGTTGTAAATAACTAAATTTATTTATTTATTATAAAAAGACATATTTTTGCAAAAAATCTATTATTATAAGTTTCTACGATCATTTCAAGATAATATTTATCATTTCATGTTTAATTGAAAAATCACAGCTTTCATATTAAAGTTAAATATATGAATAGACATTTAGTTTCTATATACTAAATAGTAAATTATGCATCATTATGTAAAATAAATTAGTTCATATTAAATATTCTTATAAATTATTAGCTGTAAAAATGTCTCATACATAGCTGAAAATAATACTTATCTATATAATTATTAAAAAGGCAGTTACATAAAATTATTGTTATAAATTTAATATTGATATTCTTGCCTATCTATGTTAATTAAGATTTAATTAAAAGCAGTGTATAAAAAGCTATATAAAATAAAATTTCAATTCCTATATATTTGTTTAAGAAGAAGAAAGCAATTCCTATACAAATTAGGAATTCTATTTTATTATTATCAAAAAATTGATTGTATGAAATGAGTTCTTTTTATTTCTCTCTAATTGAATTAGTAATCGATTTTAATATAATAACCTAATCTTATTTTACAAATAAATGTAGTACTAAATTGTTTTATGCTTTTAAAATATCTAAGGCAGAAATATTACATAAACTAGCTCAAAATGCTTTATCATTATAAAAAGTGAATAGATATGAATATAATATGCATGTCTATTTCAATATTGTAAGGAGCACACATTGCTGATATTTTATGAACACTAAATACTTGCATTAGTGATCTTTGGTAATTCTTCATTAGCAGAATTCAATTATTTTACCAACGTGGAGATGTTGATGGCATATTTTGTTGATTTGTTAATGAAGGTCCACTATATTATAAAAATACAAAATAAAAAAATAAATATGTAAGAAAAAAAATTAGGATAAATTATTTTATTTTAATCAAATTTCCCATACCTCCATGCAATAAGAGGAGAAAGTCTTTCTGTTAATCTTTGGTAATTTCTTTCTAATTCTCGTTGATAATCTCTTTGATCTGGTCCAATCAAATTTTTATTTCTTCTCAAAGCATCCAAGCATTTCTTTGAAAAATCTTTGAAACATAGTCGTAATTTATGCTGTAGTCTAGTAGGTTGTGCATTCTGTTCTCTTAATCCAGAAAGAAATACAACTGCAACTTCTGCAGGTCCTTGATTAACTGTTGTTCCAATGCAACCTTGAAGAACCATTTGCAACATTTTTGCATCTGGTGGTTCTTGAGCTGTTGCTGCAGCAACCTGATTCAATAAATTCAAGTTTATATAAAAAAAATGTATAAAGATAAGATTTAATTGTTTTTTTTATACATACCTCTGCAGTTTTCTTTTGTATATCTTCAATTGCAACTTCAATTGGACTTAAAACTATTTGTTTTCTTGCGACTACGCGAATTCTTGTTTTTAAATAAGGAAAATGTGTAGCAACTGTTAAAATAGTTTTACGTTTGCATTGTTCTCTTAATTCTCCATGAGCTTTACCTCCAGGTGTAAACGGTGTTGCATATACAAATCGTTCTAAACATAAATTAAAATTATTATAATAAGAAATTAAAACGAAATTGTATATTGTTATTTAAAGTAGCACTTACTGATATTAAAATTTCTATGAAAAATAGTTGGCCTATGTCTTAATTCATGTGGTTCAAAATATGGTTCCACATATGTAATTTGAACATAAGCTTTATCTGGTTCTAACTTGCTAGGATCCACAGGATTCGAATCTTTTATTATTACAATGTTCTCACTACCAAATCGTTCAGCATAAAAATTTTCAAGCCTCGAAAATATCTCTGGTAATTTCGTTAAAGTAGGTTCTTTATAAACAAACTCTTCACCAGCAAGATCGCCAAAACGTCCACCATAAAATCCTACTCTGAAATATGTTCCAAATACTCGCTTTCCTGCTAATTGTTCTACTCGTGTATATGCTTCATGAAGTTTCCTATAATCAGAGAAATTATATATTAAATTAAATTAAATTAAAATAATTTATTTTAACAATAAATTCTTCAAAAAATGAAAAATATACCCATGAATATTGGCTAATTTCTTATAATCATGTGCAGCTTCTGCTATTGGAAGCAGCACTCTATATACATCAGGAATTGCTTCATACATTCCAGCTGCATGAAAAGAATTAGCAGCATGTTCTAATAAACCAGCTAGGCCACTTTCTGAAAAATCTGGTCCTAAACATAAACCTTCCTCTCTTCTTGCTAACACATCATCACCTACTGCACTTTCTTCTAAAGCATTTGGAGTAACAGGTGCTAAAGCAACAGCTCCTACTGGTCGCCCTCCACCTCCTGGTTCCAAAAGATGTAAATATTCTGCTACCAAAGCAGCACTGTGTACCAAACACATAGCTGCTTCTGTATGATTTTTTCTTTCCATATGTTGTTGAGCCATATTTGCCAACCAAGTGAGTCTAAGATCTGGTGAACCTTGATAACCCTTTGCAATTCTATAAAATTTTTTTTGTTTTAATTCACCTTCACCTCATAATTCACATCTTATTTATACATTTTAATTTTAATACCTGTACATGAGATCTAAGAGCATTTCTGGATCTTCTTGAAATTCTTTCATTTTAACAGTATCAGATAATATCATGTGCAAATTGAACAAAAGATCTTTCACTTGTTCTGGAAAACTTGTATCTGCAAGTTCTGTATCCCTCTCAGCATAAACCAATACTGTTTTTAATGCTCTTCTAAGTGCTCCTTCACTTGGAGCTCTTCCTCTTCCAACAAGAGCTGACAAAGATGTTGTAACTTGCATTTTTACTCTAGCAAAATTCTGAAAAAATATTAAATTAATTAATATATATATAAATTAATGTACATAAAGTAATGTATTATTGAATAATTACATTTCCAATTTCGAAATTTTGTCTCATCAATAAATAAAGACTTGCAGCAGCATGACTGCGAACAGCACTTAAGGGTGAACTGCATCTAGTAAGTAATGTTAAACACAAATCACCACATCTTTCGCTTTCCTCATCAAATAGAGCACTATGATACTTAAATACCAAAGCTCGTTGAGTATTAAACATATGTTGTAACACAGATGTACTCTGATTTCTTGCTAATGCTCTCAAAAGCACTTTTAACACTGCTCCTACAACTGCACCTATAATATATTATAATTTTATGAATGCAAAAATATAGAATTTCGTATAGAATTTCTATATAGATAAAAAATTGTATACCTCCTCCTCCATCAGCTTGAACAACTGTTTCTAAAGTATCCAAAACTACCAAAGAGGCTTCTGCTGCTAAGGCACCTTCTATATGAGCATCTTGTTCCACAGCTCTCCCTTCAGATTGTTCACAGGACCTTAAAATCCCAAAGTAATTATATTTTTTATATAATTATTATATTATTATTATATTAAATATTAAATTTTGTTAATATTGTTTCAAAATTTTTACAAATTTAAAACTTTTCATACCTATAAGGCATCTGATCTTTACGCCATCTAAGTTTGTCTCCACTCATTCTCTCCTTTCTTCTCAACATCATCTCGCTTCTAGCGCTTCCTTGACCAAGAATCACGTCCTCCAATCTAGATCGAATATCACTCGTAGCTGCAGCTTGTGGTGGCAGTCTTTTCAAGGCTTTTTTCCCTTTATATTCAAAAGCTGCAGTAGCGATATTTAAAACTTGAAGAAGGCATAATATTCTTCTGGAACTTAATTCTGAGCACCATTGTGCTAATGCTGATTGTTCCAATCCCTTAAGTACCCACAAAACACACATCAAAAGATGTCTTGTAGCCTCTGAACTTAAAGAAACTCTGCATTGAGTGCCTGCTGTGTCTGCAGAAACTCCTCCAGCTATAGCTAATGCCACAGATTGTGTAATAGATCCAGATTCATCAGGATAGACGCTCTTATCTTTCGAATCCCAATGATAGAGTTGAGGTAGAGCATCCATTATAATGTTCAGAAGTGGTAGATATAATGCAGCGACTCTGGCTTTCGCAGCAGGATCAGAATATCGCGAATCTACATCGTGGCATGCCATGAGATGTCGTATAGTTCCAATAGCCTTATTTTGGAGCATAGGATTCGGTATCTCTAAAGTGTTAGATAAATCTGATAGAACGATTCCCACCAAGAAATGTTGCTGTCGAAATTCCTGACTAAGTTCAGAAAATCTAGCTCGATCTCCAGGCACTAGGGTAGATATTAAACTACCAGAGCTTCCGGTCGATGGACTAGGCGAAGCTGGTGCTGATCCTGACGTGTATCCAGTTCCAAATGGTAAATTTAATGCCACATAGTGTTCGTGAGAGCATGTAGTTCGCACTAGATCTAATTTCAACGCGTAAAGTGCAGCTGAATCAGGAATGTGCATAGAGGCATCCGAAAGAGAGCAACAGGCAGCACGAATTAGGGATAAAACGAATCCTCTATCCATTATCGATAATAGATCAGAAAGAAAATTGCCTAAACTTGATATTAGATTGTTGGGTACTCTAGTCTCTTTTCCGCAACGTGAAATCACTTCTGAAGTGAGTGCTGCGGTAAGTGTAGCCACATCGTCACAGAATTGGGGAGAAAATCTAGATTTTCTTGGAGCATCCAACATACCCATTTCCGATAGTGTTACAACCATAGAACGAACAATTAATTCCAAGAAAAACCACGAGTAAGTAACAGCTAATTCTCGTGCTTGCCCTGTGGATACGACCCAGTGTAACGCTAGTTCTTCGTGTAAAAGTCTTCTGGTAGGCTGGCTATTTATGGAAGGTGATTCTTGACGCATGGATGCTGTTCGATCCAATCCTCGTGAGTGTACTTCCATTTCTAGATCTTCTAAAGGTAGATCAGGATTGCTTTGAGCTCGAATAATGCCAGGTGCATGAGTCATTCTTGGTAAAGAGCATTGATAAGCAACGTAGGTAGCCAAAAGTGCATGTCTTCCATGAGCATCTAATTGACCATCGGGTAGATTGGTAATATTTCGGACCAATAAACCTATTGCCTCGAATACTGTAGCTGCCACATTCAGTGGTTGAGACGGTAATGTCGGAGGTCGTACTAATAAAGATATTAATTGATCTAGCAATTGAGGTAGCGATCGTACGAGGGCAGAATGGGATGCTCTTGCCAATTCCAACAAGGCTGATTTTAATTCGGACTCCATTCCCGCTTCACCAATACGCGGAGGCACTTGGCCGGTTTCCAGGAAACCGCAGAGTGATAAAAATCTATAATTTTTAGTTTCACATTTGTTTACTTTTATTATATTCACAATTTATTCTATGAATATTGGTATTTTGAAATTGTATTACCTATCAATGTATTTGTCTTGGGGATGAACACTAGAAACAGGTTCTAAAATTACAGTAAAAACACCTCTATGAGCATCCACCCATCTTGTACCTGGTAGAAGAACATCAGGTGCAATATATGAGTAATTTGCTGGTGGTGGATCCAGCATAGCAGGTAAACTAAATTCGCCTGATTGTAAGTGTCCATCTCTCAAAAGTGGTAACCACTAAATACAAGAAACATTAAAAGTAATTTTTCTTCCAATATTAAATATTTTATATGTTATAATTCTTACCGTATACGCCACAGCAGTTTCGACATTTGGTTGTTCTGCTTTTTTCTGACAACTAATGTGATAAAACGTAAATAGCAAATGATGTTTTGCACTCAAATCAGCAGGAAGTCGAATTTTTACTTCATCGTAAAAATTTGGATTCTTATTGTGATAAGATACAGAAGTAAAGCATTCGTGAGTCATTTCTGGACACGATGATCTTCCGAAAATAGCTGTAAGTGCATCAGCTTCTTGTTCACCGCCCATCAATTGAATTCTTACGGCAATATTTCGCGCTGAACCAGTTCTAGAGCTAAAATTTGCTTCCTGAGATATAAGATATAATAATAAGATTTCGTTAATTTATTTTAAACTGAAAATAAAAAATAAATAGTTAAACGATTATTTGCCTTTGGATAAATGTATAGAAGATTTCGATATGTTAAATCGGGTGAAATAACTTCACTTGGAAATTCGAGTATCTCTTTAACTGGTCGACTTTTCTCATCTGGATATGGAACTAATCTTCTGAGATCAGGATCCAAGCATCTAGGCAGTTCTTCAGGTCTAGGACTAAGATCTAATTTCAATATTCCTGGTAGGCATTTCAATCGCTTTAAATTAGAACCAGGTCTTCGTAATTCGACTAAAAGTTTGTATAAATCTTCGTCTCTTAGACGTTCACTCTCTTGTTTAAAGAAACTTGAAACAGTCAATGTAATAGGCCTATAAAATTAAATAATATAATTTAATGTTTATTTAAAAATAATAAATATATTTGATATAAAATAAATTATAAAAATATTTACCTAAATGTATCAAGACAATTAGCAAAATCATCTGGTGACCAACTACGTCTTTTATCCGAACTTCTTCTTTCTAAAGATCCTCTTCTTGCTGGAGGTTCTACCTTTTTACGCCACTGTTCCAATCCACCTGATTTTCTGTCTAAAGATCCAGCACTTCCTGTGCTATCTGTATCTCCACCACCTCCTATTACACCAGAAAGATGAATAGCAGTCCATGCAAGTGGCATTCTATATCGACCCAAACGCTCACATGCAGCTGCAGCAGCTGCTCTTACCTATTTTGAATTCAATTTTTTAATTTTATTACTTATAAAGTACATTAATATTTTAACAAGTTATAATTTGTGTGATTACTTTTTCTTTATTTTTATCTTCACGTAAATATGGTTCAGCACATTCTGAGATATCACCTTGCAATACTTTCTCAAGTCTAACAACTAAAAATAAATCTGGACTAGGTTTACTGATACTCATAACACAGCTTCTGGCCAAAGTACTGGCATCACTGTATGCAATGTGACTACCAAGCATCCTTTTTAAACCTTCAGAATTCATGTCTACATAAAAGTTTTCAGATACCTAAAAATTTAAAATTTATTTGAAAAAAAATACATATATACTATATATGTATATATCTTCAAATACCTTCTTTTTTTCTTTAGCATCATATAAAGCTAAACTTGCAAAAATAGGTTCAACTTCCAATTCCAATTTCAATTGGAGACATTTGACAAGAATTTTATGGGAAAAAGGTTCCGTAGGTTCGGGCGCTATACCGATTTCTTGCCATTCGTCGTCAGGAGAAGTTGGAGGTGTATAAAGTGGAAATAATGCTTCCTAAAATAAATATCAATAAATCAGAATTAATAAAATTTGATTTTGTTCATGCATACTCACTTGACGATCTTCTGATCGTTTTTGTTCATTCATTTGATCAATAGTTTCTGGACAGACTCTGTCCAATAAACTTGGAAGAAGAGGATCATGTTGTGAATGCCTTAAATCCAAACTTGCCCAAGATCCTCTTGGTGTATCTCCACAATTAGATAAATCTTCCTCTTCATTTGGTGATCCTGAACCATTTGTATCCTCTTGATCCACCTGTTTTATATTTGTTTTAAATATATTTTTTAATTATTTGATATACATATTTTATTCTTAATCAAGCACCTCAAAATCTTGTCTTGGAGTATCCTGAAGTAATCTATCTCTTGCTATAGGAGAAACTCTACGTTTATATTTTCTATGTACAACTATCCAGTCTGAGGTAAAACTTTCAATACATCTTCTGACATATGGTGATACTGTATTTCTAAAAAATTTTATAAGTTTTAAATTATTAGAATAATGATATTAACTTAATTAATTATATTAATTAATTAATTAATTAAAATAAAAAAAATCTTACAAAGACTCATGAGGCACAATTGGCTCTTCTGTTCTGATTTTTCTTGTTACAACTTTTAATTCAACATCTCCAGGTGGAAAATCTAATATTGATTTGAGAGGATCACGATCAAGAACTGACTGATGTTGAGCCAAGAATTCTTCATAATCTAATGGTTCTAATACCTCACAAAGTGACATCTTTAAAGATATTTATATTAATTAGATTGATATAAAAATTATAATTTATAGATTAGAAATTAAAATATTAAATATATACCGTAGAAGAAAAACCTGAAAATGAACTGCCACTTTTTGACAGATCACGAGAATATGAGGTAGAGGTAGCAATCTGACGTCTAACATCAGCTGCATGCTGTTTACTCAATTTTTGAGTAAAAGCCCGTTGTACAGATGACATTATAAATGTCGGGGTAAAATACTCCTTTGATGAAATCCTGGACATTTCATTTATAAGTTTGAAATTGGAAAATTAAATAAAATAAATGATATAATTAATAATTATAATATATAAATGATATGATATTATTAATATTTCTAAATGCTTAATAGAAAATTTATTCTTATATTTCATTTATTTATTTATTTATTTTATTATTAGTTAAAATCACTCGTAAAATTACAATACTTAAAAAAAAAAAATAGTGTAATTACTACCACTATAGAGGAAAACAAAATACTACACTCACGTGACTTTGTATTTACTAAAAGTCCATTATAAAAATTATGAACGCGTGTAATTCAATATTCTAATATTTTGACAGTTCTTGTCATAAAACTTTATTGCATCAGGGATGTGCCTTTATCAAGCCAAAATTCCCATTAATACCATAAAAGTACACTATAGAGTGGAAACTGCTATAAAAAATTGATTTTGATCGCTCTTATATTTAGCGCTATCCTACGACCAAGAATGTGAATTATATCACTTCTAATTTTTTATAATTATTATAAGAGCACGTTAAATAGAAATATTTCAAAAAGTAATTGAATACAATTTAATTAGATTCTTATTGAGAATTTATATGCAGTCTTGTACTAAGATTATATTGATAAAATTAATTTTTATAACTTAAAATTTCTGTTTCTTGTCAAATTTTTATAAAATATCAATAAAAGATTCATAAAACTTTGAAGGAATCAAATGATAAGCTTGCGAAACTTCAGAAAATCTAATCCTAGGTATTTTTCTTTCTTTATGTTGCCGGATGCAATACTAGTAACTTCCATTTAGTTTTTTCTTAATATTCCTACATACTGGATGATCCAGTAAAATAAAGTTTTTAAATGTAACTAATATTTCGTGCATATTAAGTGATATATAAAAAAATCATTTCATTCTATCCATATCAGATATTATTTTTGATTCATAACTGTAAAGAATTTTTTCCATTCGTTTTAGTATTGATTAATTTTGAAATAGCTAAAGAAATTTCGGAAAAAATTCAATTCATTCCCAATAAACGATCAATTCAATTTTATTTTTAGTCTCTCTAAAATCTTTAACATTTTCTCAATAAATTTTTTATTTTAACTTTAAGAAAAAAAAATTAATATCAATATTGTATTGAAGTTTCCTTTAAAATATTATAAACTTTTCTACATATTAAAATTTGTCTTTCAAAAGCAACATTAATATATATATATATACATAATATAAAAATTTCATAGAGAAATATAACAAAATTAAATCCATCTTCAAAATAAATTCATCAAAAATACAAAAACCTCAAGAATCTTTCGTTCAATCAATTGTTCTTCAATCAATTATATCACTCTTGATTAATAATTTCAATTGAACAAACTCCAAAACATGAAAATATCTAATTCTTCCATCCGTAATTCAATTAAATTTAATTATTTCACGAAGAGTTCCTATCTTCGCGACAATTTCTATCAGTATCGCGCACAAAAGGTGCGATGGGACTAATTGCGATATCGATTTTTCGTAAAGAGAAGGAACACGGAGGAAGCGTTCAACTCGCAGGTGTTAAACGTCGTGGAGGCGGAAGACAAAGATAAAAGGAGGGTTGGTACACGCGATAGGAGTCGTCTTTATTAAAATGCGGTTCATCCGCGCAATAATCGCAACACGATCCAACCTCGATCCCGCTCGAAAGGAAGCGGAAACAAGGAGCTCTCGCGACGCGAATGCGCTTTAATTGTATGAATAGATCGAGGCTGTTCGTTGTCTGAGTTTCTCTCCTCCGCCCATTGTCCCTTCACGACTGTACTTTTTATTTCGTTTCTACGTCCGACACCGTTTCATCCTCCCTCACATGATTCTCGTGAACATCGTGGCGTGCACGATTTTTCATGATTTTTATTCGCGACTCGTGGCTGGTGCTCGAACCATCTCTCGTTAAAAACTAAGATTCCCCGATGAATGGTTGTTGAATCTTTTTAGAACTCGAGTTTTTGTTCGAGTACAAGTTGAAAGCTAGGGCACTTGTGTAGGATTGAAGTAGGTAATATTATTAGCGAAATTTTTAAAAGTTACGAGTCACGAATTATCGGTGTTAATTAATTCTCTTGTGAAAGGGTAACGAGTTTGATAATGAAAAGGTTTGAAAGCAAAAGTATAAGTGAATTTTTTTGTTCTCTCTTTGTTTGTGAAAATTGTTTGTACATTAGAAATTTGTGTGATTTGTTGTTTTATAAATGCAATAATGATGGTTGTGGAAATGTTATTTTTTATTATTATTCTTCTCTATACAATTTTATAAATATCATATATATTAAATTTATAATAATAGTATTATAATAATGATACTGTAGTAATAATGATAAACAACAAATTTTATTGATTTTGTTCGAACATTATTACACAAATGTTGCATTACGAATATAATACTATTATTATCATAACGAGAGCCGGATGATTAATATATCATATGAGCGAATATACTCGTTTTTGTAATTGGGAAGAAATCGATACAATAGAAGATGAGTTGAATTTCAAAACGGCTTTGAAAGAATATGCATGATTCTTCTTCAACAATAATTATTTTCATCATAAAATTGCAAGTATTTACGATTGTTATTTTTTTATATTAACATTTTATAGATTTATTCTTTGTAAAGATACTCAAATCATACATCAAATTCAGGATTATTGAAATCCTCTTTCTTCCGTTCGTTATATTTACGAGTAAATATATACTTTTTTAAGAGGCTTAACGAGTTGTTTCTTATATAAAGCAGGAGAATATCATTTATACGCAAATTTTACGAATTTTTCGTTTTTCTTCCGCGATAATTCTTTGGAAATGAGTTATGCCAAAGGGTAAAAAAAAAAAAAAAAAAATGCGGAAGAGAATACGATCACGAAGAATAGAAGGAACTTCTGTCTGGCCTGTATTGTCAACTCCGAGCTTCCTGCATGAAAGTTTACATTTCCTCGTATCGTTGATAGAGCATCATAAAGAAGATCGATGAGTTATCTGCAATATAATAAGTAGAAAAATATTAAAATTTCGAATTTGGAATAAATAAGTTGGAAATAATATTTAATACATTCATAATAGAATAATGGGGATAACTTAAAATGTATCTCTTATTTAATTAAAAATAAATGAAAAAAATATTCGATATTTTTATTTTTACATTTTTTCTCAACTTTTTCTTATTCTTTAATATCATAAAATCAAAAATATCTTTATAGGATTTTTCTCAACAACTATGAGAAATCTCTTTTAACGATGCAAATATTTTAATATGTTATAAAACTTTTTTTCTTTTTACCGTAAATCAGTACCATTAGAATAAAATTATATAGAAATTCCTTCCTGAAAGGAATTTCTATATAATTATCTTGAAATAATCAGAATTGATCAACCGATTTAATTATAATACTCGTCAATATTAATCAAATTCCATTAAATCATTAAGTTATAATTCGATAGTCGATCAAAATCGTGATATGAATTGGGGGAAAAATGAAAAGTGGCGAGAGAAAATATCGGAAAACAAAATTCTGTTTATTTTCCCGTCAAACGCTGGTCGGATTCACTTTGAACGAGCATTTTCGGCATCTCTGTTTCACGATGAGAAACCACCACGGAATGCACGTGAGACGATGAGAAGAATGCGAAAAGTTTCCATTGTTCGTTCCATGTTCGATATGTACGATATTTTTCCGGATATTCAAGATTTCGCGAATAAATTGTGGAAAAATGCGAAATTATCAGCGGAGAATGAAAATGGTGAAAAGAGGGGAAAAAAGCGCAATCGGCGTTTGCGAGGTCTGTTCCGGCGACAAACTGGTTTTTCAACTTCGCAATGACACGGCCACCTGCTACATTTTAGAGATGGCAGTTTGGTAGACGGTTACAAGACTACCACTCGAAGAAATTCAGCTGTCAACCTTTGTGCGGACGGACAGGAACCGTGGACGTGGCAAAAAGATGTTAATTGATGATATAAATGCTCGAAATAGTCGAGAAGAGATCAAATGGAAAACAGACACGTGCCATATTTTTAGAAGGAAGCAAATTTTTATGTTGATAAAGAATTATATTTCTTTCAACAGAACTTGGAAAAAATAAAAATTAATACTTTATCTATCCTACTTTAATTGTATGTAATTGTATGTAAATGATAATTGTAGAGGACTAGATAATGTATATGGTGTATGATGTGACACAAAAATGTAAGAGAAACTGGATCATTATTATGACGTTTAAGAATTTTTTTTTTGTTTTTTTGAGAAGAAATTTGGAAAATGAAAGAAAAAATTTGGAAAATATAGGAACATATTAGATATTTGACAGTATATTAAATTGCTATGTCTGCACGAAAGATATTTACGAAGATATAAATTCCGATCACGTAACTCTAAAGATTACATTTTTCACCCTCGATGAAATATTCGCACGAAGCGAAAGATTTAAGGTAGGATCAATAGTTTCTCTATTGGGATTCTTTTTTCGAAAATGATGTCTTTATAACACTAAATATTTAAATGCGTATACTACTTGTTTAAAAAATTTCTAATTAATTCAGAAATCGTATTAAAAGTTAATTAATTATAATCATTTAAAATAATTAAAGTAATTAAATTCAGAAATATTTAAATTGCACTCTTCACAAAAAATTCACGGTCAAATTCATAAATTTGTTAATTATTTCATTCATAAATAATGAAAAAAAATATAAATATTGCAATACGTACATTAACAACTATTATTTTGTAATTATAAAAATTACATATAGGATCGTTAATAAATAATCATATTGTAACTCAGAGATAACTTAATAAATATTATAAATTGCAAATTTAATTAACTATTAATATAATTTCAATAAATTAGAAAGCTATTAAACTATCGCGACCTTTGTGGAGCAGTGGTGGGGAAATAGAATATATATAAGAGAGCGGTCGCGTTGCGGAGCGCTTTTGTTATTCTGCCTTCGGAATAGTCGGATCGTAATGCAGAAGTGATTTTAGAGGATCGTTTCAAAATATTAGCAAGATAGAGAAATTTAATGCAGTTCGCAATAACTGCATTGAATTAAATTAAATATTTTTTGAAATTTGTTTGTGAAATTTATACATTTTATAAAATTTATTGAATTCTATATTTAATTTTAAAAAAGAATCGAAACAACTTAACATTAAAATTAATATAATGAATTTATTTTTATTTTGTAATACAAATATTAATACATTTCTTCTTTTAGAAGATTTAAAATCTTTTATAAATTTAAAAAATAAAGAAAGGAATTTTTTAATAATTAAATAGTCTCTTATAGATAATTCTTACGACCAATATATACGACTTCCATATAGAGAGTGATTTTATTTTTATTTTAGAATAGATATTAATACAGATATGCATATTACTTGTTAGATTTCAGATATTTTCAGATTTTCAATTTTTTTTTGTATTACATATATATATTCAAATGTATTACGAGAAATATGAAATTCATCAGCGGATAAACATAAAATATAACTTTCTGTTGTGAACATAAATTGCAATAAACAAATGTATATTTTAGGATTAATTTAAGCTACTGCTTACGAAATAAAATTATGCTTATATGAAAAGCATTACATATACTAAATTTTACATAAATTCTATCTTCTACATTTTCGTGATTCATACAAATAAATATTAATGTTGAAACGTAGATAATAATTTTATACATAATTAATGCATTAACTTATTTGTACGAAATTAGATTACGTAAGTTCAATTGTAAAAATCACCGAATATTGTAAACCAATATTCATTTATTCCACTTCATATTCGATACGGCTTTTTGCATTTTTCACGTTTTATTTTTATCCAAAAAAGCTGCGTATATATCCATTAAAAAATATTCATCAAACATTTTGCAATATTGAGCCAACATCGATGAATATTCATCAAATATTGAATTTTGTAAATGTCATTTCATCGAATTCGAACACTAACATAGATATTCGAGGGGTTTATCAAATTCAATTCAGTTTTAGAGCTTGATAAATATTTCAATATTAGTCACAGAAAGGCCGATATCGAGATGGTATCGAATCGAAGGATACCGGCTTTAATCTCGTGGCAAAACTCCAGAGGTTTTGCCGTGACGAAACTTCGATGCCGTTAAGGGATTTTTCTCAAGACAGTGCTCAAACTGTGTCGTGTAGAATTCCTTCCAACGTATCTTCCTTGGAAAAGGAAATAAGGTAGAAAGGGTTGATGGTTGATGTAGCAGAATGAAAAGTATCGGTCGATCCTCTCTGTCTCTCGCATTTTCTGCGCTCCGCTTCTTTTTATTTTCTTTCTTTTTTTTTCTTTTTTCCTCTCATCTCGTGCGTCGTTTTCTTTCTTTTTTCTTTCTTTTTTTTTTCTCACTTTGCAAACGAGATAGTTTCTCGTACATGATGGAGAAGCAGCACGAAACCTTCGTTTTTTTTCGCTTATTTTATTAACGCTTAGTTAATCCCCTTCATTTATTCATTTTCTTTTCTTTATTTCTCCTTATGTATCTTTAGTCTCTCTCTCTTTTTTTTATCTGCTCGTTATCACTGTTCCTTTTCGCTCTGTGTCAAGTACTTTTTTCTTGTTCTCTTTTCCGCTTCTTTTTATTGTTTTTCTTTCTGCTCTTCGTCTTCGCTTTTATTTTCATATTCACGTTTCTACAAAATTTAAAATTAAAATCTTTCGAAATTAGTATGCATCGATATATATATATAAAGTTTGAATAAGAGAGAACAAAATTTAAGGGTGATTGTACAAATTGAAACAAACACAAAGGTTGATATACAGAAATATTTGAAACTTATTTATTAAATTAAGGTCCAACTTTTATCAATTTCAATAAGATGCTTGTGATATACGATTCTTCTCTCGTTTAAAACCGATTTCATAATCGAATCATGTTTTTTTTCGAACGAACATTATTATGTTTGTGAACAGCTGAAAATCATCCTGAATCTAAAAATCTTATTGTTGTTTATCGATGGACGGAATGCGTTTCTTCCATTTATTATTTGTTTCTGTTTGTCGAACAGAATTTTCAATTTATTCGATTTATACTTTTTGTTCTATGTACGAAATGTTATTATATGAATGAAATGCGAACTTGCTTTAATTATTTTATTATTATTATATAATTATTAAAAATATTCAAAGAATCCCTTATCGAAGAAAAAGACAAATTAGTGAAAAAAATGATGAAAATATTTTAGTAGTTTTTTTTTTTATGTATGTTCAGCATTCATTTTCTGGGATATATCAGATTTTCAATAATAATTAAAAATTGTTAAAGCGTAAAGAATAAAAAATAATGATGAATATCAGAATAATAAACAAAATAAAATATTTTATAAAGCATTTTTTTTGTTCTATAAAATTTTCTGGAAAGAAGAACTATATATAAATATTTATACAAAAAAGAGTAATTAAAAATTGAAAAAACGCGTTTAGGAAAATAGAAAAGCGCGAGATATAAGGAATTAAATTTTTTAAACTCAGTCATTTCGCTAGTCAAACATCCCTTTGCACGTTCAACGACACGTGATAGTAGGTATGGAAACGAATGTCGCGAATAGAGGAACGCCGTCAAAGCCAAACGATGTTAATAAGTTTGCAAAATAAACGACAAGGTTTGAGTCCTGTGTCAGGTAAAATTGCGTTGGTGTGTATTCGCCTTTAGTTGCACGAAGGGAAGTGCAACGAGCGAATAAAAAAAAATGGAGAGATAGAGAGAGAGAGAGAGAACCGTGTAAAGGCGACAAGTAGAGATCGTAAAAAGCAAAGCTGACGCAATCAAAAAAGAAGAAGAAACGCATGATCGTCGATAAATTTCGCGCCATAAAATATTTTGCTCGTACGTTTTTCATATTCTTGTCTTCTAAATCAATAGATAATTCAACGATTAATAATTCATTTATCGAATTATTGTTATTTAAAAAAATATTTAAAGTTTCGAAGACAAAGTAAAGTGTCTATCACTCGTTAAAAATTTGTTTCCATAATCTTTTATTAATGGTTAATCAATCGATGCAGGATCTCAATCAGCGATCGAATGTCAATCGAATATTCAGCCAAATGTTAGTTAATGGTCAATAAATGGTCAGCCAATGGTGAATGATTAGTCAATGATTAATCAATGGTCAATCGAGAATCAATGGATAGTCAAAAGCTCATTCGATGATGAGCCAATAGTCAGTCAATAATCACTAAATAATTAGCCATTGATCACAGTCGAAACTCAATCAATGGGGTTAAGTTAGATTGTCGTCAATCTTCAATCGATGGTTAACGATCAATCAATCCAAGTCAAACAGTGATTGAATTTCAACCTGTTCTACAAATACAAATACACGTTGTTTTAATTAAATATTGACGTTTTGACAATTTTTTTTATATTTCATACGATATTGCATTGATTTTTAAAATGTGAATTTCATATTACTCGTATCTCTATAAAAATTACAAATAAAGATGGATAGATAACGTCCATCCAAACGATGGAACGTTAAAAGATAGGTAACAATATGATCGGTAACGAGAGATATGGAAATTCAAATTTTTCAAATGAAAAAAATTCCCCCTTCGATCCTTTTTCATTTAACCACGCGAAAAGTATCGTGCAAGAGCTGTCCCTCTAAGAAAAAATCGAAATTTCTCGGCGAAATAAATCGGTGAAACTGCGAGGGTATAGATTAAACTCGATTATCCCGACACCCGTTGTGCATACCGCTTCGTTAATACATCGACTTCCTCGAGGATTAGATTCGCTACGTTAGGCTGCATCCTCAAGGTCTTTGCACCTGTAGGCACAAGCCGCAGAGGTCTTCTCCACGCAGAGCCATGCTGTAACTACACCACTCCTGGATGAATCGCGAGCGTGCACCGACTGCTTTTGGGAATTTAATCATCCGGTTCGAGTAACCGCTCCGTCGCTCTCGCTAACCCCCTCGAGAATCTCGAGTTTCTGCAGTTCGAGGGCTCTGCAACCTCGTGTTCGTCGTCGTTCGAGGAAAAAAGACGGTTTAATGTACTTAGGTTTCCACGCGATAATCGGCGCTCGATGGATTAGAGAGTGCAACATCGGCGTGATAATTGGGGAAATTAGCGGGGATCGTGATTAGGATTTTAAGGGTGAGATTATTTTAGAGGCGTGTTTCGTGAGAGAAGCTAGCTAGATACGAAGATTAAGGAATATTGGTGTTAATGAGATTAGATGATAATTTATGCGGCTGTTAATTAAGGATGATAGAACGGAATGGAAGTGTTATGAATTTTTGAAATGTTTTTAAAGCACAATGCGGGTAAATGTATTTCGATCATCGAATTTATGCGATTGTTTTCTATTATTTTATTTTATATGTATTATATAAAGTTCGTTAAAAAGTTATTTATTATCGTACAGAAAGATACGCGTAAGAAGGAATATTTTAAATAATGTGTATGCATTTCTTGCATATTTATTATCTACAGAAGTAGAAAATGATTTGCATGAAATTTTCGTTGGAATTCGTTAAAATAATTCTATGATTATTCTTTTAATCTTAAAATAATAATATATATTTAAATAGATGTAGTATAAATTTTGTATAAATATTATTTCGTATTTATCTGACATATTAATTAACATTAATATTTATATTAGCAGAAATTTCAATTATCATGAAGTATTAAAAAAATATATATATTTACATTACAGACATTTCGCGTACCTTTCATTCAAAATCATGCAAATGGGACGAGATTATCCTGGTTAATGTAACCGCGAATTGGATGATGGAACTGTAGGGTGAGTACCATTATTTATTAAGTCTGCTTAAGTAGATCTAATATCGAAGAAACGTGATATTCGTGATAATCAATGTTTGGTTTACTCGTTAATTAAAATTGATTATGAAACAGTGCTAATTATTCACGATAATTGCTTTTATACCGTCTGAAAGGAAATGAAATGAAATGAAATGAAACTCGATATTGATAATATTTACTAAAAGTAATTTATAAAGATGAAGTAAATTCATAATTCATAATTAAAAAAGAAAAATTTTATTTCAATATTTTATTTAAAATTACTTATTCAAACGAATCTTGTATCATTTTAAATCAAATTTGAATATTTTTTATATTATTTTTATTTAGAATTTAATAGAATTTAATAGTTTAATTTTATTAATCAGGATTACAATATTTTGTTTTCAATCTTAACTCAAAGTTTTAACCGGAAGAATTATTTTAAACCTTTTCCGCGTTTAAAATTTTTAATTAACTAACTTTGCACCATATAAACCACTTCCAGTTAATCCATAATATTATCTTGAACTATTATAACAATCTTCAATATGCGCCTCAACTTTGATCACTATAGTTATCCAAGCTTCGACCATTTACACCCTCCAGATAATTTCGAAACAACTATTCGCAATAACATTGCTCTTTTAAGATTGCTCTTTTAAAGTAAAAAAAAAAAAAAAAAAAAAAAAAAATTGGAAAAATTTTCACATTTAATATCTATTATAAATTCCCCAAAAATTGTTTAAATTTCAAACACGATGTTCATTTATTTATCTCGAAAACACGATCGTGAAACACGCAAAACTGCAGATATCTGGGAACAAATTCATGAATTCGCAAAAGTACCTGATGCAATGTGGCAGCGATAGGTGACTGCAGATTTTCGGCTGGATTTCTTAAACTCTCTACTGCGTTACAGTGGTAAAATATAGCGGGATCGCGCGCTCTTTTTCACGAGGGTAGCTCGAGGATCACGTCCAGCGGCGTTAAGGCAGACACACATCGTGATGTCAGATGTATTTGTCATCTCTTGAAAATCTCTAGCTAGTTGGTCGTCGTATATATACGCGATCGTGACATTCCGTCTGCAATAAACCCGAAGGAACCTCTCTCTGTTCTACGTGGACAAATGAACCCTATCTTTAACCCTTTTTGATACCAATCGGGTGAAAAGTGTTAGGATTATGCGAGATCTTTATTGAGTGAACTTGGTATGTAAATGGAAGAGGTAAGCAAAGTATAAAGATAAGTAAGGAAATGTAATTTAACGTTGAAAACAACGAGACAATTACGAAATTTAAAAATAGATAGTCGATCGATCGATTTCTATTAATATTACAAAAGAACAGTTCGATGATACAGTACTGTTTAAAAAAAAAAAATCATAAATTATCAATTGTAGCTATTATTACTACGATTTAAAGATACTAATTAATATTTATCTCGTATATCCATATGAATTATATCTCTGTCATTTAATTACTACTACAATATTATAAAATATAATTAAGATAATGCTGCCAATATTACAAATTACGAGTCTCAACAACTCGCATTTAACTCCTCCATCTATCCAGCTTTTCACCAAACGAAAGAGACCATTAGCAAGCATGTTTCGAGCTCGCGCTTCGGTTCGTGTCGCATGTTTACCCCGTCTTATTAATTTACAAGCCGTACTCTGTGGAAGGAGTAGAGAGAGAAAAGGGGTCGGTGGACGGAAGTGGATGCTGAATAAATATGCAGCGAAACGAGGATGAAATTCGGGTGGGATCGTTGGTGCCGGAGAACCGTTACAGGAGAGCGCGGTGTAAGACCGTATTTAATTTATTTCGACTGCCAAGAAGCCAGACATTAAGCTTCCGCTATTCTCCTTCTTCCCCCCTCACCACCACCCCTATTTGCATTGCATTCGTCAGCGGCGCCATCGCGTTTCGCCTCGAAGAACCTCGTCTTCCCAACCCTTTTAGTTTGGCGAACTACTACTCCCTTTCCCTTTCGAATTACACGCGTTAAGAATCACAATTAACCCGTTCCATGAATTACACGCGTTAAGAATTAAAATTAACCACCTCTCATCCACTTCACAACAAAACCACTCTCTCGCAAACGTTGGGAAACGTTGGGAAATATATTTTTGGAATTATATATATACTTGGATCTTTTGTTTCCGTTTGATTTGACTGTTTTTCGATCGGGTAAAGATTTCGTTGATTAAATTTTGATGATGTACACTATTTGGTTTTACGCGGGGATCGATATTTCGTGTTTGGTCCTAGGATATTATGTTGATCGAGTAATTAGAGATCTTCGAGATGATAAATACACCTGATATCGCGATGCGTGTTGGATTAGTGGCATTAGGGAACGTGGTAATGATACTTGATAGCTGATTGAACAGATAATGAGGTCTGTTTTTGTTCGAAATTATAGATAGAACAATTTGGTAAATATTAATAAAAGTATTGATAATTGGCTAACTCGATAAATTCTATTCGAATTTTTTAATTCTGAATTGTAAATTTAAAATATTTTCTATGTGTGTTTTTTTTTACAGTTATTTATATTATCTATTTTATTACATATTTTTCAGTTGAGATATTTTTCATTGCAAACATATCAAAGGTAAGTAAATGTAAAAGCTAAGTTCAAAGTTCGATTATTGAACTATTTAAATTTTTATTTATCAATCACGTAGCTAGAGAAATCTCTTTCATTTCTTTCCACGTCTTTTATTTTTAATTTCCGGCGAAAGAATTCGTTTCAACCAGATAGACACGAATTGTATTGCATTCTTCGTTCACCGATATTATTCAATTTCCACACAAAATTATATCACTTTATATCGTATTATATTTTAAGGTAAAAATTAATGATTAGAAGATTAGAAATTATTCATCGACGAGAGAGAAAATGCAATCGGAATAAAAGAAAGAAAATTTTAGTTGAACACTCTCGTGCAAACTTGTGTAATTTCAGGTTACACGAGTTCCTTGCGTCATCAAATCTGATTCACGTATCGGAACGCAATTTTTCGAACTTCGTTCTCCATTTTATCGCACACTCCCTTCTCGTGCGAAAAGTTAAAAGTAGCTCAAAAAGAGTTGGAACGTTACTAAATTCAATTCATCCTAACTTTACATTCATTGAAACAAACTTTACTCTCTGTCTGTATTCTATCCCTCCTTCTTTTGACTTCTCTTAAAATCTATGAATATCAATTTTTCTTTATTCTTTCAAAGTAACTAACTAAATCATTCTCTCATCTAGTTAAGTATTTTGCAAAGGAAATATACGTTGTAGAGAATACATACGGTTGTAATTATAATACAATTATAAATGTATCTAATAATTATTACAGTTATCAGAAAATTTAAATAAAAATTTATGAAAAAGATTAATCACGTTAAAGATTATTTCACAATCTTCGTCGCGGAAATCAAGATCGAGAATCAAAAACTCTTTTACAATCAATACGAATATCCGCAAATAGATATTCCGTACGTAGAATTTTTCGTCTGCTCAGACTCGAGAACGATCGTCAGATAGATTTTATCGTTAGCAGAAAAAACATTCTCTACCCTTTTATGTTTAATCTTGGCGACGCGCCATAAAAGATTCATATTTTCACAACGAATCATCCCTGGTGTTCATATTCCTCCCCTATTTCCATCGTATTAAAGCTCGGTGCCCGCGATTCTTCACCTTCGCCTTGCGAAAACTTGGAAAAAACGGTCACGTCCATGTTGAGAATAATGTAAGATTAACGGTGAAAGGACGTGAGACAAAACGAGAAGGGAGGGGGTTGGAGAACGAGCGAGTGGAAAATTCCTCCAGTTAAAGCAACAGAGCGTGCCCCGAACGCCAAGATTTCTTAATTACGTCTAAAACTGAATTTTTATCCTGTTCCTGTCGATATCCGATATTGTCTTCTCTCCAATAACGCGCTTTCGGATAAAATAAGAGAGCAGGTATGAAAAATAGGATGGAAAAGAAACGATTTCGGATCGAGCTTTTTTATTTATTTTTGTTTAGATTATTGCGAAATGATTGAAAATGTGGAAATCCATTTGGAATAATTAAACGTACGTTAAATAATACGCTTGTTGCTATTTTCAGTTTAAAACTCGAAGGTAAGTGAATAAAATTTTATCATTTTTAATATAAAAAAATCTCATCGAGTGCTTTCCTCTTATAAATTCAATGAAATGCGTAAAAATTGTTGGTGGAACATTCGAATTACAAACAAAAACGTTGTAAAGTTTTAGTAAAAGTATAGTTATAGTGTTAGATTCTAGAATTATTCCTTTTCTATCTACTTTAACACGAAACATATCTGTTTTAAATTATATCCTCTTATCGATATCGGAGTAATAGATTCGGTAATTTGTTCGAAATTAACGTTTCGATGAACCGAGTCGAATTGTAATATCTTTAATACCTTTCTCCCTCTTTATTTCTCTTAATGAATCTCGTAGAGATATTTGATCATCAACCATTCACGATTTCAATTTTCTTTATTTTATGATTTATCGATTATTATTATTCATAGGTTAAAGAAAAGATGTTAAGATTTTATTTTTAAAATGATTATTATATCAATATCGATTTCTCGTATTTTTCATCGGGAAGATTGCTCGTTTGTCTTTTTTTTAATTTTCATATTCCACACGGTTCTCTTTCTTTCTCTCTTTTTCTCTTAGAATTCTCGTCACGAGAAGTCGTATTTATCCCCAAATAATAAATGAAACGTTTGTTATAAAATATGAGGGAAGAATAAGGAGGAAAGAGTCAACATAAACAAGTTTATAAATTATAATTCCAAAGTGTCTAGCAGTCGCGTGTTGCAAATATTTTCACCTTGTGAAAAAATTTTTAACATATGAAAAAACCCGGGAACTAACTTTATCCACTAAACTTTCATTTGCTGTCGGCCAGATGAACACACTGTTCATTTCTACCATTCCTTACCATCGCTTGTATTCATAGTGCCTGTGGAGGCACTTGCAACTTTTGCATGCAAAAAACTTGCAGGCAATAGACTAGGTTAAGCAGAACCAGCGAACGAATTACTTCGCCAACCTCTTTGTACTTTTAACCGTGACTGTTCGAACAAAGAGCATATTTTTCTACGTTTATTGTCTACTCACAAATATAAATGTAAAAAAAAAAAAAGAAAAAGAAAAAGAAAAAGAAAAAAACGAAGACGATTCATCTGAAATTTTTTCCCTCAAATTTTCTTTAAACATTCTCAATATTCGAAACGAATAAAGAAACTTGTCATTTAATTTTTATAATAAAATCAAACGTTATTCCTGTTATGTACAAATTTTCTTTTTCTATCTCGCTCGTTATTGATTCTTCATTCTTCATTTGATTCTTGTTGCGTTGAACTCGCATTTCAATTCCAAACAAAAGAAAAAGAGATAGAGAAAAAAAAATTCATAAAAAATTATCAAAGACAAAGTTCATCGATACACTAAAATCATATTCAATGGTTCCATGGATAAACACTTTGACCAAACGGATTTTGATCACGAGAAGAACAGCACGAATCTCTCTCCGTGCAATTTATTAATAAAGAGACGGTCGAGGCAATTTAATTATCGCGAAACGAATTATTCGCGATGCTCCACCAAGTTTTATAATAATTAGAAGAGCAACGACTATCGAGAGAGAGAGAGAGAGGGAGAGGTTTGAACGATATTTATTATGAATTAACCCGATATCTCGTGTCGATGGGTCTCGAACCCTGTTCGTTCCTCGTTTTCAACGAGACACCAACACCGTAAACTCATCCCGCGGTTATTGCAAAAGGGAGATTGAGAGAGGAGCAAGGTAGGAGGCGAAACTTTCGTGAAACTTCTTAACGAGACGTAACAAGGTCCATTCTTTACCACGTGCCACGGGTGGTTGTGGTTGGAAAATGGGCGCAGCTATAATTCGGAGCAAAGATGGCTCGTAGGGGAGGGGAAGAGAATCGGTGGGATAACTTTGACGATAAATAAGGGAAAAATATTACGTGAGAGCGAGCCTGCTGTTTCGTCTTCTTTTGTGCGTCGTATCGGAACGATGCGCCGTAATTCCAACCCCGCGTCGAATCTCGTTTCGCAAATCTTCTCCAACTTCCATTCGCCCGTGTTCCTGTTCCATGTTTTGCTTCTATAATTTACCACGCTTTTCTTAATTACACGCTCTTCTTGCTTCGTTTTCCGTTACACCGTGAAATTGCCGCGTCACGTTGAGAGAATAAAATTTTGCATTTCGAGATGTCTTTTAAAATGATTTAAGATTTTGGCGTGGGTGACGCGGTGGAGAGTAATTGAGGTGAAGATCACTTTTGTGTTCATGGGCGAGGTACTCGAGATTAACTTTCTTTTTTATTCATTTCGATTTGGTAATAAAATTTTAACTTTTTTGGATTATACATGTCTATAAATTGATAGTAGATATAAAATAAGAACGATCCAATTGAATTTGAAATCCAATTGAATTTTTTTGTTTAGAAGATAGATATTCTTTTATTACATATTCTTTTACTTGAGTTCAGTTATAAGGGATAGTTGGATTGATATATAAGTAGGATTGAAATCAAAGATACTGAATATTATTATTATTAGTTTCTATGTTAGTTATTTTGTTTCAAATATATAATGATGATTTAAATTATTGAGAAATTGAGAAAATAAAATTTTGTCATAAATGTGTTAATATTATTTTAATCTATAATGAAAGCTTATAGTAATTATATAATGCAATACTTTTAAATTTACTTTTTCGTTTTTATATTATTATCGCTATAGTCATATTTTTTGTTGATAACTTTTAAGGTAGATATAACATTGTATTTCTTTCATAAAGATCAGAAAGTTTCTTCATTTTAAAGCTAATAAAACTTATAAAGAGCCGCCGTAGTGTCTTTCACAATTATCGTCTCTTTTTACTCTTATCGATTCAATCTTATCAACGAGGAAGATTGTTCTTTAAAATATCTACTTCTTTCTTTAATTGTATTAAAACTTTCACTACATCGACTTTAATAACAATAATAGCATTACACCAATATCCGAGTAACTCGAGTTACAGTTGTTATATTGCATATAAAAATTTTAAAACCTTCTATTGTTTAAAGAGAATGTTTTTAATTTTTTCAATTTCTCGTTTTAAATATTTAAAAGATTATATAGATATTTCAATCAAAAAAAAAAAAATTGGTCATATCGTATTCAATTTCACGAACAAAGAGAAATTTAAATTTTTTTTCTAATCAAGTTTTTTTTTGTCCTATTAATATCAATTTGTTTATCACAACGTTGAAGTAAAACGTTTATCATTAAACGAGTTCAAATCCTTCTAATTTAACAAAATATTTCTCAATCAAGGAAATTTTAAATTTCCTTAAAAAATGAAAATACGTAGATATTATTACAACTTCAATAAATTGTAGTACAAACAGTTATTACAATTAAAATCGCTCATCCTTCTGTTATTTAAAAAATGAAAATCGTATTTTTCAAAATCTCTCGTTTTAAAAAATCTTCAATAATTCAAATTAAAGTAATCACTTTGAAGAAGAATCAGATAATAAAAAAGTAAAAAGTAAAAAGATAGAAGTAAGAAAGAGAGTGTGGACATAAGTTGAAAACGGAAGTGAAATGGGGGCACATGTGATATTAGGCGGCATTAAAAGTTGTCGGGCTTCGTTCTTGTCTGGATTAAATTTAATTACGCGGGTGCCAGGCATACGTCATTTCAAAAGTTCTTCAAATAACTTTCTCTAAGTTCTTCATTAACGTTTCTGTTGGCCGTCGACTTGGCCGCACGGAAACACGCTCGAACGTTACGAACGAATTTAATTATTTCAAATTCTCCGCTGCGCCGCGTGGCGTGGCGCTCAAAGATGTCGAGATGGATGTCGTGCAAAGATGGGTTCAGATTCTGCGCGATCCGTCCGCGCCGTGGATGGGAGAAAATATACGAAAAGGCAATTTTAGAAATGGAGGAAATATTCGATGATTTCGAAAAAATTTTACAAAGATATTTTTAACGGATAAGAATATCAAGGGAATATCATGAAATGGAGTAAGAACAGCGAGATACTTTCATTTGAATATTTTTTTTTTTTTTTTTACATTTGAAAATATTTTTACCAATTAGTCGATATAAATACTTTACATTAGAGAATTTCTCTCAAGAGATACTGTTCAAAAAACTTAGAAAAATTTAGGAAAATGTTGGATTTAAAAAATTGCATTTCTTCACAATGCAGAAACAAACGCGAATATTTTTGGTAATAAATATATTAACAATAAGCTTGCAACTTTTATACATTGAATTTAAAATAAAATTTTTGGCTATCGTAAATTTTTTTTATATCCAAAAATTGAATTAAAATTCGAGGAGAGGCATTCGATACGTTTTAAATTGAATTTCAAGAAATATATATGGTCAAATCTTCATTTTATTCGAGATATAATCTAAATAGCAAAATCGGTATATCAATGCAAAAGAGGAGTGCTTCGGAATTAAATTCACTGATAAAATTTCGAGATACATAATAGCATCGATTCCAGATCAATTTGAAACGATACAAAATTAATTCGAATCATTAATGGAAAAACTCGTATTCTGGATTGGAAAAAATTCTTCGTCGCCATTTTATCCGTGACGGTTTTAATCCGTTCTTCAACGAGCGGCCATCGCTTTCGATCTGGCCGGAAGTCTCTAACACGATGCGGACACTCGCTTTGGGGAAACTTTTTCCTCAGTTAACGATGCCATTATCACCTGCCAATTTACTGGATTCAAGTGGTGACTGGCTCACTCCTTTCTTTCACGTTTTTTGTTTTTTTTTTTCCTTCTTCCTTCATTCGAACGAAACCACAGCCAAACTGTCGCAATAAAATGGCTCGTAAACCGAACTGCATATCCGTCGCAGGCCATCAGACTTTCGAGAGATCGTGCACGCGTGTAGGTGATGCAGGTGAATTGATATATCTATCGATCCAGGTATCGATTTGTTTAACTGGAATAAAGGTGTTCGGTTTGTTTCTCATATTCTTTGCGAACGGAATCATAGAATGTTCAAATGTTATATTCGATTGTTCTTTGTTTCCTCAGACTATCAAAATACAACTATTTTTATAGTATAATTATTCGAACAATAAAATATCGTAATGTAATATTTTTTAGGGTAGCTTTCAGAATTTTTTTTATCGTTGATATTTAAATATTTGATATGGAAAGATGAAAGGATAGATCAAAGATGAATATTTTCTTTTAATAATTTAGCGATTAGTGGAGTAAGTAACATAAGTTGTAAAGAGAAATTGAGTACGTACTTATGTTACAAATATTATATTCTTGAAATCTGATACTTATAATTGATATCTTGGAAAGTATCAGAATTAATAGTAGTTCGAGTAGATTCTTTTTTTCTAATGATTAGATTAATCATAACGTAAGTAACGTAAGTTGCGAATAAAATTAAATTGTCCTACTTACATTACCAATATTTCTCGTGAATTTTTCGTATTTATAAAATGTTTTTTCTTCTCTAATCAATAGAATTTATAGTTTTAGTAATTTTGATCGAATTAAAGAATATGTATTAGATTAATATTTAAGTAAGTAATATAAGTTGCGAATAAAATTAAATTGTCCTGCTTGTATTACCAATATTTCTCGTGTATTTTTCATACGTCTGAAAAACGTTTTTTCTCTAATCAATAAAATTTACAATTTTAGTAGTAATCTTGATCGAATTAAAGAATATATAACAAAAATTAGAAAATTAGGGCGTGCTAGTTTTTTAAATAAAAAATTAATTTTGCTAAAGCTAAGAAATTAATTAGAATTAATTATAAAATTCAAACGATTCACAAAATATAAAATTTGAATATTCTATGAGATTTTTTTGATATATTTCTTCAAAGTTTGTACTAGATAGAAAGCTTGGTCAATGATTAATGAAACGTATTTATGATCCGCATTTTTTTTTTTTCAATATTTCGTTATTCGATGCAAAGTTAAATTTTATAAAATTCTTTGTTGCTTTGTCATTATCATTAAATACACGATACTTCGAAAGACAGACGGTAATTACGAGCAGGGGTGAAGGAAAATTATTTTCCCTCGTGTCACGTCTTCATTGATTGTATTTGCTCCCTCAAAGGGGACACGTTGATAGGAGTACGTGTAATTTTATTTCCAATTTCACGATTTCGTCGAATTGCAACCGATCGTATTTCTAGAGAAATGGCCACGTGTTACGAGTAAATTGGGGTGACTTGAAATTTTGTATCCATGCTGCCAGTAATTATACTCATTAAAATTGTTAAAAGTGTCGAATAATCTTGATAGATCAGATTCTTTTGCAGAAGGGAAATATCTTAAATTAATATTTTTTAATGGATAAAAAGAAATATACAAGTTAACAAATAAAATCTTGATTATGAAAGATTCTAGAATTTCATTTTAAAAGGATATTGCAGAAAGGCAATCAATTTTTAATTACTAAAAAAATTTAGAAGATCGGAATGAAGGCAAAATTCAATCTCAAAAATTAAAAAAATATATGTATATATATATATAAGAATCAAAATCGATATATTTGTATCGAAATTACTTAAAACGAATGTATCTCGTTTGAAGGAAATTACAAATTATAAATATTCACTAATATAAAAATTCAAACATTCGAAACCGATATATCTCCTATACAAATAATTTTTCCATTATAATTTCCTTCCGAATTCACGATTCAATTGTTACCAACTCGAAACCGTTCAAATATCTCCCACACCCTTTCAATTCGTATCTCCAAATCTTGGAAATCTCGGTCTCGATTGCAATATCACTCCACTCGATCCGTCATTTCCAAACTAGCCGTTTCCTCTGCCCGATCGGAGGTCGTTTTTCCAGGAAGAGCTCGATACGAAATAAGCGGCACTCGACCGTCCAAATCGATCGATCCACGACGCCCTCTATCGAGCACCGATAGATAGACCCGGTTATGAAGTTATAAATAACGTCACGCGGTGTAAAATACTTTCAGACGGGTTGGCCATCGATGTGTCCACCCATTGGCTCGTAAATATTTCGTTCCCTACGTATGTATACAGCGACTGTACACGTATGTGTAGTATCGTATTCGAGTAGTGGCCATCTCTTTCATCGACGTCGATCAATCGGGGGTGACTTCGAGTTGAACGCGAATATTGGTCGACCCATAAACCGCGCACAAAGTCTGGATAAACTGTATCCGTTCTTCCATCGCGATGCATTCAAGTTCGAGCTTAAGATCGGAAACCAACGCCGATCCGCATAGCTTCGCGTAAATCAGTATTAATATTACGTTATATCGAGACCTTCGTCGCGATGGTAATTTATCGTGTTTCTTTCAGATTCTTGGGGATGAAATATTTCATGGAGACAGGTAATAGGAGACGAATTATTCGCATAGCGGTTTTTTAAATTTGAATTCCTCTCTGTCTGTGTAAGAAGTTATAAATTATACGATTTATATTTTTGAGATTCTTGGGCATAGGATGTCTTTTGGATGATCGTGAATTTTACGGGTGAGAATGTTTGATGGAGGATACGGGATAAATAAGGGAATCGATGCATTTGTTAATCTTTGAATTTTATCCGAGTGATTGTTTTGGAATTGAAATTTAGAGTAAAATATTTTCAATTTTAGGTAAAGTGAAAGAATTTGTGAAATGTAATAGGATCCGTTCGAAAAATGTTAGGATTTGAAAGATGTTAGGAATTTTAAGAACGAGGATTCTGAATTTTACGGGTGAAAGACGAAGAATTAGATGAGCGAGACGAACGGATGAACGGATCGAAAGTCAGATATCGATTTTGAATATCTTGGAATTGGAAAATATTTTAAGTAATATTTAGATTTGAGAAAAATTAGAATTATATTGATCGATGTACATGTACACACATTGAAGACTTGCAGAATTTGAAAAATTCTAAAATCTTCAAAATCAAGAAAATTTTGAGATCGATCGATTATTGGAATTCGAGTCAAATTGCTACCAATTGTTTATCCAATCCAACATTTCTGCAACACACTTTTTTCCGATCATTACGAAATTCACTGATTAAATAATCAGCTACAGATACGAATATCCGTCAATAATTCACGATTTTGTAGCTTCGTTCGCGATTATCGCTCCCTCGATTATCGCAAATAATCAAAGATTTATGCCATCCCTTCATTTGCAATTATCCTCTGGGATTTATAATCTAGTCTATCGATCCCACCCCATCGTCCACCTACTTTATCTTTTTCTTCCTCTATACTTCCCCCTATACTTTATCCTCCAGTTTTCCCAATGTAATTCGTTCTCTGTGCTAATGTAATTCTTACTTTGTTCCCTTCTACCATATCTGGATGGATACTTTCGACGAATTATCTTACTATCGTTTATTAACTTGGACGATCTCTTGTGACAGTTATATACGATTATTGTTATTACTGACAGTCACCGTATCGCGATACAGAAACTGCTACTTCTACTAAGAGTGACTCCGTCTGCTGAAAGTCTTCCTAATTTTATTTTCCGCAGCTTCCTCACGAAGTGGTCCTTAGAATTAGATCGTGATATAAGTAACATCTGGAAATTTATTTATTTAACCGATGAAAGTTTCGATTCTTATTCGATTCTTCTTTCTTTAATTATTTAATTTTTAAACGTGATTTTTATTATCTGATTGATCTTCAGTGAAAGAGAAATTTTCATTGTTAAGTTAAGCAACAGGATTGTTAAGTTTATAACGTGAAATTAATTCTTAAAGATTAGTTTCATTAGATAGAAATTATAATTATTAAACGATGTGCCATGATTTAACGTTAAAAGTAAATTAGAAGCAATGATTGCTGAATCGTTCATTCATGTCTGCAAATGCAATGTCCAAAATTTCGAACAACAGAAAAAGTATAACACAAATATCTGCAGTATCTTTGATGATTAAAAATTCGAAAAAAAAAATCTGAAAGAAGAAATATTTGTAGAATTTTTGCACAATTGGAGAATCATTCACTTCCATGAATCCAGGATTGAAATTCCCTTTTATTCTATTGTTTCTACCCTTTCCATCGAAGTGTCCCGCGACGGAAATTCCATCGATGGGTCGAAAATTTAAGCTTGGTTTCCCCGGTTGCACCGGCGTTTATCGTAATAACATAAAGTGTCCGCTATCAGCATCGCGCGTGAAGGGGTGAGTTTAATCCCGCCACCCCATTCCACTCCATCGGTCCGTTATGCCCTCATAACTTACGTCACAGGTCGTCGACCTAACGGAAACTTTAATTTTTCTATGAGATGTTTGGCGGTCAACCAAGTTTGGAAATATAAAATATAAATATATAAACAAAAGCAAAGCTGTTTTTAGTTCAGATTCTTTCAATGTTTAGGAAATGAAATAGAGTCTAAATCTTTGAATTATCAATTTCTTTTGTCGATGCATTCGCAATTAAGATTATTGGGATTAATTAGACTTAAAAAAAATCTTTCTTTTTTGAAAGATATAGAAAAAAGTGGAATCCTCAATCTATTGATCCCTTCACGTTATGTCCGTTTGCCTGTACTATGAATCATAGTACAATTATATTACTTCCCCTTACTCTAAGGGAATTTTTCTGATAATTCAAGTGAACAATTTTATGGACGTTGTAACAATATAATTATATCGAATGAATATTTTGCCAGATTTTCATATTATTCGAAACATATTCAAATTTGTTTAATGGCCTAAAATAATAATAATAACAATGATAATATTGATAAAATAAGTCGAAGATTCTCAAAATGGATTTTATAAATCTTGGATCGTTCGAAGTTTCTTAGTTTATATTTTTTTCAGATATTATAGAACGAGAAGAATGATATGGATTGTGCCATTTTCGGAAATCACAAGATTTCGTTTACAATCCCTTGTGACAGGTTAAGAACGACGATAGCTAGCTTTGCAGGATGTGTACGTACGTACGTGCGTGTGTATGTGTGTGTTTTTTTGTTCCCTTTGTAAAAAGGAAAGCATGTGGGGTAATGGAACGGAGAGGCGGAATGGAATACGGTTTCGAAAGGGGATTGGTGCTATGGGGTTGTAGAAATGCGCGGGCCGAGCCGTTTCTACGGAGCACGAAATGGATGAAACAGAAGAATGGACCGGAAGTGCATGTTATTTTCACGTAGAATAGTTTAATGTATGATCCTTGCGAACTGGTAACGTGTGATATAACGCGAAAAAGATCTTCTGATATTTTCGTTGAAATATTTTGAAGGATATAATTTTAAAATTTCCCGCGAACACGAGGAAAACGGTGATTAATGTAGATATTAAATATTAGTCACTTTTGTTTTTAAATCAAACTCGTGCTGTTTTAAAAAATCTTTTCTTTTTTTTGAATATTTATAAATTAAATTGAAATTGCATATATATTTACATCTCCAATTAGCTTAATGTTTCAAAAATTCTTATTCCAAGATATTTAAGATAAAGAAGAAAAGATATTGTTTAAACTAGAAAACTTTGTTTCATTGGATTTGGTTTATTTCTAAAAGTTTGGTAAGTTTAGAAAAGTACGATCCACTCATTCTATATTGCAATTCTATATTAAAATAGGTATTAAAATAGGTTCTTCGTTTAATTTTCTAATAAAAATAGATCTAAATTAATTAAATTCGTTAAAGACGAATAAAATTCTTTAAAAACTAAGACCAACTAGTGCCTTTTTATTAATAATTAAAACAATGTTACGATCCAGTTCTACCCTGTTAGATAATCTCGATAATCTACGGCACTGTATTTTTATAGAATTTTTTTCTGTACGCCAACCATTTGAGAACATCGTTTGTTAACTTTGAAGACTCTTAAAACTGGTCCAAGTTGAGCGCAATGTAGCAGAATACATTGCAAGATTGAAGAAGTGGGAAGGGAAATTTCTTACGAAAGAACTAAAATTCCATGGTCCGAACAAGTTTTGAATTCGAGTGGGGTGTAAAGTGATAGGTTTCGTCGAAGTTTCACTTGTAAAGTGGATCTCATTTTCCTCAATAGTGGTTCGATCTTTTAGACAAGCAAGATATATATGTATATATATATATATATGTATCTTTATAACTTGCTCGAGATCATTGGATCCTTTATGGTTATCTTTCCGTGCGAGAAGTTGATTAGCTGTTACACGCGAAAACTTTTAAGAGTTGTTATTGCATGATTCGAATTAAAGGCTCGTTGTTAATTCAGGAAACTTGGCAATTTGGATCTCATCTGTAATTCTTGCACTCGTTTTCTCTGATATATATCTAACGTATATGCATAAAAATATAATTTATATTTTTATATTTTAATTTAAACGAAGAATTTAATAATTACAATCGCATTTTATTATTTTGTTATCAATTTGTACTTGTACATTCCATATAAAGTAAACAACTATAAAGCATACGTGAAAGGTATGCGTCGTATATATATATCTGTATATGATATGTCAATATCTTCTTTCAAATCTCAATTCAATTGTCCAGGAGGATACGATCCTTGTGTATCCAAGGAAACATTCATAATACATAAACATCGAATCTTTTTCGTGAATTCGTTGAATTTACATTTTATAAATTCGACGTATAAATACTTGATAAATCAATTGTTCTTTACGAACAACGAATAATAAAATTTATAAAAATAATATATGAATGCAATACTTAAGAAAAAAAAACGTAGATACATTAATCATAGAATAATTACACGCGTCTTCGATTTCTTTATATCTTTTCTTCTCTTAAATTAAACAAAAAAAAATCATCTCTTCTTTGATCTACCATGTCGCAGAAGCGCAATCCCGTAGTCAGCAGTCAAAGTCGAACTGACAACCTCTCCCATTCGGGAGACTCGGATGAAATTAAATAAGAAGAGGAAATGTGACTTTTCGAGAAAGAAACGAACGATAAGATTTCTCTGGAAAAATATCTTCCCTCTGCCAAAACGCATGAATACGCGATTCCCGCGGTATTAGAGACGGTTTTCGAAGCGGAATGACTGCGCCGCGAGGGTGTTTTTTTTTTTTATTCCGTGAAAGAAAGGATCACGAGAATGATCTCGAGATGACGCGTTTGAAAGTAAATTGCAAGGATAGCGCAAGGATTGGAAAAAAAAGACAAGAGTTTGACAGGAGGATAAGACTAGGCTATTTGGCTCGAGACAAATGGAGAACGATGATGGAAATCTGGAGAACGACCGCCGAGGGAATCGTTTGCCAAGTTTGATTAGAATTCGACGAATTTTGCCTCCATACCACACATGAATATTCGAAACCTTTGTTTCGCGTGTTTACCGAGCGTGGCTCGATTTTATTACGTTTCGAATCGTGATGGATTCTGTTCGAAACAGCAGTAGTTTGAAGATTGAATAATTAGGGTGCGTATGAAGTTTTACTCGAGTAGTTTGTATCGTATGCTTTTATGCTTCGTTTTGTATGAAATTATACCCAATTTGATTTTGGATATGGAAATTCAAGTTTCGTGGTTACCATTTCAATTATTTTCCAGATTTATTTTACTAATTATAATATTTACTAATTATTATCAGTCGTACACTTCAATTTCGATTCCCAATTCCCCTTAATTTCTCGTTTTCAACAATTATCGAAGAAAAGAAAAAAAGATTTTCTTCCAAAGAAATCTCTTTTCCCCCACATATTCACGAACAGCTCGATTGCTATATCGATCGTATTACGACACATAAATCATCGAATCGATGGTCGACAACGATACGTGTCAACAGGATGGACAATGGAATGGCGATATCGCGAGATCTCGAAGCGATTACAAGCACGAGTTGGAAAGATTAATACGCGGCGTCCGATCGAATAGACGTGGGTGGGCATACGTTAACGCGGTTATTCGCGATGGATACCTTGGAGCATTGTTTCTCAGGGTATACCCCGGGTCATTGTGATTCCGTTGGACGCGGGTCACAAACGGCTTAACCGACCGGGTGGGGGATACATTTCGTATGCAAATGGGAAATGTGTTCTCGAATAAGCTTACGTCTATGTAGCTGTTACGGATCACCTCTTACCACCCGTAAATCGTTTTCCCCGGGACATTGGTCGGCCGCGAGAGCCTTGCCGCAATCAACTTTTCCTAACTCGATTAATCTTTCACCGAGCTGGGATTACGGAGGGGGGGAGGGGAGAGAGGGGGACGTTCGAATGAATAATTTAAAACAAAGATCGTTTTATATGTGCCTCGGTATCGAGTTCGTCGCGTGCCATGGATGATTGCCATTTCGAAGAAGAGATGAGATATGAGATATGGAAGGAGGGAGAAATTCGTTCTTTAAATTTATCGAAATTTTGATCGTTTCTCTTTGGAGATTGTTATTTCGTGCGATGAGGCACGAACTTTAGAGGGAATTTCTTTGTTCCTAAGTTTTTTGGAATTTTTATAATTTTTGTTAATCAACTTTGGGATGAATTTACGAGACGAAAAAGGAATTTACTTATTTACGTTAGATTTCTAGATTTTGCATGGATCTATTATAATTTTGATTCTTTGAGAAATTTAATACTTGTGACGACAAGTTGTTCGATTATATCCTATCATAAAAATCATCATGTAAATTCTTAATGAACTCAACGGATGAATATGATTGTTTTCGTATAAATATTTCGTATTTTAATAAACCAGCCCCTCTTTAAAATTATTTCTCTAAACTGTTTCATTTGTATCCAATGATCCAAGAAAGGGGATAAATTGCATAAATCGCAGAAACGTCTCTCCATTTTAAATCGAATAACCAGTTTTGAGTTTTGCTTATACAATTTTTATCCCCCCATTAAGTACACGTCCTCGTGTATTCCTCGTTCGATCGAGTTTTAAATTATTAATAACTCGTGTTTGTGCCATGTAACAGGTAAGGAAGAGAGATATGAAATATTCAAAACCATATTCTTTCGGGAATAAGGTGAGGGAGGGGGTTGTCAGAGGGGCGTAATAAATAACGTCATGAGTAAGTACGTCCACCAGGAAATATGCAAATATTATACACGCTCATTATACAGGCAAAGTGTACGCGCGTTAAAAAACTTTTTCCCTTCATGGTTTTTTACACTTGATATTTTGTGTCAAATTATGGAATTTTAATTAAATCGTTAATTGCCCGATGAAATTATTTTTGTGAAAAGTAAAGATTGGACGTAGAAATTGTTTTTAATAATATTTAATTTTAAATTATTGAAATAAAATTAGAAAAGTATTTAAAATTTGTAACAAATAATATATTATGTTAAATACTTTTATGTATTTTGATGATTTAAAATTATATTATTAATTATAAACAATTTTTAATATCCAATCTTCAATTGTCCACAAAAATAATTTCAATTTATAAAATATCAAATTGTATATGTATAGAATACGTTGATAGATTTTTACGTATCTCATGTATGTTGCATATTTTATAAAAATTGAAATCAAATTCTTCATCGTTATGGATAAACGTTTAGATTTTTAGAAAACGTTTAACAAGAAGTTTTTGAAAAAATATTTAATATCTTTCCATATTTTCCATTTTCCATGATAAAAAAAAGAATACCGTCGAACGTTACTTTTCGTTGAATAATAATTTATATAAATGTAACAAATTTTTATTTGAATTATAATTATTTAAAAATCTATATTTAATTTTAACAACGAATCTTTCGTCAATTTTATTATTGTTCTTCTTTTATTTTACTTTTATTATGAGAGAATTGTACGTCGAAAGAAATGCTTTAGATGCCATTATACGACTCAGAAAATATACGAAAGTTTGATAAACCGTACAAAGTTTTCATTGAAAACGAAGCTGGCGATCGCAGAGTCGATTTTTATTAAAGGAACATTTCTTCGATATAAATATTGAGAATTTTTACAAACTAGTTGTGCAAAAGAATTTTAATATATCCTCCAGAGATTTGTACGAACGTTCCGAGTAATTCTTTTTTTTTTTATCGTATGCTTTTTCAAATGTTAACTCGACATTTTTGGGAGCAATATAACGCTGACTGTTGCCATCAAAAAGCATGCAGGAAGTTTTCCAGATTCGTTTCCTTTCAGCGAGTAAATTTTTGAAATCTTTTTCTAACGAAACGATTAAATCCAATTGTTTGAAAAAGTTGTTTGCACTTCGATATAATTTTCAAGATTGATTAAATATAAATCGTTCTTGACGTTTGATTTGAAAAAAAGATAGATTCAAATTATTTAATTTGTCGATCCTTGCTTTCAAATCAAATTTTTATTCTTCAATTAATCGAATCTCGTACTTTGAAATATTTATTAAAAGTTCATTGAAACTTTCTATTTATTAATTTACTATTCATTTTCGTATTAAATATAAACAAAGATATTCCTGATAAGTAATTTCTGATAGAAAACACGAACTAATCTAGTTTTTTATTCATTTCATTTAGAAAAAAATTTACTTTTTCACTTTTTAAACAGACACATTTTACACATCGATATAAACCAAGTTTTTATACATACAGCGGATTTTTAATCTGGAAAATCTTAAAAATTCAAATAAAATAAATATTATATGTATATACAAATTTTAGATATTTTTTTTTTAAAAAATCATCATTTATTATTCTTCGTATCTCGATAATGGAATCGCTTTCGAGCGGGTACAGAAAAGATATTCGTGGTCATCAATTTCAAAGATAGATCGAGGTAGGGAAAGATATGATTCGGGTCAGAAAAGACATCGGAGAGCGTATCGTTTTAACAAACGGTCGAGGGCGTGCAATTGAAAGCATTAAACGAAACATGACGTGGAAATCCGCTAGGCGTGATATTAAACGCGTGCAAAACGGACAAATGAAGCGGCCGGAAATTTCATCCGGTTGACAAAGGAGATTACTCGAATACCGAAATGCGCCACGTGCTTTCGGCAAAGTTTAATTATTTTCCGCAGTTTCGACGCACAAAATTGCGGTATCCATGGATCTCGCCCACCACATTAATGACGCGGGGACCAACAGTAAAATTTGTTTCGCACACAAGACGAAATATTCGCGAATTTTTGATCACCTTCTTTCGACTGTTCAAAGAACTTCTTCTCCGGACCAAGACTTCCCGTAAGACTTAGAATGTTCAAGATATTTTGAACGGATGAACAAATATTGAAATTTGAATAATATACGAATTTATATTATTTTTCTGACCACCAGAAAAATCCATCGATTTTTTAAAAAATGAATGTAAGAGAATATAAGAGAATCATTTTAAAAACCTTGAAAAAATTTTAAACCATCTGCTTAGCACAATCGATTATTCTCACTGAAATTATACAAAGCGTCGATATACACACACACCCACACACACACACATATATATATATATATATTCGTGAGACAGTTTTAATTCTAGAAATATGAAACAAGTAAAACGAGTTGGAATCAATCACAAGTTGTTAATTTCTAATATGTATCAATTCTAAACAGATATTCATCAATTTTAGAAATTTTGCAGAAGAGAAGTTTACGACCTACTATCGTGTCACGTAATCCTATTACTTTGTAAATTATTATGAAGGAGGGACGGGCCAACTTACGGCCAACTTTTAAAGTGATTCCTCTTCGGCAAACTTGAATCAACATCAAATACGATCAACCGGCTGGGATCTTCGCTTCTCAATAATCGTGTTTCACTTCAATCTCCTCCCCCGTTGCACCGCGTAACATCAACCGACTCTCATTAACTTGGACGTGTAACGTAGCGAGAAATATCGGCGCGTATTAAACTCTCTTCAACGTTATCGTGGAAAATTTCTACGCGAGCTCGAGGCGGAGTGGGAGAACTCGTAAAAAATTGGGGGAAGAGACGGAGGGGGGAGGAGGAACTTTTGGAAATATACATGTATAGTTCGTATTTGGGGAAATATTCCAAGTTCGAGGGAACATTGGCTCGTTTTTCCGCCCTCGATTCTTCGATTTACGCATTGTGCGATATTCAAAACTGTTAGGAACTGGGTCGAAAAGTTACGACGCGGTGTTCAATTATAGGGTGAACAACGAATTAAATTTTCGTGGGCAACTCCACAGTTTTGAGAAATATTTGAGCGTAAAAGGAACCAGGATCTGCTATATTTTTCCTGCAATTTAATTTTTCCTTCTCGAAGATTTCTTTTTCCTTTCTTTTTTTTATGGAGAAAGTTATTAATTATTATTATAGATTGGACTATATCTTAAATCTAAAAATCTATATTTTCCATTTTATTAATTTCCATTAAATCCATAACTTGAACATTTCGTTAAAATTTCTCTCGACGTACAACTACAAGAAATAAGTTAAACAAAACTTTCTAAAACTAATAATATATCGCGAAACCGATATGGAAACAAACTAAATTCCGCGTGTACACCGAAACTACACAATTCCCAATCCTGGCTCCATCCCATTGGACATCGCATTACACACCCCGTGCATAATTACATTTGTATCAGCAAAAACGAAGCTTCGCCGTCCAATTTATCCGTATCCACGTTAACCGACATCAAAAACACGCACCCTCTCCCTCTTCCCTCCCCCGTTCCTAATTAGTATCCCCAACGTCACCACCACCTATATTTATATCCACCCGTGATTTTTGACAATGTGGCAATAGCGTCATCACTTTCGACGAAGTGAAGTGAAATATCAGTTCAGATTTTCGCTCTTTAAAGGGAAGGGAAGGGAAGAGGGGAAGAGGAGGAGGAGAGGGTCACGTATATCTCGAGAAACGCAATTTTTCACGTCGGATTATCAGACGGGGGCGGGGGTGTGGGGAGTGCAAGGAGGTTGGTTGCGAGGGGGTTGGAAACGTGGTTGGAAGGACGTTTCACCTGAATGCAGATAGGTCACACATCGATATCGATATCGATATTTCCCAGTGACCGATTATCGAGAGGGAGAGAAAGGAGGGGATGGAAGGAAGGAGGGAGAGGGACACGTTCGATGCATCGATCGAGCAACGATGCTTTAATTTATTCGTTTTCGGATGATTTCATTGGATATATTGTTTTTTTTGTTTTTTTTATTTTTTTTTTGGTAGGAGAAATAGAAGACTGGGATTTGTTTTATAGGTCACGTCGAAATTGTATAAATTATATAGGGTGAAACGAAAATGGCAGGGTTAAATAATCGATTGGGGGGTTGGATCGATGAAAATAATGGTTTGGTTTGTCGGATGGATTTTTTTTTTTTTTGTTTGAGTTGGATAATATTGTGAGATACGTGTTTGGATCGGAGGATAGGTTTTAATGTTGGATTGATCGAGTAGTTTCGATGGATTTGAGAGCTTATATAAGAGTGACGGTGATATTTTTTAGTTGTTGAGTTTTTGTATCGATTTTTGATTGAAACATTTCTTGAATTTTTTTTGAATCTTTGAAAATTCGAATGATTTATTATTTTCTTAATCTTATTTTTAAATTTTTGGTTGAATTGTTAAAAATTAGATTACATCGCCAGGTGATTCTTTTAAATTTTTAGAATTTAGTAGTAGAACTTGTCAGATTCGTCAAATTAGTGCTAAATTCTTGATGTTTCTTTTTTTTATTATGAATTTTCAAGATTTCCTTTTTATACTATATATAAATCTACAAATCTTTTTACATCCATGTTTTAGCAAATGTTGAAACGAATTTCGTTTGAAGAATCGTAAAATATTTATATCTCTTTCTGAATTGAAGAAGTAAAAGAAATATTCTTTAGCTGTCAATCTTCTGGCAAGCAACGTAGAACACAGATGGAAAGAAATGAGATATTACCGTGAAAGTTGTAATGTTGGATTATATTTTAAAATTTAAGCTTTTAATACTTTTACGATAATGCACAATTTTATATGTGTTTTTACATTTTCTGACAAGAATTGTTTTTCCTCACTTTATTTATCCCGTTATATTTAAACTTTAAAATATTATTTTTTTATAATAACAAGGAAAAGAACATATAATATTATACGTATAATATTACCACTTATTAATTTCCATGTTCGAATATTTATTCATTGGATTAATAAAAATTACATCAATATAATCTAAATTAAATGGATTAACAAACGTATATAATAATTCGATTAAAATTTCGTATTAAAACATCGTACATTTCCCCGTGTAACAATTTTATATAGGCCAATGAAATTAAAATAGAATGAAAAATTCTTCTTATCGATGATTAAACAAAAATTCAGTGGATGGATGAAACGGCGTGAAACGTCGTTAATATATTTATCACCGAGGTTTTCACGGGAACACGAAGAAAATATTTGAATTGCGCGCAATCTAAATATTGTGCAAAGCAATATATCGAGAAGAAAACGAGTGGGTGAGAATCGGTGAAGAGCCCCGTTTTGTTTCGAAACGCGGTACAATGCGAGCAAAACCTATCAGTCTGAGTGGATTACGTAAAGATGTTCGACATAACATCGCACTCAATGGTCAACTCTTGTCAAACCCATCACACTTGATATGTGAGAATTTAAAATGAATCGAATGGTATTTCCCGCATCGTTAATGGTCGAAAATGTGTCAAAAAGTTAGGGTGACGTAGGTTAATTGGATCGGTTTAATTGGAAAACGTCCAAGTTCGTGGTACTTTGATGGAGAACGAGCTACTTCGGGATAATTTGATAATTCTCTTATTTTGAAAAATTTTGTAAGAAAGATTTGTAATGATTTTCAATTTTTTTTGCATTTTCGTATCGTGTTGTTACAAAATTTGTTTAAAAGATTGCAATTAAAAAAAATTGAATTTAAAGAAAAATTAATTTGAAAAGATTCGTAAACTAAAAATTTATTTTACGTATATTTTTTTACAAAAATGTATTTATTTCTTTTTTAATGAAAATATTGTCGAAATTCAATTTTATATATTTTCAAAAAGGAATCAGATTTAAAGTACAATTTCAAATAAAATTCGTGTGGATCAATTTTGAATATATTTCTTTAACGTGAAATTATTAGTAGAAAATCGTATTGTTCGAATATTAAAAAATTGTGACAAAATTGAAAGAAAATTCATAATACAATGCTATATTTCTGTCAAACAAGTAAAAATTATTTTTTAATGGATACGTATTAAAATATTAGCATTCTTTTCATCGACACATATACACACACACATATATATTCAATTAAATAGAATACCATGCTCATTAAAATTCTCGAAATAAAGTAAAACAAGCAATATTCCTCTAATCGATAAATATATTTTTAATATATAGAACAACGACTCGTTAAAATTATAAATTATGCAACACTCGAGAAATATATAGAAAGACACATCGAAAGTACAATCGCCGACCAAGAGTTTTATTAATTTTATTAACCAACTGCTCGGCAAAAAGCTGTTACTTATTAGTTATTAAAGCGTGTTAATTATTCGTATAATTACACGCTCATTTCCCTCGATACAACACTTTCGTTCATGCGTTCGATATTATGCATTCGTTGTTCCCCTTTTTCTTCTTTGCCATGATTACGTGGCTACCATTCTATTCATAACTCGTTACGTTCCTGCGTCTGGCATGCTTTCAGGCTAGGAATTCATTGTTACTGTAGCAAACTTTTGTACACAGTTTCTTCGTGCTTCGTGCATGTGCGCTTTAAGGTTACGTAAATTTTCAGTAACTCCTCGGGAAGTGCGCGTATTATCATATGTATTCTTAGATCTTTAAATGGCTCGAACATCTTTGAAGAATTTTGAGATTTGTTCGCGAATTAAAAACTGTTGGAAATGTTATGGAGGAAATTTGGATTTTAATCCAGGTAAATTTTTGCTAGATTTAAAGTAGGATATGCGAGGAATATTATCTCTTTTGAACGATGTTCAAAGTATTCGATATTAAAGTGATATGCAAACTTTTAAACATTGAATACCGATATTAAAAGTATACAATTCAGATTACTCGAAGCATTTGGTACTTTGATATTTTTGACATTCGAAGTTATTGTTGAAAATTTGTTTAAGTTTCGAAGACACGTAGAGACAAGAGAAATAAAATAAAACTTTTAGCGCATCTCGATATTGTGCAGAAGCCAAGAAGGAAAAAAAGATAAGGCGCGTCCGTACAATTTCTACAAAGATCCAACGCGACACTCCATGTTTCCCAAAGATCGAGTCCTTCTCATCCTTCATCGTCGCCAAATTCCCAGAGTGCATTTCGATCTGTCGAGTAAGGTTGATCTTCTTGGACCACCGCAAGTCTGGAAAACTCCCCAGTTTTCCCTAGAGGGCAGTGGAGTCTCTCCTGTGCGAAGACCAACTTCTAATCGAATCAACCTTCGCTTCGATTTCTTCGAACAGAAAGAAGAAAAAGGACGAATTTCAAATATCTTCTTACTTCTTTTGACACGTTGGCAACGACGAATTTAAACGCATCGTCGAAGATAATTAGCTCTCCGTTGTTTTATCATCAAACAAATTGTTTGCGACAGGGACAAGAGTCTGAACTACATTCGTGCAAATATTTATTTGAGAATAAAATTTTACAAGGATTATTGTCGACCAGTTTAGATTTTCACAATTCAATCGTATTTTTAATAGGAATTAAAATGGATAGAAATGGTTGGAAACTTCGATACTTCAGTCAAAATATTAGAGATTTGATCAATGAAAAAAGGAAAAATAATTCTGATAAGAGAACCATAATTGATCATTCATCCTCGATTTCCAACACTGCATGATTTTTAAAAAAAAAAGATTCTAATTCTAATTTTCTATCTATTAATAATTATGAATTTTATATTTCAATTCAATCTTTAATAAGTGTTCCGATAATAAGATTCTACACTAAATAATGAATGGAATCCCTTGATGACGATTTCACTTATTCAAATAAGATGTCTGGTTCGCGATGTTAAAAAAGAGGAATCCACAGGCTTAAAGGTTATATCGATTCCATGGAATTTCAGATGCAAGGGGCCGGAAGCCAGAGAAACTCCACGGTAGCGGAAATGAGGTGGATTCGTCGTTTCGAAAAAATTACAAGCGGAAGTTATTGTTAACGCTACGATTATTCCGGTTAATTGTAACCCGCTGCTTCCGTTTTCCATGTTTAAATAAGAATCCCGGCCTCGTCGCTGATTTATTCAGTTTCGATTTAAACGTCTGCACGAGCACGACATTCGACATTGTCCCCGCGGGAACAAAGCGTCGCGGAATTTCTTACCGCTACTTTCCCTGATTCTTCCATCTTCTTTATTTCACATCCACACCGTTCTGATCGTCCTTCTGCCAGTCTATTCATCCGCGGAAAGGAAGTTTTTGTCGTTTCAAAGATGAAAATATTCTTTTGGAACTCTTTAATTTTTCTTCAATAGATTTAAATTTTATACTCGAGTAAATGTTTAATGTTTAACGCTATTATATGATTATCGATATTGTAACTTTTTTAGACGAGCTATTTGCATTTGATGGAATCATAATGCAATTAAATTACAATATAATGGATCGTGAACTTCATAATTGAATTTGAGCAAAAGTCGTTTGTCTGGGAGAATTTTAATTTGTAAAAATTATTTTTAAAATCTTAGTTTGAATTTTTAATATTAGAAGAAGAGAAAATGAGTGTTCTTTCAGTATTTAAAATATTCCAAAAAAATATATAATTTTCTCAATTACGAAGGATATATCTTCACTCCCTTAATGATGGTAAATCGATCAAATTGATTTTCATTGTATGTACTTGAAAATATTCTTCTCTAAATCTCTCAAGTCTAACTAAAATTTAAAAATTATACTTCAAAGAATCTTAGCTTAATCCTTTCAAGAATATTTTCCTTAATATTTCCTTGTCCCTGTATTTTTGCTAGAATTTTATATCCGATCCGATTTTTTCGAGAAGACTTACACGCTTGTCGACCGTCAATCAACCCTTCAAGAAGCCATTTATGGGCATTCTTGCCACCATATTGTCGTAAACACGACGGGAATTCTAGCTCGCGCATAAATATTTCATTCTTTCGGCGAGGATAGACAAGAAGTGACAAGAATCCGGGAATCGATTTTGAAATTTCGAGATGAAATTCGTGTCACACCGTGGATGGACAGCGTTTTGTAACTTTCGGACTGGTTGGATTAAATGGAGATCGGATCCGTCGTGTAGTGATTTGTTTTTCAAACGGATTTCCAGCCAATATATTTATTTCCTCACGTAGTTGATAAATAATAAGTGGATTTTCATAATGGAGAAATAGAAGAATGCGTGAAAATGAAATTTAATCCACGACGATTATGTTGAAACGATCTTTTCCAGAGAGAAGAGGCAGCACATGATACAATTATAAGCGAAAAAAGTTAAAAATTTTCAAATTTGTCTCTTTTTTATCTTTTTTCCTCTCTATTCCTTTATCAAAAAATTTTTAATTTCTCTTCGACTGATTGATTAATCCTATTGTTCCAAATTTACACACAGAAATCAATGTTCTAAGAGATGTGTAGATTAATTGAGAAAAATCGAAAGTAACGCGAAGAAATAAAAATTCGTAGATGAAAATGGTGCAAAAAATTTGTATTCTAATCCTCGCAGGTTTTGCATCACGCGAACGAATGTGATTGTTTGAAGTATCATGTCGCGTGGTATCAGTTTCAAACTAGTCTCGTGTTGTAGTTTGTACATATATTTTTATATTTGTCGGAATTTCGATAGGTTATTTGACGGGAGAAGAGGGGAGGGGAAAGTTATGAAATATAAAAGTCAGGGAATAAAGATATTTACAGGACAAATTCTGTTCAAAAATCCTCTATCGATTTTTCTCGTCAAAAATATCACGTATACGGTATATCAGTTACTGTATAGTTTATAGTTACGTAAACAAATATTAAATATATACTGAACTATTTACGATTATTGTTCTCGTTCGGTATATACTACAAGATATTTTACAATTTTATTTAAAAAAAAAGAAAACACGCGGAAGCCTTGATTTCTTTATAGATATCGTCCGTGCAAAATTAATTTTTCCTCGCTTCGCTTAATATATTATTTCGATTATTTATAAAAGTTATAAAAACGAATATCAAATAGAGTATTCCCATTTAAAAATTCAAAATGTCGCAGGAAAAAGTTATTACATCGCTTCAAAAATACTTAAGGCCCGTATCGCTTTTAAAAAAAAAAAAAAAAAAAAAAAAACGAGATATCCTTCGAAATATTTGTGGTCGCTTCACGTCACCCCTACCGCGCAGAGAAAAATCATTTTTTCACGTTTTCTGTCACGTTACTCCAAATACCGAAAAAGTCGTCCGCATACCCGTTATACCGAAATAAAAGAATAACCAATTTGGGCTCGGATAAAAAATCCAACCAACTGAAAAAACCCAACATTCTTCCAATACTCCATTCATACGAAACAAGTTAATTCCAAAAATTCCGAAAAAGAAAAAAAAAGAAAGAAAGAAACAAAACAAATCGTTGCACAATTATACTTCTTTATACTTCCATCGCGAACGAATAAACTCGTTGGTTGGTTCGTTCGAAAGCGATCGCAAGGTGAATTTATCGGAGGAGAGACCTGCACCCTTATTTCGCCACCCCCTTTTTATTTCCCATAACAGCCCAGCACCATGTTTCCAGAATATTTGCTTTCTCTCAATTTTTTATAAGCCACCGACCTCTTTCCGCTACCCTCTCTCGGCTCACGATCCACCCCTTCCTTTTTCCTTTCTCTCTCTTGCTTCCGCCCCTCCGTGCATGATTTTCGCACTGGTTTACTCATCGCATTCCATTTTTTTTTCTTCTTCTTCTTCTTTCTATTTTTCCTCCTCCCTCTCGTATCAAAACGGGACGATAACGATCTCATGAAAGATTCCACGAGGCCGATCGGGAATTGCGACGAATTAAAAAGCGGTTCTCTTTCTTTTTTTTTTCTTTTCTTTTCTTTTTTTTGCTTGTCAAGGATCGACCATCGTTTTACGTGTGTCTTCTTTGTTTTCGGGAACAATAGAACGGCGTACGATTTAAAAGGAATGGCGGATGAATCCAGAGATGATGGCTGTAATTTTCGGAACGAAAAATCTGGTTAAGGTGGGGAGAAAAATGTGAGTTTTGCATATGGACATTACACATTGTGCGTGATTGGGAAGAGAAACATTAAGATTTCACTTTTAGTTGTTTGATCGTCGATGAAGATATCACTTTTGCTTTCTGAAATAATAATGATTTAAATTTTTTATTCGAAAATATTTAGCTACGATTAATAAAGTAAAAAGTACAATTAAGAGAGTCGTGTTATTTATGACTTGTTAATGTTCAGTCAATTTTATGCATCAATGAGTGCATTAGTTGAGATCATTTGTCGGACTTTCTATGATTGGTTCGTTTTGAAAAATTTTATTTATTCGCTTTTCAAATATAATAATTCAATGGTGGCTCGAAGTCGTAGTAACACTCAATATTTCGGTGTTAATGTGTATGTAATACAGTTTGAAAATTTAATTGGAAATTTAATTTCTGAAATAGAAGGAATATCATGAATTTTAGAGTACAAAGTTTGAAATTCGAAGTGGAATATGAAGTAAATTAACGATCCTAAAGTTTCGAAATGAGGTATACATTTTAAATTTTGTAAATTCTGCCGTATCTCTGGGCTAAATGAAAATGGTAAACATTATGTAACTCGATGGAAGCATAATACACAGTAACATATCTGCACACACATCTCTCCACTTCTTTCGTTTATTCGTCATAATGTTTCGAACTACTGTTATTAAATATTTACATTGCAAATCGATAAATTCTACGTATTTTCTTTCGAAAATATCGCGAAAGAAAAATTTCTTGATACATGAGAGTGATTTATAAAGCTGTGTTACGATTCTTAACAGGAATTCAGATTTCAGGGATTCGAATGCATTTGAAATATGCAAGGATGATGCATCTATCGTACGATGCACAAGGAACTGCAAATACATTGCATTAGAGATTGACCGAGAATTTATTCGCAGAATTTTGAAAAACTCGAAATGAAAGATCGTTTCATTTGTTATATTAAAATTAAGATTGTCAATTGTTGACGATCCTCGTCTCGATGCCGAATGAAAAATTATCCACCAATCGCGATCGCTCGCGTTCAATCGAGCGAAGATTCTAATCCTTCGGGCAGCTCGTCCTCTTACTTTTGAATCGATCGATACAATGATAAACGACGTTGGCTGGGCTTCCGATAAATTGAATTTATCTTGGAATGCGAGGGAATTTATCTTGGAATCTGTGAGATACGCGTGAGAATACCAACTATCTACAACCAATTTTTGCCGAAAACATTTACCAAAGTTTTTGAGAAATCCAGAATTTCGTTTTAGCAAACCTCATTAACATTACTATCTACTGATGAGTGATAATTCATTCATTGACGAGGATACACGGATCGTTCATAATCTCAAAATATTTCTTATTTGTCGAATTGGATCATTATGTTGAGGATCGCATACAATTTTCATTTCATTGAAATTTATTCTGTATATTACATTGTATATATATTAGAATATTTATTTTAATATTTAAATATATTTATTCTAAACGATTGCGTATGGCAGGTTTTATGTTGTTGAAATTAATTGAAAAAGAAAGTTATTAAGCTGTATATAATCGATAAATTTCTACTCAAATCAAATTAATTACGCTCTGAATAAAAAAATTTTTTTATCGAAAATTTTGAATGGTTCTTGATTCAACGACCAGGAACTAAGTAGTACGGATCGATATTAAACGATAGTTTCCACTTCAAGTAGTTCAATAATAAACGATTCTCTACGAACTCCGAGGTATGGGAGACCTATAGTTATCAAAGTTTCTAATTTCAGTATATCAACGTGTATATCAAAATTTATTACAAATCGATTTTGGGAATAATATTTTTACTTTGCACACTGCTACGATCGATTTAACGTTTAACGAAACAAATTAGCATCTGTATAGTGCTGTTAACAATAAATTGCAACGTGTCATTATAACATTTCACTGTTGTCGGTGTTTTAATCTAATTAAACTGATATTTATCTTCCAACGTGATGCAGAAATTTCGTCTTTTATATTTGAGAGTACAATTTGTCTTTCAATACAAGTTCTTTTAGTGTTTAGGGATATACAATGAACAAGTAGATTTGTAAAATAAATGAAAATTTGATTTTCATAAAAAAAGATTCAAGAAATATTTGTTACAAAATTTAAATTTCACAAAGAATAGATATTTGCAATATTTGTGAAAAGCATAGGTAGAAATAAATTTAATTTAATCTTTGAATTTATACAGTAGCTACATATATATATATATATAGTAAGAATATAGTAAGAATATAAAGGAATGAAATATTGAATAAAAAGAAAATAAAAAGGGATTTGAATAATAATAATAAAAAAATAAAAAAATAAGATCAGATATAAGTTAAAATTATAAAAATAATATTAAGAAAGATTCTAATGCAAAGGGGAAAAGGAGAAAATAATAACGTGAGGATATTAAAAACAAAATTCCAATGATAAAAAAAAACAATAGAGCAAGAATGCGTACCATGAACAGTATTCTGCTAGGAGGACAATAATATAATGATATCAGGAAGGAGATTCGAGCAATAAAAAATAGTAAAACGATACAGTAAAAAGAAATACCTGCAACAAAAATCCCAAGAGTACTAACGTTATAAAAAGGAAATAGAGTAGTGCTACGAGATAAAGAAAAGTTTCTAGTCGTAAAACTATGAGAAATACAAATTCCAAATTGTGCGTATATTCGAAATTTTTAAGAAAATTTTAAAAATCTTAACATCCTAAGATATACATATTAAAAATTTCGAAAATAAACTTTATTCTTAAATAGACATTATTCATTTATCAAATTATCAGACATTGAATTCCATAATTTTCCATCGACAAATTGGAAGTACTATAAATCGATGAGTTTAAGCAAACTTGCTTAATCATCCGAAGAGAAAAAGGAAGAAGGGAGGAAGGAAGATTGATAATCGATAATAGAATCCACCATCTTACAGTTCCCCGTTCACTTATCATAAATTTTACTATTTTACTATGTTATAAAAATCATACTTATTACTATACACGAAATTATATCCAATATTAACTAAATTTAGAATTCTTCTTATTGACTTAAGAGTTCTAATAAGACTAGAATCTATTTCAAAAATTAAAACCTTAACATTATTTTTTCTCCCACAATATTACGATATTATATTAATTACTAAAATGAAAGAGTCGATTCACAAAGAATATTCTACGATTAGAAAAATAACAAATCTCTATCTCTATCTCATAATAAAATACATACGGTTGGAAAGATCCCTCCTCTGCCATAACAATAAATCTCTACTCAAATCCAAAAGAACAAAATTTACTCTCTACACACTTACGAATCTTACATACTTATACATACGATATATCAAATTTTATTTATCATTTCACATAACGAGGATCGATATGACTCTCTCTTCAGCCTATCAGCCGGTCAGGGCGTGTCTTGGAAAATTTTCTCGTTTGGAAAAAGAAACAGGTCGACGATTTCTCCTCGCCTTCTTCTCGCTGGAAAGGAGACAGAATAGATAGAGTTTCTCGTGGCGTAAAAAGTAAACAAGCCGCGGAAAGGGAGGCCAGGTTTTTGCCGGCCCTACAAGTAAATGGACTCCATTTTCCTGCCGTCGTCGTTACGAACGGTCGTGGATCAATCAACGGCCGCGTCCTCGCGACACGTGCGATTGTCAGTTGCCTGTGGCGAGCCAAATGAATAAAATGAATGAAATCGAGGGGGAGGAAAGAGGCGCAAGAGTTTTGAGGAGTTCGGTTGATCTCGGTGAACGCGTGTCAGAGAGGGTTTTGACAAGGAACATCGAAGGGTTTGCGCTGGGAAATTGAAAAGTGCGGGAGAATGGTATACGGTTCACGAATATTTTTTTGATTACCTTTTTGAATGATGTTTCCGCGTGAAAACATTCGAAATGGTGGAAAAATATAGGTTAAAGAGAAAGAAAGGGTTTGCTTTTGGGTAATGGATAGGATTGTATGGATGTAGGGTTGAATTATTATAAGTTTAGAAATCTGAAATTGAGAAATAGTATATTCTTGAATATTAATAAGCTCTAAATTTTATTTTGACTAATTATAGAGTTGTATATTTGTTACAGTTCTATATTTGTTTGAAATTTTAAACAAAATTTTAATTGTTATTAATCTTATTCCCTTTTTTCTCTCTCTCTTTCAAATGTAATTATCGAACAAAATCGACCGGTATATCGCTGTAGATTTAGAATGCAATTTTTAATTCCACCACGAGGGAACTAGCAATGAATTATAGAGGATCGTTTACGGTTAATTTCGATTCTGGTTAGGAGTCGATGGTGTGTGCACCGAAAAGAAACGAGAAAGTATCTCGAAAACAAATGGACGAAGCTGGCAGAGGCGAAATCGAGTCCTTTAGATGTAGCCTTTTGTGGCGAAGCTTTGGTCAGTGACAGATGGTCGATGTACAGGCGAAAAAAAAAGGAGGGGAAGAGGAAGAATTCGGGATAGACTGGGTTGTTTGTCCACCAACACTATCGCCATTAGTACGTTATTTCTGTTGACAAATGGCTTTAAATTTTTAACAGTTTTTTGTAATGTATACGATTACGAATACATCGTACGATTTTTTCTGGTATTAATTATTTTTATCCATACATTTGTTGAAATCATGAAATTTTCTTGCTTGAATTAATTACTGATTATAATGTATATTTTACTAAAATGTATTAAAATTTTTAGTATTGATAACAACGATTTCTATTAATGTTATAGTTTTTTTCAAAGTTTAAATTCATACAAATAAGCCATATATGAATATAATAATTTTTAATAGAATATAAATTTTATTGAAATTTAATATTTTCTACTAAAATTTTATCAATATCAATATAATGTTACTAGAAAAAAATCAATCAAATCGGTCAATTTTTGAAAAGTAAAAAACAATGTAACAATTAATATCCTATTTTGCATACACAATTTCATTTTCGAATTAAAATTGTATTATATTAATTTACATTCTATAAAGAAGATTTATTTACAAGATAGCCCAAATTTCATCTTCTCAAGCTTTCCAATTCCGATTTCGTTCAAAAACGACAACGAAAAATTCCCAATTTTCATCTTGTTGTTCAGACGCATTGAAGTTTTCATATAACAGGTGCACACACGTATTGTACCCGGAGAAACTTTATTAGTTATTAAATTTTCGAAGAGAGCCGAGCTTTCTCCGGTTTTTGGCGGACTATCCGGATTTAGAAGAAATTCTTTTGGCCTCTTTCTGGCCTGGCCATCCTTGAAAGGATGACTGTAAGTGGAAAAAGCAAAGAAGGCACGTTTCTGTATCACGGCGTATCGGATTCAACCCTTTGAACTGTCGCCATCCTTTACCTACGTCCTCACGCTTTCCACTGTTTTTATTCTCACTTTTCCTCCTCCCATGGTGATATTTCACCGATGAAATTCTATCTTGGAAAATTTAGAAATATTTTTTTTTAGAAACATGAACCGACATAACAATATTTATCATGTTATGCTGGTTCATGTTTCTAAACATGTTTTCCGACTTTTTGCTTTACTTTATGCTTTATTTTTAAATCCTCGTTTTAACAATTCGGAAATTTGAGAGAAGAATCTTTTCTAATTATTCGAAGAAGTTCATATTTGATTAAACAAAGGTTATGCAAAAAGGGAGAAAAACGAAATAAATAAATGAATGTCCTGATTCTAAATTTCCAATAGGATAAATAAATAAGTAATTGGTAATATCTTTCACCTTTGTTTAAAATATAAAATATAGATTTATATTTCTTGTCTTGAATTATATATCGTTTAAATATATACGAAGAAATCACGAAATAGCATAAAATAGGTAAAATAAGTAAGAGAAATTATCTATGTGAAAAAAATAAAAATATTATGCAATAATGAGATCTATATAATATATATAATATATATAGATATATTGAAATATTATCATAAATTATTCATAGAAATTAACATATAAGTTTTCCAACAATGATAATAATTAAATGGTTTATAATATTGAACAGGGATTGCGTTTCTGGCATTATTTACATTCATCAAGTATAGTAACAGAATATTATTCCTGGTTTGATTTCATATTTCAACAACGCATTTCATTTCGTGTAAAATTATAACAAATATGAATTAAAGAATTAAATATCTTATAAACATAAATTAAAAATGAACATGTCTTTTAGAAAATGTTAAAACTATAATTTAAAATCTATCCTATATAATTTAGCTCGATCAAAATCAATTAAATTCTTCCTTTCAATTTTTAACAAAAAATTTTAAAAATTATTTACCCCTCGCAACAATTACAAATATTCCAACTTACGACTTACGCAAACATTCCTATTACGATAAAATATTCCTACAACAACTAACAGCGCAATTAAGAACCATCTCCCAAAACACCACCTCTAATTAAATCCCACTCCCCTTCGAAGAGGGGAGGTTAATTCCCAGCCCTCCTCCATCCCTAAATCATCTCCCTCGTTCCTCGCGCCGTTTCAACAGCCCTCCTCGTAGCTCTCTGAAAACCTGCATCGACTTTTCCCCCATCCTCCACCCCCATCCATCGACACCCTCATCGCTCAATGTTTAACGCAACCGCCCCCATCCCACGCGTATCACCCTTGCAACCTACAACGAAACACGCGGCCAGACAAGCAAGGCATCACCGAGGAGACAATTTGTCGCAGCTTTTCGGTAACTCCGCACCCCCTACGTGCATTCGCCGCCATCCTACCACCCTATATTTTCGTTACGCCGCGATATCCATCCCGTACTGATCGACCAGGGCCAGATTCCAGGCGGGGAAAGCGTGTATCCCGCGGGAGAGCCTCCAGGATACAGGCGAAACGTCAAATACGCCCCCTCTTTTCTCTTCTTTCTTCAACTCGATATCAACCTCTCTCTCTCTCTCTCTATCTATCTATCTATCTGTCTGTCTGTCTCTTTCTCTCTGTACCCGACGCTCTTTCCGGTATGCATCCATTGCGAAAGGTGACAGGGATGGGTCCAGGGGATGGGAACGATCCCGCGGGAATATCGGTAGCCATCGAAGCGGAACGGTGTGGGATGGAGGGTTGATACTGTGACGATACTCGAATCGATATTTTTCTCCGCCTAGGGACCCTAGATCGCGCGGGTTCGCGCCCAGGGACGAAATAAATTAAACGTTCGGGACTGCGTGAACGTGGGTTAGCTGTAATTTTCCGGTATACAGAGAGAGAAAGGGAGAGAGAGAGAGAGAGGGAAGGAAAAGGCTGATGGGATGGTTTTTCGAAAGATAACCACGATTGATAACTTTCGATCGAGAGAGAATAGTAGTTTGGTATCGATCGTATGTTTTGGGTTTGTGTATGGGTTGAGAGCGATTTTTCTTTTTCTTTCTTCTTTTTTTTTTATAATAAGGTGTGTGTCTGTCATTATATAAGGGAGAATTGAATATTGAAAGAGTGAGAATTGAAAATGATTTTAAAATAATTATTTGATTTTATATTACTTGATGTAAGTAAGCAAGATAAAATTTTATTATATATATACAGATAATATGATGCTTATAAATATAAATCAAGATTTTAAGAGTCATTTTAATATTTTATATAGCGCGGCGAAATATTATTATGGATATATTTTGCTCATATATGCGAATTATTGATTTATTAGATATTAATTCAATAGAACGTTATATTTTATTCATGAATACAGTTCATTCTTTTTAATGGAGAATATATTTTATAAATTTTTTAACATTATATATTAAAAAAGAAGGCTATATTTTTTCCTTCATCGATGGAAAATTTTTGAATGTGACTCAAAATGTCACGTATCCATTGACAATATCTAATAATAATCCAATTTAAATTCTTTAAATTCTTTCCTTCTTCTCGAAAACGAATTATTATTCAACAGATAACGAAAAAAATATTTCTTTCTCACAGAAAAATTAGAAATTTGAAGGATGATAATCCTAATGGCTCAATCTATCAGCGATATTCGTCCATGCGTTACTTTTACCTTTATAAAGAGATAGAGAAGAAGACATAAATACGTTTTTGGCGAGTTACGATGTTCCTTCTTGTGAGGTGGAAAGATTCCCAAGTTTCATAGAAATTCGACGGCCACCACTTTATCTATCGGGTGTCGATAAATAATCGCCGCTCGTGGAACGCCTGTGGCGATAATAATTTTCATATCCATTCAGAAGCCTGGCCTCCACGAGACAGAGGAATATCGGAAGAAATCGAGCTGAAAGATAGAGCAGCCACGTAATATCCTCCGCGCCTATCCTCCACTATGGCTTCGCTTCGAACCCCGATGACCTTTTTCTTTTCTTTTTTCTTTTTTGTCACGGCCTCCTTCGAGACGAGACACGTATCAGACGATGCTCACTCTTACAGAGATATCTCCGATTATCGATCGCGAGGATGGTTAAATGACTTCGATGGTTAAATCGTCTTCGAATTCGCGAATATTTCTGATGTTTCATTTTATACATGGATAATAAAATTTGAGGATTTTGAGAAGTTGGAGGATTTTTAAGATTTGGAAAATGAAAATTTCGAAATTTCTTTTTTTTATTAATTAGAAGAATTATCAAAATGTATTATAATATATTTTGATTTATTTTTCTGTAAGAATTATTATTTCTTTTTTGTAAGAATTTTAGTTTCGTTACATACGATCTGTTTTGAATTAAGAGAGCGTAAAAGTTTATTTTTATCAGCAATCTAAATTATAAATCAAACAGTTAATTTTTAGAAAAAGTTTTTTTTAGCAGAAAAGCTTAAATAAGCATTCGAGTTATTGTTAGGAGCGTGAAGTAGATTTCTCTTACGTAGAAATTGACCTAGTTTGAATAGAAGAAGACTATTGGTTCTTGTTGACCGGAAATATTGATTAATCAAGAAATAGAATTAGTGAATAAGACGTGAATAAGTACAAGTAATGTCAACTTAGTTAATATCAAAGAATCGTTGACATAATTTAAAGAAACTGATATATTTCTTTTGTAAATTTCTTTTTTGTATTTATTTCAACAGAGAATATATTTTATTTGTCTACTCTTGTATCATAACAAAATAAAAATTGCTGATCATTTGCCACGCAAAAGCTGCAAAGTTGATAAAGTAATTTTAATTGTTAATTATATTCGCTTATTTAAATAAAAATATTCTGCAATAAGCAACATCAAATAATCTTTAATTTCACTTAAATTCAGAAAATTGCATTGGCCGTAATGAAATAACCAAAATAAATTTCATACCATTAAAAAAACTTTTGATTTCGATATCAGAAAACATTCTTCTACTTAAGCAATCGGATTTCACAATACTAATAAGTATCGAATAACCTTTCTCTCTCTCTCTCTCAGAAAATAACGTAGCCAATAAAGATACGCGTGTAATATCATTTATCAAACAGGATCCCTGGAAGAAACGGAGAAATACTAAATTTCGTATCTCGATATCCACCCAGAATAGATTTCGATATCGAACGCGTATCTTTGAGAAACGCGCTTGCAATCGTTCTCTCTCACGATATCTATAATCCCGGAAGCGGTATGTATCAGCCTTTCGCAAATTCCGCGATACGATTCGATTTTATGCGATACGATTTCCCTTCCAATATGCCTTGGGGCTGTTGGCCGTGTGTCGTTGGTCGGAAAACAGAACGGTAGAACGCACCCTGACGTCGTTTGCACCCTTAACTTTTCGACAGTACCGCAAATTATGGGATAATTGATTTTTAGAAGGTTCTCGATGAACGTGTGCGCGTGTCTCGCCAAATTTGCTGGAAAACGAAAGTTTTCATCGGCAAACGAGGTAACACGCGTGCACACACCTCGGTCGCTCTAGTTTCTATGAATATGAAATTGCTGCAGTTTCCGACCACCACCACCAGTTACCACCAAAGTTGGCACGATCCTCGGGCGATGAGATCTTTTCGAAATTATAACGCGTTTCGCGTTTGCTCGAGATAAAAATTGCAAGATTCTAAATTATACTCTCGCGAGGATATAATTCCTTTTATGAGAAATTGGATATTGGATTTGTAGAATATTATTTCCTCCTCCTCCCTCGATTGGCGGATATTTTCTGCTTCCAAGTATTAACTAAAAAAAAAAAAAAGTAAAATCGTTTCGTTGATAAGCTTGTTCTATTTGTAGATATATTCTTTTCGAGATACGGCTTCCTTTGAGATATGGTTTTGTTTTCGAGTCTGGAATACGATATCTGGAAAAAAGTGTATATTCTAATAAATTTTAGTAAATTGATGTTTCTAGATACGATTTCGAAGAGAAAGTTTAAACACATTACGTTTATATATGTATCCTAATGATTATTCTTCTCGTTTCTTAAGTGAAATTGAAATAAATGAAATCAATAAATTCGAATAGAATCATTAATCTATCTAAGAATGTTTTTATAAAGTTATAACTCTTATAGTTTCAAAGAATCGTGTTGCAATTAAATTAATGACGTTATGTAATATTATAAATTTATATAATAATTGGTTCGTTTCTATGGTTGTCTCATTCTCGAATAAAACTTAAGAAAATTAATTAAAACCTTCGATAAATTTCCCCATATTTTATTTATTATCTTATAAAAATCTTATATCTCCGTACAAGATATGAAAAGATATACATAAAGTAAAATGGACACTAAAAAACTAAAACTGTTTAAATTTCAAAGAAATGTCGTAACATTTTTTTTTTTTTTAATTTCTTCTTCCAAATCCAACAACCAAGATCCGCCTGTGCAAAAAGCAATATCCCCGACAAGAAAGACAACCGGATCGTAGACAATGTAATTCTTCCCCCGTAACACGTAACACGATCGAGAATTTTTACGTCACCATTCCTCCTTGGAGGGGTTTTTCTATTATCATCAGCCCACGTGTGCACGGGTTACCGCGCGAAACGCCACTGCATGTTTAATGTTTCTCGGTGCCGATCACGTAGAAGCGGTAGGCGAACACCAGGATGAAACTTCCCACTCTGGGGTAGCGTAAAAAGCATGCCTTATTTCCAACGAGAAAACCACTTTCAAAGGGATCGAATTACCGGAGTGTCGACAACGCCGTAGGCCAGGCTCTCCTCCTCCTCCTCCTCCTCCTCTTCCATCCCCCCCATCTCTTTGAAGATTTACATTTTAACACGGTTGAAAATTGCAACTTCCCTGTACCACGCGCCCTTTTTAACCGACCGAGTTTGCGATAATACTTGCTCACTTACTTCGTTCTCTTAAGACGTTTTTCCTTTCACTTCGCCCGCCACTCCGCGCCGATTGCTCGCGGTGTTTGAAAATTGTGGGAATGGAGGCGTGTAATACGGAAGGGAGCAGGATGGGATGGAGTGTTGCATGTTTGGGGAATTATCTTATCGCGGCTGTTGTGTGAAGTATCAGATAACTGTGAGAGGAATGAATTGAAAACGAAATTGGATATCTTCGACCTGTTTCCTATGTGATGAAAGTGGAATTGACCCACTTTTGCCGTGTATTTGCGAACGAAATTTTAGATATTGGTTAGTTAGTCGTTGGAGAGAAATATATTATAATTGATTAAAAAGTTATATGAGTTTTTTGGGGAAGATGAATAATAAAAATTGTTAAAGTTGATATTTTTTTTTGGTATGTATGATAACGATTGAGTTTGAAGATTGTGAAATATATGATTAAGAAGTTGTTATTAGATCGTAAAATATATTCGTGTATTTTCGAAAGAAGTGAATTTCTGATTTAATTTATTTGAATTAAAATTGTAGGGTATATAATAGTATATAGTTTCACTTATACTATTAAGATGTTTCGTTACTTTGATACTTCTACTTGGTCTAGTACTAAATCCTATTAACCTATATTAATTTTAAATTTACCTAAAAGCTCACTTCATCTGATGCTTTTCCAAGATACGTTACAACTTCCACATAAGAGAAGACTCGATCAAAATTGGATTAAAAATTAAAAATACAATTTGAATTATACAAATCTCAAAGAAAGAGATATCTATTCATTATACGAATCAAGTATTATTATTATTTAAAATAATGTATAATGTATTTTCAATTTCACAACAATCTCAAAGTACACTTAATTCGTCACATCACCTGATAATAATGATCAATTGAAATTTTTTCAAACGATAATTCATTTCAAAAACTTTCCATTCGTATGATTGAAACATCTTCTTATATTATTATATAATTTTTATTATATTTACACAAACATAATATTCATTATATTTCTTGTTAAATCGTATGGAAATATTTCGTATGAAATAAAAATTCATTTCATCCGAATAAAATAAAACGAAAGATAGAGATGGAATATAGCGCCTGAATATTGACGAACGAGCAGTTTTCACTCCCTCTCACCCTTTCCTGGTGGAAGATGTATGAATCAGGGTTTCGCGATAAAATTAAAATATGCAAAGGTTCGCGTCTTTCGCCCTTCGTCCTTTAAACGATTTAAGAAGCTGAATATGTTACTCGAAAGGGTGACTCGAAAAGTGCATAAGTGGAACGATCGTCCCTCCTTTCGTTCAATATTCGTGCTCGATAAAAAAAAGGGATTATTTTCAACGATTTCGCTATAGAATGGTTCCAATCGAACTTTCATTCACTTTCAAAAAAAAAAAAAAGAAGAAAGAAATATATCGAAAATAGTCGTGGAACTTTGAGATTCGTGGAAAGTTGGGTAATGGAAAGCGGAAGTTGCGGGATGATCGGTAAAAGAGGCCTTGGGGAGTGATAAACAGGTGTGTGAATCATTTCTGGATTATAACTTAAGTTTGAACGTGCAGTATAGATGAGTTATCGATCGAAAATTTATCAATACGTGTTAGTTCTTTTAATCGAGAATATTCTTTCTACTTCTTATAATTTTCCCTTGTAAAACTTTTTATCCAAGATCTTTAATGCATGCAGTATATCTTTAATCTTTAACAAAAATTTTAAAATTTTATCTTCTATGTTATTTCTATGTTATTACACGAATATTAAATTATATTTCTTTATATATATTGAATTTCTCGATACACCGATATATATTCGTCAAATTTATCCCAAAATAAACTTCGTCTTTCCATATCTCGTATATAAATTTTTAAATGGAGGAAGAAAAAAGGAAAATCGTTTTAATTTTAAAAAATACGAGAGACAATCTCGTGGATGATAATGTCAAACGAATGTCAAACTTCTCGCGAGACGATATTCGTTCACCATACCTCGTTTCTATATATCATCGATCCTCGATCGTTCAGAATCTCATCCGAGATTATGAAATTTTGCCGTTGGAAATCGAATGCACCGGTTGCCTATTTTCCTGTGCGACGACGCCTCTCTCTGAATTTTTCTCCTCCTCCCCCATTTCGCGCTTCCGCTCGCAATTTTCCGCTGACCTGTTTGCGCGACACGCGTATTCCAGCCTTAAGCTGTTCGCGTTAAGCACTTTTTCTCCTTGCACTCTTATTCACCGTTTTGCCTTTCGAAATGGATTTGCCAGAGAAACTTCTCCCCCGATGAATGCGCGTACCCTGGTTGCGTTAACCGACTCCTTTATCCTTGTTTACTGTGCTCGGGATTTTTTTCTTTTTTTATTTTACGAGATTTAAGTTACGAGACGATTATTATATTTTTTAATTTCTAATTTTTTTTAATCGTTTTATTATTCCTTTCTTTCGTTCGTTTATTTTTAAAGATAGAACGAATCGAGTAAATTTTAAGAAAAATTTAATTTGGGGATTACAGAGTGAAATTACAGAGGTTATTTATTATGAAAAAATAGGAGTGAAGGTTTGGTTAAAAATTAAATTCTTAAATCCTAAGGAAGGATTTGTTTAAATATTGTCAGGGGATAAAGATAACGTTTAATAGAGTGGAATTTTTTTAAAGTTTGATGATGATGGTTAATTGTAATTAAATAAAGATTTAAAAGATATAATAATACGACATTGTACTATAGTAATAATGATTTAATCAAACTTTAACTTCTGACTCGAACGATTAATTGCTCCTCCAAACTCTTATCCAAAAGGCTTTTAGTCTCAATTTACACCGACAAGATCCGTTGTTAAATTCCCTAATCCCAACTTTTAATTACCCATATTTTCTACGACAATTTGTTGTTATAAAGTCGTACTTCACTTCACTTTTCATACTTCCATGTCGCTTTCGTTCCTTGATCCTTTTATATTAAACTTTCACTCGAATATACTCACTTTCCTCATTTTCCAATAAATATTTGAATATCGCTTAAGATTTAATATAGTTTTTCGAACATTGACCCAGTTTCTTCGTCGATCGAATTTTCTCCAAAGCTTCAAAGATTTCTTCTTTATTTGATAATTTGATTTCTCATCGTTTAGAATTTTAATACAATTTTTTCTTAATCTTTCTTAATTACAAAAAAACATTTGAAAAGTACACAATAAAAGACAGAGTTAGAACGAAATTTATTTATTTATAGGATGATTAGATATCAATCGATATATATAATAATATACACGATCGAAACGTAATTTCTATCCACTCTGTACATACATCGGTTACCTATAGTATCCAGTTTTCGATGAAAACGCGAAACCATCCGAATATCGTTCGATGCGTAAACGTTTGGATAATCTCGCCTTCTGTTACACGTGACTGATATTTGCCCAAGGTTTCAATTATCGTTTCGACGTTCCATCGCGTAAGTTCGAGATTTCGCATGGGTGGAGGGGTGGGCGTCGTTGGAAACGGCACGTCGTACCTTGATTGCGATATCGAGAAACAATACGTGGATTAACATCCGAGAGGGAAGACTTCGAGTAACGTGATCGACTTTCGTCCTCGCGGAAACGAACGTACGAAGCTGCTTTAGGACGCTTTGAATTCAGCCGGGTGCCGTGCTTATGAGAATGAGAATTTCTCCTCCTGCGATTGGCTTGGATGGGAATGAAACGAGGTTTCCGCGTACATATCGCGAGAAATTCGAGAAATATATATATATATATCTTTAATTAGCGAGTTTAATCGTAAGTGTGAGGATCGAAAGTATGATCTACAAATATACGATCATCCGTTCGATCATCGTCGAGAATTAACCGAGAAAATCTGCTCTCCAATGTTCAAAAGAAATCAATACGAAAAAAAAGAAAGAAAGAAAGAAAAGGAATCCAATCGACGCAGTATAAATTTTCGAAATAAATAATTTCCCCGACCAATCGAAATTAATAGTGGAATTAAATGGAAAGTTGGGATGAATAGGTTGAACGTGGGTAGCCCGACTTTTAATTAGAAAAATCTGTTGAACGTCACGTATAAGCCCCGTGACACTAGCAACGGCACACCGTGGTGAGAATATTACGTCTATATCACCGTGTATACGAAGCTCACGGTTATTGCGCGACTGGCAATAACTTAGCAACGGCTCGATGCGGCGTAATAATTTATCCTTAATAATTTTTCCTCTCCATGGACTGTTCCTATTCTTCGCGCTCCCCATCTTTCCTATTCTGGCGCACTTTCCTTTTCCTCACGGACATGATTCACGATTGGTATTGCTTAGATATGAGACTGGAGAACATCGTGGTGCGAAGGAATGGAGGATGAAAAGAGCAAACTTTTCTCGTGCGCCATTGTATAGAGGATATTCTTCTTGTAAATAATTTTAGGGATTGCGTTTTCGATTTCGTTTGAACCTCTCGAATCAAATATATAATCGTTACAATCTTTCTAGAAATAATTTACCTTAAAATTTGATTATACTTCGTCAAGAAAATTTCGAAGATAGTGAATTTCACTCGATGATTGAAAGTTTATTAAAAGCGTAGAACTTTTTATCTCGATTTCCAGTTCTCGAGATATTGTAGGTGTAAATTACAATATCTTTCTCATCTCTCTAACCTATTTCAAACTCCGGATAAATGTCAGTTGTAATTCTTGGAAGAATATAATATGCATTTCTAGGGAAAAATATAAGTCATTGCGGATTTTTAATTTCCCAATTTCTATATTAAGTGCTGTGCTCGAGTTCTTGTTTTGATAACCGATATAAAAATAAAACAAAAAGAAAATTATTTTCTGAATGGTTTTGATGACAATATTTTTAGCTCCTTTTCGCAATTTTTAGTCGAAAGTCAAAGTTTATTTTACATCGATATTTATCTATTTACTTATTGATTTTCTTTCTAGATATTTACAACGAACTGCGTATATGAAAATACATTTTATGCGCCGATTAGATAAACCGTAGAAATTTCGTGACGATACATGCGATTGCACTTCCATATGTTTAACAATGTGAATCGAGTGATGCATTGTTCCACAACTAAATCTCTGGAAAACGAATTGGGTTATCGAATAGTTTAGAGGAATCTAATAATAATAAAATGAACGTAGCTGTAGTAATAACGGTAATAACAGGCTGTGCACGCCGTTATGACGATGGAGATAACATTGTTTTCGTGCTAACGATAAACGATAGGATTATCAACTAATTAGCACACGCAGCTGCGCGGATGAAATCAATTTTCTTATTAGGACAGGAATTGTAGAACAACTAGAGGGGACGATTGTAGGCAGACAAAGATGGTAGAATGTAAGATGAAACTGGAATTAATAAGAAGGAATTATTTCGAAAATTATTATCTGAAATTTGATAATCAATCTCAATTTCAATTTTCCAATACTTGTTGTATAAAATTATTAATTGCAATATTTGCAAAAGTGAAGATAAAAAAGATTATTATCGAGCTCAGTAATATTTTACAAAATTATTAATGTTCTTTTACGAAGAGTGAACAATTTCGATCGACATATCAAAAATTAAATTTAAAAACTTGTCTTTCGCGCGTCCTCTACTCGTCCATCATTAAGAACATCGATAATCTGCGCGCAATGCAAACTTTTCTACCGTCCACATTTTTCTAGAGAAATTCACGAATTCGTTCTCTATCTTGTTACCGTACAAGTTTAAATAACAATTTCTTTATTAAATCCCGGCAACGAAGAAACATCTCTTTTAGGAAACTTGAATTTCGCCTCAAAGGTATGAGAAATTCCATCATCCGTATCTAATGCCTCAAAGTGTGACTAACTTTTTAAACTTGGAGTTTCCATTTTAAGCTCCTTCTTTTTTCCCCCTTTTTTCTTTTTTTTCATTTTATTTTTATACCGCGTTGGGACAGCATTAAAGTCTGGAATACAAAAATATTCCTTTCGAGTGCTCTGACCCGGCTTGACGCCATTACGGTTTCTTCCTTTCCCCGCTTTGTTAAGGAACGCGTGATGAAGACAGGCTCAACGACGCGTGAGGATATGAAAAATAGAAGCGTGCCGGGAGGGAGGCAAGGTTGAAATTGCATTTCTCCCATTTGTGCGATGTTTAACGCGGTTATTCCCCGTAAGGATTTCCACGTTACGTCCCCTGTTATTCCTTCACGGCCATTGAAGTTCAATTAACTTGTGAACAACAAGCATAAAAGTAGCGGTAAACTTCCGAGATTACCTGTCCTTTGAAATAATTTCGTGCCCTACTTTAGTCATTCATTTAATTAAATAGGTAAGAAGGAAAAAATCAAATGGTTGCAGATTGGATAAAGAATTTGAGAATTCAACGAGAATTAAAACATGTTGTTTTATTCATTCATCGTTGTTATTACATTATACATTATTCATTCATCAGTCATGAAAATAATTTTTAATTAAATTTAGTTAGATTCTCTGCTATTGAAATCCAATATAGTTGAATCGAGAGAATTTTAAATTATTTGTTTTAACAATCGAAATATATCTTTATCGAAAATTTTAATCTCGCTTAACTGTACATCTCTTTCATTTTTCATTTTTAAAAATCACTCCCATCCCGTTACAAAGTTAAACGGGGGAATAATTAAAAAAGTAGATCAAAGCACTCCTTGATCGGGTGCTTAGAGACTTATCTAGTAGATCGTCAAGGATCGTCGAGCCCCGTTTATCGGGATATTTCGAAGCGAACTATTTCGCGTTTCGTGTAACGTTTCGTGTAATTTCGCAGGGGCGTTGAGGCAAGTTTTGGAAAAGTGCAGGGACCGTTAAGAAAATGAGAGGATAACTATGTCGAGTGAAAAAGCGGAGGGAAACTCGTCGAAAATCCCGTGTGAACGTACACGCGGCTTACACCGTTAACATAATTTTAAATTCGTAAGCTTCGCAGTTCCGTAATAAGATGATAATAAGAGCGAAGGTGGTATTATCTGCTGATAACATCGATGATAATAACAACGCGAAAAAATTGGCTGGATACAACATCGAGCGTGAACGTAAGGGGAGGGGATAATTTCTTTATTAAAACGATTTATTTCGCCGGGTGAAGCTTATTCAAGCATACAACTTTATTTCCTCCCCCATTTATCTCCGCTTACTCCCATTTCGTTTTACGTAACGCTTTAAGTGTATTAAATTTTTACTTCATTCCGATTTACATTTCACATTTTCAGGAAATTGCGAATTACACCCTTTGTCCTTTCTTTTATTCCAAGCAATAATTGTTAATCGTATGGATTGTTTGGATATTTTTCTTAAATGTTGATTATATAGATATAAATAGAAGGAAATATATGGTAAGCACAAAATTTAAATATATAAAAATCTAGATGGAATATATCTCGTGTGCAAAAGAGCATGAAATATTCGTATACACGTGATATTTGATGAATAAAATTTAATAAGAGTTTCAGTTATCTAAAGTCTTTCTTTAGTCGTATTTAAAATTTCATTTTGCACATAAATATTCACGATCTAGTTATGAAAAAAAGTTGAAATCTGTCTCAATACAAAATTTCTCGATTTGTAAATCCTTCGAAAATAGAAATTCTCCATTTTTGTTGAGATTCAGATAATATTATACATTCATATAATTTCATTTTGAGAATAATTCGCACGTTATATTTATTAAACAAAAATCTCGAAGCAATTGTCATGGAAAATATTTCAACTCGATAACATTATTCACGTGATTTCGATAAATGGAACGTGATTCATGGTCTCCATAAGTATAGATTTTGCGGTGAGCACACAATAAATCGAACGAACCGGTCCCTATGTGTGCACGTTTAATTGGTGATCGAATACGAGTCGATTGTGGGGCGGGGGAGGGGGTTCGATTGAAAATTCTGGGGGAGAATCCAATGAAAAGGCACTTCACTCTCTCATCGCCCCGTTTTTAAACCAACACCATCATTTCGAGGAAATGGGCAACGTAGGGCATCGTGTTTGCGCACGAATCAATGCGCTTCATTGCGGATCTTGTACGTTAATTAGCATCAATAATCGTGAAACTGTTCAATGTTGCGAAATAAATGGAAACCAAAATTTTCATTGATTTTCCCGGCTAATTGGAGAATCTGACCGAATTCCCGAAATTCGGTTTATTAATAGTCAACACGTTCTCTCTATATAGAATAACAAATTGTCTTGTACTAATTGTATCGATTGTTACAATTGGTCAATTAACAAATAAAATACATTTCATGATATTATTCCTCTCGAGTAAAATTGATGATATAAATTTTAATTGATTTATTTTTCGGTAATATATATATATATATATTTTTTCATTTATCAAGCAAAAGTATAATATATGTATTTAAATTGTTATTTAAAAATATTTCGCAATAAGAAGGGTATCAGTTCATTTTTAATGATCGATAATTTATATAAAATTCAAAAATTATTTAACAATGAAATCTGTTTGGTATAGCAACGTTTCGACGAGCCCATAACAGAAATTCAATTTTTCATTTTCAAAGGATAAAAATAAATAAAATCGACGAATGAAAAATCCAAATTGTTTGTTCTTTCATCATCGCTCGAAAATTTACATTTATAAACATAATACACCGTATACATTCCACGCATAAAATATTTTCGTCTGTATTTGATACCATTTTTTATGCAACGATTTCAGAACGAAGTGGGCATTTGGATCACGGGAATGCGATTATACGCACGGAAATGATGACGCTTATTTTAAATATTTCCCGCGTTTCTGGATTATTCGATGCATGCAAGTTGACAAAATTTGCCGCGACAATATTTTTCGTTACGAAAAAATCTTCCCTGTGATTTTTCTAGGTTTTTATGATTTTGTTCCTTTTAAGAAAATTTAGGAATTTAACTGGTAATATTTATATACAGGGAGGAAAAAATGTAAAAATATGCTTCTGTTCTGAATAAAATGTTAAATGCTTTGAAGAAATAATAATTATTTCAAATTATAAAAGAAGTAACAATCAGACAATTTATAATAATTTTACGTTCAATAATTTTGATATTTCAACAATGCGTGTACTCTTTGTCTTTCATTCCATTCAAATCCTTTCTTTTTTTTTCAGAGATATCGAAAATATTTCCACGACAATTTATTCTTATTACAACTCAAGCATAAACGGCATAAATCGTGCACTTATTTACAGATTAAATCTGAGGAACATAAAGTTACTTTTCGATTGCACCATTCACCCCTGTAACTTTCAACCAAATATCCTGAATTAATTTTCTATAATTTATGGGAAATTAACAATATTAATATTAGAAATTTAATTTAAAAATTAATAATAATTAATTAATTGTTAAGTCGATGATAATATTAATGAATAAAATTAGATTGGAAATTGGAGAATAGAATCCAATGTATTTACCTTATTATTCTAGTTAATTTTAACTCGTGTATTTCATATACAAATCATATACACACGTGAATAACAAACTATTCCAAACATCTTCTTTTCAACATCATCTTTTACCTTCCAGAATTCTTGTCTCTTATCTTCAGAAATCCATAAAACTTGTTTCCTTCGTCACATCTTCTATTCTCCTTTTTGTCAGGACATATCCACTTTCATAAAACTTCCCTTTCTACGCTTCCCTCCCGTTCCTTTTCATTTTCAGTTTTTGACGACTGACAAAACTTTCCACCTGTATTATAATATTTAAACTGTCGAACTTTTTTCTGAATTTCTTCGATATTCGTCTGAAGAAAAAAATGCAAGCTTTGAAAAGTCAACGGGAAAAAGCAAGAACAATTTATATCATATTATAAAAATTCAATTCCTTTCCATTCCCTTGCTTTTCAACTTAACTTTCATGAGATGCAAAGAGATTGAAAAATAACGAAGGAAAAGAATTATTTCTCGACAAATAAATAAGCGCAGAGAAATCGATAAAAATTTACTTTACATACTCGTTCTTTCTAATTTACAATCGTCTCTAAAATCCAAAAGCAGGATTAAAAGGATCGCTCCAAATCCTCTTTCTCACACTTTCAAACAGCTTTCTGTTCCGATGCACTTCCCCTGTATATACACACGCGCTTATTTCTTTCCCCTCCCCCATCATCCTTCAAGCTTAACTTTCCACATGCCACAAAGGATCCTCGTCTACGTGACGCTTTCCCACCTGTACACCTGATCGCCGCAACAATCTTCCACCTCCATGAAACATTCTCTCCCTTCCTTTGTCTTCCCATTTTTTTTATTCCGTTCGCCGTTCCTTATTCATTTCTCTTCGACTACCACCCCTTTTCGCTGTTCCTTTTCCTGTTGCATTCCACCACTTTCTGGAATTCCCGTTTGTCCGCGTAATCTTAATGGTGAAAATCCATTAACTCCTCCGGTCGGGCGTACTCTCCTTTTATTTTTACGTTTCTTGAAATATTTTTCTTTTTTTCTTTTTTTATTTATTTCTCTCTGTATTCTTTCTCGCAACAATTTCTTCTGACGACGATTCAAACGTTCTATTTTCAAATTATTATCCGCCTTTTAGACTCACGAAACAATAAATGGTTTTTCGAATCATTTTAAGAGATTACTTATCAGAATTATTGATTACTTTTGTCCTTAGATTTACTTCTTTTATTTCATCTCTTTTATCTCAAAGTATCTTAAGTATCGTATCAAATTTTCGTCTATAACAAATAGCAAATACTTTATACGATATTATGAGATTATATTAGACGTACTAGCTGTCTCCATAAAAAGAAAAAGAAACATTTCACTCATTAAACAAAAATGACGTTAATAACATAGAGTAGAAGTACATTCTTAATTCCTCGAAACTCTCGACGATTCCCATAACCGATTAAAACCGATCGCGCCTCTTCATATCGTATCGTTTCAATTAATCTGAACTATCCACAACCTTCTTTCACAATATATATATATATATATCTGTATTCGATTAGCGTTTAATCAACGGAGATCGCACATATATATTTTTTAACTCGAATCGACGTTAACACGTCAATGGCTGTCATTGGGGCGCGTTTGAAGCTTCTCGAAATTATAGGGATCGGTGTTGGAGAGTGAAGAATCGGTCGGTCAAACAACGCAGGCCGGATGCATGTAAATAAAGGGAAAGCGACGAGTGCGAGTGACAAAGATGGAATTGCATAAAACGTTGGAAAAACACATAGATCCACCGCGATGCATGGGGTTGGTTTTCTTTTTTTTTTTTTTTTTTTCAGCAGATGACGTTCATTGTACCGTTCCCTCGACAGCAGGAGTACGGAATATCCATCGGTTCCCGCCATAATTCCTCGCAAAGAGAGCAAATTCGCGAGTGGTTTCGGGATTCCACGATTATTAGGATTGTCGTACAAAATTTTTAGTTCCAATAAGACGTATTCCACAAGTTGATGATGGATGGTTTGGTTTCGCTTTTAGTCCATTAGAATTCGTTTTTGAACATAATTTTGCTAATTTTGTTTGTTGGAGAACGGAGTATCTTTTACGATATATTTTTATTTAGGAATTTTATAGTAATGTATTACACATATGGCAATTGAATATGAATGTGAAGAAATATCAAATAAATTTTTCTTACAGATCCAAAGTTGGAAATGCGTATTTGGAAAGGAAATATATTTTAAACAAGTACAGTCTATATAATGTCTCCAAGAAATTCGATATACTTAATAGATTAAAGCTAGTACATTGAAATATTATTAAAAAGTTTAACAAGTGTCAAGATTAAGAACATTAACTTCTATTAAACGTGTACACTGTATTTATCTAATCGATATTGCGTTCATATTGCTGGTGCATTTTGTATGATCGAAAATGTTTACTAACGCACAAACCTTGCTGAATAATGGAAGTGGTTTATTGAAACAAATGCTGTTCCAATGCTGTGAATCGATCAGATTCAATGATTAAACAGAAATACATGAAATTTATATAAATTTATATATTAAATAAAAGAATGGGTTTTTTTAAACACGAAAATATGAGATTTTATATTTTATCGAATGATTTGTTCCTGTAACAAAAAAAATTGAAAGCATAAACTTTACGATCCGATTCAAGATGCAAATAAATATTTGTTTTCGAATGTTTTGTCTCGTTAAGCTAATAACACATACATATATTCCAGAAATCATAAAGTTTCAAGAATCGAAACGAACGTTCGATATATCATATACGATCCATGTTCCAAACAATGACACAACCAATTAATACCATGAGTAATCGAACTTCCGTTAATCCTTCCAAATCCCATTTAATCTCTATCCTTCGAACTTCTCATCTACAAATCATCTTCTTCAAATTTTTCCCGAATAAAACTCATCGAAACTTATATATTATCTCTTATTTATTATCAAATTCAAATTCAATCGATAATACAAATTTTAATCGATATTCTTACAACAATAGATGGCACAAACCATTCCTTCCTCTTCCTTCCAAAAAATTCCCAACCTCAATTTTCCATTATCGATCTTTCCACTCTTTACGATGACAGGGATGATTCATAAAAATAACGGATTACCAGGTGAAACCCTCGCGAATCGCGGAGTGAGACGACATCGAAACGTGTTTCAGATCGAACGGCTCCCTTCGAAATTGATAGATCGCCCCTCCCCTTTTGGACGGTTAAGGAACGTGGTCCAAGTGAGGCGTTGAAAAGAGAGAGAAGTGGATACGGGTGGTGGTACGGGTGGGAGAGGGTTGGAGAGGGTGTAAGATGGTTCACGAAGCCACGAAGAGAAGTTCAGTGGAGCGTGCACGCGATAAGAGCCATCCATGACCCGTCCCATCATCCCCCGCCACCCCTTTAGTCCTAGAAGTCCTGGCTGAAAGATTTCGAATCCTATCGGAATTTATTTCCGATATTTAGGGCGTAGACTGGTTGAATTAGCTATCCATAAAGGCTATACATCGGTCTTATTTCCTTTTCCATACGTTTCTCTCTATTGTGCAGAGAGTAATTAGGAGAGAGAGGAAGGGGTGAGGTTTTGACATAGGGATAATTACAACCGATCTTCGTGATCAATTTATTTTCAAAAAAGAAAAAAGAAAAAAGGATTAAATATTAAAAGTATCTCTTTCTCGATCTTCAAGATAAAATGAGAAATAATTCAACAAACTTTTCTAAAAGAATGGGTAAAACTCGTTCAAACATATTCAAACCGATCAAGTAATTTTTTAACATTTTCATCGTTCACAATTTTATCTTGGATTGGATTCATCTTACATCCGATTTAATTTTATTTGGAGGACAGGTGGATCTTCGTTAGCGCACATTTATTTCGACGTATTCAAACATCGTTGCCAAAAGAAGAAAGCCAACTCTCGAGCTTAGTTTATCCAATACTTTCCTCCTTCTGCACTGTTCATACTCCCCATTGGACTTTCAACGGGTCATCTTATACCTTGCTAGTAGTTCGTAGCCCTTTTCACAGCCTGTGCAGGTCTCCTGCTCGGTCTCCTCCCCCTCCTCCTTTCTATTTCCCCCGATCGAATTCGAAACACGAAATCCGGCGAGAAAAGGTATCCGAGAATAGGATCCTGCGATAAAATACGCTTAAATCCGGCCCCGATAGGGGCTGGAAAGTCAATGGAAGCCACCCTCTACGGGCGCTTGACCATGATTACCGACCAGCTCTCCGTTTGCCCCGGAAAACGGACCGAGAAATGGATACTATAGTGGTCACGAACTCCTGCGAATATCGGTAAATCTGTATCGATTAAAAAGTTCTAGTCGAGACGTAGGATAAATTGTAATGTCAATTTATCGAGCTCCTTCAGGGAATCCTTTTAATGGGGGACGCTGTGAACGTTTGTCTTATTTAACGAAGATTTGGGGGAAAATTTTTTAGGATAATAATAATTTTTTCAGTGATAATATTTTAATTGGGGAGATGATATGAATTTTTTCTTCTTTTATTGACGATGATGTTCTTCTTTGGAAATTTTTAAAGAAATAATTTTTTGAGAATATCTTTCAGTCTTATAATTATTTTAATAGTTTTTCTTTGTGTTGAGTATATTTTTATAACATTAATTTAATGTTAGTTAAAATATCATACAGAAAGATGTGTAGAAGTATGTATTAAAGAAATTGATCGACGAAATGAATTTCTTTCAGAATGATAATTCTTTTGGTAAAAGAATTCTTTGGCTTCCTGTTATTTTTATGACATTTTTCTTAAAAAGGATTGATAAAACTCAATTTAATCTTTCATCTATTTATCTATTTCTTCAATATCGGTATAAGATGTTTGTAATAGCACAGCTATATAAAGATACGTTTTCACATTGTGCAAAAATGTTATATCCCTTTTAGAAACGTTTCTAAAAGCAAATGGGATTGTATTCCTTTCTTTCTTTCGTTAATATGCTTCTTTTTCGCGTGGCTGTGTCTGAAAATAGAGCTTTTGTTGTTTGATTTCGATTGGCAGAAAACGTGTTATATTGTGCAAAAAGGATTTTGAAGTTTTCATATATTTTTTTTAAGGAAAACTGAATGCAGTTTTTCGCTCTTTTCCTTTTATCTTACTTCATAGAATCGTGAATCACATTCATATGCTTGTACGCATTCGTGTTCATACATCTCGTGTATGCAAAACATGTTATACTATTTTTTTAATAATAAAAGAAATTTAATGCCATTCACGCAAAATAAATATCTTTTATTTTGCACAATTTCAAACATAACTTATCAAGAATATTCTTATTATTAAAAATTTGATTTTAGATAATTAAATTTCATTTGGAAAACCATCATTACAATTTGCTTATAAAATTATTATAAGGAATAATTAAACAAAATTATGATTAAAAGGTTCTAGAAAGATAATTTTTCTGTTATGATAATTAATTTTAAAAAAGAATTTTATATTTTAACAAATTAAAGATATAATACAAATTTCAATCATGAAAGTGGACACAGTATCGATCTTCTAACTCCATCATTTAGATCAAATTTGTACCACGTTATCAATCTTAATCAATTTTTCGCTACTCTTGCAAATACCTTTCCAAAATTGCAGTCACTTTGGTCATGAACAATCTTGTCTTGATCATTAAAAATCAACATCGAAAAATCCATGCACTAAATTCTATGTTCTTTCCATCTTTATATTCATTTTACTAAAAATATTTCGATAACACATTCGATTAATATTTATGTTGAAATGAGAAGCACTAAAAGAACTTTTATTTGATCCATACTATCATAACTATTCATTTAATCTAACAGAATATTGGTTTTTTTAATTACCATTTAATTAATTGATTGCAAGTAAAAATTGATAAAAATTTAAAAAAAATGGAGAACAGGTGAGAATGTAATAAGTTCAAGTGGACAGAAAACGGAAAACAGTTGTATATGGAACAATAATATTTGCTTTGATCGACACAAAAACATTTACGACAAGTGAAATATCGTTGACGCTATGCTGATTAACCATTCCATGGGTCGTTTGTGTCGCTTTGTTTTTGAAAATATAATTTTCCAAGTCCATGAATTCGAACCTTATTTTTTAAAATGCTAAAAATATCGAGTTTTATTGGATCGGGAGTTATCGCATTATTTTTATCAAGATTAGGTTACGGATGAAGCTTAATTAAATTTCTTGGAACTCGACTTACGTCACTTTATATCTTTATAAAATATCTATATATAATTTTAGAATTTTTAATCGAATCAAAGATCAACGAATGAATTTATGTAATGTTTAATGAAGCTTTAGATAATTTTATATACGCGATATTGTATGAACATATTCTCAGAAATTTCTTTGAGTAAATTCTTTCAATCGAATCTAATATTCCTCATTAAAATTTTTCTACGATAAGTTTCGTATTGCGTAAGATAAAGAAGAAATAAAGATATTTACGTTTTCTTTAAATATAATTCTCTTTTTTCTATCTTCTTTTTTTCTCAAACTATCGTAGAATTGCCAACTATCTGTTTATCCACCGGAATGATAATTCCGCTATTAGATCTTGGACTATTTCACAAGAAACTTTCCGTATCCCGTAGAATTATTGCGACTTTGTTCGCGGTTCACATACACAGAAGAGGAAGAGGAAACTTTTTACCGAGGAAACTTTTTTTTCCAGTGGGAAACTCTTTCAAAGGATAACCGTGAAGACGAAACGATTCCCCTTTCGGTCTAACACAACGATCTAGTTATGAAACAATTATCGAAAAAGAAGAGGAGGGGAAGAAAAAATACCTCCACCCTTTATTTATTGCAGTCCAATAATTTTTTAATTAATCGTATTCTCTTATCCAATCCTTTTCATCCATCAATTGAATTTGATCAAATTTGATGAATTTTATAACAGTTTGTTCCCTTTTAATGGAAAAAAAAAATTGAAGAAAGAAAAATTCTCATCACGTGTTATTAATATCGCCGAGCATTTCTCGTTATTCCATCTTTCCTTTATCGTTTAAAAATTCTATTTTTGAAATTCTTTCTGTTCGGTGAAAATAATATAATCTTTATTAATTAGGGAAAAATATTTCTTAAAAGAATAAAGGAGAAGGAAAGAAAGTTTTCTCGATTATTTGTCGTCACTTCGAATGAAGATCGATACTATTTATCGATTTATCCCCCTCTTCAAGAGATCTATCTCTGTTCGTCGATATCGATACGAATTTAAACCCTTGCCAAGATTTCGGCTTTACATCGTTGTATCTTTTTCTCCAGATCGTGACAGTCCAATATCTGAAGGATTTCTCGTCCTCCTTATCCGTGAATCATCTTTTCCCCTGTCATCCTCGATTCGTGACATACGCTATTAGCATTTTTCTCCAAATTTTTCTCCCCATCGAAAGGAAACGTTGGTCTTTCAATCCCTTTCTAATGCTAACGGGATTATCGATGATTTTTAAAAATTTTGCAAAAAATTGAAACATCTTTGCAATTAATAGAATTGCACAGAACACGTAAATATTTACTTTATCATATTTTAGAATCCAATATGATCGCGAATTATTATTATTATTATTTCCGAAATATTATTTTTAATGCTTCTGCTTCTGAGAAATGGAACGGTTTCTACACGGTTTCTTCCATTTCTTAATGTTTCTACCATTTGGATGGTATGTGATACGGAATTTATTATATCGAATTTAGTAATACGCATTTCATGATAGTTTCCAGTTAAGTTCACTTCCCTCGTAAACCTCGAAGTTTTCAAGAGTCGTGCAACAGTTTTGATATCGTAAAAATGGATTCTATAACAGGTTTGACCAAGCTTGGCACAATAATGATCACATAATCGTCAAACTACATTAGCAATATAATGAAGCAATAAATATGAAATATTAATACAACTTCTAAAATCACGTTTTTATCTCCTGTAAAACGATAAGAAGAAGAAGAAAAAAAGAAGGGAAAACATTACTTTCTCTTCCCATTCTCGAATTTTTGTCAATCAGTCAAAAATTTAACCTTTTCTCCCTAAAAGCACGTGCTTGAAGTCAAAAGTGACGTTTCAATTCCCCGTTCTCGCCCTTTGAAGAGCACTTCCTATCCCTGGAGTAACGATTCTTTCTCAACGTCCACGTCCACGTCCATCCGCGATTCATTACATTCGACTGTTCTTCCTCGAGATAACAGACTCCACTCTCTCTCCTTCCTATCTTAAATTCAACAACAAGCGGAGCAAAAGAAAAAGAAAAAAATGTCGACCTATTTAAACTTATCAAACTTAGGTTAAATTGTCCTCTCCACGTCCTCGAAAATGTAATCATTCCTCGTCTAATTGGTCGTCTGGAAATTCAATGCCAAAATATCTTTCTCTCTCTTTCTTTCGCAACGTTTATTACGAGAAACACAGGATGAAAGGCACTGGACATTGGACACTCCGTCATTAAAATTCTCGGAGATCGTTCAAGGATCTTTCGAACGATAATTTATTCTTCCACCGATAAGGTATTCCTTCTGTTCGACCTATAGGAACGGCTATTTCTCTTCCGGTTCCAATCCTGTCGAAGGAAGAGAGGTTATAGATTGGATGAGAAGATGAGTGGGACATGATGCTGAGAGATAAAGAAGGGGAGGTATTGTTTGTGAAATGGATATAGGTGGAAGGATATAGATCCGGAGGATGAAGATGAAACTTGTGAAAGGACTTAAGATAAGTCAAAAGAGACGCTTGAGAGACTTTTTCGAGATATCTTTATCTTGTCGATCGGTCAATTCTGGAATCAAACTTCTTTAAACGTGTTCAAATGGAGAAGGAAATATTTGAACGATATTTGAACAATGTTTAAAAGATGTTGAAAAAATATTGAATAAATAACACTTGTGTTTAGAAGAATTTCTGTATGATCGAATCCAATGTCTAAAGAAAATTATCTAAATGTTGATTTTAATTAAACTTTTGTGCCACAATAATTAGTATTATGAATAAAAATAGAATACTTTTATAAGGAAGGAAAGAGGGAAAGATTATGTTTGGTTAGGCTTAGAGGACCAAAACGCAGACTAGGGTTGCTGTATAGTTTAGCTTTGGGTTAGGTTTGGATTAGGTTTGTGTCATGTTTACACTCAAGTAATGGGAAACTAGTTCTTGTGTAGGCTCTGTGTTAGGACACAGAAGCTTGTTTTAGTTGGTACCTGCTTAGACAGTTGGATTCCACATTACATCTTTTATTTTATTTGTTGTAGCTGATGTTAATGAATAACCCTTTCTTCAAGATAACTCTTTTCTAACCAATAATAAAAATTTACGTAACTTCAGATAACTCTGAATTACAATTAAAACGTGATAAAATTATAAACGTGATAATTAATATTTAAACGGATGTACATCGTAGTTTCAAATTATTTTCAATTATTATTGTCGATTAAAATTTTTCTTGTCACAAGTTATCGTTACTTTTTTTTTTAATTCTACGATTATTTTCTCCAAACCCTTAACTCCTTTCTTGATTAAAATTTCATTCGTTCAATTTGGCAAATTAATGGAAAATACGTGTACGTAATACTATTTTTTTTCTCTCACTCTTCGTGAACAATTTTAAATTCCATCGAAATTTATCGGGCCGTTCCTTGAAATGGACCAGAAATTCAGTTGGACGATGCAAGTTTGGGCTCGATGCGCCATTTATTGGCGCTACTCCAGCATCATCGCCATAACCACCGGCACAACCAACCGAATGACCCTCGAGCGGGTTTGCTTAAGCGTGATGCGACCCTAATCAATTTCCTTCGCGCTCGAAACTGGTCCCTTTGCTCCTTGGCAAGTTAAACCTTCGAGGTGTCTGCTCTATTCGGCGAGTAACTTCCTCTAATCAGTCGTCCAGATGATCCTGTCTGTTAGCTTAATAGAGGATTTCGATCGAAAGATTTCGATGATCTCTTTGCTTCGAAAATTGAAATCGAGACGAGAGAAAATAATGAAAATTATCGAGCACTGGAAATAGATTTCTTTGTTGAGAATTTAGATTGGAAGGGAATCGATAAAGTTCCTTTTTTTCCTTTCAAAAATTTAGAACAAAATTTTAAATTCTTATCTTATTATTTTTATAGTCAATATTGTGTATTAATTTCGCTAAATTTTTTTATATCTGTATACTACATGTAATTATATATAAAATAATTCTACCAATGGAAAAAATGAAAAAAAGAAGGAAAGGGAAAGGATAGTATTGATTCGATTTTTGATTTTTGATTAAAGTGATTTCTGATTGATTAATTTGCTGATTAGATGAGATTGAATAGTACCATTCCAGAATATGCCGAGTTTCCAAACCAATCGAAAGCAAACAGGCCATTTACAAGTTAATACTTAATCTAATTCATCGATCGTTAGAGAATTTCGGGGATCCGTTTTGAGATGTAGTTCAATCAGCTTGATTCTCTATATTCGTCGAATCAATAGTTGTTATTCAGGAAATATTAAATCGACAATCGTTTTGGTTTTTAATTTCTAAGTTCTATAATTTTACTCTCACTGTAAACTGTTAATTATTTTCTTGCAGAAATAATTTCATTTGAAATTTCTTTTTGAATAAAGATAATTTATTCGATAATGGAGATGATCTTTTAATTTAATTTTATTTTAATTTTTATTTTATTCCTTTATATTTTTTTTATGAATAAAAATTTAAGGAATTTAAATTTATCGCTCTCTTCTCTTATTTTATTATTTTATTTTCACGTTCAATCCATTCATTTGCTCATTTTCGTATTATATTAATTTTCATGAAAACTTTATGAAAATATTGATAAATTCGATATAATTAATATTAATCAACATATTAATCAAATATTACAATAAATACAATGGTTTGCAAATATATGTATATATATATATACATATGTATATATGTTTTATTTACTGATATATTCGTACAATTTTTTTCGTACGTATTCGATCAATTTTTCAAATATTTACATCCTGTATACACAGTCAAATTTCTTCAAAATTTATTCTTCCGCTGTAAACAATTTCATAACCGCTTCGCAACACTTCACACGTAACCCTTTACATATATATTCCTCTTGTCAAAATCAAATGAATATTCATATTTGAATCCTCCAATCCACGTCACTGACTTCCTGTTCTACTTACCATCGAACATGAGCAGCCAGAGGTGTACTAGGTGAATTCAAACCTTATATCATCGGTAATGTCTTCATTTGTTTTTCATGTGTCTACACATTACATATTCTTCGATTAATCGATAATCCTCTAAGAAAATCTTTGCAACATAATTGTCTCTCAGCGCGTGTAAATCGCATTATTTAATTAATAATATGTAAAGAAAAGAAAAGGAAAACTTAAATCGTCCATTCGAACCGGAAGTTCTCACCAACCACCCGTTTCTCCTCTTCTCCTCTCTCTTTTAATTAACGAGCAAGAAGAAAGCTGCTGCAGACGGTTTATTGTGTCTCGAGTAAGGTTGATTCCTGTTAATACAGAGTGTGGATGTTAATACAGAGAAAGAGAGAGAGAGAGAGAGAGAGAGGAGGAATCGTGACGAGAGGCAAAAGGGGATCGGTGTTCCGGAAACTCGATTCCAACTGACTCGAGACGCCTCTACTATCTACTTCTTCCAGCTTTGCTTGTTCGCATCCTCGTCCGCGTTGGCACATGAATACTGCCATGAGAAAAGAGATGAAAGTCGAGATCCTAGACTTATTTATTTATATCGGTCCAGGAAATCTCGCTGCCATTTAGGCGAGAACCTTCCACTTTTATCTGTGAGCATACCTCTGGTTTAAAAGTTTCACGACACGATATTTTATCTTGCTTTCGGTCTGAGAAATAAGCGGGGAAGAGAAATTGAAAGAGTAACGAAGTTGAAAAAAAATTTCGAATAAAGTCATTTTGAGTAATCGCTCGTTAAGATGAATAACATTTACTGTTATAGTATTATTATGAATCGGCTTTTCATATAATCTCGTACTACAATTATTATTACGTATTTTGAACGTATAGATTATCGAAGCAACTTTGTAATTTCAATTATTGAATTTTCTCCATCACTGGTGGAAAGTATGTGGCAATGTTAGCTACTTGGAAGAAAGTATCATTGGATTGAAATTATTAAAATGATATTTTTCGTGAAATTTTAACAAAGCTTAGCTAATATTTGATATATTCTTTTCACGTCGTGTGAAAGCAGTTGAACAAAGGGGTGAAGAATCTTCTGTTGTCTCCGAGCATATCATTCATTGGTTTACAAGTCTCAGGACAGATACTTTATCTTGCTTTGGATCTAAGAAATAAATGGAAAATATATAACGATATTATTTTAGAAAAATGTATCATTGGATCGAAATTATGGTAGAAACCAAATTTTAATATCGCATCCTTATACTTTTCTTCAAAATTTTGTATATCCAATCTTTGAAATATTAAATTCTCTTACGTTCTTTCGTGTCCCGTTTATTTTCCTGTTTATCATCGATTTCTCGATTTTCTCAAACGGGAAACACGAGTAGGTGAGAAGAACAGCCATTTTCTTTGCTTTCATTCGAATCGTGCATTCATTGAACGATGCCATCCGATTATTCTCTAACGTAAACATGGCACGCGTGGATGTTTCATAGGAACAGACATTGATTTTGTTTTTTTTCGATCTCTTATTGTTCTATCAAATCATTTTTAAATTATTAAAGTATTAAAAATCATGATAGAGAAGGGTATTAATGAAATTTTACACTTTATCTTTGTGTATCAATTGTATATTTTAATTATTAAATCACGCGTATTGTTTCATTAACAAATGTTAAACAGAATTCATTTATAGCAAATTTATATAAATAATCGCGTTTCGCACTTTCCGCTTCCAGAATTTAGCAAGCTTGCAATTTTCACGTGTACGATGATTCTCGAATATCGATTTCATATCGGTTTAATGAGACAAGCCTCATTTAATCGATATATCAAATGATGGTGGTGTGAATATTCAGTAGCAGTGAACGTTATTACATTATCGAATAATTTATAATATTATTAATGAAACTTTCATTTTATTTACGAGATTGCTTTACACAGCAGAAGAATTTTTCATTATTCGTACATTAAACACGTCACTCGCAACACGTAAATTTCAACAAACCTCCCTCTGAATTGAATGATCCCGAAAAATTCTCAGCCAATCAGAGGCGTAAAAAAAAGTATTCCTCTCAAGCTGCAAAATCGTCGAAAATCACCTCTTCAAGATGAACGCTTCATCCCTTCTTGCGGAGAGAGAGAGAGTTTTTTCACACTCGATTAAGAGCTAATTTCGACATTAAGATCGCGCGGTCAATACTTACTTCCACGATCCAAGATCGGCGCAACCGTGGAATTGAAATGGAGATCGACGACAAATCGAGCGTGACTAAATAGATTCCCTTAACGACGAGGAAGGGAAGACTGGCAGGGAGGAAAGAAAAAACAAAAGGAAGGAAGTTGTCGAATTTAAACGACTTAATTTTCCTCGAGATGGGGGATCGAGAGTATGGATATTCATAACATTTTATGAAATTTGTACAATTTGGTAGAGGGGGTAGACTTGAAACTTTGCTGGCACATTAATCCTGACATCTAATAAGATTAAAAATACCCATTAATTTTGAATTGACAAAATTAAGTTTAAAGATACATATTGAGAATTTAGAATCTTCGATCTATTTATCGTCCAGAATTAAAAAAAAAATCATCCCAATCTTCCAACCAATAAAATTTTTCGCTAATGTTTTACAAGTCCGTCACCTTTATTTTTATTTTAATGACAAAAAACGAGACCTCTCAACACGTTCTCGTTGAAAGAGAAGGAGAAGAGGCAGAGAGAGAGGAAGACAAAGATCGAACCAACGGCATAATTACGATTAGGAGGTCGAAGTGGATGAGCGAAGGGGTTGGAAAGGTGCTCCCGCGAAACGTTTTAGTCAACTACGAGATATCTCGTCGACTTGTCTATTTGCGCGCGTGTATTGTAGACGCCAGTCGCCTGAAGCTCATACTATGTTAATTAAGCAGGCTCGCTTACCCCTCAGACGGCCGCGCGTTTTCCAACCCCCTTGACACCAGTGACGGCTCCTGCCTTCCTGTTTACGTGCCCACCGACCAAATTACGCGCGTCGCGGTAATTTCTAAAATTTGTCCCACGGCATTGTGACACGGTCTCCGACCGTGGCTTTGGTCATTCCGTCAAAGGGGGATGTTTTCAGGGATTTCTCGACGGAGGATGGAGTTGATTAAATATCGAGGATGAGGCGAAAAGGGGATCCTTTTGATATTGGATACGTACGTGATTCGAAGTTTTGGAGAAATTTTGGAGGCGATCTTGTGTGAAAGTAGATACGAAAAAGAGAAGAAACTTGCCTTTGATATATTGGTAAATAATTTATTCAAATATTTAGGTTTTAATAAATTGGTTTTATTTGAGGATTGTTTCTTTTTGATTTTAAGAGGATGCGCTATACACGGATGTAATTCATTTATTTGAGATTGAAACTTAAAAAAAAACAAAAAAGAGATTCAAGGATTCGAATTCATAAAGATTTCCCCTGTGTTTAATATACAATACAATAGATACGAATGATAGCACGGTGAATTTTTAATGATTTCCCATGTGTGGTGTGCACTTACCGTACACCATTGTGTTCTGAAATAAAAACTCCTCTTTCGTGTTTTGTTACACTTCAGAAAAATCATAAGTTTTATATATATATATTAGAAACTGGAACATTGGAAAAGTGAGGAATTTCGAGCAAAAGGCTATAAATATATCTTGAAAAATTTTTCAGTAATTATCGAAATTTATCTCATTACTCAAAACTATAATATACCAAATCTAAATTAATATAGAACAAACAATCTATATTTTCATCCTTCTAAACTATCCTCCACTCAGAAAGATACATTTTCAATTAACTTTTTTTACAAAAGAAAAAGAAAAAGAAACACGAATCGCATCCATCGCATCCGGGAACATTATACACGAATAAAATTCCAAATTGAAATCACGAAGTCACAATTCCATTAAAACGCGTTACAAATCCAATGGAAATGGAGCCGTCGGGATCGTTAGAAACAATGGCCGAGGAGTGTTTCCGCGAGCTTCCTTCGCGCTCGCTCTATTTACCCGCGCCAATCCCATCATCCCCCTCCCCTTGAACCACTCTCTCGCCGAGGGCGTTCAAGTGGCTCGAAGAATTATATAAGACTGGTTGGAATAATTCCCCCTCCGCCCGGGAGGACCTCGTTTCCACGTGTCATCCCCATAACGCCGGCGAAGTTTAGTAGGTCCAAATCCTTTAAGGAACCGTATATAAAACGATTCTTTTCTCCCTCTGAAAAGGAATCGCATCCCCCTCCTCGTCGAAAGGAAAGGATTCGCATTTTCCAACCACTCACGATGTGCGAGATGTAACTGTGGCCACGAGTTAACGATCTGGGAACGGGCCTTGGCGGTGAACTTTCGAAAAACTTGGGTATGATTCGAGAGGAAGAGGAGATGTACAGGAGAGTTTCGGGAGAAGTTTAAATTTGATTAGGATCGAAAGAGAGTCGTGGCTGTGAATGGTCGAAGTTGTGAGTGAAACGGGGTGATTCTTTTTTTTTTTCTTCTTTTGAGAATGTCATTTTCTTGGAAAGATGTATATGTATATATACGTGTAATATATTTCCAAATGGAGGAAAATAAAAATGGATGTCTATATGGGAAGAAGTACATGGAAAAAGTTCCTCTTTGAATTCCCTTTTAACGAACATTGTTTGGGACAGTTAATCCGAAAGCGATTGGAGTAATTGCGGCTATTATCATAAGTTTCCTGAAGTTCGTTGAGTAAATAACGAGCGGATTAGAATTATTGTCGAAGGAGGGTGGGATGGTAATAAAAACGATTGAGTTTCGGCAAGTGCTTCTTAAATTTTAATGATACGTTCCTTCTTCTTCGCGCTTTATGACGGTGTAATTAATCCGATTCTCTCTCGAATATCTCGACTCGATCGATCAACTTAATCCCTGTAACGAATAAATTGCACAGATGTGGTTTTCAACGTGTTACAATGATTCACACGAATCTCCATTATCGAGTAGAAAGATAGCGTGATATATAGAAGTAGAGTAGAATACGACGAGTTTGTCGTGGGATTAGTTTAAATACAATTAATATCGAAACTTGAACACTATAAATATTTGTATCAGTCATCAGACAACACTCACAGAAAGTTTGTTTTTTCCTTACACGATTCGAAAAATTTATCTGAATAACACGCCGCTATTTAGGCAACTTTCACTTTAAACGCTGTCTCCGAACTGCCGTGCAGAAAACTCGCAGCCCCAAGAACTTTCCGTTTGCCCTTAAGAGAACTTACCTCACACACGCGCACAACCACAGCCCCCATTCACCGTTTCCCTTCGCTCTTTCCCTATGTTCTCATTCTCGAAACGACGCTCTTTCGACGTTTCTCTCTTCTTCCCAAGAAATTCCCCCTCTCGCCCCTGAACAGATTCACATCGTCGATCTGAATACAAGATAAATTTAAAGTCGTCAAAGGAAATGTAAATACGCACGATCGAGACTAGTCTTGCTTGGAATCAAAGAGACCAACTCTTTATTTATCCCACTTTTCCTCCCATTCGCTTCCCCCCTATTTTTTCGAATGTTTCTGAAAAAAATTCCCTCTCGATAAATAAGGATTAATAATAAGATTCTTTTAGTTCGAGAATTTATAAGAAGGAGTTGCGAGAAAATGGCGTGTAATATCGTCAGAGGAGATTGAGCGGGGGGTATTGAAACATGCAACGCCATTTCGAACGTTGGAGGGGGGGACATGATTTATCGTTTCCCTTTTTGTTCTTTTTCGAGAGAGAAAAAAAGCTGTGCTGTATATACGCGAACAAATGATTCGTCCATATTTACTGGAAACTGTTTTCCAAGTTTCGAGCGAGTGTCGAGTACCCCTTTTATATTTTGCAACATGTCTTCAGATTCCGAGAATTCAGAGCGAGGGAAAGAATGGTATAACCGTTATAATAGGTATTTATGATCGTGATATTTCTTATACGGTCTCTTCATTCTTTGTAGGTAAAAGTTTTCCATGTAAAATAACGTTTTACGGTTTTTCTTTTTTTGTTTTTTTATATGTACATATATAATGTTCTCGTATTTCGAAAACTTCCGTGAATTTTCTTGAAGAAGAAGAAGAAAAAAAATGAACGAATGATGCTGTTGCAATAACAAAATTTCGCGAAGATAAAACGAAATATTTTGTTAGGTTTTTGAAATATTTTTTCAAGAGCTAAAATTCCAAGAGAGACAGAATGATATCGTTATAGTAGCCATTTATCGAGATTGAATTTCTTATTCTTCTCATTCTTCGGTATACAGCTTTAGATACCGTTTCCCGAGTGTCAAGCAAAATAAATTTTGCATATCCAAGTTTTGTGTATTTTGTGTATTCTTTGAGGGACGAATGAGAGAATACGGTGTTGTAATAGCTTCGTATTTATAAAGTGAATTTGTAGAATTTTTCTATTTCCCATACACATTATTTATACACGGTTTTCTGAACTTTGAGAATACGAAATATCTTCTTAAATTTTATTATAACCCCCTCAGAAATACTGTACTTTATTTAAGAATAAATGATGTCTCTCTTACAATAAATTTACAATTACTTTCATTTCGTCAAATTACAGTCTTAAACTCTTTTATATTTAATATAGAATACATCTCAATTTCGAAATTCCATCTTCGACCCATCCTCAAGTCCACCAAAAATCCACCAAAGAAAGAAAGAGTACACCTCTTTTCCTGACCAAAGGTCGAACCTCGAGCTGGGTAATCACGCGATATCGAAGGATGGTTCGCATCCCGGGCGAAAGAGAATCTCTTCTAATTTTCGAAAATTGCGCTACCGTGGAACGTGAGAAATCTCTCCCTCGAAAAGAGAGAGATGTTTCTCCTTGCAAGAAGAAAAAAAAAATAGAAAAATAAAGCGATTCTTCGCCCTCGTCATGGAATCGTTCCACGAGAGAAGAGAAAATAGATAGCCTCTGGTCATTGCCTTTGAAATATTTCGCGAGAACGAACGACTCGTGCCATATATGTCTCGTGCAATGTGAATCGAGGGTAAGAATAAAAGGATAGCGAATCTACGATGGTCGAAAACGCCCGGCCAATAAGCTTAGGCCAACCTCCCCGCAATTTCGTCCTTATTTTATCATTGGCCCTGCCTTTCACACATCGACCTGGCCAAATTTTCTACGGATCTTTGACCCTTGGTCGTTAAGGATCAAGATAAGATCTCGTAAAAAAATTGGAAGAAAATGATTTCTTATTTCTTTTCCGTTAACCGAGAAAAGGGTTTATCGTTTCTCGTGTAAGGTGATTTTTTGGCTAAGAGATATTTGCTGTTTTTTCTTTGTGTTTATTTGATATATCGAGTGGTATTATTGATGAATTTCGTATTTTGAATTATTGATCTTATATGTACGATATAATAAATTGTTGATGGATTGTTGGATGGATAGATAGAATTTAATGGTTTCGTTTGATTATTGGAATTGAAATTGAACAATGATATTACATTTAGTAGAATATAGATATTTTTTAATTAATTTATACGATCCATTATTGATTTTAAATAAACTATTAATAGTTTCCAGCTACGGGCAAAATTTAATAATGGAAGTTACGAGTGAAGTTACTTCGATAATTTATTCAAGATATAATAATAATCTGCAAATAATTATAATGGCAAACGGGTTACATGAAAAGTGTATAACCGATTATAATTATAAACTACAAACAAATGTTTATTTTAACAAGTGATCTTCCTCGAAGCAATTTAATTACTTTATCAACTTCGGTTCAACTCCGTCGAAAATTCAATTCCACTTGCATTCACTTTTCTTATATTTTTGCATTGCAGAAATTTATATTCATATAATCATCGATCAATTCGTTTTCATTGTCAACGCGTTTCTCTCGATGTCCATCTTCCTCGACAAATTCCTCAAAAGAAACAGGTCTCGAAACATCGTATCTAAACCCAATCGCGTATCGCACGCATTGCGGAAGATTGCTGGTTCATTTTCAGTGAATAACTTTTTACGAGCGATCCGATAAGTGGCGGATGACTGTTGGGGGAGGAGATCTAACGAACGCGATAGATGAAAGCTGTCGATGAAAGCGGAGGTCGTTCTTTATCGCGGGGGTGGAGGAAATACTACCCTCGAACGAAACAGATACCGCGTCGTTTTCATTCTCGTGGAAAAGTTTCTACACAAGAGTCTCGATACGCAAATATCCCCTCCTTATCGATGTAACTTTGTCGAGGATGTTGAACGACTTGGGGCAAAATTCACCCGAGGGGCTGTTAAAGGGGAGAATAAAGTTTCGGTAATTTTTGTCGATTAGTTTTAAATGATTGGATTCTGGATTGGATGGAAAATACTTTGCGAAATCTTTACTCGTCCCTTGTAAAAAATATTGAAAAATATTGTACATTCAGAGATGAAAATATATTCACGAACGTACTCTTCAATATACTGAAGTTCCGCCCTAATTTTCAAATAAAGTTCATTAAAGGTCTATCCATTAATTTATCTACCCAGAAAAAAGAACGATGAAACTTGACCCACCTCGAAGAATATCGATCTAAACGAGCGTTAAGCCGAACGGAATCCAGTCGAAATCTGACGACGTAGAGAATCGTAGAGCGCCCTCAACCGCCTCGTATTTTTCTCCCCATTCCCAACCAACCAGTGTCGCGTGGATTCAACCTATCCGTGGCACAATTTCGTGGGAAAGGGGGAATAATAGAGTGGAACCGTTCAAAAGTCCCATAAATTCTAGGCAAACGCGTTTTCCTGGGCCGAGGATGGCGCGCAGGATGGCACGAGTTGACGTTACTCGTAGTTAAATATATATATATATATATATATCAAAGATAGGTTGGTGCTGGTAATGGCGATGGTAATAGTGGTTGTATCCACAGAATTCTATAGAGAGGCGAGCGAGTTAAACAGCCAGGGGCTAGCAATCCTCTGGCTGTTAACTGCCTTCACTGCGTGCAGGCCTCGGAGCTCTTTTCGGCGCTCCCGTTCAAGGATAATTCACCACCCTGTGTACACTGTGCTAGACTAATGATTCTGACTGTGTACCAGCTAATTGGCTAACGATCGAACTTGGGCTAAGATTCGATTGATCTATCGTCAGGAATTGGCCAAGATTTTAATATAGTCGAAGAATAAGGTATTTCAATGATTTATTACTCGATTCGATTGTAATGGTTACGAATAATTTCGAGCATTTTAATAAATAATTTGTAACTTTATTCGAAATTTTTAACTCGGTTATTATTTTTCAGTGTATAATTCTGCTTATCGTTGATACGATGATATGTTCTGTTGGTATCTTTATTGGATGGATCTTTGTAATTGTTTAATGTGTATTATAAGTAATAAGACAGGCATTGTGAAGCACTAGTGGAATAGTGGCAGTTAAATAGACGAATATAGTATTAGACAAGTAGAATGATGCAAGCAGGTTCAAACAAATAGGCGTACACTAATCATTGTTGGGCAAATAAATTAACACAATCAGTTAGACGGTCAAAACAATGGACTACTGGATGGATGAATAAATAATATAGGTCGGTTATACGTAATTTCGATCAATCCTCTTTGTTTCTTCCATTAAGATTTTTAAACAAAAATTTATTGATTCTTCAAGGATCGTCTGTGATTCGAAGATCTTGAAGAAATTGATAATAACAATTTTACAATGATTTTGTTATAATCGATAATTAAATTCGAAACTACTTTTTACATTAAAAAGTAGTCTCTCTAAATTATTTTTTTCAAAATGCATCACACATAAGTGCAGTGAAACCACTTTAAATTTCGATGTGAGATAACTCATCTTCTGTGCCACGATGGGGAAAATATACACATTATATTCTTGATGGCTTTCAAAAATAAATGACACGATATTGCGCACTTATCTTACCGCAATAAAGTGTATTATCATAAAATTTTCATGGCAATCCTCGAAAAATGTATGATAATTTATATTCACTTCTGAGAATGAAGAAATGTGAGTAAAAAGAAGAAATGTTTCATATCGTTAGTATGAACGTTAAATATCCGTTTAAATATTCTTAATAATATTTTATAAACGAATAAAAAATATCAATTCATCGATCAAAATGAACGAAGAATAAGATATCCGAAATAATAATAATAATTTAATCGCCTGTAACATTTCTCAAAACCGATGAAAATTTTTCTTTTTAATTCCAACGAAAATTTAATCTAATAATCACGCTTCGCTGAATTCACCATCGAACCACACATCCAGCTTCCGTCCTTCGTCAGCCAGATTTATTCGCGCAATGCACATGCACTTCCTCCGCGCCGGCACAGGAATTTCGGACGTTGGCCTGGTCGAAAATAATGCATTTCGCGTCTTCACATTGATATACGTGTTTCCACGTTGTACACTCTGTCTACGCTTTCGCGCATAGGCGTTACGTGCACACACTGGGCTGGCAGTCCAGTCTCTTCCCGCCTCCTAAACTGTTCATCTACAACTACAAGTTCCCTACAGGATTGAACACGAGTATACTTTACAGTTGGGCTTTCGTGGAACGTGAAATGAATCACTTTTCGATTGATATGGAAGCTCGGAAGATGGATGTGTCCGAAAATTGTTAAAGTTTTAATAGAATTGGTATTGCTCCTTTTCGAGGGCAAGAAAGTTGTATATAATGTTAATGTAAATAGATTAAAACGAAATGGATTGTAATTATTTGAAGTTTAAGAGAGATTATTTAATTTGTATTTTTTATATCGTAATATATTAATCATCTTTATATGGAAATTATCTAATAATCGAAGAATTAAGGGGATGAAAGAAAGAATGTTTAAAGATGGAGACACAAACACGTTGTGGAAGAATAATTTATACAATCTCGCAAGAAATCTTTATCCATTCCTAAAGAAAAAGATATTCGATGATAAATAATGAACTTTTTAAAATTTTTTTTAAACAAATTAACGAACGTTGATCTTTAATCACGGAGATTTTTTTAATAAAAAAATACGAGAATCAGAGATCGAACGAAATATTTCTTCATACGATTTAAAGTCAGAATTGCAGCAAAGCATACCGATTTCAATGGCGCCGTGCTATGAAACATGCTTGCGACTCACGAAACGTAACCAGAACCAGATGAAAACATCCATTGAGAAAACGGCCCCTTAAGACGCCTCCTCCTCACCCAAGACGAATATCCTCGATGCAAACAAAATCCACCGCATTCAAGCGGAACGTTTTACCCGGGGTTGCAAGTTCGACTCGTTCAATATTTGCGCAGAATTGTAAGAGATCCGGTTGAAAACACTGGCCGGCCGTTTCGTCGTCGTGCGAGTTGTACACAATACCTCTCTCGTTGAATGAGAGAAGCAATGGAAGAGAGAATAAAAAGGAAAAGGAGAAAGAGAAGGAGGAGGAGAAGGAAGAAGAAGAAGAAAGAGTGGAAAGAAACCGCGTAATACATCGAACTATATGCAACCTTCGCAAACAATCGAGGTTTTCTACGGGGACGTTAATTGCGAGGGTTCGAAGGTCTGCAGAGGGCTCTTCTCTTATTGCATTGCAAACTAAAGAGGAAGAGTTCAACGACCGATCATCCTTAGTCAGACATCGACTGCCTTCTTCCCCTTCCAAGTGACGAACTTTGGAAAATGGAAAAATTGTTCTATCGATAATTGCAAATTATCGAAAAGAATTTATTATACCTATTTATTTTCACCTTTTCAACTTACTCTCATCCAAATCGAGATCTGAAAATATCACGAGAAGCTAAAAAGAGGGTGTAACGTTTGCTCATTTCGAGATAGAGAAAAAAAAGAGAAGATTGAAAGTGAAACCAATGTATCTCATTATAAAAAAGACTTCTATTCCAAAGATTTCGTTTCAACTATCGATCGATACTTCCCGCTTAGATTGTTTAAAGAGTGGGCGTTTAAGGATAATATGGAACGACGAGGGAAGATCTTCGAGGATGAAGGAGATCGGATGGTTTCCAGGATGGTGTACGGAGGTTGGTGAAATAGAGGCGCAATTTCGACGGCATGGAAGGACTAACGGCCTCGACTTAATCCCGACATTAATGCTAAGGCAGGCGACCATCCATTTTGCACCTACAAACCGCCTCGATCCTGTACCTGTCCATTCTCTATCTGTCTATCTATCTATATCCATCTCTGTTAAGGATCGGGGCACACGATGAAGTTTGCCTCGACACGTATAACGAGACACATGTTTGCTGACATGCAGGTCTTACACGATTGAATCGAAATCGAATATTCCGGGATATCGTCTCTAAACAATATCGACTGTTCTCTGACACGAATTTCGAGAAAATTCTCGAAATTCGTGAAAAAGCTATCGGTTGCTTTATCGGATCTAGTCGTGTTGTAGTCGTGGGAGCGGCAACAACGCGGCGCAAAAAATTCTAGAACGACAGATTGCACAGACTCGAACACCATTGATGAAATCATTACACAGATTATCAACGTGTCGTTTAATTTATGCATTTTCTCGCATTTCGAGAAACAAATAAACCAACGCAACATAGATAGATAGTTCGAATAGGCTCGTCTTTGGAAGAAGATAAGGTGAACAGGTTTGATTACAACGGATGATTCCACTTTATCCACTGTTAATATACGTACTGACGTGACAGCAAGTAATAGAGCAGGGATATCAGTTTGCTGTATCGGTTTACGATCTGAAATCGAGCAGAAAATCCGGCACGGGCTTAGCTAGCCGATATATAACCAGCACGCGAATGCTGTCGGCCGACGCTGTTTACATAGAAACTTATCATCAGGAACGTATCGCTTCTCTTACGTTTTCGATCCCGTGGAACGAAACGAGAGGGAAGCATCGGTGGACGCATCCACGATTAAAAGGCCTGTTCTTCGTTTGTCGGACAGCGAACCCGGGGAAACTTTTTTCATTTCGGCCTCTTGAACGTCTGGCGGACGGGAGTGGAGTGGCGACACGTGTGCTCGAAATCTCGAGCACGTCTCGAGGGCATGGTTCGATGATGATTTTTCTTCCGTGTAATTATTCGCCGTATTGTCCGCCTTGGTTAATGAGACTTGATTGGAGAATTATTCGTTGCAACGAGTAAACTAGAATTCCATCTCTTGGAAGATGAGAAGATAAGAAAAAGAAGAATAATTGATTCGATTAATTTTTGTTGCGATCTCTAAAAACGACGGATTACAATTACAGTTTAAAGAAAGAGGTTTCGAAAATCTAAAATCTTGGAACTTTAATACAATCGAAAAAGCTCCAACTTCTACTTTGGAACTTTAACGTAAAATCACTTTAAAAATCTCCTAGGAGTCCAAGCTTCTAATTTACAATTTTAATATTCTTCCTGAAATTCGTGTGATTTTATTTCACTTTTCAAAAATTCGGAAATAATCAACCTGCATCCCTCTCTCTCTTCTCTCACTAAATTAAAAAACTAAAAGATCCAATTTCCTTCCAAATTCATATTCTCTCCTCACAAGAATTTTTCACGGATAGTAACGAGCTTCTAAGCTAACTCTCTCTCTCTCTCTCTCTCTTTTTTCAAATTCTCAACTACCACGGAACACGTAGTGATTCCAAACTTCTGGTCAATATAGCGTGTACAGGTGTGAAGAAAGAGAGAGAGAGAACGAGATAGGTCGTGGCCCTGATCTGTATTCCATGAAAGTTCACCAACCCCCTTCCACCCTATTACACGTGGACGGTGGTAAGAAGGCTCGCTTTATTTTTGACCACGTGCCGAGATAGTCGGAATTTCATTTCACGATGTTCACCCTGCGGGTGGATTGTTACGTTTCTCGAGATCGAGAGATTATTTCTCGTACGCGTCGGCGAGAAATATTACGCCATGCAAGAGATTCGTCCCCTCCTCTTTGCCTCTCGTGTTTGCGGCCACGCTTTTACAACTACACAAGCCTTTATACGTTACATTTTCTTCGCGACGTTTATGGAGATGTTCCAGTAGGAAATTTTTAGTCTGGAGGGAGAGAAAGAGATTGAGATCGTTTGGAACGCGGGGCGTATTTGTATATTGCGAGTATAGTGTAATATTGTTGCGAGAATGGGAACGAGAAAAGAAGAATTAATCATATAGGGTTCGAATTGTGGTGAATCGTGAGCAAAATTTTAAAATTAGGATGTTTCAATGTTTGAAAGAAAAGAACAAGGATAATAATTTCTATTACGTTATTAGCTTTTGTATTATTTTTTTGTTGTTTCTTCTTTTTCAATTTTGTTCATCCTCGTGTACTGTTTGAATTGAAGAACTCAAAAATCCAATTCTTCTCGAATTTCCCAAGGAAAATTTTATGAAAGTGAAAGAATTATTAAGACTATTTAAAATCAGCGCAAGAATGTTTTAAAAGGAAAGAATAATTCATGATAATTTTTAAGGGATACGATTATTTTATTCCACATATTAAGAAGATTTAAAGATTTTTTATTCGTGTAATTTTTCCTTTTTCTTTTTCTTCTTTTTAATTTTGCGTCCATCCTCGTGTACTGTAATTACTGGAAACAATCAACCCATTTCTGTCGAATTTCCCAATCCATTGATCGACTAAATTCTCCCAACAAATTTCGCCTCTTCTGCATCCGAGCATTTGTAAATTCTTGTTCGATTCTAGTCGGCGATCCCCTCGGCTGTTAGGCGGCTAAAAAAGGAGATTATTACGCCATAAATCCGTACAGGATTCGCAATTTTATAGAAGCGGTTAAACGCATAAAGAGGCAAAGGAGTGGGGAGAGGGGTGCGCGATGACTCTCGTAAAAGAAGGAGAGAGAAAAAGTGGGAACGAGAGTAAAGAGCTAATTAACTTGTGACTCTATCGGTGCGCCACAAATACGATACGAAACGTTTATTACCGGAGGAAATAAAGGCTGTCGAAAGGTGTGGATGGTTGGGCTTTTAATTAGTCGCGCGGTTGGCACTTTCTCGTGCCAATTTTATTGTCCCTTGCTGTTGTCGATCATTTCTTTTTTTTTTCCTTCTGTGTGGTTTCGCGTTTTGCGTGATTAACACGTGATATTGGTGATAATATTCAAATCCGCAAAAATTTATTAATTATACCGATATGAACGAGTGTACATACGAGTTACCAATGAAATTGTGAAATTTGGAGGATAATAAAATAAAAAGTCTTGATTTTAAAAGTATAGAATGATGAAATATTTTTTATATCGGCAGAATCAAGTTTAAAAATTCGTTTAAATGTGAAAACGTTTATTTTCGATTCCTTTTTCTTTTTTCTCCGTTCTATATTATTAAATATAATTGGTATATAGGAATAAAAATAAAGGTTAACAGTTTTTATCCATGGTGAATCTTCAGCAGAATTTTCGTTATTTATACATTACGAGAGCACTGAAATATTAAAGTATTAAATTTCTATAACGAAAGTAACAGGGAATGAAAAAAGGTTCTAGCAATAAGAGCAAATAAATCATAACAAAGGCATGGAGAAATGAATTGTAGCAATAACAGAGGTATAAAGAAGGGAGAATTCCAATAATAAAGAGAAAGCGTGAGAACACCAAAAATAGTAATTGCAAGAGCGAGTGAAAACAAATGAGAAACGAACGAATGAAAATAAAATGAAATCAGGATAAATGAATTGTAACAATTTAGTAGAAGCAGTATGAGTGTACCAAGAGAGAAACTTCAGGAAGCAGGAAAAAATCAAGTTCCTGCAAGTAAGGAATCCCAAAGGATAAGAAAAGTAAGAACTGATGCGATAAAAAAAGAAGAGATTAATACTGGATATGAGAAACAATTAATTTTTTAGAATATTTAAAAAATTTGACTCTTATTTAAATATCTATTTCTTAAAATTATAAATTTTAAATCGAGGACGAATTTTCTTTTTCTAGAGATATCCATTTAAAATTAAACACGAAATTTTTTATTTTTTCAAATCCAAATATATCATTGTTGCTCGTATCGTTATTTTATTAAATTACTGTAATCGGAAAAAAATTTTAAAATCTCGAAAAATTTTAATATTTATATAAAGATGGAAGATGTAATTGAAATTTGAAAATATGACAAATTTAAATTGCTGATGGAATTAATATTTAATTGAGCACATAAGGATAAAATTTTTTTAATATTTAAATAATCAAAAGTATCATATTCGATGGTATATTAAATGAAACGCATAGAAATATTAATTACAATGATTGAATAATTATCACATCGTGATTAAAAAATATGGATAATGTCGTTATAAGATTTTGCAAGGTATCTCGTTTTTTGCTCCAGCCACTCGACGAATATAGCGCATTCGAAATCAATTTGAAGGAGATTCGAGGAAAGCTTCTGTTTTAGAATGTCGTTGATTTAACTTGAAACCCTTGTAATGGAATAAAAATTGTCAAGCTTGATCGAATCTTTAAAAATAACTATTTATCATTTATCGAAATTATTGAAACATTTATTTGTTTTTAATTTACTTACACATAATACAAATTTAATTTCAATCGATATTTCGCGTGACAATTTCATCTATCAAAATATACGTTTATAATACGTGCATAATTGTTCGCAACAAAATAAAAAATATAAGATCATCTTCAATATATTTAATTTCTTGCAACCTATTTATGATTTACTTTTAGAATTTTTATTGTACATTAGATTACTCTTAATCCACGAATATACAAAATTTAATTTTTAGAGAAATACATTTACACATCTCTCGAAATCCAACAAGAGCGAAACGAAACAGGAATCCACAATTCTCTCGCAAACTAAAACGTTATAAAATCATCTCGACCAAGAACACAACGACGACGAATCGTCCCTGACATTAACAAAACGAGATCAAAACATTCGATCGGAAGGAAACGAGCTCGAACGATCTAAAAACGGGGCTTTCCATGGAAACGGAACTTTTAAACGATTCCCCCGTTCCCCATAAAACTTGGAAGATTAGCAGCTCGAGCTCGAAGTGATTATTAAGAAAGAAGAGAGAAAGAGAGAGAGAGAGAAGGACGGTAGGTTAATTACACCGGGTAGGGCAAACAGAATCGAAGAAAACTCGAAGTCAGAAAGCCTCGATCCTCTCTGACTTCCTCCAGCAATTCTGAACTGGAAGACTTACCCAACTGTACCAAGAAGGTATCGCGAGTAATTCTCTGTAATCAGTGTCCCCAATCTGACGAATTAAATCCGTGCTGGTCTCACTTCGTCGTTGGTTACGTCGAATATCCTTGAAACACAGATTTGTACCTGTCTTCTCTCCCCTGAACCGATCAGACGCCTCGCTTTATACTCCGCTTTTGCTGCGAATGTAATGGGGGATGGACACAGATTAAAAAAATAGAAGAACGATTGGGATAAATGGCGTGGAGAATGGGGGAATCTCGTTGAGAAGAGAAGAATGAATGAAACTTCTTAATGGTGGCACTGGTTTCCGTTTGATCTTTACTTTTTCTTTTTTTTTTTTTAGCAAAGTATTAGCCATTTTCTTTCTTGTTGTTTGAACCGTGATCGTTAGCTCTTTTGAAACTTTCTCTTTTTTTTTCCGTGTTTCCTTTTTCTTTCCGTTAATAAATTTTTTGTTTTTGCTCGAGAAGGATTTATAAGAGAAGAGAATGTTATTTCTCTTCGTTATTCTTCTTCGTTATTTATAACGATCGAAAATTTGGAGTAAAAAAATATTTTGTACATGATCATTATTACTGTTTGAAAGTTTCTTTTCTTTTTTCTAGTTACTTTAGAAAGAGTTTTTAAACAGTTTTATTTCGTTGAATCGTAGTAATGGTCTGATTGTCTATAGAAATTTAAGAAGAGATTTTTATTTCGAAGAAAGATCCAAGAAATAATTTTCGATACAAATATTTAAATAGAAAGATTGCTCGACGTTAAAATCGCGACGATTAAATTATTTGAATATGAATGGCGATTGAATTGAACCCTTAAGTCGAATTTCGGCCGGCCAGAACTTCGTTGCAGTTTAGGTAATAACACAGTCACGTGTAGTTGTAAATTGCCATATCAGCAGACCATCCAACAGGGATGTCGATGCTCGAATATTTCACCAAGTGTCACGCATCGATTTCGACGAGAGAAGTAGTCTCCTGTATCAAGCTACCATATACGAACCATCGTATTTTGAATACCAGTCCAAATTACGTGTCAAATTCCTCTATTCTTCTTCACATTTTCATACGAATTTTCATTTTTCTATAACACAACCTAGATTTCCTCAATCGATAAATATATCTTAAAAAACATAATGATATAATAAAATAACGAGACAATATTAATATGAATTGATCTCAGACTCTCAAACTCCCTTCAAAAGCTTCCCACCCTGCTCGCTACAGGAACGCATCCCCTAGAATTCCAAAGTATCAATTCACGCTCCCTCCCTCCTTCCCCCCTCGACTTAAAACTTTCTACAACCCGCTCGAACCACCCAATAGTATCCCCAAACCCCTGACCCAAGTCCAATTTCTCACGATTCGCCGCGACCAACCCACGGTTGAAAACACACAGAAGTACCAGAAACTCTCTGTCAGTGGTACACTTATCCAATATATGGTGGTATGCCTCGTTTAAACACGTGTCCCTCTATCGTGCACATATTGAAAGTAATCGAATCCGGATCAAATACTCGCGGCTTAACTTTCGTACGCGGATTAATGCTCGCTCCATCTTTGCTCGGCGTCGACCTTTGTCTCCACGCATCTCGAGGGTGGATGGCTTCCCCGTATCTACATTTGCAGGTGCCGTTTCCGGCTGAGCTCGACCGCGAGCAGCCTTAATGCTCCTCGTCCCAGACGTTGCCTCGAATCGCAATCCCAGGGGAATCTCTCCTTACCCCACCCTGAGGTGGGTGTCTGTGTACGCGGGGGTACACAGCCCATGTGTCTCTCGATACATTTTACGTGGAAATCGTGGCTCGCGAATGGGATTCAAACGTGACTTCGCGAAGAAGGAATTAGCGGTCGTTGGAATCGTTTGGGGATTTGAAATGGGGATGATCCCAGATATTTTTTTTTTTGGAGCGTGAACTTTACCGCTTTTCTAAGACTTTTTTTGAGGATGATTTATTAAAAAGAAAAAGAGAGAGAGAGAAGAGGAAATAGGAAGGGGATATAACGTTGCTAGAATTCTTTTTTCCTGAGATTTCTCATTTTTGGCGCATAGTTTACGCGAGCATTTTCGGAAAAGGAAAGAGAAATTGAAAGTGCGAAAGTGTTGTAATTTTCTAAAGAATTTTTCCATTCAAATTTTTGTTTAAATATAATTTTTAGAGTGGTTTGTGCGAACTTTTAGAAGAGAAGAAGAAGAAGAAAAGAGATGTTATAGTTATAGCAGTGAAGAATTGTAAATATGAAGGATTTATAATTATTTCAGAATATTAAAATTCTGTGTAATATCAAGGAAAGGAAGATTACCTTTGAAAATGAAGCTCAATGTGAGATATTTTGCTTTGATAAATTCGTGATAGATCGTGTAGTTCATTATCATATAAATTCGGTCATGAGCACCTCTTATCTGGTTATACTCTTTGCTTAGAAAATTTGCTGATAAAATGAAGTTAAAATTATAAGTAGTTTCTCCTGCTATTTTTTTTAAGCTATCAATCTTTCAAAACAGAATTCTTTTAAAAGAAGAAAATTAATTAAATCTTAACTTTTACCGAAGAAATTTCAGAAGACGAAAATGTACCATAATATATCATACATTGTATTTCGTCGAAAATATATATAATTTAATCGAATAAATCGTGTATTTAGACACAAAGATCGAATTAAATTTATCTATTATCCAACTATTTATCGATTACGGTGTCCAGCTTCGCACTCTCCCTTTGTTGAAGAAGTTATTAGTTCGAGGGTTAAAGCCGAACTTTGGTCAAACGTTTCTCAGAGACTTGGATCCTCTCGCTCAATAGAGATTGACGTATCGCAACCTCATCTTCCAGACCAGTTTCGTCGCCGCAACATCTCTACCTAACCTTATGAAATTTTCAACACCTAGCATTTCATATTATTTCTACACTTAACTACATTAATATACTATCCCATTAGCAATTGATTCTGAACGCAACGCACGAATCTCGCAATGAAATTAATTAATGTAATTAATTAATCAATGAACGATTAGTTTAAAACTGAACAAATGTAAGAAAAATAGCCAAGAAGTTCGTTTCACCAATTTCTCGAAAATTTACAATTATTAATATCAAGAGAGAATGTTGAACGAGGTCCAATAAAAAAGGAAAGAAAGAAAAAATAAAAAATCTCTCTGTTTCACTCTCAGAAATGCGAACATTTACAGAACGTGAGCTCACAAGTTCCGATGAAGGTGACATCGTCGGTTTAATCGTATTAACGTGTCGATTGGCGCGCAATTCGGACGAATTAGTATCGATGCCTGGTAACCAGACCGGAATTTCGGCCGCTGACGGAAATTGGCCTTCCTATCAGTGTCAATCACGTAATTGGAAGTCAGCGCGGCGGTTCTGTTACAAACGGTTCGCCGTTTTAACGGGCCGTCGTAAAATTTTACGACGTTGTAATTCAATAATTACGATCGCCGATGGAGCTCGGCTCCCGTACGATCCGGGAAGAAAATGGAGGAAATTATTATTTCGCGCGCAACCGACCGTTCTGTATCGGTTTATGATAAGCGCTGTGCAAAACCATCCCACATTCCGCTTCTAATTCGTGTACCGTCCGATCGATGAAACAAAATGTTTTATTATGCGTAATTTTTATTTCTTTTCCTTCTTCTTCTTCTTTCTTTTTTGACGATGTGAAATATTTTTAAGGTTCGAAGGATCGTGGCATTATCCAGGCATTTTATGTGATAAATCACTTTATCACATAAATGGGGGATGTAATTTAGCAATTACTTGTCCACACGAAGAGGCAAATTGTTTTAATTTTGAAATATGAACAATATCGAAACAATGAGCGAAAATCTTAATTTGTGAAATTTATAGGTATTTCAAATTTAATTTTTGAATTTTAAATTTTATATGGAACTATTCGTTTCTAATTTAATTCTTTAATTCCTCCAAGAAATGTGTTCCTATATATATGTTATAAATGTTTCGAAAGAATTACTTATATTAAACCTATAATGGAAATTCCATAAAAGCAAAGGATATTGCAACGCTGATATTACGATATATCAAAGTGTTAATAAAAGCCAATTACCTTAAACGAAAAAAGATTCACTTGGTAAGTCCGTACGCCTCAGAATCCCGCCCAAATCCCAGTCAAAAAAGGGAAGAGCGAAATAACCTAACCTCAAGCCAATTATCCAGTCTGGGCTCCAAAAAACTCCTTCGTGATTCAATTCTTATTCGAGATTTCGAATTTCCACCAGTTGAAATTGTTGTAACGACGCATTTCCGATTCCGGCCAAAGCAAATTGTCGCGTAATTGATCGTTCGCCACCCGACACGCAGAATATGGTACGATGGTTAAACGGTGGCCACTCACTGTTGTATTAGCGAAATCTGGCGTGAGATGACCATGGTCCATTTGTAAATGAGAAGCAAAGCGAAGAGAGAGAGAGAGAGAGAGAAAGCCGAAAGCGAAAATGTGTTATCGAATCGAAGGGAAAGCGTGAAGGGGAGAAAAATTGGATTTAAGGAGGTTGGAGGAGGAGTAGAGGTGGAGGAAATATCGTCGACCCTCTTCATCGACAGTGACGAAGCGTGTATTAAGTCAGACTTCTCCATTTTATCCACTCGTCTCTCTTACCGTGGATCTCGTTTGTTATGAAGAGGCTATGTAAGTGGAGGTTGTGCAACCCCTCGAATCTTTTGGACCCCATTTGGAGGATGGGGTTCGTTGGACGAGTTCTTTTCTACGAGGTAGAGGAGTATCGAGGTGCGACAAGTATTACTTGGAGAATATTCATTAGCGCCATATTTTCGATGCGATTGCAACCCTCGTCCAACCTTCTGATTGATTTTTCTTTCATTATAGAGGCTATCGTAGATACTTCGATTTTATTCTTTCCTTATATTTCCTCGATTTCGATTCGGTTAGTTTTTAATTTTGGTTTTGATAAAAAAAGTGGTTCGTGTTCGAGAAAAGAAAATTAAACATTTTATAAATTCACGAATTATTTGAGAATTCTGTTTAAGAGTCACTTTATCATTCCTTGACAAAACGTTGGAAAAGGAAATTAAGCTGCGCCTCGGTCATTCTCGACTAAAATTTATCACGGCGGATAAAATTTAGCGATGCCTCACTCCCGACCATTGTTTATTTTAATCAAGATTCTCTTCTGCAACAAAATATTTAAGAAAAAATTTATTTAAAATCGGGCAGGGCCAGGAATAAATTAAATCCAAAAATGAGAGGAAGAAAAACGAAGCAAATAGGAAGGCTTTGTTTTACATCGGTTTACTCGAACGACAAATGCATTTTGCATATTTAGACACGAAGCTCGTGTTACCTGTCCACCAGAATGCGGCGCTCCAGTGAAATTTTTAATTAACGCGGCATAAATAAAAGTCGTTAAAGCCGGCATTCCGGTGTGCGGTTCATGCTGTCCGCGCGACAAAATGCATTACTTGGTTAAAAAAGAAAGAAAGGAAAGATAAAAACTGGGTATTTAACGTCTTGCGGCCGCCATACTTTTTACATGCTTTCCTTTACTTCTTTTCCCCTTTCTTGGTTCCTTCGATCATTTTCAAATGAATATCTTATAATCTTGCAAACTTTCTTGCATCGTTCACTTATAACGCATCGAGGGATGCATATTTAATTAAACAAGTTTTCCTCCCACTAATGAAATTCCGTTAATTTTCTTTTGTTCTACGCAAACTTCTATAATCTGTATCATACAATTCGACGAAATATTTTTAGTTTAAATATAAAGTTATTATTAAATTCGATATTTTTTTTCCGATTTTGAATTATCAAATGTAAAATGTATTACTATCTATCGAACGAGAGATGAATGATTTTTTACATTTTTTCTTAAGCTTTGTTTATGCTAATGGGCAGTGAAATTATTATCAGTTTTACGAATCCAATACAATTTAACCGCGTTTGAATAATTACGGTACTTCGAATATTTCGTGGAAAGAAAAAAAAAAAGGAGAGATTCGCCAGAAGGTAATTCTGTTCAACACGTAACGATCGAGAATATCTCTCGTACGTTTCGGTAATTAATCAAATTTGAAAATTTTGCAAAACTTCATTGCGGGAAAAGCGAGCGATGAAACCTCTTCTGGAATTCATGCTTCCAGAAGCATTGAAATTTATTTAATCACTCCTTAAAATCGACGTCCTGTATACATTTTCGATTTTATCAATTGCATTTCACAACGCGAATGATATATATATATATTTTTTTTCTTTTTTTAATTTTCTCGGTCGAACGAGTCACTTGAAAGCATTAGTTGGAAACTCGAAGCCATAATTATCAAACATTTCTGTATCTTGATTTCAATACGTAATTACAACCGTTTAAACAATAATCACCGTTTAAACAATAATTTATCAGATGAAAAGTAATTCGCAATTATATTTACGGTAATTAAAATATATTTCCAGATGATTGTAACGCGATTAATTGTAATTAATGATTTCATTCTAATGGCACGTATCTTATGTGTACAATATATTCAATTAATTTTCTTCTTTTTCTTTTCATTTAAGAAAAATTTTCTTCCAGATTTATTCTTCTTTGATTTTACAAAATTTTCGAGAAGTTGTTACCTATTTGTGTCAAAATTCTCGGTTAATATTTTGAAGATCAAATCAACGATCCATATTAGCAATTTTGTTTGTTGAAAATTAAGCAGGAAATACTTATTTTCAATTATTTGAATATTTTTGTGACCGGTTATTTATAATAATTCAATTTATAATGATTCAATTACCATGTAATTTTAATATAATAATTATACATACCTAATTTATACGTTTATTTGTTAGTAAATGCACCGTGAAACGTGTCGTTGCTCTAAAACTACGAATAAAAAAATATACGTAAAGATCAGATATCCGTGGTACCAGAGCAAAGCCAATGCATCCATGTATCGAAACGCTGTTTTTCCTTTTTTCTCGCCTTTACTGGCAGCGTGCATTAGCCACACGAACAAATCCATTACGAATAATGCGTTTTTCCTTTCGCCAGGGAAAACAGATAGCACGAGACAATCGTGTCACGACATTCTATATAATGTTTCAATATTAACTGCCCCATTATCCTGAATATTATTATTGAAGTTTAATTATGGAAACAGTAATAAATAAGTAATTTAAGATAATCAAGATATCACAATTTGTAATCATCGACAAATGACCGATTTAAAAAATAAAATTATTCGAATTACTGCAATTAGAAATCGATAATTCGAAAGTGATAGTGTAAAAAATTTTAAAAATTTTTTTACATGAATCTTGTGGATCTGTTGAGCCTAAATTAATTATTAAAAAAGATACGAAAAGGAGGATTATTAAAGTATTTTCAAAGAGAATACTTGATTGAATTATTTTAAAAAATTATCTATGTATTCAGAAATTTTATTTTATTTTTTTTCATTTAAATAAATATCGCACATTATCAACTCGTGAACGATCAGGCAAGTGAGCAATCAAGGGACATCCATTGACTGGCTGCGTTTTAAGCAAAATTTAAAGCATAGTTGTAAACAACGTTATCTTTGCGATTAAGCAACGGGATCCACTATCAATCAGGGTTGGAAAGAAGTTAAAGCATCGAACTGCTCTCGTAGTAATTTGTAACGGGGTTTAAATCCGTGCAAGGACAAGGAAATCGATGATAACTTAGTGACTACGTAACGGTAGAAGGCGTGTCTGGTTTCCCACTTTTTTTCATTTTTTTTTTTTTCCCTCCCCATTTTCCTTTTTCCTTCCCCTTCTTGCGTGATACTTTATGAAATTTATTTACACACACACAACAACAAGCAAGAAACCGGAACCGTTCCGCTGTAAAAACGAGCTGCTTGTCAGGATATTAAAATAGAAGCTCTGTAAACCGTTGGCCGACAACGTGCACGCTGGTTCAAATTGAAATTTTAATGCTAGAAATTGAAGATTTAGCATTATGAAACGAAATTAAGAGATGATGGAATCATTGGAAAATCCCTATATAAGATTGGAAATCATTAATTTTTCTTAGAATTTCATTTACACGCAAAGATTTATAAAAAAAAAGAAAAAAGAAAAAAAGATGAACGAAATGAAAATTTTAAAGAAAAGTAATATGATTCAATCGACGCGTAATCACTTAAAAATGTATTTATCACTTTCACCAAAGAAAAGGTTTCTTACTTCTACTTACACGTATTCGAAGTAAATAATACATAATCGTTGTAAAAATTTAATCGTTTTAATCTCAAAGTTTCGCCACAATTTTTACGATGGGTTTACTTACTTAAAATTTATCATCTTCCCTCCCCCCCTTTTTTTCTAAATGAATTCGCACTCGTTAATATTCCATTAATATTTCATACAGAACTGATCGACTCGAGCAAGTTTTTGAAATCCCTTTTGCCAACTTGGATTCTTCGTTGTCGCTGTTTGCTCGATAAAGTCATTTTTCCTCGGCCTCGGTGTGAAATAATCCCGGTGGATTACGTAGTTATGACAGGCGATTAAGAGTTCGAAAGGGGAAAGTTTTTACCACCACGTCGAACGAGTTTCATCCCGTTAGTTAGTTTCATCGCGAAACAGTGATACCTTTCTTCATTAGGATCCCGCTCGAGCCGTTTCTTGCCTGTGTGCTCAACATCTGGCAGGGGGAAGAAGGAGGAGGGGGTTGGTAATATCGGTTGCGGTGATTAGGCGGATTATATCTCTGTTTTGGCACGTTGCTTAATACCGTGGAAAATCATAAGGCATAACCGTAAGTATTCTTAAATGTTTAATCTGCGTATACGGAGTGTAGTATAATAATTTCGTAAAGTGAAACATTGCGAGGTTTTTTTTTTTTTACTACGTTATTTTTATTGAGAAAATTCATTTATTCATTTATTTTTATGTTCTTTTGTGATTTTGGAATAAAACAATCAATCGTTTTTGATAGTTGAAGTAGTATTTGAAGAGAGTTGTATAATTTTTTTTACCTTTAATTCTTCGAATTTGCCATAATAAAAAAGTGATAAATTTATATAGAGGTATATTTATAAAAATTAAAAAATTTTGACGATTTGAAAATTGTGTAGTAATTAAGGAAAGAAAATTAAGGATAGAAAGAACAGTGCAGTTTTTCTTCCCAAAACTACTGATCTTTTTTTCTTTCCTGAAATAACGATTTATCATTGAAAACTTTTCAATTGCTTTGAAAATTCGTATCTCCGCTTCTCTCGATCGCTTTAATCTCCTTCTTTTTATTTTTCTCTCTTTCCTCGTGTCTCTAATCTAATGTATTTATCATAGTTTTGAATTTGAAAGATTATATTTCGTTAATGTTTCTTCGTTCAATTATGGAGTGACAATGTATAAAGCAATTTTGAAGGTGAAATTCTCAAAATTTTCAATGCAGTTTCATTTTTTTAAATATAACTTCATACTGGATGAAACAATATTTCAAATTACAAAATATTTAATAAAATTTATCTTATTATAAAAGTTCCGAGACATAAATTATATTGTATACAAAATGAAACTTTAAGATTTCGTTTCTTTGGATAAAATATTATTTAAATACTTTCGTGATTGACTCTGTATTTATTTGTATAAATATATCGCCGAGAAAATACGAATATGTTATATAAATACTTTAATGAGAATTCACGATGGTATGGACCCCGATAACGAGATGAATGCAAATGGTCTTTCAGAAAGGCAATCGAGAATGTTTTATGAGCATATATTGCTTTAATTGCTGCTCCATTTGTCGACTATATTTATTTAAGTCGTTTTAGCATCCAATACTGGTCTTTTTTACAAATGAATATCAAACGATTCGTTTCTTTTTTATCGGCCAATAATCGATTTTCATGTCAATACGTGTCTTCTTTAAATCGCGAAGAAATATTTGAAGGAATCGTATCGATTGAATTATTTAAGTTCTTTATAAGTAGGCTAAAAAGAACATCCGATCCATGTTCTTTCATTGTCGTTCGATATTTCCGAGAGTTTATCTCGGAATAAATATCAAAAGGAAAAATTAGATGGTAAAAATTCAATCAAGAAGAATCGTTTTATCACGTTTATCCCGGATTCTATCGAATATTCTCATTTAATATCGATTCATCAATCGACAGTTTTAAAGTTTCAAAGGCGTGTATGCATCGAGAGATAAAAGGTCGGAATCGTTCGATATTATTCTTTCATAAATTTAATTTTCTTCTTTAAACTTTTTCATATTTTATTCTTTTAAAGAATTGAGCATTCAAAAGAACTTTAATGGTTTATGGATATGTCAAATAGCGATATTTAATGAAAAAATAAATTGAGAAATTACCATTTTGAGAAATGGATTAAAATTAATTTTTCCCAAGGAAGTCCAAAAAGAAATTATATGCGTAACATAACCTATAAAATATCCACGCGAAAGTGGCGCGAAATTTGAAAACTACGAAATCCCAACTATCCGCGATACGAGTGAAAAATTAATCAACTTCGTTTCGAAGTAGTCCCAGATGAAATCGGTAAATGCAACGTGCTGTGAAAAGGAATACGTAATAAATAGCGGATCTCCATGAATTATGAATTTCAATTGAGCAAATTTAAATTCGGTGTCGAATGCATTAACGTTTCGTCATCATTACATTACATTCCTCTTTGACGCTTCTGGGTAAAGTACCTCAAACAAAAAAAAAAAAAGAGAGAGAGAGATCGTTCGAGTATGCAACAAACATTTCTCGACCAACTTACAGCCTAAGTTCGCTCGTTTAGGAAGAGGATTGGTCTTAGTGCTGATTAAATACAGACGATGTCGATACAAGATAGTAATTATCGTGGATCCTCGATTTACATGGGAAACAAATCTTACGGGATTAAAGCGCGATTAGAGTTTGGTGTAAAATGCGATTTAATCAAGCGGAAATATGCACGAAATTTCAGAGGAAAGAATAAAAAGGGACAGAGGGATAAAGAATATAAATTATTTGAAATTAATGAATCGTTCATTATTATTATAATTAACAAATTACAGATGATAAAATTGTCAAGAATTAATTTATCTTGAATTTTTTTTAAAGATAGAAATAGAGATCGTTAGAAATCGTTGTGAAAATTGAATTCTATGTATATTTTTTAATTATACAAAAATTTTTATTTTATTGCAACGTATATTTTCCGTATATTTTCTTTTAAAATCCTTTTTAAATTTTGAATTTTTATTTGGAATAATTTTTTTCTGAGCAATTTTCTGTGTTTCATTTATTATCAATACACAATTTTTACCTATTTTTATTTATTTAAACAATTATTAATATATATTGAAAAAATTCTATACGTGAATCATCGGTTAAAAGTTAATTAAACATCATAAAAATCGAGTATTTTTATATGGTTGAAAAATATTTCCGCTTTGTTTTAAAATTTTCTATAAATTTTTAATTTCCATCCATAGGATGAAAACTTATCGATTTAAATTATATTTTCTTTTGCTATTTCTCTTAAAAATATTTTGAAAATTCTTCCGTAAAAAAAAAAAAGAAAACAGGTTCTTTTCAAGATTATGTAATGTCAAATAGATTGAGAATTTGGTTCTTTGGAAAGGATGCGATCTTTACTGGCTGCCATTTCCAGTAAATCATCGATGAACGAAATAAAGAAGTCAAGGATTGAGTTACAGTTTCTTTGGCTCCACTGACCTCTGATCCCGTTCACTTTGTACAGAGACAGGGGATCTGCAGAGAGATCCACGACTTCAATTTCTGAAGTCAATTTTATCAAATGTATCCGTTGAAATAACAGATCGATTTGAAACTCGTTCAAATCATGAAAATTAAAAATCTTTAAAAATTAAATACTTCACTTAGATAATAGAATTTAGATTGATTTCTATCCAACATAGAAATATAAAAATATTAATTATTAATTTAAAATGAAAAAAAAAATCGCCAACTTAAATTGAAAAATCTGGATTGATTCGGATAATTCTATCCAAGATAAAATTGATAAAAATCGACAATTAATTTTCTGTGAAATGTGAGAATAAAATTAACCAAATTTACATCATCCTTCATCAGAAATTTATAATATCAACGTCAATATTAATATCCCATCAAATTTCACTTACAGTAAAAAAACATTCGAAACTTTCATCTTTAATGCCTCAGAATCTTCCTCCTGATCTCATTTTCCTTCAATTGCCGGTACCGTGGCAATTTTTCCGCGTGACGTTAATAAATTACAGCTCCCCCTCCTCGCGTTATCTGCCACTTATTTACTTTCGAATCTAAACCGCTGTACATCCTCAACTTAATGGGAATCAAGATGTCCCTGTTATCTCGCGTGTATCCATTCAACCAGAGGCTAGATCTCTCTCTCTCTCTCTCTCTTTCTCCTTCGTCTTTTATGCAGTTCCAAGAGGGGAAGAAGGTGGCCGTGGACGAATAAATCAAACGGCCCCGCGGGACAAAACCGCTTTCCGTTTCGCAAGTTGAAATTAGCGGCCGTGCAAATTGCGCACAAAAATAATTCCCACGCCTCGAGACTTTATCATCGGCGATCAAGGTTTTCGATTTTCTTTATCCACGGGAAAAACCGCGGCAGGGATAATTTGCTGTTCTTTTGTTCGATGAAGACGAAGTTCGAAGTATCATTGGCTTTATTTGAAGCGAGGATAAAAGATGATATTAAAATGTGAGATTTACTTTAATTTATTTTAATCAGTATGATTTATCGATTTTTATGTTGTAAGGATACAAGGAAGATAATTTTGTTATTTTATTGGATATCTTTTCGTTATATTGGAATAAAGAATGATAATTTGAGGAATTATGTGTTTCCAAGATGAACGACAGTTAAAAATTTCCAATTCCCCTCCTTGTAATCATTTTTCCACCCCGTCGATTTCTCCTTTATACCAAATTACGTACTTGTAAAAAGTCCATTTACAAAGCCAAGAACTTCCTAAGAACCCCACAGCCATTATTCAAATTATTCATCGGATCCAGATTGAATTCAGAGATTGCTCCACCCTTCCCTAAAAAGCTACTTTCTTTTCCCTTTTTTTTTATCGATGAAAACGTCCCTTCGCATATCATTAAACACACGATGCTCCCTTTCTTCTTTCGTTGAAATAACGGGGATACGTCACGAACGAAGAAAGAAAACGTGACGTCCGTTGGTAATTACCATCGGATGTCGGCGGTGTAAATATATATATATATACACGCGCACGCACACATTGCGTATATAAGCGGCGACGGCGTTAATTCCAAACGATTGCTCCTTCTGTTTCGTGACCAATGGAAATCTGGTCTCGATTGTTTTCCAAGTAAGTGCGTATATTACTGGTGCATCATGCACGAGCGGGTTGCTCGCTCGAGCCTGCATCGAGTCTTCTTTCTTTTCTCTCGTGATACAAAAGAACACTCGACGAGGCTGTCTACCCGGAAACTAAGGGAAATCGCGGCAGGTTGAATGGACGTATACACGATTTTTTTCTTTTTTTAATTATACACGCGTTCGATGCTTGAGCGCCATCTTTCTGCCTTCGAACTGATCAATTCTGAATTTTTCTTGATTTTTTTAAATTTTTTGCAATTCTCGTCATCGCATAAATGTCTTTCTCCTTATTGTATTATCTTTCTTTCAAGTTTTATTATTATACGAAGAGGGAGACTGGAATAATATAAATAAAAGGTGTAATGATATTGAATAAGGTTATTATAAAAATGAAATATTACCAAATTTTGATTAATTTTTTAGAAAGTAAATGATTTATTATTTTGTATTATTATTTTCTAAGACGTGTATATTTATAGAAAGGAAAAGAAAGATTTAATCAGGAAGAATTTAAAAATTCATGAACAGAAGGGGAACGTATGATAATTTGTACGGAATAGGGATTTGGTGGAAACATGCAGGAAAAAAAAACTATTAATTCAAAGATTCAATCCCGTTCAACTTTTGAAAAGAGCAATCTATAACATCGGATATAAAAAATTTCCACGGAGAATTTTTATTAGAGCGTTTCAATATTGAAAAGAAAAATAAAATATCTGAAATTGACAGTACGAATGAAACAATCAGAAATTGTATTTTGTATTCTATAAAGCGTCGAGGAAGAGAAGAAATTGCGTTGCGCAAAGGATTAACTTTGCAAGAAGAACAAAATGCAATATTGAATTCGAAATTTTTTTTTTCCCCCGAAATTGTTACCAGAGGTGTTTCAATATTGGGAGGAGGGAAAAGGGAGGGGAAAAAAGTAGAACAAAAAATAAAATAAAATATTTAAAATTGATGCTCTGAATGCAATAGTTAGGAACGGCAGTTGAATTTTCCACGCCACGGGAATTCCGGTTTCCTCTGTTCAAACAAGTAATCCTTTGCATTTCGGGCGAATCATGTATATATATATATAGATATATATGCACGTATGTTTTTGCACGTCCCCCTTTCTAATCTTGCTCGGCCTGAAATTTATTTTCGAAGGATTTATCTGTCTTCGACTAAGTAAACCCATTTGCATTTCAAATATCACCCTTGATTCGCTTCCTGTGGTTCCGCGTCTCTTCCCTTCCTTGCTCCAAATTTATCAGCAAAAGCCCACGTACATAACATTTGTTTCACTTAACTCTTTTTTTCATCGCTTTGATGAAATAACAATCGTTATAAAATTAAGACGTATCGTGAAATATATAAAATTAGTAGCTCGTTCAAGCATTCTCAATTTCAATTAAATCGTGTCTTCGAGTTAATCAATCTATGACGCACTTCATCAATCAATATCAAGTCAATATAATTGGTTCTATAATTTATATTCTACTATAGAAAAATGCCTGTGCATGTAATGCCATTCATCGTTCTTAACACGAGTACAAGTAGCTTTTGTAGTACTTTAGTATAGTATTCGTAATATTTGTTGCATCTATTTAAACTTCCTACCATACGTATAAAAATAAAATATATTTCTATTACAATTATCATATCAGATTATGTTATCTAGAATTCAAAAATGTATAACGCAAAAAGAATTGATCTTATTCATTTTCATTCAATATGTGTGGATAAATACACGTAAACTCAAAAATATGATGATTTTCTTATAATACCGTCGACAATTCGAAATTGTACTCGTGTACGAAATATATTTGATACTCGAATGAGTTTATGACCTCCAACCCGGTCATCTTCATCCAGTACTGAAAAAAAAAAAAAAAAAAAAGAAAAAAGAAGAACGTTCTGACGAACAATTACGAACATTGTCTTTCGTACAGAAACGAAAACGGATGCACGGCCGTAAGAGGAATCGGCACGGTTGCAAACGAGCACGAGCACACATCCTACCTTTACACGGAGAATAGTGGCGTTCTAGCTTTTGGCTCCAGCGTTGTCACAGCCATAAAACAATGCCGAGATAATAGCGGGTTTACCCGTGTGCCTTCGAGCATCTTGAAGCTAACAACCTCGCGGCCATTTTTGAATCCAAGTTGATCTCATTTCTTTCTCCTTTTTTTCCTCCCCTCTTCTCTTTTTTGCCTATTTTCTCTCACTCTCTCTCTCCTCCTCTTTCATAACCTTGCTGCACATCATCTCGAAAGGGTTATCTGGAAAGGGTGGAAGGAGTATATAGGTCATTCCAGGTGAAACGAGCGAACTCATCGAACTCATTGGCCTATACTGAAGAAACCGATCATTGATGTTCGAACGCTACTATTTCTAGAGCTGTTTCTCTTTTTTCTTTGCAGAACGAGATACGTAATATGGAGAGCGAGATTTATTTACGAGCTGATTGAAGAGTGCGATCGATATTTCGTAGCTAATTTCGTTGGATGGTTTATCGAAGAATGGTTTAAACGGTTAGGCGTTTTGATTTTGAAGATGAACTGGTTTCATTCGGGATAGATTTAACCAAGGTGGGTTATTGAAAATAGCCGATGCGAAGGGGATTTTGAAACGAAAGTTTTGCTGGAATCAGGAAATGAAAGATATTAAATTTGGGGTGAAACTAGAAAATCTATTATGCTTCGCTTGTCAATTCATTCGAACTGTTTTCAAAAATTCCAATTGGATTAAATATTGGAGATTATTTAAGTAATGATTAAATATCGTTAATTATTTTGAAAAAATGGTATACAAATTATATATAAACATATGCAAGCGATAATTATATTCGTTCTTTTTAAGCTATGCTTATAAATTATGCGTACCACGTGTACCACAAAATAATCTTTTCATAGAAATTTAAATTGCTCCCTCATTCATCGCGACTGATATATAATAGCGACGGAAATACCAATATAAGATACAATAGGTGAACGATATTAGAATAACTGAAGCACCTTTTCAATCACAAAAGACTTTATTATCAATGTTTCAATATCTGTCAATCATATATACGAGCTTTAAACTCTATGCAATATAATACTTGAAAAAGGCCCTCCACAATCCGATCACGCGACATTTTCATACACAATCCCAACTCTTGTAACAAAACGAAACAAGGAGATAGAAAATTTAAATTTATCTCCTCGTCGAGATTTTATTAGGAACATCTTAATGTCTCTCGCAATCAAAAATACCTGTAAACGATCCTTAAACTCGTCTCATTATCCAATCTCTCGATCTTCAAACACACGCAACAACCCCAGGACATTATCAACCGTGAATCCAATCGATCAATCGAAACCATTCCTCCGTGTATCGTAAACGAACCCTCTAATTTCTCCTAACAGAGGAGCCCAATTCTCTCTGTTAACGATCAAATGGCCAAGACGCGAATTCGAGCGTCTCTGCGAATTGCAATTTTCTCATTAAAGGCGTTTCGCCTTTTTTCCAAATCATTGAAAGAAATATCATTATCGATTTCGATGTCTCACGAAACGGAAGCAAACTCCTCGTTACGCGTTTTCCTGTAGAAGGAAAGAGGAGTGGAGAGGATCTCTCTGGGTGTGTTCTTTCAGACCAACGATCCTTAATTAATCTGGAAATCGAATCTGGAAGAGGAAGAGGCGAGTGAATTCTCGAGCCGATAAGTCGAAATACTGGAGGATGGATTAACCAGGTTGGAGGAAGAGGGTGCAGGAAATCCTTTGGCCGGGATTTAGATTTCCCGTTTTCCACTGTTTACCGGCCGCTAAATTGTTCTCCTTTCCTTTCACCGATCTCTAATCGCTTTTATTCCGGCCAACCTGTTATCACAATTCTTCCCCTATCTTCGCGTGAATCACTTTCGACTCGGTGGAAATGAGGATGGAGGAGAATGGAGGATGCGAAAGGAAGGAGGAAGCAGCGGGTTTAGGATATTTAGAAGGAATTCAAGAAGGTATTTGGGAGGAGAAGGTTGTAGGGAAGGAAATTTTTCTTTTTTAAGAATTAATTGATAATTCTTTATGTGGAAACACGTGAAGCAATATCTTTAACGCGAAGGAAGAAAGAAAGAATCGGAAAAGAGAATTGTGGAAGTGGAAATTAATTTTTTAAGGAAACTGATAGAGTGGCTTTTGCTCTGGTTTGCTATTTGAGAAATAATGGAGAAAGAAGGAAAAGGATTTTATCGCTGAAACAGAAGAATAACTTTTTAAGGAATCAGATAAGAATGTGTAAGTGGAATTAGTTGATAAAGGAACGAATAAAAGAGTAGTTTTAAAATTATTTATAAATATATTAATTAAAATATTAAGGGAGTAATAAGAAAAGATTATAATACTGTTTATTAATTTTTAACGGAGCATAAATAGTTGTCATATTTTAGAATTAAATCTTTTGAACATTAACAACAAAGTTTAGCGTGACTTTATACTTATGGGAAACGATAAGATTGCGAAGCTTACTAAGAACTCTATTTTATGTTTCCACAATCCGTGATATAAGATGCAGATAACCATGTTCCCCGTGTATTTAAGCAGTTAAGTTAAACATCGAATGAATTAATGTTATGTAAAGGATCCAAACCTGTGATGGTTATGATTGGAGGAATAGATAGGAGATTTACAGAAACAGTTGAAGTTAGTAATCAATTATTTACATTGTGTATTACAATAATGTAATATTACATATTCTGTTTATTACACAATTTTACTTAACCCAATTAACAAACATAAATAATGATGTAATATAATTTATACACGTATATCAAATTTTATATTTTTAACTACTCATTAGTTTTTTCTACTCTATGAAAGAAGAAGAAGAAGAAGAAGAAGAAGAAAGTTCATCGTGCTAGATATTAAACGAAAATCTTACCTGCATCGAATAAAAAAAAGAGGGATTGCGAGATGAAAGAAGACAGAATCATTATGCCTGACGTTTCTCTTTATTGTTTGAAATGTGTCGTAACGATCAGATATGGATCATGTAAAATTACAATAAAACGTAAATATGACGAATCATTCGTGTATACATATACGTGTATGTATATATATATATATATTTATATATGTATATATGTATAAATTCTTGTACGCCACCAAAAATGATCTCGTGAGACCACGAGGGGAAAAAAAACAAAAAAAAAAAAAAGAAACTTAAATTATCCCGAACGAATTCATAAATATGAATCACTTCCTCGCCCCATCGATTCAAATTTATGCCTTTCGTCTCTTCAAAATTCCAATCAACTCTCTCGACCATTTTTTTCTTTTTCTTTTTTTAACACACACGTATATTCGTGAAACTATATCGCATAATCATAGTGATTGCGATCTCACCACCAATCCCAAACAATTTTCCAACAACGAATTTTTTCCCCACCCCCTACTTTCACCGTGTTTATCCCCTTTTATCCCCATCCCCTTTATTTTAATCTCTCCTCCCTTTAATTACACACCGTAAATCTAAATTCACAATCATACACTATGTACAAGTGTCGCGTCTCGCTTCAACGACTCGCTTTTTTTTTTATCGATTTTTAAATTATATTGCTATCAGCGTCTCTCTTCTCTTTATCCTTATCGAGCGACCATCGATACACCTTATAATTTATATTTTTATATAAATTACGTATTTTTATTCTTTCGTATATACACGTCCACGCGTGTATCGTCCACGATTCAATGAACGTGTCTTCTGTATGAGCAACGGAATTTCCACAATGGCAGTGAAGAATTTAAAAAGAAAAAGAAATTCCTTTTTTTTTTTTTTGAGAGTGATCACATGCCAGCATATTCGTTTAAAATAGCTACGAAATACGAATTGACGAAAGTTTTCTTTTGATGGATATATAAAATGGAATGTTAAAGTAGTAAAGTAGGAAATAAAACGCTTTGTTTTTTCGGACTGATTATATATATATAGAAGACGATGCGAGATGCAAATTATATATGAAATATTAATACGAGAATATTTGATGTGAGCAATTTACAGCGGCAATGAAAAATTAAAAAAAAGAAAAATTTATCCCGAGTTTAATCTGGACTTAAGATTAAATCGAACGGTTCGCTGTATTCGATAATTGAAGGGCTTAGTGGAAAGGGAACATTATCCTTTTATATTAATTACATTCGATATTTTCGTTATTATTTAAAAATATTAAAATCATATATATATATATTACATTCTTGCCTCTCATCCTCTCAGAATAATATCGTAATGAATCTTCATTTTCATGCAAAATGAGTACTTCTAGATTTTCAGATTTTTATTAATTTGTACACAATATATATATACGTATATAGATTGTGCACATATGTATATATTTAATTTTATCACTAAGGCGAAGAGGCAAGAACACGCGCATAAATATCACAAATATCATTCTTAAAATAATTACAATTCATATACGAAAATAATTCCCCCTTGAAATTCGTCTTTCCTTTATCCTTTTTCACCAAGCCCCCCTTTTTATCCTTGCATGATTCGACAAGCAACGATACGATCCGTGGCGAAATGATCCCGCGAAGCTTTCGTCTGCGATTCGTTCCGGGTTAAACATGCAAAAGTGGCAAGATACCGTGATTGAACGATGGTAAGATCGCTAATAAACAGCAGATCGAGATCGAAACGGGTCGGGCATCGATCGTTGAACCGGATCTGGGCGGTTCCTGCGCCAGTCGTTGATTGCTCGCGGCCAACGTCGCGGTTTCCACCCTCTCGAGCGCCCTGTCGCCCCTGATCCTGGGCAACGTGGACTGACAGGTGATAGTTAAAGTCCCTCCGGGGAAATGGTGTCGTTCCAATCGAAGAGTGAGGCCGAGACGAGTCGAGGACACGAGGCTGTCCTCCGTCGGGCTCGTGCTCGGCAATTCTCTGATCAACCCTTTGTTCACCTGTTGACGATAGAAGGCGAGAGTTAGCCTTAGTCCCCCTCCCCCCACCGTTCACACGAGTGAAATTTCATGCTAGATTAGGGGGATGAATGGGATCGAGATCATGGATAATGGTTTCTATAGTGTTTCGGGTGTTGGCGATAATGTGTTGGGTGAATGAAGGGATAATTTGGGCCATGAATTGGCTCGATTTGTTCTTGTGACAAAAGTGATACGTGTTTTCGATACGATTTTCTTCCTGGGGGAAAGATATTCTTTATTAGATATAGATATTCCTTGTATATTTGATCGAATGGATCTCGTGGATAGAATAAGGATTGTTCGAAATAGAAGAATAATGAATAAATATTTTAAATATTAATGATAATATCTTATTTATCTATAATTTCTACGAATGTATCACTCTTATCTATCCTGAACGGATTCGATTCAAGAATTCAGAATTTCTATTTATAATTTATAGATAAAGAAACGTATGAAAGAATCATAATTACTCTAAGTAATCACAGTAATGCTACTGCATCGAAAAGAAGAGAAAAAAGTTACAATTTATTATACTTGAAATGCCATCAAGATACCCAAGATCCTATCCGAGCATCTAAAGTAACTTTCTCGGCTCGAGTGGTTGGAGTGAATTTAATAGGGTGGCATTTTCGTCTGTTATTTTTAAGACGAAAACAGGAGCTGAGTGCACAGTAAGCAACTTTGAAAAAAGTATTCTCGAGTATAAACTGACGGTTTTAATTTCTTCTACCTTTCACCCCCGAATAAGTTTTTGAAGAGTCTGAATAAAACGAGCGAGTAGTGGCGAAAACACTAAACGAGCATCTTTTAAACGATTCCCATAATTTCATATCTTTAGCCGGCGTTGAATTTGCAATTCAAAGGCATCTCCAAGTCATTTTCCAAGAACTTTCCAAACTCTCGTTGTTTCATTTTGCCTCCGCTCACGACAATTTTCAAAATCACGAAACGATGAAATTTTCAAGAGTCTTGATTGAAATTAAATTTTTTTTTTCAAGATTTTGATCAAGTTTTTTTTATAGTACGTCGAGGTATCTATCATCAAATTGATCGAGAATTATATATTGTTTCTCGAAAATGGATATGTTTTGAAATTCTTCCAATTATCTTCTCAAGAATTGAAAATTATTTTTCTATTGTTTAATTATCTTTGCAAAATAATTTAATAATAATAATAAAACTGTAAGATAATATTTAAAGCAATCCAATATTCGATTATTTTCCCACGAAAAACAATTTCAGAAGAACAAATAACTTTTCATCTTCATAAAAAAAGATTTAATGTATTATTTTTTATCGAAACAAAGCAACATTCAATTCTCAATTCAGAAATAACATACAAACACACATTCTCCGCTGTTTTTCATTCGATACAATTTAATATTCATTATCGTTTTCGATTTAAAATAATTCCATCTGAATAAACACCGTTTTCATTACAACGATAAAAAATTCTACAATTTTATGAAACAATAAATCTTTAATCCAGATATATAGAAGACTTAACACATATATTATGGAAATTTTCCTCGGAATAATGAAAAGAGGAAAAGAATTGGAATAAATTTGATCATTCCATTTTTTATTTTTAAACAGATTCACACAATCAAAAGACGTACGAGGAAAACAGAAAAGAAAAACTATCTTCAACTGATTTTTCAAAGAGCACGAGAAACGATTTATAAATAATTTTATTACAATTATCATTAAAAAATATTCAATCCTTAACTTATAACATTCGATCCAACTTTCAATTACTTAGATTAGACTTTGAATTGCTTAGATGAATTTACAATAAAAACAGATGACAATTCAATCCCTAGAATTTAAGAAACTTAATTAAACAAAAATTCACATTCAACGACCGAATTACTAGATTTATAATTTGAAAATTTTCATTTGACAACACGAACATGATTTTTCATAAAATTCACTCGTTCTCGAGACAAGGTTGAACCAAACCTTGAACGAATACCGTCAGGGGGAGGGGGGGAAGGGATGAAAAGACACGCGAGGGAACGAGTATCGCCAGAGCCCGGTAGAAAAACTAAGTTTAGCCCGGAGCTTGGGTCGTTTTTTTTTGTGACGTCGGCTACAATCAGGAATTCTAAAGTTGGCGAATGTCTCTCCAGGCTCTAATAGCCGTACGTTCTCATAAAACTGTTTCTTTCCTCCCTCACCTCTTTCCCGTTGAGGATGAAGACGAGCCGGGCCGGAGGGTAGCTGGCCGCCGAGCTGCATTCCACTTGGAGCGTCTCGCCCGCCTCGTAAGAGGGTCGAAGGCCACGGAGGGTGGGTCGTTCCTTGGGGGGGATCGCCAAGCTCATGTTCGCCTCGCCGAAGATCGTGAGGAAATTCGGCCCCTCCGAGGACACCTCGCACCCGTACAACCCCACAAGGTTCACCTTCACTGTCGCGGGTAAATTGTTTCCAATTATTTTTCCAAGAAATGCTTTTTATTTATTTATTTTTTTTGGAATTAATCCTTTTGGATGGATTTGGATGGTAATCATTTTTGATCGAATTTTACTACGAGAAATAGTATTAATATTATTATTATAAGGATTCAAGTAATGAATTTGAATAATTGCTTAGGTATACTTTGTAATTTGTAATGGAAATTAATGTATCCATAGGTGTAGTTGTTGTTGGATATATTTAAAGAAAAAAAAGGAAAGAGATGAGAGATTTGAATGAAATAATGTGTATAGTACGACGTAATTATTTAATAGGTAAAAAAATTGAAATAAATTTTTATCACTGATGTCGACTAGATTAAAGTGTACGTTTAATGAAATGTTTAAATTGGAAAAAAGAATATATTCTCATTTTTTTATCTCTGTTAATAAGACCGTAATACACTGAATAATAGTTAGAGAAGGTATTTAAAGTAACTAAAGTATAAGTAAATTGAATGAAACTGTTATTATATCCGATTAATAATAATTTAGCTATCATCAAAATTAAATTCTTTCTTCATGTTACAATATTTTCAGTTTAAATTTTTATCAACCTTTAAGTATAATATTTTCTTTAGAATTTTTACTAAAGCAAAAAAAAAAATTAATAATTCATCATAAGCAATTATAATTATAAATTATTCAATTATACAAATTATTTCAATCCTCTTTAAAAGATTATTCCAAAAAATGTTCAATATTTTATAATAACATTTGAAATATATATTTTTAATATATTTTGAAAAAAGAATCGTGCAATAATATTGATCTTTAAAAAATTAATTTTTAACGCGTTTCATTCTTCATATTTTCTCTTTTACACGCTCTTCCAATTTTTCCCCGTTCAAACAAAAATTTACTCACTCTTATCAACCCTCAAATTCGCACAAACAATATCTGGGCGAAATGAATCGCTCTTCAACCATTCTTCATTCAGCACGAACCTCCAAAAAAGAAAAAAAAAAGCTCCTGCTCAAATAAAGTTACCACGCTGCAAGACAAAGTCTGCTCTTTCACCGCTTGTAATATGCTCTAATTCCTTCCAGAAAAAAATATTCAGAATCATCTCAACGGTTCTAACGAAGAGTTTAAACACGAATTTCGCGATTCTTCTCGCGAGATTTTGATTTAAAAAGCGTATAAATGGTTTTTCAATCTTTAGGTTTACCATTTCAAAAGAAGTCACTTCAAAAGATGAATTATTTCTAATTATTATTATTTTAATGATATAATATTCATATTAATGTTTTAATGATTTTTGATAAATGAAAAAAATATCATTTGAGATAATTTATTATTTAAAAATTGAGAAGCATTCAAGTTTTATACATTAAGCGTGTATTTATTTCAATTATCTGCAATTACTAGTGATTCTTAACTATTTTTTTAACTATCTTAGAGTAAATTGAATTTTAACGAATAATCATCAACAATGCGATCAATCTACTCAAGATACAATAATCCTTAAAGCATTATAATTAATCAAAAATCATTTTCTTTTAACTAAACGTGAAACTTTCATTTATAGAAACTTAAAAAAATATTCTTCCATACAAAATTACCTTTCCTCCCCAAAATTGATAAAATGCTATTCCTAACATTATATAAAAAATCATGATCGATGAACAGAGTTGAAATCAAAAACAATAAGACTTATTCTCTCCCCTGAAAATTTATTTCAAAGATCATCGTTAATGAATTAAGAAAGTTAGATAGGTTATTTTTAAAAGTCTCGAAGATTAGAAACTTTATGAAAGATGTGAAATAGCGTGGATCCCTGTGGAACAGTGAAAAATGGGTGAGAATAGAAATTTAATAGGGGCCAGCCTCGTTCACAAGAAGGCAAGTTCGTTGGTTATTTAAGCGAAATTTCTGCCAGGCCGTAACTTTCATCGTTCTCTAGGTTCAAGTTGGGAAAATCTCGCGGAGTTGTTGTTTCGATTTTAATTTGAAATTGGGAGAAAATCTACAGGAATTTTTTTTTACAAATTTTGAAGAAAATTCTTATTTTTTATTTTTGTTTTTGTACGGTATTTTCTTGTCTTGGGAGAAAGTTGAAATTAGTTAGATTAAGATAGTTAGAAGAAGATAAGTTTGACAATGATTGAATTTTAAGTTAAAATGCGTAAATTTATGTAGTGTACTTGAATATAAAGACTTCTTTAGAAAGTGTGATATATTTAAGGGGATGGTATTTTGAAAGAAAAGATGTATCGTGAAGAGAAGAAGTTACTATTAAAGGAATATTATTCTGAAATTCTAATATTCAAAATAGATCTTTATAAAAAATTAAAAAATCACAATGTATTTCACAATAAAATCAAATAACTTCAAATAATCTTAAAAATGGAAACGAATTATTTTCAAAACTGAAAATAAACGTTACAAAAATAATTAAAAATCCTGTTTACGTTACTCCAAAAGCTCAAAACTAATATTACAAATCTCAAAAACACACATCTCCAGACATCCTATTCCATCACTCATTAATAATTTACCAAGCAGATTAAACCGCATAATTCTAATCTCCTCTCAGTTCGCAAATTCATCTCGAGAATAAAACTTTCTCTCTCTCGTTTCTCTATGAACAATTGGATAATCGCTCTCAGAATAATTTGCAAAGGAGAAAAAAAAAAAAAGAAAAACAAGAAACACTCTCAGCTCCCGAAAGAAAATTTACTCTGAAAAAAACACTCTGATTCACACGATTTACGATTCGATCCTCGCGCACGACTCACCCCTCTCTGTCGATCTCGAACCCCCGTGAATCTTTCTCCAAGACCTCGCGATATCTCAGGCAAAAACACCATCCACGTCGTGCACGCACGACCAACTATCGCTTAAATTGTGTAAAGAGGGGGAATCGAGGATCTATACAAACCTCTCCGATTGTTCGCCTGTCCCAACAGCGTCACTTGTTTGCTATCGCTCTTGTTCACGTCCACGTACACCCCTTCCAGCTGGAAATCACGACCAGGCGGCCTCGAGCCGGGCATAAACCTGAAGAACTCCAAGCCATCCTTGTACCACTTCACGGAGTACAATTCCTCGCCGTCCAGATCGTACTCGCATCTGAGCGCCACTTTTTCCCACCTCGGATCGGCTATACTCGGCACGTCTATCCTCAGGAGATGGATGGACGAGCCTGAAAAAAAGAAGATTTTTGTACAAATTTTGGAATTAGTAGAGGCAAAATTTTTGAAATGGGGAAAAAGTTGGAATTAGCGAAGAGTCAATATTTTTTTGGAATCATGGATAAAAGTAGAGAGAGAGAGAGAGGAAGGGAGAGATTTCTTTTTTGGAATTAGTAATGGAGAGAAATGGAAGAAAAAAGAAGATTCTTTTGGGAAAAAAAATAAAAGTGGGATATTAGTGATGGAAGATAAATCTTAAAATCCAGAATTTTATGATTCCAGTCTATATAGTTGATGTATCGTCGCATCGATCACTTTTTTTTTGACACCGATGTCAGGAATATTATTCGAACAAAAATTTAGTCCACGCAAAGGTACAAGTTTAAATCACTGTTTCGCTTTTAAACCTAACTATCAATTTTTTCCAAACTTATATTATTTAATACACTCAATCCAATTACTTATTTCCTCATTCGGCATATTTTATTTGGATTAAATTTAACCCTTTGTTCTTTAAATCACGTTCTTCCTTTGTACTTTGAACGATTCAAAGTTGCTTAAATTTTATGAGAGAGAATTTCCACAAAAGTATTAGATTAGATATGCACTGTTTTCAGATATATACAAAGAAAAAAAAGAAGAAAAAAGAGATTATCACCAACGAAAAATATTCGAAACAAATGAAAAGTCTTCTCGTTCATTTAACGAACGACAGCGTGAAAAATACGACAGAATTTGTCCAGTTGGCCTGTCGCGTAAACAACCTAACGAAAAAGTTTACAGAGAAAGCTAGTCGAACTCCATTTGCCGGCCGACTGGGTGTGGAAAAAAAATAGCAATTATTGGTGTAATGGGTAGGTGTTGAAAAAAAAAAAAAAAAAAAGAGAGAAACCTCGAATCCCTACAAGGGAGTAATTTCCTCTCCTTCCCACCCCTTTTCATTCTCTCTCTACCAAACGAGTGTTTTTAACACAGTCGCATTAATTTGTTTATCGCCGCTTCGTCGAGCAAGCGCGGCAAATAGCTGGCTAATTAAAAATATCCGATCCGGCCATGCGTTTGTATAATTATCGTCCTCGAAAATGCAATCGAACATTTTTCGAGTGGTTGTACGCCGTAAAACGGCAATATTTTCGCATGGAATCGATTGTGAAATTTGTATTCCTTTGTCGCGTCGTTTGATAAGTTTTCGCCGTGTTCGAGAGAATATTTGATTGCTTAATTAGAGGGCGTTGATTTTGCGTTAATTTTTCAAGTACCGTTGAAAATTGCCGATTGGGGTGAGGTTCTAATTATTGTTATTATCGCATTCGATTTTTAGTACGAACATTTGCAAAAAGGAAACGTTAATTCTAAAAAATTTTTTTCTTTTCTTTTTTGGATTTAAAAATTAATCGAAAATTAATATTATAAGAATCCTGAAAGATCCATTTAATTTCCCTTTTCGCCCATTTTTTAGAAACGTACACATTGATAAATTCTTGCCATTGTTGTATATCGTACAATTGTGCTTTTGTCATTTCGAATAAACGAAATAATCATCTTGTTAAAAAGTTTTTACCAATTTTTCGCAACAGACAAAAAAAAATACGCTATGAAAGGCCAAAAAATTCTGTTAAAATTCTACTAAAATCCCAAACTAACCGAATAGCCTTCATCAATCTCAACTCGGATCGTTCCCATCACCCCCTCCCTCCTCCCCTTTTCCATCGAAGAAAGAATTCAGTGGCCAAAAAACGATATTCCTCGAGATCGTAATACTCGTTCCACGTCAAATCGCGAGCCAACTACGTGCCACTTAAAACAATAACCGGATCCGTCGTTCACGTCAACACAATCGAAACGAGGGAGAGAAAGAGAGAGAGAGAGAGAGAGAGAGAGACACGTAGCAGCGCGTGAAAAGGAAGGGAGTGGAAGATGGGGAAATAGGGAATGGAGATGGCATCCGGTATTCGAGACACGAGCAAAAGCGGCGAAGTAGTAGAATTCGTGAATGATTTCCAGATCGTGCGAATTTGTCATGCGCTTGGCACACGAGTCGAACCGCGAAACGGACACGATAAAACCGTGAACAAGCGGAATTATCCCCTTTCCAGGGAGAGTGGAGTTGGTGGGGGTGGATTCGCGACGAAACGATTGCGTGAAAGGCGTCGAAGATAGGCGGCGTTCGAGCCATTAAACGGGGGAATGGCCGATTTATTGTTCCTGTTCGCGAATATTCATTTTTGAGATTGTGAAAATGAGAATGGGTTGTTTGGGACCGGTGAGAAGAAATAGTTGGCAACGAGTGAAATATTTTCGAACGATAAATGATTGTGACTGATAATAAAGGATTTTGAATACGAAAAAATACGGGAGTTTTTAATTGTGAAAGAATATTTAGATGTTTTTTTATAAAAATATAATTTAAATTATATCGTACGAAGTTTTGAAAATTATTCTTTATCATTTCAAACGTAATACAGTTCGATAGGTTTTTTACTTTTTTCACTACGAGTCTCGTTTTTCCGTTTGGCAAATCTTTCAACGATCCATCAATAAGAAGGAAAATAAAATAGTTATTTGAAGGGAATAAAACGATCGTAAATCCGTGATTGTTCCACGACTGCAATCTTTCCAACATTTCCGTGGAACTGTTGAATCTCTTATAGCGTGAATCGCTAGAGATCTTTGCTCTCTGTTTACGACTCGACGAAAATAGGTTTTATTTATTTGAAACGGGAATTTTTCAACTTTATTAAGATTAAAAAAGTCAATATTAATTTTAAGAAGAACATGTGATACGATAGATAAAATAAATAAAAGTTCGATATTAAGGAAAGAAAACATCAAGAGATAATTAATATATTCATGATGATGAGACACGTTTGAAAGATCAAAAGAAATACGAATATAAAAGAATGATTGAAGTTTATGTTGAAGTTTACTTGTTAAAAAATAATTTAAGTTTGCATCAAAGTTTGTTCTATAGATTTCACAGAATATTTCAATTAATCAAAGTTTCTAATTTTTCAAAAAAAATCTAAAGGATAAAAATGTTGAAGAGATTTCGAGGGGAGAAATTTAATTCGCGGTTTATATTATGCATCTAAAAGTTGGCCGGGATCAAATCAGTCTGACACGTAGATTATTGCAAGGTTCAGAAGAAAAGTTAAACACAAAGATGTATTTTCTACGGGTTGCGGTAACTTTCGACTTCGAAAACTTTTCACGTCCACGGCAAAGCTTTACGAAACGTTTTCAGTCAAGTGTACCAATCTAGAACCGCGGCCACTTGATTTTTCTTGAAAATCGAGGCTCGTCCAAGTACGGTATCGTACTTTGCATTCCTTGTTCTTTTTATTATATCTCTTGTCTTAAATATTGATAACGTTCGTTTACAGAATATCTTTTAATTATTCATCGCCTCGATGAAAGTAAAATAATATTTGTTATGAATAATTTAATGAAATTTTCTGCAACGATCATCTCCTCGAATACTATTAAAAGATACAAATTATCTATATCGTGGATTAAGGAAATTATAAATTAAAATTATTATTCAAAGTACCGTAATTATTGTAAAAAAACAATCAAGTATCTATTTATTTGTTAGTTAAAAATTTTATTTTTATTTGTACAATGTCCAAACTTTTTCTTCTCGTAATGAATTCTGTTCTATGTAGGTATTTTTGCAATAAAAGTGTCAAAATTTAAAAATATAAACATATTTCTTTTTTTGGCTACGCCTCTCTCAATTGTTTTCACGGTACATTTTTTGAAGAAAATTCCGTTTACGAATTGTAAATTCGAGGTAGTTTTTTAATCCAACGTTATAAAAGTTTAAGAAGGTACTTTGCATTCACAAACGAGCTTCCTCCTCTTTTACTGATTGGAAGCAGCGCGCACGAAATAAAGCCGAATGTATTAAATATTTATTGACGAGGAAATCAGGCATTCTGTTGAAAAATAAATCGAACTGACCAGTTTCTCAAATATGAAATTAATTTCTTGTGGTTTAATAAAAGAAAGAAATCTTTTTCGTGATTATAAATAAAAATATCTCCTCCTAGATGATAATTAAAATTTTTTTTATAAAAATGTGAATCAGATAACCATTTTGTTGATTTGAATTTTCTTAAAAAAGAATCTATTCTTTCTTATTTTAAATGTTTTAAGCATATGAATTAAATAGTATTACAAGAATCACTAATCGATTTTTTTTTATACGGAATTTTATTGAGAATCAAATAATATCAAAATATTTTTATCGATTTTCTTGTATAATTAAATATCACGAATGATTTCACATGTCAATTCGTATTCGCTTTTGTATCTCGTAAAAATAATAAAAAATTCATAACGCACATTATGATTGACATAATCCAAGAAAATCGCGTTCGCAAAATATCGGTTGATTCGAAATGACAGGTGCATCCATTTTGTTTCGCCACAACGAATAATTGATCACAAGCTGTTGAATCAATAAGCGTGTTGAACGTATATACGGAAATACAGTATAGAGGTTAGTGTTTAAAAATTAATAACGTGACAAGTTAGATCACTTTCTGCGAAACATGATCGAGAGGTCCAAAGCGACCGATTTGTTCCATTTCATCGATATGTTCCATTTCCAACGACAGCTCTGTGTGAAAATTGATAAAATATCTACGCGTTTTTTGATTTTCATTGAAAGATTCGATATCAGTGTCATCTTTCTTTCGTACAACTCAAATTTTGTTAAAAATCAAGTAAACTAAATCATGTCGATAAACTTAATAATGTTTCCTATTTAATTTATTTCTAATTAGTTTAAAAAAGTGCAAAAATAAATAGAATATCATACAGTTAAATAAATAAAGATATAAATAAAAACAACATTCGTGTAAAATATTTAAAAAATTTTCTATCGAAACAAAACTGAATACAAATTTGCCACGACTAGTTTATTAAATCGAATAAATCTAAGAATAATAAATAAAGGAAAAAAAAAATATCTTTTATCTTCAATTCAATCGCACAAGTATGGCAAATAATTATGCAAAATCTTATTCAATCCAATATAAAAATCCAGTATAAAAAAGACCAATGCAAAAAACCCTTCACTTTCCCTTCTCAAATAAAGAACTAAAACAAAAAAAAAAAAAAGAAGAAGAAGAAAAAGCACACAAAAGGTTTCCAAAAAGTCCCCAACAACTTTTCAACGAGCCCCAACAACAGCTCGATCCTCAAGCTTGCGACAATCTTTCTCCCACTTAATAAACGACAAACGCTTCGGTTCGACGGCTTCGGGGAACAATTTAACGAGCCATTTTAAATAATTTGTTGTCTTTTGAATCGCTTTATGCCGTGGCAAGCAGCAGTTAACCACGATACAATGGGGCGTGTGCAACAGAACCCCCATTTGGTTAGGTCGCGATACGCACACAAGGGTGGATTCCCCCTTTCAGGGTTTTTCGAGTGTTTCCTCCTCCTCTTCCTCCACCACCTGTCCCTTCCCCCGTCCCCTCCCCGCTCATTTTCTCGTTTTTCTTTCTATTTCTTTTTCATTCTCTCCTTTTCTCGTCCGATGCAAACAGAAAAATACCAGCGACCGATTCTTTTGTTTCATTTGTGCGCTCGCCGCTCGTCGAGACAAGTTATTGCATTATGCAAGGTGAATCGTGAGCTTCCTCGTGGTGAATGCCAGGCACAATGCCGCCTCTCTTTTTTCCTCTGTGAAGAGGTCCGGGATCTAGGGCGTATCTGAAATTTTGATACGTTTCGATCCTCTTTTGTTTCTTTCTCTCCCTCCCTCCCTCTCTCTCTTTTTCTACCCTTTTTTCCGCTTCCGTTTTATTCTCGTGTTTTGACGATGTTTCGACCACGGCTCGTCAGCGACGCTTCTATGGACGCTTCTCGAATTGGCGAGTACGCGGCGTCGGGCGAGTGATTTTTGGACGAATTTCTCTCTTACTCGAAATTGCCTTGCGCCGTTGAAAAATATCGTTGTTGTTGATTATCGATCGTGATAAAATATTGTCAAGAATTAAAATTTCTTTTATAAAACAAGTTATAAATTTGTTTTTTCATCTTCTTTAATCGTCATACGCGATTAGAGAATTATTATTTTATTCTTTCGAAAACGAGGAGAGAAAAGTGAAGTTTTTTTTCACGCCTGACGAATTTATCAAGTTCATTTGAACTTCGTCGAACAAAGTTTCGAATTCCGTCAGATATTATCGTCCGCGCGCTTTTACAGGGCAATATTTGATACGGGATTGCGTGCGAGAGTTTATTGATAGAACTTGTTAATCCGTTGATTTTTTCCATCGATCCTCTGCGATTGAAACAATATCTCGATCGCGTTGAACCGGTGTACAGGACGGTTCAAACGGGGCGATAATCGCGGGACTCTGTTTAAAATTGGCTTTTTCCCGCTCTGATCGCTCTTCATCTTTTCTATCGATAAAAAATTCAATATCGACAATTCTATCGTATCCACAATCATGAAAATTCAATTGTCAAAATCCACGCTATGTTGTTCTCGAATAGCTGTAAACGTGGCATAAAGGGTTATCTTATACACGTGCCATTAATCGAAGTCATGGACAGTATCATCTACAAAATTGTCGCCGTCGATTGAATTGAACAACGCTCATCAAAGCGTTAAATCGACTATTTATGATTCATATATACCGTTTGAACATGGCACATATACGTGATAAAAAAGCAATATAATATTTTATAATAATTTTTCGAAATTTCTTTTTGATATCAAGTGAATTATTGCGAATTAATTCCATCGATAGTCCACATTGTGAGAGTTCATGGAGAGTTAAGTCTAAGTACATTGTTGTGAGAACGAAAACGATCGTTAACAATTGAGAACAGTCATATATCACGATAGACCATTCATGTGGCTTATCGTAAGAAGGTATTGTTAATTTCAACGAGATCTCGTATATACCCTTAAGAAATCATCGTATCAAGTATCTATAATATATCCTTTATTAAGTATAATAAATATAATATTTGAACGAAGCTCTTTCTGTCCTTAGAAACTTAAGAATCTTATAGCAAAAGCCTATAGAAAACCGATCGCAGAGGCTGAACAAAGGCAACGTTAACTCGTTCGCAAGATCCCTTCTTGAATCGAAACGTAAGTTGCTATCGAGATCGAGTACCCTAGATGGAGCAGCTAAAGCTCGTTACACAATAGCGACGCCTGGCACAACGAGTCTCGTGGCCGATCTTAAAGAGCAGTTAGTTAGATACTTAAAATTATGCTAGACCTAAAATTTCTATAAACTCTTCGACACTGGTATATATACATTAAAGATATTATTATGTTCGATATTCGATTTATCGATTATTGAAAAAAAATCATTGTCAATAAATGTATAGGTTAGGTTGAGAATAATCTCTTTATTTCGATTTATAAATTATAAAGTAATCTAAATAATCTAATAAATAGATTCTTTGTAACTTTATAGCATAGTGATATGAACAGTGTGATTATAATTTAATGGTATAGAATGAAATATAGAGTGAATTTTATCTTATAAGGATGAGAAATTAGACGAGAGAACATAGATAGTTTCCAAGTTATAACGAGTAATGCAATTAATCAAAGTAAATTCCAATTCCGCAATAATGAGACACGAATGGCACGAACTTAATAGTTATCTTTTCGAATCCTCATTTTTCAGCTTCCACGTTACTCTTGAATTCTCTTCTAAGCACACACCGTACAATTATTCAGTGGGAACAGATTCAGACTCTCGAAGGAGAAAAAAATATCGCGTCAGAACCAAAACCTCTTAAGCTTGCAATTTGTGGGCAATTCCTAACTTGCAAGAGATTGGCCAGAGGGAGAGTACATTGTATATCACTACCTATTAACCCCATACATGACCAGTCTGTAACTGCCCCAAGATATATAACAACAAACACACGCGTTGACAATCTGTAACAATTGAGAATTACACAGTTCGATAATATCACGTTCATTTAGGAAAAAAGATAGAAACAATTTTAGCTCCCATTACGAAAGTTACTAAAAAAGTTTAATTTTTCCTTTCTTTTTCTTTTATATTAAAAAATAAAAATACTCATTTCTGACACATCCAAACATCAATTTGATGATAATCTCAAAATAAAATCAATACAATACAAGTCCTCGATGGAAGAAAAATATTTTATCTACACAGATTACAAATAATACTCTGCAACAATCGTTACATGTTTTACATGTTTTCGTTAAACGACGATGACGTTGTACTTGCTAATACCAGCTAATGGCTACTTCTTTCATCCCTTTTGTCTCTCCACGTAGTCGAGCCCCTTCTTCTTTCGCCTCCTTCGTCCTTAAGACCAAGATCAGGCTCAATGAGGAGTGGGTTTCTCGCGAGCCAATTAAGCCGGCAATTAGTTTAATAATTAGCGGATTAATTAACATGCCACGCGACGAGGCGGAACGAGACGGGAGGACAATGGACGGAGCAGCTGAAAGCCATGTTCCCAGCTAGTGTCTGTCACTGAACGACCACTGTTCGTTGCTTGCTTGATTAAGGACCCCTAAGGCTTTGCGTGCGTGTTTACACGCGCAAGGGATGGATTTGGCAAACCTAGAAAGTTTCCTACCTTTCCAACAATGAAATTTATATGCAGAATTTATTTGGATCGCTCTATTAACAGTTGTCTCAAAAGTTGTTTCTTCGGATCCGAAAATTAAACTTTCATCGATCAATTTTTGGACAAAGTCGTAATTTTTAATATTTTTTTAAAATTCCATTTTTTAAGGATAATACACTAATTATATTGTTTTTAATAAATATATAATTCGAATTTAAACGATCAGGCTTATCTAAATTCTTATTACTTTTTTCTCTAAGAAACTGTATCTAGAAATAATCTTTTTTCGCTGTTAGAAAAAAACTCGAATATTCCTTAAAGTGGAAAATTATTAAATCGAGAAATAGAAGACAAAAAATTGCGTCTCTTTTCCCAAAGATCTATAGCAAAAATATCGGGTTCAAAAATATCGTTAAAAATCCACCAAGCAATTAGCCGTTTCCCATTTTTTTTTTCCTCCTTGATGCCTCGACAAAAATACGGCGGCCATTTTTCTCGCGCAACAGTTTTCCAACACACCAGTGGCGAGGTTTTTCCACCCTCGTCGCAAACTATCGCGTGCAGGCCGTTCCTCGTTAATCGTGTTATTTGTTCACTAATTAAACGTGTAATAAATTCGACAGGCAGCCGCTAGACTTTATTGAAAACGGACTCGCCCCCCGTTCATTTCGCATGTTTCGTGCGCTCGTCGATTCGCGCCATATTGCCACTAGATTCAACATCCTTCCTACTTTTCCTATGCCTCTTGCTTTTTCAATTTATCTCTTTCGATTTTTTCTTTCTCTTTCTCTTTCTTTTTCTTTTTTTTTCTCCATGCATGTATTTGAGTTTTTCTTCTTCGTTCGGATCCGATCCTCTCGTTCCTCTTTTTATAGGATCGTTTCAGAAACGGGAGGATAAATTCCTGGTTAAATCGAGCGATACGCGAACAACGATTTATGGACTACTACGGAAGGGATTTCCGTGAGAAGTAAAACCGTGGTACGTTAAGGGTGAATTTCGGTTGGTTTTAGAAAGATTAGACGATTTACCCTGAATCCTGGTTTCGGTTAGATCACGATGGAAAAAATTATAGGATATATTTCGAATTTTTGAGTCGCTCTAGCTTGATTTCTTGGAGAATTTTAAATTACTTATTCCGATTACTTTTGAATCTGAAAAGATTTTAAAGATGAGAATTAAAGTTTTCTCGAAACATTTGAAAATGAATTAATTTATTTTCTCAAATACAACTCTCAAACATCTTCAAATATCCACCTCTCATAAATTCCTTAAAGAAAAAAAAAGTCATAAATTATTCATTGAATAATACGATAGGAGATATCCACTCTCGATATTCTATCATCTCTATTTTCTCAAATAAAATACGTCTCTCAAACGTCCTCAAATATCCACATTTATCCCTCGCCAAACTTCCAAACATTCGAAAAATTGGAACGTAAGGAAACAAAGCAAAGTTCTGTTTCAAAGAAACTTCATTCGTCATTAATTACCAAGTATCTCTGTGAAGATTGGTCGGGGAATCGGCGCAAATTTCTGTACCGTTTACACAATAGCAGCAGGGAGTCTGTACAAGGAGCAGCGAGACGCGTGGGCGGGATGTCAAGTGGGCAACCGTGGTTTCCTCGAAGACGAAGCTGCCCCGTCCTCCTCATCTTCGTTTACGACGTCTATGTACGACGCCGTTTTAAACCGAGCCCTTTCCGGTTTTTCGGCCTAACGAGCCTTTCTTAAGCACTCGCTCCATCCAACGTCAACGCCCTCGTTCGTCGCAACGCTAATTGAACGTGGGCATTCCAACGTTTCGAGACGACTTAGTTGCTATCCGTTTCATAACTCTTCGTTTCCCTGTTTTTCGACGAGAAAACAAAGAAATTCCTGAGAGGGAAATTATTTCGAGTTGTTTTCGGGATGATGGATGCTCTTGATGAAACCGTAGAATTGCATGATTGAAGTGGATTTTGTGGTTTCAATGGAGAGACTTAAAAGTGAGAATCTTGGAAGAATTTTACGCAAATTTATTACGCGTTTTATCTGTGGATACGAAATAAATTATTGATCCACGTTATTTCAAATACGTACGAAATAGTCGAGAAAGGTTAAAGCGAAACGAGAACGGAAAAACAAAGTTTTCGTATAAACACTATTCATCCCAATATTATCGATAACGACGTTTCATCGATACGTACATTACAGGTACATGTGTGCATGTGTGTAATGCGTTCATTTATGAAAATAAACGATATCCTTTTAAAACGTAAACACCATTTCGCAAAATGTGCTACACCTTTTACGCTACTCGATATTTCATTTTTCAAGCGAAAGATACCTCGGTGAAAACGTTCGTTTAATTCATCTTCCCGAAATTAAATATTTACACGAATGGATTAACAACGTTGTAACGAGGTAAAAATGTAAATATGAAGGGAGATTCAGACGCTTTGTTGGGCTGCCATTACGGGTTGGCGAGGAAGTTTCCTTGTGGAAACCCTGAAGAATCCACAATTTCGCTAACTCGCTTAATGAGCAACAGCAACTCGCTGTCTATTCTGATTGCATTTGAAACTAGTTTTAAGGGAGGCAAAGGAAGGCAGCTCCAAAGAGGAAATTGAGTCTTTCTCGGCCGCTTGCCACCGGAAAATCCGTCATGACCGTATTATACATCGCGCCTTCAAATTTCCAAAGGTTATATCCTCCCTTTCTGAAAATCGTCGAACGAAAATTCTTTGACTAACTGTCATGAGCCGGAAATAGAATAGGTCGGTTGAGATATCGAGAACATTATAAATTATGCGAGGGGAATGTTACAGAGGGACACAATGGTGGATAAATGATGGCGAACGAAAGATCTTGGAAATTTTACTTTTCACTTTTACGATTTCGATTTTATGATTCGGAAGTCTTGGAATTTTAAATTAAACCTGAACATTTATTAATAATAATTCGATTAAAAAAATCACTTTCTCTTATTTCTCAAATTTGACAGATTGAAATTATTTAAATAATTGAGAAAAAAATTCCAAGCAAGTCAGAAAATTTTGAAGAAAAAAAAAGCAAGTGTTTAAAATTAAAATGGACAGATTAAGAGGACAATAACCTCGATAAACGAACGGGTAAATAAATAATAATTCCTCGACAGGTCTTTACCCTTAGGAACCTTCAGTTGGCCCCGTTGATTAAGACCGATTAAAAACGATTAGTTTTCAAACGACGGTTGGCTCGAAGAGCGTAGAATATCAGTCGTAATCATGAGGGTAAACTGGCAACATTAATTTTAACCAATTGCGACTGCGTGCATGAGCAAGTTGATTGGTCTGTCTTAAGCCAGAATGGGTTGTAACAAGATATACAGCTCGGACGGAAGTGCGTGGTCGTAAAGGCAAACGCGGCATTGTACGAGGAGGAATGATTCCGTTGGAACGAGTTTGACATCGTTTCAGCTCGTTATTGGCGTCAATTGCGTGTATGACTCTTTCTTTCTTCGAAGAAAAAATGTAAGGAGAAGGGTATAAAATTATGAAATGAAGTATTGAGTTTCAGTTTTGAAAAAAAATTAATTTTTATCAAATTGAGAGCAAGATTGGGAAATATTGAAGTAATACCGTTGTAAAGAATTGAAATTGAAAAGATTAATTGTTGTTATAATAATAAATATTATATAATTATAGCTATTGTGAATTTCATTGGAGAAAAGTTTTGAACTGGAGAAGGAAATTAAATATTTATGTTTTAATTAAATTAAATTGAAATTTGTTAATACAATGTGTACGAATTTATATATTTAAAAACGTGTTAATTTTCCTCACATTTGCACACAATGAATTTTCAAAATTGAATATTTCGTTGTATGTATATTGTAATAAATTATATGAATTTAATAAAAAGAATTTCGTTGAAAAACGAATTTCATTGCACGTCGATTTTAATAATTAAAGAGGATCTACTTGAAATTCTCAATGAAATATACGTACAATCAAAATGGATATAAATATGTAAATGTACGATTATACGTAGATGCCAATGATAAAGCAAGGGATCGGTAGAATCTCTGTCGAGAAGATTTGAATAATGAAACACCAAGTCATAAATGCTCTGAAACGATCACGTTGCAAATTGTTTGCTCGATTTTGTTTTAACGTAATTTCAACGTAATTTTTTACACTTATTTCGTATTCTCCATCGTATTAATATTTGATCACTTCGTTTCAATTCTATCCTTCAAAATTTGAATGTATTAAATATTTCAAAGAATTTTATATTTTAAATTTCAAAAATATTTTTTAATTTTGTTAATATCGATTCGAATGTAAAGAATACATTTCACGAATTGAAGAGGGAAAATAAAATTTTGATTGGAGCAAAATTGTTCAGAGAAATTCCTCTCTGAAATAGAATAATTTAATTCAAATTAAGCTATATTTTCAATATATCAAATTCAATTTTAACAGTTTATTATCATTATCACTATCCTCGCTTAAATTTTTCAAGAAACATCTCCTTTTCATGATTCGACTATATCCAACAATTCAAATACAAAATTGCAATATTTCCCCTCTTCCCCCAAATTCGAAACATTAAAAATTTCATTCCATTCTCGTTCGAAATCCAACAAACGAGACCTCTAAAATTACCCTCCCCTTTTTCATATAATTCCACCGTCCAACTCGATACTCGAATTCCCCGTGAATAACAATTATTCAAATTGAAAACGATCGCGAGAAACAAAAACGCCCTCCCTATACGCGTATCCGGGAACAAACCTCGTGACACTTTGTAACGGTGGAATTATCGGTGGCCGCCCACCCGCCAGGAATAAACGCTCTACGCGATATGAATATTCGATAGATATCAGCATGCGTTATCGATGTCCCAATATACTACTTTATACGGTGCTGGGTCGATGTATATATGTATATATATGCATATTTATATTTATATATATATTTATATATATGTATATATATATACCCATCTCCTGTTAATATACTTTGTACATTATACCGTGCTCCCCCGGGTGGCATGACTGTGTCACTATAAATGATAATAGGAGGCTCCGAGTAATAGTACGTATACCCTTAACGTAAGTTAATACATATTACATAGTATGTTATGTACATGACGTTATAACGGGAGGGCAAACCGTGATGTATGAAAATAATGCCCGGCGCGGGGAGGGGGGGAGGGGTGCGCGCGTTTGAATTTCATAAGTTGGGCGAGGGGTGGGATGGAACGCGCGCGAGGGGGTGGGCTCGAGAGGCCAGATTTCGAAATCTCCGCTTCCTCTCCCCAACGATTTATTAATCCTTGGTGGCTTTCAACCACGTGACCACGATGCGTTTCGCGTTCGTAAAACCATTATTTTATCGCCGAGAGGATAAAATATCTCATTCACAATTACGCGAGTCGTAATTGGTATTTACGATTATTAACGCGGTAATAATTTTTATCTCTTTGTTGTGGAAGTTGCGTGGGAGAATATTTCGCAGTACATATTTATTGAGATTAAAGTTTCGAAAGAAAGAAGGAAACTGCATTCGAATATCTTTATTTGGTATATTTAAATTCTCCTGCGTTAATTTGCGGAAATGAAGTGTGAACGAATCGTGGAAATCAAGTGAATGGAAGACGTTATGATCGAAAGGGGTTAGGTATCTTATACGATAATGATTTTGATTAAATATTTACTTGCACTTGCAAGCGATGATTTGTATCGAATATTTTAGTTTTATTAGAAATTTAATTATTAATATCTTGGAGCAAGTATGTGTATATTTTAATTCATTAGGAAATCTTTCATCTTTCGTTTTAATCTTTGAACTTGACCATGATTTTATACATTTGATTGATGGTATAAATTAAAAAAATTCCTTCAAATATGAAACGTTAAATTTTCTTTTTTACAAATCGAATTAATTTTTGGATGAATTTACATCAAAAAGAAAAATATCGATGGAAGGATTTATCGATGCTCAAATTTTCCAATCTCGTTAACAGACATATTTTGATGTTTGAAAATGATCTTTCACCCTTTTTCCAACGCAGATTGTCAACGTGACAGTTGTGAGTAGTGGCGAGAGAAAAAAAGAAAGAATTGATTTACTGGGCCAGCTGTTATCACTTCGCTTGAACGCCCGGGTTCATGGAAGAGCGCGAAACAGAGGATATGACAGAAAAAAGAACAATGGGACATAAACAGTCAGTGAAAAAAAAAAAAATTTATCCGGAACTAACCGTTTATAACTCGTTGTGTAAATCACTGAAAGAGACGTACATACGTTGACCACAGAGGAAAAACACGTTAAGTTTATTTTTGTTGATTTTTTCTTTTTTTTTTTTTGAATTTGACGTTGGTTTATAACTGGACAAGAAATTATTTTAGTGGATTGCAAATAAATCGACTCGATTGGAATAATAGAAATTATATTTGACAATAGAACAATAAAAGTAACGATCTAATTACAATTTAAATATTGTTATAAATTTTACATTATACACGCGCTATTATCTATTATCATTTTTACAATAAAATTAAAAATATTTGGAAGAAACCAAATATATAGAATTAATATAATGAAAATTTATATTTCTGAAATGTCCAAGAAAATGATTTTATTTTTGACAAAATAGCATTATGTGTTATTTAATCTCATTAATAATCCAAATTCTTTTTATCTAGAGGAAAATGATATAGTCTTGAAACAAGTTATAATATAAATTATAATATATATATGCTCTATAAATATTTTGGAATAAATTATAAATTATTGTAAGTAAATTCCATGGCATAGAAACAATGCAAAACGATCAGATTGAATTTTACCTGAAATAAATTATAAATTTGTAATTTCACATATGACTTCAAAACAACATAAATAATTAAAATAAATATAGAACGTAAATTGAAAATATATTTCACACAATTAAATGAAAATTGAAATCTTCTCATAGAGACAATAGAAAAATCATTTTTACACGAAATGAAAATAAATCGTTTGATTTTTCGCGCCCTTTTACAAAAGGAATATCTCGCGAGACCATTTATGCAAAAATTCCAGTCTCGTTTCAACCCTGTTCTCCCCGATGCATTCTCGATCGTTATATCGTAAATATATTCCAATGTATTATCGATCGTATATACTAAAGATATCGGAGGGATGAAAAGGGCTAAAACAAAAATAGGAAAACGATTGAAATGCGTATTCTTTTATCAACGTGGATCGTGCGAATCTTCCTTTTTCATCCCCCGTGAAATTGTACGAGAAAAAAGAAAGTATAGTTCATCACATCTTGTTTGAACAAATCAAACTCAATTTTTTAATATCGTGATACTTTTGAATACGGATTAGTAGAATTTTAAGGATTTTGATACTATTTAAAAATATTTTCTCAGTTTAATAGAAGAATCCGAAGAAAAATATGGAATATACAAAATAGGGAAAAGATAATTTTTAAATATAAGTAAATTTTGCTTCAAATCGATCAATTTTTGAAATTTTACAAATTCTACAACAAATACTTTATATATCCTTTAGTTGAAACCATGACCATTTTAAATCTATTCTATCAAATAAAATAAAATATATCTCGTTTATCGAACGATAGATTAAAATTTTATGAATTAAAAATTAACAAAAAACGGAAGGGTAAAAGACAAAGTTTGATAAATCTTATATAAAATCAATTCTGGATACGTGGATGATTGTAACAGTACGATTTTGCCGGAGATGGTTAATTCCCGTTTGTTCTTTCCGCGATAATATAATTTTAGGATAGAAATTTGGCCAGTAGAATCTAGTCGTTGTACACGGTTCACCAGAACACGCCATCCCATCAGATATTCACCACTTACTGGCATATTTACGCGAGTTCGCGTTTACTCCCACCCAGATAAAGTTTGATAGAATGCCAGTAACATACGCATGGGCCGATCAGAGATAACTATTTCATTTCATTTCCACGGGTTTATATTCTTCGTGTCGTTTTGTTTCATTGTAAACATTGACACGCGAGAGTATTCGAGTATGATTAATATGCGTCTAACTATCGTCCCAACTTGATAAAAGATAAGAAAAGTAAAGAAAAAGTAAAGAAACAAATAAGAAAATAAAAATAAATGGAGACAAAATGAAAGAAATATCGTTGAAATTAATTGAATTTTTATTGGAAGACTAAATTTGAAATGCGTATGAGGGAGAAAAGTTGATATTGATTATACTGTGAGATAAAAAATGAAAAATTATTCACACGTAATGAAACAGAAAGAAAAAGACGTTACTGATGTATGATACTAAATAATAAAGAATAATAAGAAGAGGGGAAAAAGTGAAAATATTTAAAAGGTCAATTGTTTAAATAATTTACACGCTTAAAATAAAAAGAAAAAATAAATTCTAAAATTCCACGGCATAAAAAAATAATGGTTAATACGCGTAATAGTACTAAAAGATTTAACGATTACTATCAAAATCACATATAATATCGAATCGATTCACTTTATGGAAACGATCTCGCTAACAACTCGGTTAAGACATAAACGGTTTAATGTCGTTATCCTCGGTTCGATATATCTTGCGTAAAGAATAAGTTCGTAAAGCGATAATCTAGATTCTTAAAAAAAAAAAAAATTTTTTATCTGAAAATAAATTTCTCCAATACGTCATCTCGTAACATTTATTGTGGAGCATCAATATTGTAGCGAGTCTCCGTTTAACGAGCCATCCACAGTAACAAGTACACGTTATGCAAGAAGAAACCTGTGGAAGCCTCTAACGAGGATATTCTCGTTCGAGTTATTTTGCAAGCTTGCGAGTGCTTGGAAACGACGAGTCGGGGGAAAGCGGCTCCCCTCCTCTAATCCTTCTAATTTCTTCTTCGTTTTTATCCTCGATGAAATAACAGATTCGTGAAGCGTTTTCTCTCGGCTCAAAGCGAACAACTTTTTTTTTCTACCTCGTTCTTCCACCCATGTTGCGAAGGGATAAAAAAGTGGGGATGCGACGAAAAATATTTTTCATCGGTGGATCGACAGAGCCGATTTACAAGCGTATGTTTTCACGTGTCTCTCCATATATAGTGATACGAAAGTGCAAAAGAAAGTTGCGAAACGATGGGATGCGACAATTTTGAATGAAAAAAAAAAAAGAAATTCAAAACTTTAGATTGAAGATCTTTTCATTTCAAGATATTGAAAAATTTAAGGAATGAATTTTCTTATAAAAAATTAAAATTATGTTTTTTGATTATTAATAATTAAAAATGAGAATATTCTTGGACGTGAATGAAACTCTTTATGCAAATAAATGGAGTAGAGCAAATAATAATAAATTTTCCATAATACGAATTTACTTCAACAATAATTAATATTATTTAATAAATAACAACAATATTATTCATTTGTTGTTATTCGTTGATTAAATAATAAACATTATTAAATAATATTATATTTATTATTCAATTGCTTATCAATTATTAATTGTCAAGTTATTAAATATCAAGTTTCGAATCTTCGAATGATTCTTTTATACGTACATAGACATAACTAAAGTCAACGAAAAAACGATCGATGCATCGATTATTTAATAAATTATAAATTATATATTTTTCATAGCATACATCACAACAACATTTCAAATTACAACAAATAATATTTTCTCATTCAACGAATAACTGTAAACTGGATAACTACATGTCTTCTTCGTTTTTAGAAATCATTTCTTTTTAAAAATCACGAGAAAAAATATCACCACTATTATTTCGTATCTAATTCCTTCTTCCCTTCTCCTCTCGTGAAAATACGATGAAATCAAAGATGGTGCACAGAGTGGAAAATCGTAGGTTCCTCCTTAATTCGAATTTAATGAAAGAGGAGGAGGAGAGATAGGAGTCGATAATTGGTTCTGAAAAGTCGAGCGTCCTCTGGCTGCCCGCCCGCCACCCCCGCGCAATCCCCACTTTTCCAGGTAATTCATTCTCGCGGACTGGACCGAGCAAATCGTGGCTACTATTCCAGCCACGAGCTATGCATTAATTCGAAAACGATCTCGCGGGAGGAATAAGGAATGCCTTCCGTGCTAACTATCTCTTGGCTGCTGCATCAACCTTCGCTTCGGATAATTACTTACGAGGAGGGAGCGGAAGTGATACGAGCAACCCTTTGCTTCGTGATCGTTCCAGGATTCTCTAACGATGGAATCTCGCAAATACGGTTGATTGGGGATATATTCCAGAGATATTTTTCATCCAGAGATGAGGATAGAATCGGCGAATCAACCCTCGTTTCAGTTCGAATGAATTTTCATCTGACGTATCTCTTTGGTATTTCGAAGGGAGGGAAATTATTGTGATTTGTTTGAATAATTGGTAATTAATCTTTGTTCAAGTTCGATTGCTTTATATAAATGAATTTCATCAGAGAATTGATTAAATGAGAATAATATACGTACTTGAAAATATCCTTACGAATTATTTCATTATAAAATACAGGCATCGTGTCTTAATCGAAAAAGAAAGGAATATTAAAAACGTAAGAATAGTTGAGAATAGTCCATACGAATAACTTAAAATTATTCGGTCTCCCCGAAAATATTGAATATTCCTATCCTACGAGTGCATGTAAACATAAAACGACGGAACAAGCCCTTATCCCTCCATCCCCTCACAAACATGTAATTAACAAGTTTCATAAACGGTACGTGTTCACCATGTAACCCGGGTATAATTTGATCGGATCGGCCAAGCCGGGTTAACGGGTAATTAATTTCGCGTTATTACTCGACTCGACGCAATTAACGTGTACACGATCCGCGCGCGTTCCCGTAATTTTAATTGCGAAATTTATTTTACCGCCAACGCTGTTCTCGCGCCCATTGTTCCCCTCCCCCGACCAATTATAGAATTAGTTAATCGGCCCTGATATCGATTCGATCCGCCGCTAAAACTGGATTAGCAGCCGCCTCCCTCCCCCCTCTTCTGCTCCAGAGCTCGATTACCGGTTGCGGCCATCTCGAATTCACATCCGACACCGGAAGTGTCGATCGAAGCGGCCTCCGCTCGTTCGATCGAGGCGCTGAACTTTGGGATAAATTGCAAGGAGGGGAAAGGAAAGTGAAAATTCGAATTCGACGGCGTTGTGCGGCTTCTGAAAGATGAGATAAGATAATAGATTTGAGGGAAAAGTTGATTTAGGTTTTTTAGGATTTTAGGAATCGATATGGAAAAAATGAATGTTCTTGAAGTGGAATAACGTGGAAATAAGAAATGTTTTGATAAAGTGGAGAATAGTTTTAAGATACGGTTGAGAAGAGGAAGAGTGATCGTGAAAGAAAAGTAAATGAGAAAAATTTTACCGCAGCAAAGTAGAATTTATAGATTTTTCGGATGGGAATATGTTTGAGAAATTTTCGAGGAGTTTCAACGCAAAGCCTTTAGTTTGATTTAAATTTAAAATTAATTACATTTTTTTTTTTCTTTTTACATTTAATATCAACAGTTTGAAATTGTAATTTTGAAAGATTGGCAGCAAACTCTATCATGCTAAGATAATAACTCGATCGTAGTAAAGTTTCTAGAGAGATTTATCGAACAACTATGACGAAGGGAAGAAATTTGAAGGAAACGATGATAGCCTTGTTACTCATACAACAGTTTTTGATCCCGTATTTGGCAAGATCATTTCTACTAACAAGTGAAGTTTCCACTAGTAGTTTCGAAAACACGCTGTATTTTGGGAACGTAATATTCGTAAGCTGCAAGAAACGTTATCCCCGCAGAGGGGATATAGCGAATAACAAACAAACGAGATTAAACAGTCGTACAACACGAAGAGAAATACAAAGAGGAACTGGAGAAAACGGAACTTTATATGTATGTAGAAAAAGATGGAACTCTGCGAAGAAAATAGCACGATATAATATTGATATAGTTTCTTATAACAAATAATAGCGATTGTCAAATATTTTCTATATTTTTAAAATAATTTTCAACATCTGTATTACGTAAAGAAATTAGAAATCAGTATTCTTACTTAATAAATTAAGAATAAACATATAGATTTTTCAAAAATTTCAAAATATTTGAACGAGTTTATTTGAATGAAACAATTATAACAAAAAAATAAAAACAATTTTCCAAATCTAAATCCTTGACAAAGTTAAAACCGATAACAAGAACGAGAGAAACTTTCATCCAAACGTAGTGCATAAAGAAACAGAGCAAAGTATATTCACCAATTATCAAATACGAATTCCGATTATTCAAAGTTTCCAAGATGCGAGAATAATTATTTCGAACTGTTCTTCCATCCTTTGTTGCAACAAAGCTCGCGGAAGAAATCCAATTCCTTCGTCCATTCCCTACTTCGTTTCCTTCCGGCCAACAACAGCCGCAACATTCTTTCCGGTTCTGCTCCATTTATTAGCATAATTCGATGGAAATCGAATTTCAAGCAACGAGGGCAAAGGAATCCCGGAAATGCAAGCAAGATTCCACGGACGAGCATGGTCACCATTAAACCATCGAGAGCCTTGATTCCATTTTGTTTTCGGAACTTGTACCCTAATTCCACGCGGATAATACAATGGAGACGCGTGATTAAGTTTTGGTAGACTAAGCTAGAGCGGTGTTGTATAGAGAAACCGAGTAACTTAAAATTTGAGAGATATATGTGTTGCAATGCGGGACGTACAATAGGGAAGGAAGAGTAATTTTGTTAAGGAGCGTGTCCTTCGAAATTGAAATTAAATTGCTGTTTTCAAACGATGTTGAATTTGCTTGTTTAATTTCGTTTGATCCTGCTTCACCTCTTTTCAACGTTGTTAATCGATATACGTAAAATAATTTGCAATGTATTGCAGTTTGAAATTGAAAATTTGTTTAACGATTAATTTTGTTAATTCTTTCTTCAAATGTTTTTGAAAACGTCGTTTCGTCAATTATATGAGGGATTGAAATTAGAAATTTGTTAATATCTAATTGGTCATATTTGGGTGATTTTTTTCAAGAGTAGAATCCAGTTTTAATATTTATCATTAATATCTGAAAAAAATCTTCTAGCTTTATCATTTTATTACGTAAATTTAACGTGTTAATAATTTAAAAAAAAAAGAACGTATGATTATAAAGTTAAGAAATCATTTTAAGAAAAATGATTATTTTTTTTAGTTGGATCGGGAAAAAATGAAACGGTTGATTTATATTCGAATCGACAATTCACGAAAAAGTTTGCAAATTTATAAAACACGAACGAACGAGCATGGAAATGTGAGAAAATTCATTATTTGGATTCCAACAACAAAATTTCCCCAAAAAATTGCTCGATAAGCTCTCAAATTCTTTCAAATAATTCAACATCGAGATTGAATTATTCCACTTAATCTCTCACGAGTTTAATCTATATTCAAATTAACAATTGCGTTATTTAAAATATGATGCAGATAAATTTAACACGATCCAGTTTTTAAATCAGTGAATATTAATATTCAATATACGTATCGTATGAAATATTTTTTCTTTTAATTCTAAATATTCTAAATACGATACAGAAAAATTGCGTTCAACTTTCTAACAGAAGCCTTTAACGAATCCTTAAAAAACAGGAAAAAAAAATACAATTATTAATGTAATCTTAACAATAGCTCTGAAAGATAAATATAGAAAATGTATAAAATTATTCGACTAATATTACGAGGTATTATAATAGGAAAAATTATTCCAAACTTTCAAACAATGATCTGATATGATATAAAAAATAAAAATCTTTAAAAAAAATTCTTCCTTCTTATCTTTTCGCGTTAAATAATCGTGCATACGTGTATTATTTCACAGAATACCCGCGTTTGTATCGCAATTAGAAAAATACACAGACACGGTAGAATTTTTTCGTTTTATTCGGTAGAGAGGGAAAAAAGAAATGCTTGAACATCCATGGTCGCGTTTAGCATAACGCACATTCTGCTGGAGAAATGTTTAAATTTACTAATTCATGGAGACGCGTGTTACATGCGACCGCGCAGTTTCACGGTGCCTTAACCGCATGAATTTTCATTATTATTAATTTTTTTACGTTAAATATTATATCCATATACTCGTGGATACTCGGAATAAAAATCAAAATTATGTAAAAGAAAAATTCTCTTTTCCCGAAGATTCGTACGATGAGATTTATTACTCTTGTGTTTCGTTCTCGAATATTGTTGTGCAATGAGTTAAAGTGAAATTCTGATCGAGAAAGAAAATCGTTAAAGAAAGTTTAATCAATTTACGATAGCTCTCTATAATAATAAAATATAATTTCAATAATTTAAATTAGATACAATAAATGAAACGTGATTGGATACATTATTAAAGTAAAAATTTATTATGAGCGTTTGATAAAACTGTTTTATTATTTAAAATAATATTCCTTTTTTTAAGTATATTATATTTATAGAGATTTTCCGGTTAAAGTATTTCATTGATTGATTGTCTATTGGATTAAATGAGGAAAAAAAAAATGGTATGATATATTCTGTAGCCCGTATCCCGTATAGTTGATATTATTAGAGAGTTTCTTTATTTTGATGGTTTCTCTGTATTTTCTGAAGAGTTATCCCTTCCTTGTAGTTATTACGTCAATTTAGATAGATAGAACCTCGCGTCTTGTAACCTCTCTTAATTGATTACGTATCAGATGATGTAAAAAAAAAAAAAAAAGAACGAAAGACTTTAGAAACAGACTGTAACGATATAAAGAATAAAGAAAACTGTATGTATGACACGATATAAAGCTCGTAAAAGAAAATAAAGAAAAAAAATCCATGAAAGAAATATTATAAAATTTTATATTGCAGAAATCTTTAATCATTTGTTTATCGAAACGAATTTTTGGAATTTTTAAAAAAATAAGTTAATTTTTGCACAAAAGACTTTTCAATGAACAATGATTTTCAAAAGAGAAAATCAACTAGCTATTTTCTAAACTAGAATTGTTTAAGCATTCTTATTCTCTGATAAAATGCGATAAATAGAGATCATTAATCACATCAAACCGCTTAAAGTATAATAAACTGCACGTATGAATATATATATACCAAAGATAAAGAAAAAAATCCATAATTTTAAATTCATTAAACAAATAAAATTGATATTTAACCCTCCTTTTAACAACGTATTCCTTTTTTAATAACAATCTTATTAAAGGATATCAAAAGATAAAAACAACGCGTGAAATTTCTGTACACATCTATAATTTCACAGTCGAGCCACGAATTTCAATCCGAAATGAAATGCAAGAAAAACACAAGCGATCTTCATCTAACTAACGACTCGAGCGCCATCCATCATCGTGGCGTGCGTTTACTCGACTCAAAGAGGGGTACGAGTGACAGTGTCCCACGTCGATTAAAAAATTAAAGCTAATTACGGTCAAGGTGCAGCCATCCGAGGCGCGGAGACGAGACATCGTCGTCTGGTCCTCCACAGGGAGGACGAACGGAATGAAAATAAAGAGAGGGAGGGACGGTTCTGAAAGGATATCCATTATATCCGTTCGCCTCTGCTTAAAATTACCACTCTCGTGCATTCCGTGGCAACGGAGGGGAGTGCATGATTGTAATGCCACTGCGGAATGACAATGTGGGAGGACCAGTAATCACGACAATGAAGGAATAACCGCGCTCGTGTAACGAGATTGCTGATCACAATGATCACCACTCTCTGGGGTACCACCCTACCTACCGACTGCCTATTAATTAACGAGAACGAAGAAACGAGGGGCTGTAATAAGTCTGAATAATAAGTGAGTTTGATGCGTTGGAATTGTTTCAGTTTTTTTTCTTTCTTTCGTTTCTTTTTAACTAGTTCTTTTAGACTAGTAAGTGATATAAGTCTGAAAATTTTAATATCGATTTCTTGTTTGTTTTTGTTTGAATGAACGAATGTAGTTGAAATTGTCTTTGGATTATTTTTTTTTGAATTACGTGTCTGAAAGTTTTGGAAATTTTAAAATGATTGATTCCTCGAAAGAGTGAGTTCGATGTTCGATTATTTTTAGAGCGAAATAGTAGAAAGTTCCAAAATAATAGAGAGATACTTTGTAGATACTTATTAAGCAATTGGAAAAGGAAGATGGATGCGAGGAATCAAATTAGAATTTATAATATTATCAGAAATTTCTCTCTGGCAATTTAAAAACTTCTTTTTCGGTATTTCTCGTTACACTTAAAAAACATGAACGCTCCACTCTCACGTCATGCGAGAAATAAACTTCTCGTTGAAACGAAGTTGGAGTACGCACGTGGTTACGTCTGTTGGCAACGATGGTAAAACATTCTGTACGATTTCGAAATGGGAAAAATATTATAATTACACGGGACACTCTCGAGACATGACTCGATTTTCTGGCGTCGCGATCTTCCGTTTGAAAAATTGCAATTTTTGGACGATGTCGGTTCCCCCTTTCATCTCGAAACATCACAGATGCGTTCAAAGTAATGAGATTTTTCCATGAACGTATCATATACGTTATCACGTTATACGATTTTTATATTTTTTCCACCATATTTTGTTGAGGAATATATAATAACTGTAAATTTCGACGAGAATAATTTCCAAATAGGATATCCGATTTTCTGTCTTTATTCAAACTACGATACAAAATTTATGTAATTACTTGTCACACAAATGCAACAATGTGAATTATTATTAATCTTTATTTTATTTGTAATAATATTTATAATTGCAATTTCATTCACATTCGCAATTTTTTATTTCGCAACATTTTATAAAGTTAAAAAAAAAAGGTAAACACATGAAAATATACTGAAAGAAATAAACAAATATATATATAAATTGTTGAAAAATTTCATATGATTTTTTTCTTATTTTTATTCTAAAAAAAAAATTCCATGTTTTTCAACGATCATTTCTCATTCATCAATCAAAGATAAACACGGCTCTTCTTCAGATAGGATTGTATCGTTCGATATTGTACACGATTTATTCTCATACCAGATATTGATGAGCGTCAATTCAATTTTTACGAAATACAATGTTTACGTGGATGAGGGCGCAAATAAAATAGAATGAAGAAAATTGAAATTTATTTTATTCCGTGATGCTAGTCGTTTTGTTCATTTCATTATTTGAATTCATTATAATCAATTTTCTATCGAATTATTACGAGGAATTTTAATCAAATTTTGAAGCGACAATTAACACTTTCATAATTTCCTTTGATATATATTTAGATAGAAGTGAAAATTAAATTTTTATCCTGATTATTACTTTGATTGTTATTGAAGAAATTTTTTGAGAATAAATTTGAAAATTATTATTAGAATGAAACAGAGATGTCGATAAAAATTTTTTAATTTTCTCTACATTTTTGAAACAAATTTAAAATGAACGATATGGATTTACAAATATCATCTTTGATAAAAAAAAAAATATGGTAAATATTATCAAGAGTTAATGTACAACAATATAAAAAAAATTCACAAAATACGATAAAATAGACAAATAAAAAAAAATGAAGTATAAATGAAACAAAATATACGATATTAAAAAGGAAATATACAAATTTAAAATATTAGTATAATATATCAATTCTTTCGCTGAAGCAATTGCAAATTCACAATTTCTTTCTCTATTCTCTTAAAAATAACATTAATAAGATAATTGAGTCTGGTACGCTCAATTGATTTTTCATTACGTCGTAAGAAGAGAAAAGAAAAGAAAAAAAGTAAGGAAAATCCAGATTCTTTTTCGCAAGAGAAAAGAATCTAGGGCTTCGCGTTATAGGAACACTGCTCGTTTACCTCGACGATGCATTTTTTTTAAAGCGTAATAAGAAATAATAAAAAAAAAGGAAAGAGACAATAATAAAATCAGAAAAAATTAATAAGACTTTTAAGTAAAATTGAAAAAGTATATCCTCGTTAATTTCAATGATTCTAATTAAAAACAGCTATGAAATTTTTACGTGCAAGTTAGTGTCGTATATTTAATTTCCTCTCTCAAAATTTGAATGCTTTAAATATAAATGCATATTAAATTATTATTTAGTTAAATTTTAATGACAACGAAATGTTTAAAACAATGATATTCTGTGATCAAGATCAAGAGCCGATGATTTAAAGCGAAAATAGAATGTTATATAAATAAGCAAAATGAAACACATTTCGAAATCATTGAACTCGATAAATATCTTTCGACAATTTTTAATTTTCTCGAAAAATCTCAAACAACAAAAATCGAACGTCGAAAAAATCAAGACGAATTCGTTGTTCTCGATTGGCTAGCTCCATGCTAACGACTATCAATCTATCGACTATTCGAGAATTTGTAATGTATGCATCTGTTGTCACATCCATTCACAAGAGACCATAATTCACAAAGGATCTCGATTCCCGGCTGCTTCGCAATATCGGCGATTGATTAATTTTGCCCCGTTACGCATCGGATAAATTTCGCATTTCCACGAACAAAGACGTGCCACCTTTGGACGAATTGTTTCGTAGAATTGTGATCCAATTGTGACAGTGCACCTTTGTGTATCCGGAAAATTGGAAGATTTAAGACTCGAGAGCGTGCTTTTCTCGTTATATGTGTCCGTCTTCGTTTCATTAATTTGGAGAACAAAGACAGATATATATATACGATCGCAGCGCCGCCAAACAGCAAAAAGTTGCTTCGTGTGCATCGTTTTTGCATCAAAGAAAGGTTGAGATTTTGTCGAGCAAATAACGAACGATTTCGAGGGTTGAATCGTTTCGTTTGTTACGTTCGAACATGGTTTATGAAATATTGGTTGTGCATCATGTATTATGTATTGCTTATTGTGTGAGAGTTTGTAGTATAGGTGATGATACGAGGTTTCCTATATCGTTGAAGTAAATCGATTTATTTCAGATTTCGTTATTTGAAAGATGTTACTGTTTTCGAAAGATTTTATTATATATATTTTTCTTATTAATTTTATAATAAAAAATATTATTCAAAAAATGTAAGATTAATAGATTAATAGTTAGTAATTTACGTATTTTTGTAGTCTGATATATAATATATATAAAATATATATATATGTAGATCATGCTTGACCTGAGCATTTCTAATTTTAAGGTTCTTTAAAAAGCTCCTTTTGCTTTAGAACACATCTCTAGTAGGTAAGTAAACAAGCTACTGTTTGTACACCAAGCTTCCGGTCCCCAATTTACTTTCAGAGCAGAAATGTTTTCTCCTGTTCCAAACTAAACTGTGTTTCTAGTCTTGCAATTCCAACAACGATCCAATGTGTCAAAGAATAACTAGCAGTTACAGTAAACATTTCTTAGTATTCCAAGAATTAATAAATATTAAACGTACGGACAAAACGTAGATCGAAATTCACTTAATTACTAATTTACATACGTAAAATTGCATAAGCAAAATTCATTGTACTCGCAGATTTTTATATTCAGAAAAAGAAATATAAAAATCTTAAAATATCATAACATCCACTTTATTACCTTATTATCTTAAAAAGTCAGAAGTCCTAGACAAAATTAAATTACAATACATTGTAGTACAGAGAAATTTGACTCGATTTCGATCCAACCCTCCTAAAAATCCATTTCCCAAAAGTTAACGATTCCCCCCCAAAAATCTCTCCCGAAAGATCGCGAATAAAAGCGACATGGCAGCCATTCCGTTTAACTTTTACAACACCTTTCGGTCAGCCGCCATTCGTTCCAAAAGTCCCAAAGAATTCTTCCTTACGAGTCATCCTCCAATGGATTAGCAAAACGTCACGCGAGGGGGCAGGAGGGGGACAGTTAACTCTTATCTCACGTTTCGCGACGATTTTACGAGGGGACCAAGCGTGGTGTGTACACACGCCATCGCTCCAGGCATCGTTCCCTTATCTACCACCTTCAATTCCATCGCCCTTAAGCGGCACAGACGGGTGGCGATGATTTTCGCGCGCCTCGTAATTTTTAATTACGCCACCCCCTTCGCGGCCTTTTTATATCCGGTGGAGGATATAACGAAGTCATAGTCCTTTGCAACGGGCCGAATGCGTAATTGAAGCAATGGGTTCCGGTTAAAAGCGGGCGTCGTCATCGATGGTAGTGGAAGTCGCTCTCGAAACCGGTGTCGGGTTTCTCTCTCGCGTACACACTCTCTCTGTATTTCGTTTCGGCACGCGAGTTTTGAGTTTTTTCCCCGTCGCTTCCGATTCTTTTTTCCGTCTGTCGAGAAAGGCTTTGGTATTTTCATGCAGTTTTGGTTTGGTTTTTATTAAGTTATTTGATGCAATGCGCTCGTTCGTGAAACACGATATTCTTGAATTTGTTAGATCTTCTTTCCAACGTAGTAATGGAGTTTCTTTTTTTGTAAGATATTTAGATTATAATGAAGTATTTATTTACTTTCTTTCCTTTGGCTATTTTTTATTTTTGTATTTCTTTTATTGTGTTTGAAGTCTTAAAGTTTAGACTATGAATATTTATTGGGATGTTTAATATTTTTCGAGTTATATTCCTCTCGATTAATACGATATTTACAATCTGGCCTATATCGATTAAATTTATTTGTTGTTATTAACAATTAATTTCTCAAATCAACGTGAACAGTCGTGACCATTTCCAAATCTGAACAATTTACGGTGCCTTCGCTCATTAATAACCACGCCCTACTTAAATAATCAACTGCTCTTCATTAATTTGACGCGCAGCGTACCGAGAAATCGCAGAATCATGAATCTACCATGTATTCTGTGTACTCTGATGTTGTGATTGTAATATGTATTTTCAACTCGTATCTCGTTAGAGGTGAACATGCCTTTTATACAGAATTGGAAAAAAAATATTAAGTAATTAAATTGCAAAAAAATATTATACAATTAAAGCTAGAATGCAATAAGAATATCTTTATTCAAGTCATAGCACAAATAAACTAAATATATGAATGCAGAAATGAACAACATACGATTATCTACGAATATATGAAGATCTACGTTTCCTATTTTATTATAATACACTCCAATAATGATAATTAAAAAAAAAAACAATTCATTTCTTTTTAGAATCACGAATTATTTTCTATTTTAACTAAAAAAAATTTTTCCACAACGATTACAATCACAAATTATTTCCCATAAATTCGCAATAATTCAAAAAAAACAATTCCCCTCCCTTTTAATGTTCAACTACAATTACAATATTACAAATACTCTCAACGTTCAAAAATAATCCAATAATTCGAGAAAAACAATTTCTTCCGCTTGAAAAAATCCCGAATCTCTTCCCCACCTTCCACGAACCGCGAACAACAATTTCCTATCGCAATCAAACGAACACGAATATATTTCGGCCACGAATATACCAAAACAGTTATCGCGCAAAAAAACGAGCAGAGACGAATAAACTACAAAGCAGGAATAAAAAAAAAAAGGGAAGACTACCACACGCGTGGTATATCCTTGGTATCCATCCATACCGTCCCCCTTCCTTCCCCTGTATTATACTTCCGACGAATAATACTTCTTGTTAGGAACCGCGCCGCGCTCGTAATTATGAACGATTGTAAGTACACGTCGTTCCAGGTAACCTGGAGCACAATGCCGCGTTTTCACCGCGTACCCCCGCCCCTCGTGCTTCCCTCCTTTTTTTCTCTCCATCCGTACGCTCGCTTTTTTCGGCGGGGGAACCCAAGGGAGGAGGGGATGGTTTCGTATTCGTTCGATTTCGTCCGTGTCGTTTCCCGCATCTGTTTCGCCGGTTATTCGAGCGAATTTTCACCGGTATCGGCACGGTTTCTTTTCCACCGATACGACACGATTTTCCTGCCGACGGGAAATCGGCCCCCGTTATTTTTACCTTCGATCCGTGCATATGAACGGGCGACGAGGTCGCGGCTTTTTCCTCGAAATTCCGTTTCGCGTTCCGTTCGGTTTGTTCGCTGGTGGGAGACAGAGAGAGAGGGGGGGGAGAGGTACAAGTTGTACACGCTCTTCGCAGAGCGTTTCCCGGATCGTTTTGTATCGTGGCGCACACGGGGGAGAGGAACGAATGACACGAGTCGAGAGGGAGTCGGGGAGGGAGGGAATTAATATTTGCGAGGGTGGTTTTTCTTCTGAGAGGGAGCAAGGGTTTTCGCGATTATTCCACCGGCTAGGTTATCGGCCTCGATTAATTTCATCGGGTTGGGTGAATTAGAAGACGAGGGGAGTTAATCGTACAGGGAGGGATTTTTCTTGGAACGGGTAATTTTTTTCTTGAGGGAATTTCTACAGGGTTAGATCGGATATTATGATTGTGGAGGGGATGTGAATGTGTGATATTTTTTTTTTTGCAATTCTGAGAAGGTGGAATTTTCGTTGCAAATTTCGTTTATCTCGGGATTAATTAGAAAATGGACAAATGAAAGTCGTGAGTTAACATCTTAATTTTTATATTTCGTTCGTTTTTGTGGTTATTGTGGTTAATGTCATTCTTCCTTGATTAATGAGATATAATGGAATATAAATTATTCTTCTTGATTGCGTTAAACAAATTTCTTGTAGAATACAGAATAAAGTCCAAAACGAAAGTAGGAAATAAGTTAGAATGATTCCTTGTTCACATTTTTCAAATATTCCTAATAATCGTATAAGTGGCATTATACGTGGTTTCTATAATTTGAATTATAAAAAAAATTTCAATTATTTTAATACCAATTTATATCAATTCATAAAACTAATCTGATAATCAATTAATTCTAATCTGAATTGTACGCAAAATTAAATTTTTTTCTACAAAATTTTACTTTTCCACTTTTAATTCTTACATGGAACAAATTCCATTCCCTCATTGATTTTTCTATTTCCAACTAATCAGGAATGCATGTTCTCTCTCTATCGAGTCTCCTCGAGTCGAAGAGGAAGAAGAGAGCACGTAAGGCAAATAGCAATCAAACCCAATCTCCTCCTCGAAATTCTTATCTCTTCTCGATTAGAAAGAAGACGTAGCCTCCACCGGAAGTGCTCTGCGAGAGAACTCGAGGATCCAAGAAGTCTGAATGACAAGCTGACGGTGAAGACTTATCAAGTCAGCATGAAAGTTAAAACGATAATAGAATAATCGTCGACTTGTTGTCTCCTGTCGACCGCGAAATTCGCAGTCGTTCTTATCGGTCGAGTGAACTTTCGACGAACTCTTTCCACCTGGTCGACCTCGTTTTCGACGTTTTCGTTCGTCCCTTGAAGGCAACATTAAATACGTCCATAGAGTTTCTCGTATTCGAAAACTTTGCAGAGATTTTTGGATGGCGTGTTTTTTTCTTTTCCAGATCCAATTGAAAGATACCGAAACTCGTAACGAAATTCTCGAAAATTAAAAGAATCTCTAAAAGTTTCTGTATTTTTTTTTTTTTTTTAAATTGTGGAAAGAGAAAATTTGCATAGTTCTTTTCTATTTGTAATTTTAATCTTCGCAAGTTCCGAATTAAATTATACACACGTGTATAATAATTTTTCTACTTTTATTTTGCGACGAATTCTGATGGTTATTTATCTAATTTATCATCTAATATATTAAAATAAAAGTTATTATTCTATTTGTATATTTTTTTTAAGAAATTAAGTTTATTTTGTTCTGTGAAAATATCTTTCACTGAATTCTTCAAGAAGATAGTGAAGCGTTAATGAAATGATGTTAAAATTAATAATTTTATAGAATTCTTGAAATATTTCGATCTTCTGACAAATATCTCAAAATTAAGAAAAAAAACATTTGAAAAAATTCGATTTTCTTTCGAAATTACTCGAAGATTGTTTATTTTAATTATTGCGAGTTTCAATATTTTTAAGGGGATGTTGAAATTGACAGGCAATTTGTAGGAATTTGTAATATGATGATAACGATCTCGTGACACACAATTTTCTTCGAAGATTTATCTCGTTTTTGGAATGAAATTTGAGAAAATTCGTATTAATTTTCGCGAGATTTTAATAATCGTAAGAGGATGATGGATTTCGAAGATGATTTCTAAAAATCTAGAACACTTTCTTTGAGAAAAGAGAAAATGGTATTAACGAGAGAGGATATTTAAGCAGAAGATCCGAGTACGCGTTAATGGGTAATTAACATTTATGTTGAAAGGAGCTTTTGTAATGCTCAAAAAGTTGTTAGAGTGGCCATTAAACCTGGAAACATCCTTAGGAATGTCTTTGCTATATTTACGAGTGATTATTGTCCGAAAACTTGTGTAGAATTCGAGTTAAGAAAATCATAAAAATCGAAAAAAATTATATTCTTTATTAAAAGTTATGAAAATCCTGTAATAGAAAACGACAAGTGTGAAAAGATAATTTTCTTTTAATTCTGTAACTCACTTTCTTAAATTTTTTAATATGAAATCAATACTCATAATTTTTTTCTTGGAAAGTAAAAATTTTCTACCTTTCTCATTTACCTTAAAAGATCACAATAATAAAAAAAAAATTCCAAATGAAATATTTCTAATTACCCGATAAAATATTCAAAGCCTCTCAAAACGTAGCTTAAAAGTGTTTAAGCTAAAAATGAATTAAACGATAAAACATAAAAAAGGAAAAAAAAAATCTTGAAACATTCGAACACACGAAAAGCAAATATTTCCCTACGACACGCTTTAAAAATCGCTTAAGGCCGAACTATATGTATATAACTGACACAAAAGAGGTGACAATTCCAGTTCGTGGGCTACATCGTATATAATATCAAAAGTGGAATACAATAAACATTGGATACGATTCATCGATTTCACTCGTTGCAAGTGTGTTTTCACTTCGTCCCCATTTTCAACCAACTAAAGTGCCCTGAACGTCCGTTCTGTGGGCGTTAATTTTTTTTCTCCTGCTTCTCACCCCTTCCTTTTTTCCCATCGTTTTCCCTCTCTCTCTCTTTCTCATGCACATCTATACACACACGTATACTTTCTCTTCTCCACGCGATCGTATCTAATTACATGTCGTGTGACCGCCTCCAAAGGATAGTTATAATTAGCGCTAGTCACCGAACATAAAACGAGCGTCCTGATTTATTTACTGCTCTTAATTTGCATTCGCCGACTGTCCACGGCTTTTAATTTATCACCGATGCGGCAACGAGCCATCCGTTCTATCGTCGCCATCGTTAAATTAATTCGCCGATTTTATCGGTAATAAAGTGTGGAGAACGTGCGAAAGAAGAGAGGTTTATGATATGGTTGAATTAAATCAGGTGATCATCCTTCAAATGTTAACAATCTCGATCATTTATTTATTGCTTTTGACGAGATACAAATAATTCGATACAGTGCAGTTAGTATTCTTGGATTTGTTTGGGTAGGATGGAAATTTTCATTTTGATTGCGTTGCTTTTTCATATCTCTTGATCCTTTTTTAATATCAAATATTATATAAGTTGTCTTTGTAAGAATTTTTTTCATGTTAAACATTTGTTTCGATATTGTTTTAATATTTGAAAGTATTTAATAAAATTGTTTCATATTGACGTATTAATATTACATGTTTTACATTTTAGAAAGAAATTTATGGTAACTTTGTCCCTCGTTTTTACTTAGAAATAGTTAAATTCGTAAATTGGAATTATTGCTACTTGTTTGACTATATTTTGTAGCAGTTGTATTTTGTCTGATTCTGAATTTGAAATTTAATTTCTTTCTTAAAATCTTATTTTTATGTACAATAATAATAGATAATTGGAAATGTCATGAAAATTAACAATCTTTCTGAAATATCTTTAACAATTGATTATTTTTTAAGATATACATATAAAGGATCGACAAAGAATTCAAAAAGCGATGAATTTTTAGAATCTTTTGATCTTTCCCGCGAAAGAATTTTGTTTTTGCGTTTCGTTGATCCTCGATTAATTAAAAAAGGATTGATTTGAGTTGAAATCGAATCATCTTTAATCTAAATAAAGATTTTTGCTTGAATTTTGACCGACATTCGTAATAGAAGTGGATCAAAAAGTTTTAATTTGTGAATGAATTCTGCCAAGCTCCTGAAACTTGTTTTTTGTCTAAGCTGTTCGTTTCAAACTTTCAGTCCAAACTTTTCCCTTTGCTTCAAATTAATCTGAATTTTCGCAAAATTTTAATTTTTTAAATCTTGTTGTTCAATTTAGGCATAAGTTATTTCAATTGAAAAATTACGAAATTAATTGATGCAATTTACATATGTTCGTAGAAATAATTTTTTAATCAAATTTAAATTACAGTTTTTATATTATGTTATTAAAAATAACATAAAACAACATAAAAATGATTGAAAAAGATAGAGGCAAAAGATCAAAGCTAATATCTTCAAGAACTGAACGAAAATATTCTTTTGACAGAGTTCTCGAATGATGTTGGTGAAACTCGAAGTATCAATATTTTTTTACAATTATACACTCTACTTTTTCAATTTTATTCTTAAATTCTGCTAAAACCATCCATTAACTCGAAGGCAAAGAGCATACATATTAATTGATTCATTTCATTGTGGGAGAAAAAAAAAACTATTTGAATAAAAAGGACGAAAAGTAATACAGAGATAAATTGAGAAGAGAGCAAAGTTATCATCCGTGTATTTTTCTTAATAAAATTCTCAAGTGCTAGAATTTGTGTTTATCGTTTAAAAAGTGTGCTATTAAAAGAAGAAGTTTAAAGGAGAAACGAAACTTTTCGCAATTAACATTTTTAGATGCATGAAAAATTCATCGTAATGTTTTTTCATTGTTAAAAGAAGTTTGGAACTTTTATCAGAAGAAATTCATTGTTTTCGATCGTCATAGTTACATAAAAAAAAAAAAGAAAAAAATCATTGAAACAAGGAAATCCTTTTACGACAAAATATTCTGAAACGTCAAAATTCACTTTAGGATTCTTTTCACATTTGAAAAAGTGGAAAGAAATAAAAATTGAAGGTGAAACTTTTATCAGAGAGAATAAAATATTTTTCAATTTTTCAATGCTGAAAGTATGATGAAAAGTATATCGAAATATCAAAATTTGTTCTCAAGTTCTACTGAAATTCATTCGACTATTATTTCATGGAAAAGGGAAAATATTTCATGAAAGAAAGAATGTAAAAAATACACAATAAAATGTTATTCGAAGTAAACAGTATAAAACTTTCGTATCACGAATGAAACTAACTTTAAATTCATCACTAGTCGAACAATGTAGCTAGAAAAAAAGTCAAAGTTTTTAAAGACAAAAATTCCTTTGACTCATGTGTTATTTTCACAGTAAAAAGTTTCATAATAAAAAATTTCACATGGTATATCACTCTTTTACAAGTATAAAAATTTAAATTTATAATATATCTATAATATATTATAACTTATAATTAGTAACATTTTTAATTTATATAATTTTAAATAACTACTGAAAAAAATTGAAAACGAAAAAAGAAGAAAAGGAAAATTCTACAAGAAAAAAAATCTACAGAAAATCATTATATTTCTATAAAGAATAAACCATCCATTTAAATCGTACATATAAAACTATAATTCTTTTAATTGTAATTTTTCAATTGTAATTATATCAAATCTAAAAAATATAGTAAACAAAAATAAGAAAAGAATTTTTTATGATTATTAATTTATACTTTTACAAAATACAATTAATGCATCCAATATAATTAAAATATACAAGTAGCAATTTTATTCTTTCAATTATTCTTCCAAGAAATAAATACAAAAAAAAAAAAAAATAACGAAAAGTTAAAAATTCTTGCTTCGTATCCGATCATCGAAACCAAAAATCACGTTACAATGAAGAGAGAGAAAAGAAAGAAAACCAAAAAATAACAAAAATGAATGCGAGAACATAATTCGGATGATGTTTTTCCAATCCATCTTCATAACGTGTATTCGAACAGAGGGTGTTGTGCGAAATAACGCGGCAACCGAAATACAACCCCTACGAATCGTCCACACACCTACTATGCTCCGCATACGTAAAACGCGGTCGTCGATTATTGCGCGCACGTAGGCGTGTAACGCGCGCGCGCGACGACACCGCCGCTCGTGAAACTCGTTTAATCATTAATTTAACAACGAGCGCGCGTCCAACGAACGACCGTCGTTGTAAAAGTACACGAAAAATAAACACCGAAAGCCTCGATATATTCCGTATTTTGATTTGGTGACCGAGTCGCGACAGACGGTTTCGATAATATTTATATCTACGCGGTCGTAAGATTCGTCGTTGATATGAGTCATTCGCGTTCGAGACGTCGACACGTACGGAGTATTTTGAAATATAGAAGTTTCGTCGCAGATTTTATTCTTTAATACTCGTTGTTGGAGTGTTCACAGGTAAGTTGAGATAAATTTATATAATTATTCGAGGTGGTGGTGGAAATGGGTTTTTTCATGGGTGTTGGGAGAATTATTCGATATTGGTTCTTTATATGTTTTGGATTTGTATGTAAGTTTTTTCTAAAAATTTGGTTGGTAAATTTGGTGAAACGGAATTAAGATTTTAACGGTTAATAAAGTATGTAGAATCGTGTAATTGTAGAAAATTTCTTCGTCGATATGGATAAATATATAATGTAATTGGGTATATAAAAGATTAATAATTTGGATTCCTTTAATTTTTTGTTGCAAGAATTTTACATCGTATTGAATTTCGTGAAAAGTTTAATTACATTTTAAAATTTAAAATTGTTAGAAGAAATTGTAATTATACGAAAGAAAAATAAAACATTTAAATATTAATTTTAAATGGTCACTATCTATATCACTCAAATGTACTTACTTCCTCTAAAACAAAAAGGTAAAAACTGGTCCAGTTTCTACGCACAGTGCTCGAAACGAACAATAGAGAGACAATTACACGATTCTATCATTTTCAAGCTTCAAAAATGGAAAGACACGCGATAACGTTAACTACGTGCTGGACGAAGAAATTCGCAAAATTCACGATACAGCGCCATTTGGCTCCAAGCTTTTGGTCATATCCGTTTCACATTTCGACGAATCGTTCTTGTTCGAGCGAATCGAATCGAAAAAAAAAATTCCAAAAAAATAAAAAGAGAGACGGGAGAGGGGAGAAACAAGAGGAATCAGAAATAAAAGAAAAATGGAAATTGCACAATCGAATTGAGAATCGTGTAAAAGTAATTCGACATAACCTCACGTTTCGCGAAATGACCACAACGCCATCTACAAACCTCGTCCGCCATTTATATTTGGCTCGCCATTTTCCGCGGCAAAAGGTTGTGAAAATAAATGAATATCAATATCCAAGCGCTCGAAATCGGTCGATTGTTCGAGATACACCCGGTACACGATTCAGAGGACCCCAGGTGATTCCAAGTTCTGGTTCGTTCCGGTAGGATTATCGGTCTTGTTGGATGAGAACTGATGTGAACGCGTTGTAATGGAGGGGGAGATCGGTGTGGAAGTTGGAATTGGCCGATCGTTCCTTGGTTGAACGAGGAGGAGTTTCAGTGATCGGTCGGAAGAATTGTGGGAAACGTTTGAGGATTTTAGATGGGAGATTGTGGCCTGTGACTGGAATAACGAATGAAACGAATGGGTTAAGGTATTTAACCGAGTTCCAAAGGATTTAAATTAAATAGGTAGTTAGGATTTTACGGATCAGAACTAACGAATTGAGAGTATCGAAGAGTATTAAAAACGGATGAATATCTGAAATATCTCGGATAATAAAGCCGATTAAATGTTCAAGTGTCGAGTGTACGATGTACGATCGATGTTCGTATAAAAATATCCGAAAATTGCCCGAGAATAGAAGATAGTTGAAACTGCTCGATATCTAAACAACGAAATAAAGAATATCAAATTCCAGATCTCCGCTAATGATCCTCTTACATTTACGAAATTTCATTGATAAATGAAAGCATAAATATGATAAATAAAAGGGTATATATCAACGCATCCCAAACAATTATATCTCATCCTGGAAGATAAAAAAAAAATATTATATCTCGCTCCCTCTTACCAAAATCCATCGTTAAAATAAAGTAAAAATAAAAGCAGAAAATCACAAAGAGCGTGAATCTCGATAGTCGTCCTCGCTTCGTCGATCACTTCTACCGTCGAAATAAAAGGGAAAAAATAAAGAGGAAAGGAAAAGGAAAAAGAAAGGAAGAAAGGGATCACATTGGAGACGTGAAATTCCAACTACCCGCTCTTTTTCGCGTTCTTCGAGATCATCGAAGCTGACATCGATATCGCAACGCGTACAGAGAACGCGCGCGGGTCTCGTTTTTCTATTTTCTACATATTTTTTTTGTACATATATTCGAGATGTCCGTATAGAACGCGTAAAAAGCTTTGAGAAGTTGTCGGGGGAAAAATTTCGTATAAACGGGGGAGAAAAAATGTCGTAGTAAATGTAGATGGTGGTTTCCAGTACTCGGGTAATTACGTGGTTACCGCGGGCGTGTTTTTAGGATATCTGCCAAATGAGGATTTCTCGGTAGAATCTAAAAAAATTATTTAATCCAGGGAATGGTAATTATGTTGAGAGCTGTAGATTCGAGTTCGGGTAATCAGTTTTTTCCATTCAATTTTTTTTTTTTGGTTATTTAAAAAGCGACGCCTTTTGTCAGAGCGCTTTTTAATAAATTCTTCGTTTTTATGCACTTCAAATGTATCTCTTACTTTGGATTTCGATCGATCTCCTTTACAACAAATTATTCCAAAGATATTCCAGTTTCGCATTGTGATAATATTTCGATCGATTGTCCATCCGCTTTCTATCAAATATATTTCAGATTTGTGCGCACGTATCGATTAACCATAGAGTTCGAAAGCGTCTGCAATTCCTCCTTTCAAGCCATCAAAGATGTTTCAGATCTACATTATATAAAACTCCGATCGATTGTCCAATAGGTGCACGAGTCTCCTTTCTCCTCCCAAAGAATTCCAGATTCACGTACCCGCATCGATTACACTAAGAGATGAGATAGATTCTCTCCCCTTCTCCGATCCATTAAAAAATTCCACATAGATACTGAACGTCTTCTCTCTCAAATCTCATCCAAATCGAACCAAATCTCTTCCTTTTCTAAAAAAATATCCCAGACTCGTGCTGCAAATCGATAATTGCGCAACCCAATTTCCTTTCCCCCTTCTCAAAAAAGAATCCTTCTGGAAAACTTACTAATCGGTATCTATCACCTGCCATTACACAGGCCACGAATATCGATCATCGGACGCGTGCATCGACGCCTCCTTCCAATCTTCGCGGGGGGGTCGACGAGAGGAAACTCGCGAGGGGGAGAGGGGGAAGATCGACAAGCAGGAGTGGTCCTCGAACGTACGCGGACCGGCCCGTTTCCACCCTCGTTTTCACCATTGTTTCTGCGCCCGACGTGAAGCACGCGGCCGAATAATAAATTCGAGTCCCCACTCGGGGGAGGGGTACTCGCGAGTCCGGCACAGATCCGGGGGACAATGACGATCACCCGCAACCGTGCAGATCGAGCGAGGAACCTGGCGAACGACAACCTGGGACGCCTCCATTACCTTTTTCCCTCTCCCCTCCCCTCCATTGTCAATTACTCGGCCCGCCATTGTTACTCGCCACCCCCAATAAACGGATCTTCCGTTCCGTTTCTTCTTTTTTCCCTTTTCTTTTTTTCCTTTTTTTGTTTTCACTCTCTTCTCCTCCCACGAGGTTCGATCCTCGTACATCGTCATCCGTTTCATCCGGTTATTTTCTCTCTCTACCTCTCTCTTTTCGGTTTTTTTCTTTTCTTTTCACAGATCCATCGACGTCGAACAACGTCGCCGCATGTCTGGTTTCATATCGATCGATCTTGGAGAGCGCGCGATAAACGATCAACGACGTGTTTTATTGCGTTCACGCTATTCGTACGTGTGCGCCAAGGTATCGGGAAACGCTCGAGAGGATGGAGGTTTGTCGGGGTTTGTCGAGGTTTGTTGGGGCGTAACGTTGGGGAGGAGGTTCGAATACATACTTTCGTGCCGTTTAGGGATTTTTTGCGCCTCATGATTTCGAATGATTGTGTCGAGTTCGAAATGCTTGATCGTTTTGGTTGGTACTTAAGTGCGGGAGATTATTTCTTAAAAATATTATTGGAAATAATAATGCCAGTAAATAGAATATGAAATTATTCTTTCTTAAACGTAGGAAATAATATTTCGTGATATTGTTAGGATAATAATAGATGCTGTACGTACTTGATCAATTTATTTAATTTAAATCTGAAAAATAATTTCCATTATAACGTTCATCTTTACTTCTGATCTAAAATGCTTTCAATGAACGGTGTTTCCGGAAAACATGAGAGCTTCTCGCGGAAATATTCTAAAAATTATTCAAGAAGATGCGATCCTGCTTCCCGACTTCTAAGAAGATTCCTTTTCGAATCCGTTTCCTATCCGAATAATAACATTACCTCGGCTGCAATCCTTCCCATCTTCAACTATCGCTCACATCCGCTTTTCACAATCCCACAAATCAGAATAAATCGTACGTTTTATCGCGACAATAAATTAAAAAGATCTCCCAAGACAATTTCCATTGCTCGATAGCCTCTGTGGAATCGCGATATTAAAATAAAATTGCGCAAAACTCGAGAGCAGGAAGTAAAATATCCTGTTCCTTTTTTTATCGTTTTTATTATCGTTCCTTGCTAATGATTCGCTCGCGTGATTTCCGGAAATTGATATGTGGACATAAATAACAGGTCAGAGATTTGATGTTTCGAGAAAACAAAGACTAGAGAGGAAACGAGAAACGTGGAATATTTATTATTATCTCTGACGTTGTACACTTTTCTTCATAAATGAATGTATATTTTTTTTTTTTGATACAAAATATAAATTATTATAACACGAGTGTTTGAATCGAATAATTTAATTTTTAATTCCTTTAAATAATAAAGTGTAAAAATATTGAAAATCAGAGAAGTATTCATAGAAATTTTTTAAAAATTAATAAACATCAACAGTAAATTAAAAATTAGTAATCAAAATGAATAATATCAAGATTAACAGAGGTAATTATAAGAGCGTACAATAATATATGTTAGGAAAAAGAAAATTTAATTATTTAATTCGTAACTCATTTTTACAATTAAAAATATGTCCATGCATTTATGAAGAATAGTGTACATTGCCAGTTGATGCACGATTGATTGAACACGAATACTAATCGGATCTCTGATTTCCCAGTTTATCACTATTGTTTCGAGCCTCGTTTCGAGGCATAAACACGCGACGAGAGTTCATCGATTCTCCCATTGGATCGCGTCTGAATACCGGTGGCGTTTTATAGCCGTGAACTTTGTACGACAGTTAACAAACTGTCGCGTTTTTGGCAGTCGGAAGAATCGAGTTTATTCCGCGGTATAAATCATTTTTATTACTGGAAGAACAAAGGATTTATTATAGAGATATTTCGGATGCCATTGAAGGTGTGACGAAGTGAATTTTTCTTCTTTGACCGAAGGCATTGTTTGATCTTCTTTTATTTTTAAATATCGTTTGAAAATTATTTCGAATCGATCGTTTTGTTTTCTTGTTTAATTTCAAAAAATGGAATCGGATAAAATTCAAGATAAAATTAAAAATTTTCAATCTAATGGATCAATTATCCAAACTATATATCGTATAATTACATCAAAAAGAATGGATAATACAAGAGATATCCCACACTCGATGATCAAATCGACAATTAAATTTTCATATTTATGAATTTATTCGCAACACCTTTCTCTTTCCTGTTCCCTTTGCAATATTGAAAACGCTTCTTCGTTTAAATATCACCATGCAATAATTACTATTTCCACGAAAAACCTCCCTCCATCCCGAATCAAACACGGAAAATTCAACGGATAGCTCGCCAAGCAATAATTTAATAAACACGAGAAACTTTCTCGTTTTCCTCATACGTAGAAATTAATTAAAAAGCAACACTGTTTCTTTCCCCTTCAAATATCAAACACCTTTCAAATTACATCAGTTTGCCCATATATATATTTTCCCATTCTATTTATCCATAAAACGAATCGAGTCGATCGAGTAGCGAATATCGATCAGAGCATGGGCGAAACATTAAACCGTGATAAATTATAAATTATAAGCGGCAATCGACGGATAATCGGGTGGACGGGTTCAACTCGATCACGTCTCGTGGCAAACTCTCCGACGCGGAGGCCGATTATTCGACAATCGCGGGGCATTTCAAGCCGATTGGCGAACACAACAAGCACGATAAATTGACGTCACGGTGGATCGAGGATCGGCGACAAGGGTTTTGTCGAAATCATCCGAGCAGGTGGCACGCTCCCTCCTCCCTCTGGATTTAACCATCATTTTCAACCTCGTCGAATCATCGAGACTGCTATATAAATATTATACAGGATGGGAATTGGGTTTCGATATTTTTGATGACGATCGAACAATAGAATGTCTTCCATTTCGAATCTTTTGAATGTTGAAATCGTTGAAGTTTGAAGTTTAGAAAAGATTAATGGGAAAATTAAAACGATGAAGGAGGACATGATGACTCGAGAAAGGAATCTGTATCGTTCGATTGGACGAATTCAATAAGTAGTTTAATAAATCGAATTTGGATTAAACGAATAAATTTATTCTTCGCTTTTGTCGAGAGAAGAAAGATGCTTGCACAAAGATCACAACCTTTTACGAATAAATTAAATCATATTCATCAAACATTTTCTTCAACTGCAACAATCTTGAATTTTACCAATTAAAAACTTGAAACGAATTCAATTCATAACTTTCCTCGACGACTATGGAGCAAAAGAACGACGAGAGAGGAAAAGAGAAGAAGAGAGAAGAATCGTAGAGCATTAGATAATTTAAACGAATCCATATCGAAGAGCGTTATGAAACCGCTTACTCCTCTCTCGAACAAGCAAGCGCAGGAAGTTGAAATCGTTGGACGGAAGTCGTGCCCTGCATACGTGCACTGCGCAGGATACGCGTGAGCGTCCCTCATCAATAATTTGCTCGCGTTTCCATCCATCGATGTGCGAAGAAATCACGCTTCAAAAATAATTCGCGCGGCTGTCAACGGGGAAACGACAGCGACATCGGTGGAAAGAAGTTTATAACGGAAGTTTCAGTCGATTCATCAAAATCACCGATCGACGATCCGGAAGCGAGGATAAAGCAAAAAATTTTGGGGAGGGAGGGAGAGTGAAAATCAGGAGGGGAAAAGTGAGAAATGAGAAATCGAAGTGGAGCACCATCCCCCTTGAAATCGACTCGAAATCGAAACGCAGCGACCTGTCTGACGTGCTGAATTATTAAATGATCGAAGAGTTGAAAAATAATCGTGAAAAATTTCGCCCGTTTCTCATCGATGTTTGAAGATGAGGGTGGGATTAAAAAAATTTTCATAAAAACTGGAAGAATATTTTAAAAGAGACTTGTAAAAGTGTGCTTCGAATATTAGAAAAATTTTGAATAGATTTTTGTGGACAGATTTCCTGCAGATTTCTATAGATTATAGTGTTTTATAGATCAAATGAAATATTTTTTTATCGAAGAACATTGTGTCCACTCGATTTCACGAGTTTGTCGAAGTATTGAATATTTAACAATAATTTGATTTCGTATTTTTTCAACACAAAGCTTTGAATTTCGAATATTTTTTTTAATGTAATATAACAAGAGTTCCTACGTAAATTTATAATTCTTCGTGATAATTCTTTCACCGAATTCCACAAAAATGGACGAAGAAAGAAGAAAAAGTTAATTTTCAGTTTAATTAACTCGTACATATTGTACACATATACGTTAAAACGAAGCGAAATTCTCGCACCTTCGATTCTTTTTTACATTGCCCACTTTATTCAAAGTAAATTGCACGATTCACGGAGATAAATAAAAAAAATAAAATAAAATAAAATAAAAGAAAAAAGATAAAGTCAGCCGTATTGGAAGTAGAAAAAGAAAAGTTTCCCTCTCAATTCTTTCAACTTCTTTCCCTTAGGTATCGAGTTGTTAATTAATAATCGTCGAGTTTCAGTGATTCAAAGTCGACGTGGCAACTGGAACAGCTTCGAACTAATTTCATTCTTGCGAAAAGGTGTCTATCGACTTTTATTCCTCCTCGTTTTTTTTCTTCTTTTTTTTTTTTTATTGGAACAGCTAATCGATATTTCTCTGAATTATATCCAATAATATTCACGAATCGTAATATGTCACAGTAAATTCGACAAGTTGAAAAAAAAAATCGTACAACAAATTTTTGATCGTTAAATAAAGGGAAGGCTTCGATCTTCGAGTCTGGACTGAATCACGATAAAATTTTTCCACTGTCCTCCGATTTGAATTTTTCAAATTTTTGAAAAAAGAATTATTTCCACTATTTGAAAATCAGCCTCGTGTGAAAGTAGCTTTTTAACGAGGTTATAACAATTTAAAATATTTTTATAATTTTTTCCTCGAATATTGGATCACTGCACTTGAAAGTACAAATGTATTTACTTAATTTTTTGGATTACTCTTTCTGCTCCATAAGTAGTATAAAAAATTAATTCGAATTTAAGATTCGAGAGATGGCAGTAGTGATGATCTTTATATTAGCGCGTGAACGCGAATAAATTAAGAAAGCTCGATTTTTCACGCCAATTTCCCACGGCTAACACTTTGGATATGTCAAATATTTACCAAAAATAAACCAACTTTTTAAATAAACAACGAGAAAGTTCTCTGATCAACTTCGATTACATTCCGGTTCCCACAGTTTGAAAAATTAGAGCGCCTCAGCATTTCCTATCCGTTCACTTGATCCTTGGGATAAACATTTGCAACTTTGAATTTAATTCTTCGATCATTCAAGGATGAAAATTGGAATTTTTGCCGATGTGCCCGAGGAATTATGTATAAAGAAACTCTCAAAAAGATGAGATTGAATGTTGACATATTGCGTTCGTAATTCGAGGAAGTAGAAATTCAATAACCAAGGGTCTACTTGTTCTTTGAGATTGTTAAAGAGAGATATTCTAAGATGTGGAAATTTTGAAATTTTGAGGGAACGTTTCGTTGTAATTCTACTATTTTAGTTTCTTTGATTTGGATTTGAATTTGCAAGAGAATTATTTAATATTGTTTTCTCTTTGGTTAATTTTTTGGATACCAATTTTTTTATTAATTTGAGTGAGACTCGGGTAATAATTATATAAAATAATGTGTAAAATATGATAAATTATTGTTTTCTTTATGAATCTAGATTCAACTAGATTGTTAATTAATTTCTTAGAGATATCATTATTTTTATTGATTGGAATTTAATCTGCTCGAAATCTCATTGACAAAATCATTATGCATTCGAGCAGCAATAATTACAATAATAAAATAAAAAATAGAATTTTTAAATTTTCGAAAAGGGATCAACTTTCTAAACGAGTTCTCTTCTCTTATCGAGAATTATATTAAAAAATTCGAATGGAAAAGATGATTCCTTGCTTAAAATAAAAAAATATACATTAAATTTTATATTGTATCGCTCACCATCGATTACATAAGATTGAAATATACCGATCATCGATATTTCCTCACAGTTTCGAATCATCGAGAGAATTGGAATATCGATAGCAGAGACGAGAATTAGTTACAATAACCATCGAAGTATATAATTTCTACAATACCTTGCAAATTCAATATCCACCTCTCTTTGGCTGGAGCTCAACCAGCCCGTCTCATCGAACCAATTAGAAGTCAGAAACTTCGACAAATGAAACTCTCGTTGAAGATAATTATCGATTTCCGGTTTAATTCCCAAAGAAGAAACCTTTCTAGATAATTTTAATTTAATGCTCGACTCTAGAATCACAAAGACGAAGAAAAAGAAGAAGAAGAAGAAGAAGGAGATGGAAAAAAGGTAAAAACCTTCGAATTCTCACTTCGTGGTTTGAAATTCGAGGCAAGGAGGAAAGGAGTATAGGTTGATGCAAAAATTACGGAAATTCGTGTACCGTTTGATCCGAGGCCGTTGAAATATTCAAGCGGATCCGAAAAGGACAAGGTTCGCAAATTCTTCTTTTTACGGGGTACTGGAACGAAGAGATATCAGAGGCAATTCGCAGTTTCGTTTTTGCGACAGAATATTTCATCCCTGTGTTTCTTATGGGTCAAACGTTGACCTTTGATGAATAATGATGTACGTCGCGATTTCATATCTTGGATGTTGGCTTTTGATATTATAAGAATATCCATTGTTTTGATTCAACATGTTTTGATATGGAAATTCAGATTAGGTAAATTGAATGTGGATTTTAAGAAAAAATGGATGGATTCTAATATTCTAGAAGCATGTGATAATTCTAAGATTCGGGAAATCATGAAATGGAATTGGAAAATATAAATAATTTTGGAAAGCGTTAAATATTTCAAATATTTCAAAATTTTTTGATCATTCATTTTCAATTTTATCATATTTATCATTGTGATTTGTGAATATCGATGAGAAAGAAAAAAAAATTTCTTGAATAATTTATCTTTTAGAGTTGACTTTAAATTAAATATTAAAAATGTATCAAATTCATTAATATTAGCATAATATTCCACTCCTTGAAATCCACCTTTTCATCATAAAAAAAAAACGCTTCAACTACACTTTCCATTTAATCATCAAGTCACAACCAAAACAAGTCTTTTAAGACGACCGAGATAATATAAAAGAGATAAACGCCACAAAAGCTGTTATCTCATCATCCTTTAATCATCATTTCAAATTTTTTTCCTAAACTTTTGTAGATCCAGTAATATCAAAAAAATACAGACATGAGCATAACATCCAATCGAAATTCAAAAAAATAAAACATCAAAATCTCCAGAAAACAAATTCAAAAAAAAAAAAGGAAAATAGAGAAACAGAAAAACAAAATTTTAAAAAAACAAAAAATCAAAATCCTCCTCAAAATACAAACTCAAATCGGACAACTAAAACCACTTCCTAAAAAAAAAAAAAGAAAAACGGAAAAAATGAAACACAAGAAGTGTGACATGGAAGTGATTATAAAAAAAATCACGAGTGTAGATAAATCGAAAACTCGGATTCACCATGGACTGACTTTCTACTTCGACGATGAATCATTGCAAATGTATGAAATAAATAAATAAAAAAAAAACAAAAAAAATAGGAATATCAACGATGACAGAGAAAGGCCAGTATGACACAAGACTGACGTAAATCTCGTTGACGGATAATACCCAGTTGTGGGTATTATTTATTCTAGCATGTCTGCAAAGTAAACAGTTATTTAGGAGCGTAACAACCGACAGAAAGCGGCTGAATGGCAATCCTCAAAAGCCAACCCCTTCTCACCCTCTCTCTACGGACAACAATCGCAAATGTTGCACGCGAATATCGTGCCTAACCATAATTACATATTTCCTCGTGCCTGAATACGAGCAAAACCACCTCGAATCCCCTTGAAACTACTCCTATATTTCCTTCTTGTCCTTAAGACGCTCGGAGGAACGCTTTATAGCTGATCAAAGAGCGGCTCTAGAGTGGCAGGTCGATTCTATACGAAATCTCGATTCAGAATTGAATATTATTGGAGTAGACGGATTTTCAAAGTCTGAGGCGGGTTAATATGAAAGTTGTTTGGAGATGTTTGAAATAGAAAGTTTTTATAATCGATATTATTTTCATAAATCCCGATTCGATTATGAATATTATTAGAACTTGGATCGGTGTTTATACGACACATTTTAAGAGCGATGAAATAATTTGAAAATGTTTGAAGATGTAGAAAGACTTTAAAATAAATTATATCGGAATAGATATTTAAAAAATTTTGAAATTTGACTGAGTTCGGATTTTCGATATCCGGATAAGAAATTTTGTAAGTTTAAAGTAATTTGAAGACGTTTGAAGACGTTTTCCAAGAGTGGATGAAACGTATATTATTCCCAATATTACGACTTCCCGATGACTTCCGTTTTTAAAAAAAATAACTAAAAAGAATACAACGTTCGGATACGATTCGATTGTGTGAAATCAGAGATTAACAATTCTTTCAATCTATCGCCGGCCAACCGTTTCCCCGCATTCACACAGAATCGTGCACGATTAGTCGCGCGTGGAACGAGCGAGACACGGTGAGCGATTTCTACGCGCGTGCGACAGCGCGACGATAATTTTGCAATCGGCTTATGCGCCTCTATTATGCGAGTTTCATTGTTAATTGTCCAAGGGGTCATTCTACCGTCCGGCCAAGTTAATGCCCCATATTTTACGCGAAAGAAACAGGATGGAAACACGCATTGTGCGCGCGTATCCAATCGAATCACGAAGGATCGTAACTAGTGTAGATCTGTGATCGTGTTCATCCTCGTTCAGTTAAATCATCGGGATTTTCTGATCTCGAAAATGATCGTGAAATATTTATCATCGTGGATACCTGGTGGCATCTTGAAAATGCGCAAATTACCGCGTGAATTAAATTTGAATATTAATTAACTCCTCTACTCGTTCAATTTGACGACATACAGAGGTGATTATGATACTCGTATAAATTCGTTTAATCCGTAAACATCACGGATAATGATGTTTTATTTGTTTATTTAGTAATCGGGTAATGGTAATCCCGTATTTATGTATGTATATATATATAGATTATCAATCGCATAAATGTTCCAATTCTTCGGATGGAAGAAGTTAATTGTCAAATGAAATTTGTCACACAATTGTGCTCTAAGTGTTAATAACTTCAAGAAGTTTAAATTGTGATAATCTTCAGGTGTATCGTAACAGATGTACGATTTATATTTTTATATTTATTTAATATTCCATATTGTATCTTTCAAATTGACCTCGAAGAATCGTACATTGCCTTCTTCGCTAATATCGAAATAATATTTCACTGCAGGAGAATTAAAATATTGTAGAGAATATTTATATACATTCGATGTATGAATAGTCAAATAGAGAAATAGCAAATAAGTCTTCAAAGATGCCCGATTACGAGCAACCCGCTCACCAATGCGCCTAATTTAAACGATCACGGTTGATTTACACATTTTTTTATTTCCACGCGGAGCAAAAATAAATTCCTCTTGCCGAGTTTCTTATCTCTTCCCTAATTGTCATACTAACTTCTTATCACATCGATTTCCGTTCGACTTTATTATCTCGAACAAAGAAAAGCGAGCCATTTCCAATAGTTACCTAACAACCAAGCACAAAGTTCGGAAAGTGGATCCCGAAATTGCAACTCTGATTAACTTTAACACGTGTAAGGTGTCCAAAGGTGTTTTCGTACGATATATACGATCGGATACGAAAATTTGCTCAACGTGGCATTAGCGAGACTGGTTCATCGAGATTTGCCATTGAGTACCATTGGCTAATCCACTTGACAATTTGGTAATTGTGGATAATCAACTTACAAAGTTGGAAGTATAATAGATAATCGACTTACCTCGGGCTAACGAGTCGGATCGAGATAAAAGGAATCGAGTTCGGGGAACTAATTCTCGTTCCGAATCGCGTTCGATCCATGAAATAATTAGATGGTGATTCAAAGAGGGGGAATTACGACGTTGTTGAATACTATGATTTTTCGAGTGAAACGCTTTTTGAACATTTGATTCGAGACGAGTTAGAAGGTGTTGGATTTGTTGGAAATGAGAATAATTTAATTTTTTTTTTCGTGAAACGCGTTTATGAATTACGTTCACATACAGTTTCATTGAAATAATTAAGAACGAAAGTTCTGTATTGTTATAATGAGATTTAATATCGGTAGTGACGTAATTTCCTTCATAATATGGTTTTAACGGGAATCATTAAATTCTTCATTAAACTTTAAATGTATTTATCGTAAAGAGTTTATACCACGAGTATGTATATGAATTTATATATTCATTTTTGAAATAATGAAAAATGTATTGATTTATTTTCGCTGTACGAATTTGAAGCCCATCATAATTGAAGTATAATTAATATTCAAAAATATTAATGTTGAGATGTGTTCAATTAAAGGAGAAAAGTCATTAAAATTCATGATTAAAACTCACTCTATAAAATAAAATAATAATCTCGATAATGCTTTATAAATTTTAATTATCATTAAAAATTAAGACATTAATAATTTCGCATTTAAATTATATCATAATTCCCCGCTCAAGGAAATTTGAACACAAAAAAAAATCATCTTAAAAATATCTTATTATTTAAAAATTCGTAATCAAAATAATAAAATATAAGTAACCTTAATATTCCATTTCAAATGCCTAATAATTCTGAACATTTTTTTTTTCAATCAAAATAACGAAACAAAATAATCCTTTAATCCCGCTTTGAAAATCGCTCGAAAATTGAACAAGATTAATGTAACAAGATAAAATATTTATCTTATTTTTTTAATAATCCTATAATTGGATCCAAAGGGGAAATGATTTCAATCCCTCTCCTTTATCCTTCCTCGCAAAACTCATAAAAAAAGATAAGGAAGTCAGAGCCAGTTTCTACAATGAATTCACCCAAAGGAATTTATGTTTCCTTCTTATCAGATCCTCCGGAAAACCGCATTAGGGGGGAAGGTTTACTAATTAAAAACACCGGCGTTCATCGATTTGCCGAAGTATCTGGATTCAACACTGGATCCCCAAGCGACTGAATAATTATCATAAAAGTTCCATTTATCCTGCGAAACGCCCCCGTTTCCTCGAACAAGTCAAGAAAACTCCTTTGATCTTCTGGAGAATTTCGCAAGAAGACGCTTCGAGGTAGAGAAGAAACAGCATTTCGAGTTTACGGATAAGTGAAATTGCAGGACTGTTTCCGGTACGATGGCCGCGTTTTAATCGCGCTGACTTCAATGAGAACCGTAATGGCGGCTCCTCGAGAAGTTTCCCGTACGCCAACGCTTCCGGTTATTAGAACTAGAAAGGATTTCGTGCAATTATTGTTGAAATTTCGAAGAGTTTATTATCGTGACGAGGATGTTACTATGTAAATGATATAATTAAAATAATTTCAAAAGACTGAGGAATACAAGAATTGTATAATATGTAACGATGTTGAAAGAACGTAGAACGGTTTTCTTTTTTTGTGAATGCGGAGCAAAAGTTTCAACGATTGAATTAAGCAATAATGCGACAACACGAACCCTTAATAGAAATATCATTAATATCCTTCGAGATATTCTTGAAGAATCGACACGCAGCGCAACTGAGGGAACAATACATTAATTTAGCAGTTAATTTTCGAAGACATCTCTAACAATTCTACAAATAATCCAAAAATCACACAGAGCGTGAACGTGGTAATAAAATTCGACACGGGGGGGCGCCACGCTCTTTCGACCCGTTCAAATTAATAGCCCGCGCGAAATTGAATTTTCGACAAGCCAGCGGGATTATCTTTGCGGTAATCCAAACAGAGTAGAAATCCTGAAGGTTGGCGAAACAGCCCTCGGGATAACAGCGGCGGCCATTCGTCTTATCCACCAGCCCCGCCCCCTCTTTCCTCTTTATTCCAACATGTTTACGTATGAAAATGATGCGCCCCAGGTAGACCATGCACGCTCTCCACTCTCGTCTCCTCTACCGTTCTTCCTCCTCCGGTTTTACCCGTATTTCCGGTCTCCAGAATTTCCATCTCTCTCTCCCTTTCCCCCCTCTTTTTCGATCCCCTTTGTCTCGTCCCCGCTGTATCTCTATTTTTGGCCGCGACAACGGTATTCCACGCGCGCATACGTTCGTTACCACGGATATTATTACATCCGGAAATCATTCGGACCGTGAGCCTTTGCGGAATAACCGGGAGAGCAAATTGCTTCCCGCTAATCAGATTTCATGGGACTCGCGTAATTAAGCCCTCGTTCCTCGTGACCCAGTTTCCCCACCCGTCTCGATGTTGCGTTTATTTTTAGGGGGAGAGAGGGATGGGTGGAGAATGGATCGACGACGATTAGGCAGGTTTGATAACGATCCTTGGGAAGAAAATGGGGAGGGGTGGATGGTGGAGAGATGGATGGGCCGAGATTGAAATTTCGGTAGGTTCGTTTGTTTGAGGGACGAGTAATGCGACCGGCGGAAGTTTTCGTTTAATTCAGCTCGGTACAGGAATTTAATGGAATTGCGCTGGCTCGATTGTCACACGTTACGGGAGCCTAGTTATTATGATTGTTCTTACGTTTCGTGACACGAAATGTTATTTCGTGTTGATCTAGGTAGGCAAGGAAATGAATATTTCGTCCTCTCATCGTTCGCATTCGTTTGTGTTGGATCTCATAAAACGAATGAATAAAATTCTTGAAAGATTCTTGTCCATATTTTTATACTACACTGTTATTTATTAAAAATCGTAGAAATAAATGTTTGAAATTTATGATATTATGAATATAACGGTGATGCGACGAAAAACGTTTATCAAATTCTAGATTTCATTTTTATGGTACAAAATTTTTGTAGACGTAAATATTAATTAAACGATTACACAACGGTTATATATCTACTAAAATATATTGAGTTCATGGTGATAAAAAAATCAAGAAACTTTTTGTATAAGAAATATTCAAAAGAATATACGAGAAAGTAGATTTATTCTCTCCGAGATTTTCTTCAACTTTGCAATGTAGAATCTAGTAGACTAATATCCTAAAACGGAAGCATTTTATACCGAAACAAGATGGAATCTTGAGTGGGAGGAACGATTCGTAGCGAGGCACGTATCGTTCACCCCTGAAAAAAGGAGAAAAAGGGGGGATTTGGCGAAACTTCTTTCGTCGGATTAGAGTTTGACGACTCGAGGATTACCAGACCGACTACGTGTACCCTACACTGATTGCTTTTGGCCGCTTTCTTCCCTTTTTCTGTTGGAAACACCTGGACCGGTGGTGAGATTTATTGAGGTAACGAGATTAGACGGTGGGATATCAATGAAGGTGGTGGTTATTTGAAGTTTTCGTGATAGCGTTGAGAATATAGCTAGGTATAACCGTTCTCGTTGTTAAAATCGATGTCAGCGTGGAAGAAAATTCGTTATCAAAATTTTAGATCGATTTGGAATTTCCGTTCGTTAAAGATTTTGATCCCAAATTTTCCGATTCTCGATCATTGAAACGAATCGTTGAATTATTTGTTATTACAATACTTAGTACATCGTGACGTTGTGAGAAAGTTTAGATATTAAAAATTGTTTCAAAAGGCCTGACACCTTTTTCAATTTTTACCAACTGTGGCTTCTCCCTCTTCAATCATCCTACTTCATTATTCTAATGCAGATACATCAAAATCACTCTTCCAAACCTGTCCCACGCACTCCTTATTTCCACTCTACTTGCCCAATTTGTTACGAATTCCAATTTTCCCTTCTACTTGAATTAACACCATCTGGTTTCTAATTTTCCATAATTTCCAAATAAAACTTACTATATAACTAGCGAACAAAACTCTAACATTAAAGATTGCAATACGAAAGAGGCACGAAACTTTTCTCTAAAAGCCGCCTCCATTTACACCAAACAGCACATGATGAATTGAAAACTCACAAACAAGAAAATCATCTTGTGAGATGTACGTGGAAATTAAATTTAAAATTGAAATACATCCTTAACGCGAGGGAGGAAAAATTCAAAACCCGCCCTCTCGAAAATTTCAACATCTCTCCAACCCCTTAGTTAACGTAACGCATTATAACATCTCGAGAAAATCCAACGCGCGCATCCCTTGTCCTCCTCCCCGTTCTCGTTCCGTGTAATTAAGACCAGACCCAACCACCCCCTCCCCTCCCCCTCAAGCACCCATTCAAATTCGCCCTGCAATTTTTCACCGGTCGTAAACCATGACTCTTTGCGCCATCCTCCTCTCCACCCTCCCTCCTCACCTTCCCCCTACCGAAACTAGATTATACACACACACACACACACACACACACACACAGGTCGTGGAACGAGCAGAAAGAATAACTTCCAACTTAATCCATTAACCCCGCAATGAAGGGATTCGTTTTTCCCTCGCGGCTGGTGGATAAACTCCCTCACCCCCCTCTATTTCTAGCCACGATCACGAGCCAAGGCGTGGTTGAAAACGGCTAACCGTGCTCGAAAACTTTCGGAGAGATTGTCGCGCTGGACGACGGTTCCTAACTGATTTATAAAGTCCGTTAACACCTCCGCGTGTTGAACGTTAAATGCCCGTGTTGTCGATACAATTCGCGAACGTTTTCGAACGACTAAAGGGGGGAGGAGTAGAAGGGGGTTTGCGATAATCGTGTATGGGAAGGTTAATCGGATTTAGAGGAATTTGAAGGGGGGAGGATGGCGTGTCGAGCTGGTCGCGCAAATTCGTCGGAACAGAAGGTAAAATTATTGGTAAAAGAAGTGGTAAAAATTATTGGTAGAAAGGTATTCGGACGGAGAATTGTTTTCGAAAAAAGAAAAGGATGGTTGGGAAATATTGTTCGATCTTTTTTTAGCGTTGAAATTCGTGATAATACGAGAGAAAATTTGAAAAGATAGTGGAAAATTCTTCTTTGAAAGAGTGGATGGCTAGGATCGTACGCGTGTCAAACACAACGTTGAATCGTGTGGACTTTAATTAAGTGGTGGCCACATTGGATGATTATAATGTTAATGCTTTAATATTAATATATTCAATTTATTATATATGGTTCGTTTCGTCTCAAAGAACTAAGCAGCGAAGTAATTAATATTAATATTCATAATCTCATAATTATGTTGAATAACGTAAATAATTATAACGCGTTAAAACTCGAAGAGACAGATCGTTAATTCGATCTTCGCGAATGTGAAATATTTATCGTTCGTCCAAGAAAGAAGCGGAAATATAGAAGAAAAAGTGAGAGAAAGAGAGAGAAAAATAAGGAAACAACGCGACATCATAATTAATTCCGGGCAAAAATACTCTTGGCCCGTTTCGTGGCATTCGCAGATACGTCTTGGACTATCCAAGAATCCAAAAAAAAAAAAAAAGATCTCGTAAGGAAGATTTAATATTTTAAAGGGAAAAAACAAATGAGCATGACCTTAAAAACCTCGTGGAGCCTCGTCTTCAAAGAATTGCCACGATCCTCTCTTGGATTAAAACAAGCATCGCTCCTAGCAAGAATGTCACTATTTCCCGAATTGGACAATTCACGAGAATTCTCCTTTATTTTCGCAACGCCGCGAGCGAAAAAATTCACTTTTATTCGCCTCTGAACCTTATACACGTGTACACGCGCGTGTATTTTTACAAGCTTTTCATGGAAGACCAGCAATTCTACATAATGCGCGAGACAGAGAAGCTTCATCGTCCGTTTTTCAAATTTCATGGCTTGAAGCCTCGAGTTTTGATGGCCGGTATCTCTCATCTTCCCTCCACCTTGTTTCGTTAACAAAATTCAAAGCGACCGACCAAAAAATTGAAAGGAATGGATATTAATTTTTTAAAACAATTGTGAAGTGAAGGAAAAAACAATAACAGAAACATGAAACAGCTGATAAGAATATTCGTATTTTTACGCCGAAAAGATATCGCATATCTGAAAATTCAAATTATTCACTTTTTATAGTTCTTGAATAAGGCCATACGCGCATCATTATCATTGAAATTCACTATTATATTCGCAATATTGGAGGATTGTCGCGTGACATGAATAAAAGATTGGCAACGATTCTGATTTTTTAGAATATATTTCATAATTTTTGAAATATGAATCTTTCCATCTTCAAATGCACTCTTTGCAATCGATGTAGAAAAATGATAAATCGCGAGAATCTCTTTTTTCAAGAAATTCAAAATCCTCGTTATTTTTCCTATGACACCTTAAAACATTCATTCGACATTCATTGATTGCACAGTTGAATTTCTGTTATTCACGATGTGCGTTCTGCGCTGGATTTCGCCGCGCAAAAGAGTTAAAGAATCGTTTCCCTTTAATATTCCAATGATGGAGCCTATTATAACGCATCGGTGAATTTTCACCAATCCTCGTTCCAATTCCGATGATCGAATTCGCCAAACTCTCCGATCAAATTAATTAAATATTAAAGGTTATATAAAATATATGTATAACAAACTCTATTTATATTCTTTAAAAACTCGAAATATTTGAAATTACACCACTGAAATTTTCTTTGTCTGAAATTCGAAAAAAAAAAATGTGGAATCAATCTTTTTCGATTTTCCAGTCATTCCTTTAAATGGCATCAAACGTTCTGATGAACGTGATTAATGTATTTCATGAGGGATTTCATTTGGAGAAAAATCACGTTGAAAAAGTGATTCGCGTTGAAAACCATTCTCGACGTGGAATGGATTTTTTTTTTTTATCCCATTTAATGGAACGAAAAGACTTCATGGAAATGTAATGGATCGAAAATTACACAATTTGTGGGAATAGCTGGTGTCGTTGACAACAGACTGGTCTAGTATAAAGAGAAAGCAAAAAATTTTTCAGTTGGATGAGAGTTTATTCGTTTCTCTTTCTGCTTTTTTTCCTAACAGGGAATTATTTAACGAAGAGAATTCACATTATTTAACCCTCTGTAGTTAAACAAGCAAAATTTTTCCCCTGCAATTTTTTTCCTCCAAATTTCCATTTTTCATCGAGAAAAATTTTAAACTTAAGGAAAGATTGTATAATGTAGAAATTTTTAAATATCGCAAAATATTTTTAGAATTTTTTAGCAATGAAAAAAAAATTCAATTCAGATTAATTAAATCAATATTATTTATTATTTATTATAAATATCATTCGTGAACTCAAAATATTTCCAAATTTCGAAAATTCTCCGAACAACGTCTTGCATAAAATATATTTATAAATAATTATGCATTTAATTGTGCATTTTCTAAAACTTAATTTAGTTAAATTCGAATTTTCTATGCACATATTTATTAAATAATTACAATATAATAGATTTTAACAAATCTATAAATAGATATTCCCTTTCCTTCTCTATTTCCACTAAATCCACATCTTTCTTTATCGAAACAAATTTCCATATTTATAAATTATTAGATATTTTAAATTTATGAATAAAATATTCTCAGAATTCTCAAACTCTCTTTCTCTCTCTCCACCTTCATCCCCAAATCCACCTCCCCTTTATCGAAACACATTTCTATATTTACAGATTATCAGATATTTTAAATTTATAAGTACAATATTTTCAGAATTCTCAAAGCTTCCCTTCCCCGCCCGAACTTCCTTTCCTTTTATCGAAATTTCCAAACGTCAATAACTGAGCTTCTCTCGTAAATCTCCCTCCCCCATTTCTCCAAATCCATCTCTCTCGCAGCACATATTTTTTACCCACGCACGTTAAATCTCCTCGTGAACACACTCCTCTCCGCGATCTTTCATACGCTTCTTCGAATCGGTGCTTTCGATACTCGTCCATTCGAACGAAGAGAAAGAGAGAGAGAATCCGTCGTAACGTGTCCGATCCTTTGCACGTGTGCAAAGCGGTGACACACGGCCAATAAGATGGTCGAGTGGCGTTTTCACGTCGGTTTGGTTGGGGCGGCGCGTTACTCGCTTCGGCTGTAATCCGCGCATCGAATCGAGATTCCGGCTCTCCGTTTAATGGCCAGGACAGATTCTTGCTGAATATCCTCCCTGTTTGACGAGCGTCGAACCGACGTTCCCGACAAAAGATCAATCGATACCGAATCCGCGATTAATTCTCTGCGCGTAATCCCCGATATATCGATACTACTCTTTGTTCCCTGGCAAAAAATAAAATTTTACAAGAGGACTGATTGTTTCCGCGCTCGATGGCTTTTCCACGGTCGATCGATTCGATATTTGGATCGTATCATACGGTTTTAATGGCCGTGTTTATTTATTGTAATTGAATCGAATCGTCCCGAATTGATATTGTCCAAGCGTTGCAATTATTGGGGATGAAAATTTTATATTTTTAATCCATATGATTGGGCGATGGATTAAGAAATAAGGGAGAATAATATATTCGGTTGGAAATTTACGTTGGAAGGATTAAAATAGCAATTTTCTTTTTTTTTGTGTAGACTACTGTGCTTTCTTCCGTTTCAAATAATTCAACGGATTAAAAACTTTTTTTTAGTTGGAGTTTAAAAGAATTTGTTATTGTTAGGACCTTGATCAGAAAGATCTGTGTCTGTTGCAATTTTGGAAATGTTTTATATAATATTCTTCGTGTTAAAATCGTTCAATTGACGATTAGAGGAAAATGTAGGCACGCTTAAAATTTTTCTAATTTACAATAATAATTCTAATATCATAGACGTGATGTAAAGTGACAATTTTTCCATTTTACTTCTTCAGTTTTCTTTTCTTTTTTTTTTTTTTTTTTTATTTTTTCTGTTAGACGCGATTAAAATGCACAGGATTTTGAATCGTGACCTGGACGAGAGGATTTCCGCTAGGCAGAACTTAATCCTGCGCGAACAGGAACTAGTGCAGAATAGTATGACGTTTCGCTCACGGATCGAGCAAAAACAAGATGATTCGAGCAAGGACAATAGAAAGAAAAATAAGAAATTTTCTGATAAAAGTAAACGACATACCTTGTTTAACCCAGGAATTTTATTGGGGAAAAAAGAGAGAAAATTTTTTTTCATCCATGTCCGATTAATTACAAATTCTTCTGAACTTCTTACGTTTCTTGGAAGAAATTCTCATTATACGGATGAATTGTCAAAACAAGACAGAAAAGATAATTTATATAGTCTTTTTATCATAATTATTGGTATTATTTTGAGTAAATTGCTGTCCCTTTATTAAAAAAAATAAGTTTAAAATTTTCCCAAAGCAATGATGTAAAAAAATAATTACTAATTCATCGGATAATGGACTTCGATACTACCTGATAATAAAGAGAAAGATGAAGTAGAGAAAAAGTTCATTAGCAATCTTTCATAAGAAGTAGAAGAAGCTTTTATGACCGCTTAATCGTAGTAATATTACTTTGATACTTGATGAAAGAGATAATACCAGGAGAAGAATAAATTTATTTAAATTTTTCTTTTTTTTTATTTAAAAAATGATTAAAGTATTTCAAAATATTGATAGAATTATTATTTTCTAAAATATTCTCAAACTACTCTACTTTAGACCATTAAGGTTAATCTACAAGACCATCTACCAAGAATAGACATTAGCTTAATACTCTGTTTTTGAATAAGCTTGAATTATTCTCATCGTTTGAATAATTTCATAATATTCAGGATGATTTCGCATAATATTAAAAATACTGTGTGCAATGTTACAGAATCAATTGTACTTGCAAAATGTGACGGAAGAGATCTACATTTTTTACTCGAGATGCTAAGAATTCTACCTTCGTGCATATCTTGTTGCAAGATGGCAGGATAGAAACGATCATTATTAAATGCGAATAAAATTTAGGATTAATCTTATCATAATAGGAACGAACATCGATCACTTCTCTTCAAAATTCCTCAAAATTTTAATAACTTTTGAATCGAAAATTAGGAGGCAGAAGAAAGGAAAATTTTGATAGATCAAGAGATTCCTAATTCCTCTCTTGAGATTTTTCTCAACGAGGAAAGAGATCAAAGATTTTCATTTCTCGAGAAATAATTTCTTCCAAAATGTGTGGAAAATCTGAGAAATTCGAGAAAGAAATCTTCAATTTCTACAGTGACAAAGGATTATTCAGCGTGACGGTTCCTAGTAAATCTATGATCCTCAAAGCCTTGCCTGTCCTATCCAGACATCAGAAGGGAATTTCGAGCAAGCGGAGACGGAACTGTTCGTCCCGAAACGTCTTTGAACGACAGTGCACTTTGAACTTCTTTCGAGGCAAGCTGAGAAATTCATAAGAACGCGGATTATTCGACGACAACTTGGCACTCGCCCTATATGTTTTTATTAAAGTCTAGGAACGAGGAACTTTTCACTCAAACTGACACCCTTTAATAAAACATTGTACACCGACTCGATGTACAGCTAACGTTTTCTTGTTAAGAAAGAAACAGGATACGACTTTTAAGTCTATTGGTTAACAATCCAAATGAAATGGAAATAAGAAATAATTTAAATCTCTAATTTTTATAATATCCCTTTATTCATTTCTTTATTTTCAGAAGCTTTCAAAACCTAAAAGATTTTCAAGTTGGATTATCACCATGACAAGATTTCAATCTTGAAGGGATTTAGAAAGATATATTATCAATATATTAAAATATAATTTACATACTCGACGTATAAAAATTCTCTACTTACTACCTTTTATACATAATCACTATTGTGTATAGATTAGAAACAAAATTCTGTTCGTCAAACATCCAACAAAGATCGCAAAGTGGAATAAAAATATAATATTTGTTCAAAATCCTTAAAATATACATGTACATTTAAAGAAGAAGGGAACTTTAATTTTTCGAAGAAATAATCACTCTAAAAGACAGAATAAAAGCAGGATGTAGAGAGAGACTTATCGTTCACCTGTGAAGAATTTTTCGAAAGCGTCAGTTGAAAGAGAAGAAATGAGAGAAAGAGAGACGAGATTAGGGATGGTTGAACCTGAACCACGTTTATGAAAACGATAAAAGCCTGAGAATTATCCGCGGCATAAGGTCGAAATATTGCGGTCTTTATTAATACCCGGACTCTTTCACCGACTTTTCGTTCGTGATTGTCGCCTCTATGCACGAGCGCGTCTGAAAACGTAATTTCGATGCGATAAACATAGTCGTTCCAACGATTGTCGCGCCATTTTTTTTTTTTTTAACCAACCTCTATTGTGCGAAAGTGAGTACCACTTCTTCTTCGTGAAACGTTTCTCTACATTTCTGGATCAAACGTTGCGAACAAATGTCGTGAAAAATATATTAAGAGTGGGAAGACAATGGAGAGAGTGATGCGTTTGACGCTTCCACTCAAGTGGAAAATTGATTTAGCGATAAATAGAATGTTTTATTCTCCGAACAGGTAATTATATTTATAAGAGGGGAGGAAAAGAAGAAAGGAATGAATTGATTTTATTCGTTTTTCAGATGTATAAATAAATGCATCATTATTTTTTTCTCATACTTTATTATATATAAAATTGCAGCGAGACTTAATTAAAACGACAAAAATACGAATCGAATATATCCTTTCTTAAATATCGAGAATCATAAGTAAAAAGTATCTGAGAATTACAAAATAATTCTCCGCAAAATGAAAAAGAAAAAAAAGTTAAAAGTGAATCGCGCAAGCTTGAACGATGAATTTAAACGATCGTATGCTTATCATTCGGTCTTTTTTTTTTTTCTTGCACGATCATCGAGAAGAGAAGGAGAAAAAAGCTCATTTACCTCGCGGCGGATTCGCTACGAGGTGATTGATCGCGTTCTGTCGCGAATCCGCCGGTCAGCTTACTCTGATCGATTTCCGAGAGGATCCGTGGTAATTTTTCTTGCGGTACATTCGGACGTGAAAAATTATCTCGTACTCGTTACGAAGCACGATTACTCATGATCGAGAATCCATGCTATCCGGATGGATAAAATTAGATTTCCTTTGGAAAATGCATTATTCGATCCTTTCAAATTTTATGTTGTGCAATATCACACATTCGTCCATTACCAAATATCCCATCGAACATTTCTCGATTCTCCGTCTCTGTAATAATACTGATTTAACTGTCTTCAACTTAGTTTACTCGTGCCAACTATTTCCATCGCCCAGCATCCTAATTACTTAACACTTCCAACACTCGATCCTCGCTACACACTCAAACGTTTCTTAATCAATATACCAACGATCGACCATCCAACCATCCCCCAAAACCAACAAAGAGAAACGACTTAAAAGCTTATCAAACACTCGTTATATTCGATCCACGAGTATACACGAGGGATTACGCGCGAATTAAAGCGACCGGCCGGTGACGATGCTCAAAGAAGGTTGCTGGTAATCCATGAATCACAGGTTGGAGCCGATAATGCAAACTTAATGAAACACCCTCTCCTCCCTTCCTCCCCCGCATGGACTACGCTGGATATATTCTAATGGGTGGCGACCCTATGGCCGCGTTTAGCCGAATGGGTTAAAACTGCGGGGTTGTTTGCGGTGCACTTCAATCGAATTGGCTGCCGTTTGCATAATCTCCACGCTTACTTTACGTGTGCACAACCGCCCATTCGTCCTTACTCGGCGCAGCTTCTTTCACGTTTCTCACCGTCGCCTTTCCCTCCCTTCACCCATCGACTCCCTTTTCCGCCGTGCACACAACCTCCCTCTGGGCGAATGCATCCCCCTCTCCCCCGATGAAAACCCGGTTTCGCGGTTTCCACGAGAAATGTTTACGAGCAAATGCCTCTCCCTGATTTATTCCAACTCGACTTATCTACCAAGGAGGCATTCGATTCCCTCGTCGTGGCAAGATCGTTCTCGCGTTACCCGCCATTTGTGCGATAATTACGGAAGTGGTGAGGTTGTTTTCTCCCCTCAACGAGTGTTCGAATCTTGGAATTTTTCGAAATAAATGTACGCGTGTATCGGATTATATATATATCATTTCGGATTTCTTTGCTAGAAGATGAAATTGGATTAGGTTAATTTCGAAAGAGTTTAGATTTTTAATTTCAGAGTAAGTAATAAGGGATAATGATTTTGGATAAATCGTTGAATTGCGTTTGTTTATTGAAATTATCGCAAATCGAAGTTCTATTTTTGGAATCTTCGACGTTTTGAGAACGAGAATGATGAAAAAAATCGAAATTTTGGAATTTTTAAGGCAAAAATCGTTAAATTTGACGGTATAATCAAATTTGTATGTCGAAGGAAGCGTATAAGAGGAATTGCGATGTCTTGTCTAAGAAGACGTCATTACTTCCTCTCCTTAGGGAGCTCAATAACAGTAGACCGATAAATCAATCTGGTCACCTATCTACTTGATATATTGCCTGATTTACATTCACCAGATTTGCATTGAAGGTGACTAACGACGAGTACCTCAAACGTTTGCCGGGCAAAACTAACCGTGATTCGTCTCAGAAACTTTAAAAGAGCAAAGATCAAAACTTCAAGGGAACGAGGTATCATCTTCATACTTATGAATTTTAATTTTCCAAGTTGCATCAAGTCCGGTGAATCATCCCTTCTTAGATTTTGATCGCGTGGCTTTATTTACTTTCGAGAAATCGATTGAACTGTCTGGATTTAATTAGAAACGCGCGTATTTATAACGTGTTTGAGCTCATTTTATTATCGAAAGTTTTTATCGAGCAAACGAAAACAATCCTTGACACCATTTTTATAATAATAGAATGGGAATTACAAGAATTCAGATTTTTATAATTAAATGTTTCATTATATTCCATGTCTTGTAATTAATTACAAGAAGTTACATCGAACTTGAGATAATATTGGATGATTTTCATGCAAAATTTTCATAAGAATACGAGATACACTTTGATCTAATTTAGATGATTTTTGAAAACGATTATTTCTCGCGATCGACGGGCTTGTATTTTGAAAAGAAGAGAAATTTGAATAAAGAGATACGAATATATTCGTGAACAATATAATCACGTTAATAAATACATAAAGTACGCTGATGATCTTAATATTTGTCACAATCGACACATTGAAAATTTCTGATTCTATTTATTAGAGCAATAAATAGAATGGTGTGCAAATATCCCAGCTGTTTTATTGCGCACGAGTGTACATATGTTTCGTAATAAACGTGGAAATAGAGCAACGAATTTCGATAGGAAATCAGAATCCTCGCGCTTCCGATCCAGCCCCGCTTAATCTCTTCCTTTTCTTCCTGGGGAGGGTGGAACGCCAGCTAAGCAGTTCACATTTCAACCGATAGAAAAGAGAAATGGCGGAAACGGCCATGAATTCTAGCTCTGCTCCAGAAGATTCTACATTTTCAAACAAAAATTTCTCGCGATTTTCCCTCGAAAGGATAGGCTATAAACGAATGAAATCAACCGTTGCAACAGTTTTCCGTCCGGAAAACGATTTTTGCTTCGATAAAGACATTCTTTCCAACATGTGACAAACTATTAAATTTATATTAACTTTTATATACGATCATATGAATTGATTTTTGCTTATTTTTAAATTAATCCATCAATATTTTTTTTTAAATTTTATGTAATATTGAGATATAAAGATACATTTTAAATTCTAGAATGATAAATTTGATAAAGCAAATTAAACGAATTAAGTAAACCAAGGGAATTAATAATATTGAGAGGATGAAATTCGTTCGTCTCTATTTTTTTTTTAATTGGAATTGCATTATTTTAAGCAATTATTCATCAATATTGGAAAAATTTTAAGATAGATTTTTCCTCTAGATAATATCTTTTATACACTATTAGTCATATTTGCAAGAATAAATTTTAAAAAACCAAGCTATACGAGAAATATGATATAAGGGGAGTTGACTTTTGCAAATATTGGCTCGAACAAATACATGATGGAACGAAGATTGGATAAATTGATCGTCATTATTAAAGTCAAATATATTGTAGTGATATTAATTGTCTATACAAACTTAAAACAGCTTGCAGACGTATATTTTATCTTAAATATTTATCTTTCATATATTAATATCAAATATAAAAATATTAATCACATATTTTTATATTTCCAATTACAATATTAATATTAAACTCCACGATTTCCACTCTCTCTATAAAATAAAACATGGGATATCGTTCTTTCCTTCCTGTTTTTAATTATAAATGAGGGGGAGGGGGAGGGAAAAAACCACGATGGATTTTCTTCCTTAATTAAGCTACTAATGAGTTCAATAACGAGTTTTGAAACTTGTTTGTCAACTTCACAGCCCCCCTCCCCCCCCCTCTCCCCGCATTAAGCCCTCTGTAAATTGATTTCGCTCTTTCGTTTCAACGTTCGTATACACGTTACCTTCATTTCCATCGTTCGTTGTTTTCCCCATTTTTTTCTTTTTCCTCCCTTTTTCCATTCCCCCCTCTTCTTCTCTTTTTTTTACCTTTATCCCTTTTTTTCTTTTTTACATCGCGACACGTTTTCCAAATTTATTCGCAACACGCCCTTTGTCCCTCCATGACTCGATATTGCAACGTTTCTGATATTCGGTCGCAATGGATACACGATCTCCAATTTACCACGAACGATTCGCGTATAATTGCGAAACGTTCGAGCATCGAGGTGCATTTTACTTTGATGATCCGTGACGATATCGAGAAGGGGGAGGGCTGCTTTGCATTTCTAGGTCATTAATCCTTGTTTTCGAATTCGCTTTGTCGGATGAATGCTAGAAGTTGCGTTTAATTTGAATTTGATTCGAGTGTAAAGTTACCGAGTTTATTAACTCTTGTTTTCCTCTCTTCGCAAGATTGAAAGTGATGATTGCTATGGTATTCGCGAAATTGAACGAAATGAATATATATCGTATAATTTATTGCGTTAAAATTAATATTTCGTGGGAGGTATAGGAATTTTTGAAATTTCGGATAACAACGTATGAAAATAATTACGAATATTGAATGTAAAATAAATGGTAATAATAAACGAAGGAATATGAATCTAACGTGCAAATATTAATGAAAATATAGAATGAAAAAGATGTACATGAGTGTACACGTGTCACGTTGATTCGAGAAATTGGACAAAACAATTTGATGGAACAATAGTTAAGATAAAACGGATATTCCTGGAAATGATAGGAAACAAAGTGTAAACAATTACGGCGGATGATGAAACGTGTTTGTGTTTCGAAACGGGGAAATATGAATATATGTTATATACTGTTCATAAATCGTCGTAATAAATAATAAGGGAGAAAAATAAAAGAGAAAGATTTATATTTAATCGAATATATGAATATTATACATCGCAAACTTGAACGAAAGATGAAGAAACGGAAGAAGATGAAAGCTGAAAATTGCTTGACCTTGGAAAATTCAAGGTGAAAGCTATATTTTTTCACGATTCTTAAATAAATATTTGATCTCAAGAAATTAGAGTCAAACCGAAATCCTCATTTTTTTTTTATTCGTAGCTCGAATAAACAGCCTTGGAAGTTTAGAATCAAAATAAAAGCTCTTAAATAAATATTTGATTCTTCCAAGGCATTCTACGAGAGGTAAGACAAAATATTTGACCTTGAAAACATAAGATAAGGAAATGCAAGGGTTGCAAAGAGAAAAGTTCGAAGCTCAAATTCAAGCTATATACTTTATTTTCTCGAGAATAACTTCTACAAGTATAAATACTAACATTTTCCTTATGAATCACTCAAAAGTTATAAATGGTTATTTAAATCTCATTATTCTATATAATTTACCTTAAATCGTTCGATTTTTAGATCAAATAAATATATCTACTTTTTTCTCTTTATTAAATTCACATTATCAATTATACACTTTGCATTTCTCACTTGGAATAAATAAATATTTAATCTTGAAACGATAAACCACTTTATATTTCTCGTCATAAATCTCGTAGCCATCAAATTCACGCAAATTCCTTGAATTCCTACTTTAACTTTCATTTATAATTTCAATAAAAATCCCATCATTTCTTTCTTCCTCTTTTTTTTTCCTTTTTCTTTTTTTTTTTTCACCGCGTGTAATAAACGTTGTTTCGAATATTGAAATTTCACCCCGTTTACACCACGTTTCCTCAAAACACTGGGAATAACCGAGTTAAAATATATTAAAAAATTCGGCCCGCTGAAATATTCATTACACGCGATTTCAATCATCCGTTCATCCTTCTCCTCCTCCTCCTCCCTTTCTCCCAACGGTCGATTCGCTTGCGCATTTGCATTCGTATTTACCGTGAACCGTGAATGAAAATTACAGAAACCTCGTCCAACCGACCGAAACGGTTAAAAACGTCGATTACCGAGCTCGATACGTGTATAAGTATCGCGACCGGTCTACGCTTTTTTTTTTAAAGCCTCGCTCGCAATTTTCAACTCGTGCTTTTCACGCGTCGAGAGGAGACAACAGGCGCGTCTGGGAGCCTCGTTGGGTCGAATTAGGAAAGTTCTTCGCTTTAATCGCGCCGTCATTATTTCAGATATGGAGATAGAATCGGTGGATCTTTTAAAAGTTGTGCATTTTTTTTTTATTATGAAATGTTAAAATTATCGTGGATCGTGGAAATGCGAACGAGCAAAATATTTCTGTAATATTGTAGCACAGAGAATTTATAACGGTTGTAGCATAAAAATATTGAACACGATTAAATTTCAACCCCCTGATTAAATATCTTATTTTAGATTTTTTTTTTTTTAGATTCTAAATAATAATACGCCGTCTTCGTAATTTCAAGTGTTTCGAGAGAACATCGCAACGATTGAGAAACAGTGTGTTGTAAGTTTTATAGAAGTTAGACAAGAGTTTGAATACATCATCCGTATCAAAAAGTTACGAAATTTGAAGAGATTTCGCGAACAGAAACAATATGAAAATTGAAACGTAAAATGATAAATTTTGACAATCTTTAAAAAATATTCGTTAATTTTACTGGATTGATATTTTACACCACTTTTTTATCTCATTCAATTCATACACGAACATACGTATAATTTTGAACATTTTGCAGCAATCATTGACAGGTTCGATAAACGTCATTTCAAGTGATACTTTTTTTATATCGGAAAAATTCATGAAAACGTGTAAAATAATTAAATAAAAAAAAAAAAGGAGAAAAAGAAATACGATTGGGATCAAATGGGGTGTATGAATATGTAGAGATACGAAAAGCCAAGTGTCGTTTATCAAAATAACGCGATACGCGATAAAATATTACTCTGATACCCGAACACCCTTAATGTCGATGTTATCCCGATGGATCCTCCAAGTGTCGGTATCCATGTCAAAATTTTCACGTCAAAATTTCGCTTTGACGCATTATTTAATTAAATTCGAGCGATGCGCGTCGACAAACGCTAATGAACTCGTTGTGAACGTATGGTTAACGCATTGATAATTATCAATTTCTCCAACTTTGTCTCTGAAATCTGTGAAAAATAGTCGTCTTTGACGAATTATAATTGCAAAATATTTCAATAAATATTTCACATTATATCGGAGCGATCCAATATAAATTTCGTACTCGTTCGCTGAATTATCATAATGTTATGATCAATATTGTTATCTTTCTGCTTTTTCGAAATAAAATGATTGAACGATTCATTCAGAAATCGTTAAAATATTTTATATTATTACGTATTTTATATTTTGTATCGATCTTTCGATTTTCGTTTTGTTCGATTATTTCATTTCATTATTGAATTCCATGAATTTATATTATTTATAACGTAATTTATTCCTTGCAGAAATTATTTTATTAATTTCTCTATTAATCTCGACAGAATTAAACGACGATATATTAATTATTATCTGATTAGGGGATTATAGTATACTTTTCCTTTTCCTTTCAAAATGTGCACCTATCATCTTATCAAGTTATCATCATCAAACGTAACTAACAGATTAAAAATTCAATATATCTTTGTAAAAGTATCTACATGTTATACGGATAGATCCAGGGACATCCAGCATTCACGGATTTTACATATTTCCAAACTTAACACCTTTACTTCCAATATTTCAATGAATGGTTCAAAACCATCCCCTACAGAATCTAACAGATGGCTCGCCAAATGGAAGAATCTTGTTCCCTGAATCATCCCTGTGCCTATATTCATTAATAACTTTCATCTCTTACTTACTATTCACCCTATAATAAAACGAATACCCTAACAGAAGAAGAGGCGAGGGATCAAGAAAAAAATTTTACTATTTTTCCAGTTGTAACTATTAATTGAATTATTAATTAAACGTTATAGTATAGACGTGACTAGTAATTTTAATTTAATTTCTCTTAGGGAAAATTTTAATCTAACTTTTAATTAATCCTTCCACGCTCAATGCACAACACATACTTTATTTTTATTTCGTTAAATAATTAAATCGAATTTCTATAAATTATATATATATTTTTTTTTTGTAATAATTGACAAAAGAAATACGTTTCTATTTATATAATTAGTAAAAAAAAAGATGATCCCTTCTAAAAATACTTAATTTATTATATTTAATATTTAAAAAAACTTATATCATAAGAATAAAGGAGCACGAAATATATATTCTTATTAAATTAAATTATCGACTTATAACAATTAAATAATCTCGAAGTCGAAAGTCTGAACAAAAAACGCAATTCAATTTACAGAGCTGTTCGACTAGTAAGTCAGATGCGTAAACAAGAGGTGAAAATCCGTGAAAAAGTTTCAATTATCCTAGACGAAGATTAAATTCCTAGCCGAGAATCAGAGATTAAAACGTTAAGGAGAAACGGAAATTTACGT